>NW_023605083.1:89191941-89791941 GCF_014898055.3 Talpa occidentalis
GAAAACTGAGGCTTGGTGGAAGTAATCTGACATTGCACTGTAATTTGTATGAAGCGCTGGCTCTAGGATTTAAACCCAGGAAATGCACCTGCCAATCAAGATCTGCTTGATTCATCCAGAGGCTTGTTCAAAACAAATTATAAAAATAAGCATAATTATATGAGAATTCCAGAAATTAATACTTTCAGGCAATGATAAATCTTCAGATGGTGGGTGGAAGGCAGAATAATGACCCCCCTGAAGAGGTGCATGTTGGAATCCCTGGAAACTGAGATCGATTAGGTTACCAGCAAAGAGGAGTTAAGGTAGCAGATGTAATTAAAGTTCATCATCCGCTGATGTGAAGATAAGATGATTACACTGGCTTTCCGGATGGGCCTGTGTAATCCCAAGGATCCTCCAGGGAAAAGGAGGAGAGAGACACGTCCATAAGAGGAAGACGTCAGGACTGTGAAAAGCACAGAGATGCGTGGTTGCTCCTGGGATGATGGAGGAAGGAGCCATGCAGGAGCCAAGGAATGTGGACAGGGCAGGTTTCACAGCCCCTGGAATCTGCAAAGGGCATGTGAAGAGATGGTCCCTTAGAAGCTCCAGAAGGAACATGGCCTGCCCAGGTGAGTGGAACCCCTGCCTGATGTCTAGTGTGTCAGAGATATAAGAGGTTATGTGTAGACTGCTTTGAGCCTCTAGGTTCATGGTGATTTGTCACAATAGCCACAGAAAGCTCACACATGTGGCTAAGAAAATGCAACGAAAAATAGGCCATGAGTGGTCAAGGAAGGCCTCCCTGAACACATGGGGTTGAGATACCAGTAATGTAGAAGAGCTAATTTTGAAAGGTCTGAGAGAAAGCTTCATAGATGGAAGGTATGGAGCAAAGGACTTACAGTAGTGATGAATTGGTGGTTCCAGAACAAAGAGAAGTCAGTGTATACTGACTTGCTACACCAAGGTGGGTCATGGACCAGTAGCATCCACAGCACTGGGGACATGGTTAGGACACAATTTCCCTGGTCCCTTAAATCAGAACCCTGAGGGGTGGAGTTCAGAAATCTGCTATTGGTAAACTTTTTTTTTTTCTTGCAGTAGTCACCCTTACAGAAAAGATTCAAGTACACACAGAAAATTTCGGTTTTCTTGAACCATTTGAGTGCAAAGTGCTGACTTGATGCCCCATCACCCTCCAACCCTTAAATGTGAATTTTCTATAAATAAGGACATTCTCCTCCACAGTCACAGTGCAGCCATCAAAATCAGGAGATGAACAATGATGCATCTAATCCTCAGAGTCTATTCAAATTTCTCCAGTTGTCTCAATAATGTGTTTTACAGCAAAAGATCTCCTGTTTCCCTTCATCTGGAAAAGCTTCCTCAGATTTCCCTTGACTCTCAGGGCCTTGACACTTCTGAAGATTACAGGACAGTTATTTTGGGTCTGTCTGATGCTTTCTCATTAGGTGGTGTTGGCAGGAATAGCCCAGAAGTGACACTGCGGTCCTCTCTGGTGGCACGTGATTTCAATTTGTCCACTTACTGGAGATGAACACTTTGATGGCTTATTTAAGACAGTGTCTGCCAGCCTGTCCACTCAGAAGTTGCTTTTCCTCTTTGCAAAGAAGATGTGTTTTGCAGGGAGGTACCGTGAAATGATATAATTATTTCATTCCTTACATTTCCACTGTATTCACTTATATATCTATGGGGCTCATGGTTTCCCATGTTGTTCAGTGGGCACAATCCGTGACTGCCATGGTCTCATTTGGTACCCAAGTGACCTTCTCTCTAGCCAGTGGGAGCCACCAAGCTGCTCTTCATGTCCTCTAGCTTGTCCCCAACATTCTTTGAAAAGATATTCTAGGTTCATCTGCCCCATGCCTGAAATCTAGGTATCTTCCCTGCCCCATGCCTGAAATCAATGATTTCTCCAAGGATCCCTTATTTCTCTTAGTGGAAAATGGTATTTCAAAGCCAAGATCTAGGTGCTAGATGTGTTCATTGCTATTGGAATGTCACTTATTTTAGGCATTCTCAGAGAACTAAGAGCTATGAAATACATGTAAGATTATTATATTGTATGGCATTATATCATATTGTAATGTTATACCCTATTTAGTGTGATTGATAAATAAATATATACACACATTTTATACACACATACCCCTTATATTTACATTTATTTCTATATCTGTTGTTCAATATTGGAAGCCTTGAGTTCACCTTGATACACTCAATTCAAACTCAACATCGTGGTATTCATTTTTGTTTCCATTTTTTCAGGGTCTACAACTCCCTTCCCTGGTAATGGCCAAGCTGGGGTATTAGTGTCCTGTGACTGCTGTAACAAAATGCCACAAACTCAGTGGTATAGACATTGAGAGACATTTATTGCCTCACAGTTCTGGAGAGTGGAAGTCCAAGATCCAGGTATCAGAAGGCTCAGTTCTGCCTGTTGACAGGGAGGCTCCATGCCTCTCCCCAGCCTCTGGCGACTTCTGGGTGGTCCAACAGTGTAGTGCCAGGAAGGCACAGAGATGATTCTCTAAGATCTGAGCAGACGAGTAAAGGAGAGTGCTGGAGCCCTCAGTGGATTTCTAGGCTTTTATTGAGCTTTTACATGTAGTGCAGCAACCAGGTACAAGGCAGGCAGGGTCCCGGGGGGCCAGGAGGCTGGCAGGCCTCTAAGCCCCCAGCAAGTTTTCACTCTGGTCTCTGTCTCTGTTCTCTCTCCTGCCTCTGCTTCTCTTGGAGAATATATCAATACTGCAGCCATAGCCCACAGAAGTAAACGATACAACCAAGTATAACAATAAAACAAAATGCAAGTGCCTCCATCATCAGGCAGGGCAATCCTAACAATGGAGGGCATAAAAGCCTGAAAATCATTTACCCTACATACGGCTTGCAGACCCTGACCTCTGTCTTCACAATTTTCCTGTGTATGTCTGTGTTCAAGTGTTACCTCCTGTAAGGACATCAGTCATCCCAGCTTAGGGGAGGGGTATAACCTCATCTTAATTACAGTGCAATGGCCCAATTTCCCAGAAAAGTCATACTCTGAGGTCAATATCTCAGGGGGTAGGACTTGCACATGTGACTTTGGTGCAGGTGGGGAGAGGACAGAACACAACCAATAACATCTGGCTTCCATTATCTTTTTTTTTTTTTAAAAAAAAGCTTTTTTTAAAAAAAAGATTTATTTATTTATTTATATAAGAACCAAGGTAAAGGCCAGATGTGCAGGAGGATGAGAGGATTCACCAGAGACAGAGCGGGGAACAGAACAGGCAGACTGAAGAAATACACTGCTGTGGAGAGCAGTGGGCGCGACAGGAGAGGTCTGCTGTGCCATGTGGGACCCTCGCTGGCCAGCCAGGATCCCACCAGCGCTGCAGAGTCTGCGGACAGCTTCACAGCACAGTGCTCAATCGCCTGCACCACCAGGGGAGGGCCTGGCTTCCATTATCTTTAATGTTAATGTGATCAATGAATGTCACCAACTTCCTCTTGGCTGCCAACTTCTTCCCTACCTGGAAACCTCTATCCTGCTCAGGGTGTTACAGGACAGCCTTGCTCTAACATGGGTTGCCTGACTGTGGGTCCTCACCCATGCACTTAAAAGGGACTTACACTGCAGGCACACACAAAGGGTTAACAAAAGATTTATTTACAAGGGAAAGGGAAATGAGGAAATGTACAACTCAGGGAGAAAAGAGGGAGATAAGTTCTTAAATGTGTCCTACCCGTTCCGCCGACTTGGAATCCCAGATGACCCACTGAGACCAAAACTGCCTGGCCAAGGACATGAGCCGAGTGAGGCCAGACACCACTAACATGGCTGGTTTTATTTACAAACAGAGAAAATGGCTCCTTAACTCTGCCTTTAGGTCCTCGCAACTTCCCTTTTGGGATCATGGGATTTGTAGTTCCCAGTGTCTTGATGGAGTTGGGGTGGCATTCACAAAGCCTGTATGGAATTAGCTCAGGACAAATTTTCCCCCTAACAATTGTCCAAATTCTCATTTCAGGCTATAGCCTCTAACCCTGTGTTGATGCCCTGGTACTCTTGGGCTCTGACATTTTCTGCTAGTGTCCCATCTATGGGGGTGCTCCCATGCCAGGTTGCTCCCTGAATGGACGACATCATCAGTTTACCACTTGCCAGGCCATTTCCTCCTCTCATGACAACCTCAGTCAGTCTGGTTCTGTCACCTCATGCCAAGGCCTGCCCAGGGTGGTGTCTTCCTCATCCTGTTTTGCTGTTGATGTCCCACATTGCTCCCCAATGTTGATGCCCTTCTGTGTGGGGCACCCCCCACCTGTCATCATCTTCCTGAACCCTCCACAGCTACCCTCGCCTCACTGAAGACTGCCTTGCTCCGCTACCCTGATGGCTGGAGAGCTAAGAGCGTCTGAGAGGCAGTGGAGGAGGAGGCCCATAGTCTGTGTTTCAACAAGACCCCCTGTGATCTGCATGTGTGCAAAAGCCTGTGCTCCTGGGCTCGGGTGGGTGAGCAGGGGGCTGGGCACATATGTGTGGGAAGGGGGCCGCACCAGCTCTTAGAGGGTCTTACAGGCTTAAGTGAGGAGGTTCTATTTTATTTTT
This sequence comes from Talpa occidentalis, assembly GCF_014898055.3. NCBI lineage: Eukaryota > Metazoa > Chordata > Mammalia > Eulipotyphla > Talpidae > Talpa > Talpa occidentalis. Next base: position 89,196,545 of record NW_023605083.1, read on the forward strand.
TTAAAAGACTCGATAAAAATAGGTTTATCTGGGGCAGAAATGCCATCATGAACAATATAAATGATCTCCAAGTCTTCTCCTCTGAGAACAGGAGTCATCAGTTACCTAAATAAATCACCCAGCCCCTCCCTGGCACTGGCACTTCCTTTTAGCTTTTAACATGCTTCAGTCCATCCTTCTAAAGTAACAAAAGTGCTTTCCTGACAGTCTTCCCATCTGCAGTTCTGTCTCTCCCCTCTTTCCGTTTCCAGCCATGCTTCGTACAAGTGTCTCTATGCTCTTGGATTTCATGTCTGAAAATGCCTTCACACCTTGACCCAGTGCAACCTGGCTACTCTTTGGGACTTTTGTTTATATTCTAGAGCACTGAGAAGCCACTGGAGGGTTTTAAGAAGATGAACATAACTTGACTTATGTTTTGAAAAGGTCCCTGGCAACTTTGTAGGGAGTGGATTTGAAAAAAAAAAAAAAAAACAAGGAGAGGAAGTAGGTGACCAGTGTGGTGGGGGTTCCATTACTAGCCACTGGCGTGGACAATGGCAATAGGGGACTTGGTGAAGGGGGCCATTTGGGGATATGTTTGGAAGCAGGTCTGTGCGGTATTCAGATGGGTCAGATGGTCAAGGAGGGAGAGAAGAGTCTAGGAGGTTGGCCTGAGGAGCTGGGTGGATGGCAGTTGTGGGGAATGACTAAGGAGGAGCAGGTTTGGAGAAGGAGGTATCCAAGCCTGGTGTTAAGACTGAGACCAGGCCTCTGAAGGCAGCCCCCATCACTCTCTATTTCAGAGAGTCTGCCATCAGTGGCTTCCCCCAAAGTGCAGAGCACTTCAGAATTTGCAAATCATGCTGACATCTATGACTCCAACTGATTTTCATGCCAGTCCTTAAAGGGCAGGAGAGATTTTTTTCTTAAGCCCCATTTTATAGCCAAGGAAACTAAAGCTCTGAGGTACCACCAGGACAATATACTCTCGGGGTGGCAGTCAGGACGTCAAGCAGGCCAGTCTGCTTCTAAAACCTCCGCCCATCTTCTACCTCCATCAGAATCCATGGCTGTCTCCATCACTGCTAAAATGTGAGAACTCTGCCGCTGGCAGTTCTTCATCAAGAAGCCAATGAGGTGCTGCTTTCTCGTGGGATTGATGTCATGTTCTCCCTTCCCCATCTCAGCTCTTACCCTGGAGTGACTGCACTCTCTCCTGACTCCTGGTTTAGTCACGTCTTTTCTCCTCTCAGACTGTCCTTAACCCCCCTTTTCTGCTGGTCAGAGGCCAGTCTGCCAGTTCCATACCATCAGCTCAGTTAATCATGCTTTCTGGGTGCTCTGGCCTCTCAACCCCTCCTCTTCCGGGAGGTCTTCTTGATTGATCTGGCCTCCTTGCCCTTCTCCAGGGATCTCCAGACTGTAGTAGTCTTGACCTCTGCCACTGAATCTCCCTTGTGCCCCTGACATGTTACTCTCTATCAAGCAATGTAACGTGATCATTCACACGTGGTGCTCCATCTTAACTGCTCTAATGATAGTTACCACCTTCTCAGGGTCTTCAAGGTCAAATCCAACATCTTTTTTTTTAACCCAAGGGAACTGATTCAGCTTTCTTTGAACCAGCAGAATCAAATCAATCAAATATAGACTATGAGTCATAGACCATCAGAAATATTGAGGTCACCTACTTCACCTTTTTGTCTGGTGTGACACTTCCCTTTCTACCGTTCTCCTCCAAGGTCAGGTCTCTCCTCACACATGTGGGGTTGGGGGGAGGGCACTTGCCAACTATCAGGGCAAGTCATGCTTTCTTTGGACAGATACTTTAAGCATTTCTTTCCCTTTTCACCTCAAAATTTGCCTACTATCAATAACCTTTCTGCTCTCAATGCCAGAAAAAAGGTCAATCCAGGGTAACCATTGAGGTGTTTTAAGGATTGTGACCTTGACCTTGGGTCTTTGGGTCTTTTCTTTTTCAGGTGAAACATCACTCTTTCCACACAGTCTCCCCCTCTGTCCTGGCTTCTAGGACAAGCCCTAATTTCTTTGCCCTAGAGATGCCTCAGTGCAGATTCAGACAAGATTTGGTAAGTATGTATGTATTGCATGCAATCTCTGTGCCAAGCATTGGTCTGATAATACAGCCAACAATAATCCAGATGGAGACTACATCTAGTCATCTACCACATCTACCACAGTAAGACAGCCCCCTCACGGGGGTGTGACAGTCAGACTCAATGCTATAGTAATATGTGAGTTCTAGGCACTGGAGATAGAGAGTTGGGTAAGATGTTGAGAGATAAGGTGGCCTGAAAGCTCATGGCCCATTGGCTTAAACAACCTGGACCTAATATTTCAATATTTAGATGGTTACTCCTGTCTGTCTGTATGCCCGTGTATCTTTCTGTCTTCGTCTCTGTCTATCTGTCTTGTTATAAAATATATCTCCTGTGAAAAGGGGAGGAGCATCACAACACAGTGAAAGGCACCATTTTCCTCACTCCCACTTAATGCAACAGCCTTGGACTATAATTCCCAGCATGTCACAATGAATGGGATTAATATTGGCAATGAAATAAAGGAGAAGGGGAGATGCTTGAGGCAGAGACACTTGCAGGAGAGACACTTGGAGAAGAGACATGTAGGGGAAAGACACATGGGGAGATTGCTCCTGGTCCTTAGCAGAAATAATGACAGGCTTTATTTTGATCTCATGGTGGATTATATGGTACATTTTGAATTTCAGGTCTCTCTGTCCCAGCTCTCTGGGATCTGCCTAACCCCTTTTTTGCAGTTCCCCACCAAAAGGTGCCTTATACTTGTGACAGCTGGGCCTCCCTGGTGGTGCAGGCAGTTGAGCGCAGTGCTGTGAGGCTGTCCGCAGTCTCTGCAGTGTGGGTTCAATCCCGGCCCTCCAGGGAGATACCCACAAGGCGTGGCAGACCTCTCCTGTCACGCCCACTGCTCCCCTCAGCAGTGTATTTCAGTCAGCCTGTTCTGTTCCCCGCTCTCTCTCTGGTGAATCCTCTCACCCTCCTGAACATCTGGCCTGTGCCCCAGTTCTTGTGTGCATGAATAGTTGGATCTTTAAAAACAAAACAAAACAAAACAAAACAAAACAAAACAAAACAAAACAAAACAAACAAAAACAAAACTTGGGACAGCTTTTAGGCTTCATTCATTGCTTTGAACAAATGACTGGGCATTTTTGCACAGGGGGTGGGTAATTTTCAGAGTTTTATCAGGAATATCCTTTCTTGTCTTCTTTCTCACTCTGCTTATGAATTAAATATCTTTCACAGTAAGAGTCTACTTTCTTTGCCTTTGTGCCAGACCCTTTTTAGAACATGCACCCCTTAACAGTTTGGGGACCTTAGGCATCCTTTAGTTTTACAGTTACAGTCTGTTTCTCTATCTCTCTAACAGGCACACATGTACATTCCACCCTACACACATGCACATCCCCAATACAGGAAGCCACATCAACTTCTGACCCACCACCAACTTGTAGATATGCAAGTGAATCTGTGTGTACTGTGAGCATCAGTGCTGACAAGAGAAGCTCACTTCCATCTCCCCTTACCCTTTTCCTGCCCCAGAAGATTCTGGGGGTGCAGTTCCTGGCAGAAAGCTCTGAGGGGATCCATGGTACATAAAGAAGGGCCCATTGAACTGTGCTACTCTGGACTAGATAAATAGTTATCACCAGCCAATGTGGTTAAATAATCATCAAACCACATAATTCAGAAATCATGCTCCTTAAAAGCTCCCCATTTAATATCCGACAGAAAATGCTAATCTACTGCACAAGATTGCGTTTTATTTTTCTAGACAGGAAGCATTTTCTTCAGTCACATAATGACTTTCCTTGACATAATAATGAAGAAATGTGAATTTAAAACAGCTCTGCATGCTGGAGCATTCTTTGTTATCTAGGGGGCTGGCCGCACAGAAATAGCTGGACTAACTGCTGACTGGCTGGGCCATGTCTTCATTGAATTAACTGCTTACAAAGACTGAAATTTACCAAATTAAATTTTAGTGAGTAATTTCTGTTCACATAAATGGTTGAAAGTAAACCATTGTGGATGTGGTAGCTAGGCTGTCACATGGGCTGACATTACATTGGGGGAGCCCTGAGGAGTCAGGCAGAGTCAGGACAGGTCCATCAGGAACTGCCCACAGAGTGGGGGGTCTCTGAAATCAGGAGGGAGGGTTAAGATTGAAATCTAGGGTTTCTCACAATGTCACCTAAGGCTTGTGGGCCCTCAATTCCTTATCTATAAGATGAACATGATTAAAAGTATTGTTAAGATTAAAAAAAGGATTATATCTATGAAAGCATTTGGTTATCTGCTAAGGTCTATGTAAATGTATTTTGCAGTTTTTATGTAGTTTTCAGTGTGAGGAAGTTGAGCAGGAATAAATTAGGAATAAGAAGTAAAGCTTTTCACTGGTATCTTACCTTTTATAAGGACTGGAGTTGGCTATTTCCTAGCTCATTATATAGCATAAACAAGTTTCAGATGACCTGAAATAGATGAACCTCTGGAAATAGATTCCACTGGTCACAACCAAACAGCCAACCAATCCAGTGGATTCATAGTCAGCTGGATTGTTTGACTGTAGCCAAACCAATGTGTTCACTGTGATGTCAAAGTGATAAAAAACAGGATGTTTGGCTTCTTGGTCCAACGTGAAGTTGAGGAAATAATGATAAGAAACAGTATTTTCTCACATGTATATGGTATATGCCTGTGATAGATCAGATTTAAAAATTACTCACCCCTGAATATAAATTGATGTGTGCAATTTTGGAAAGCAAGCTGGACCTTTCTTAAAAAAAAAAAAATTCAAAGTACCTGCAATGCAGCAATCTCATTTCTGGTATCTATCCAAAGAATATGAATCCATCAACTTGAAGAGTTGTTATGCACCACAGTGTTCATTGCAGCATTATTTACAGTATCTAAGATATGGAAGCAATCTAAATGCCCACTGAGAGATAACTGAATAGAGGAGATGTGGTATACACACAACAGAATACTATTCAGCTTTAAGGAAAGGTGAAATTTTATTACTTGAAGCAAAATGGAAAGAAGGTGAGGGGGCTGTGTGAAGCAAAGTTAGCCAGAAAGATAAAGACAAATACTTGATGATTCACACTTTTGGGTAATATAAGGAAATAAAGTGGATGATCTGAGAAAACAAAATAAAAATAGTAGACACTGATAACTGACTGAAGTTACTAGAGGTGAAGTGGGTAAGGGTTGGAAGAAGAGGGCGAAGGAGGTCTTATTTGGATAGTGGCAGACTTTTTTTTTGCTTTTTGTTTTTCTTCTTAAAAATGGAAAAAGTAAATTAAGGAGAAAGAAACAGAGACATGGTGCATACAAATAAAAGTATATTACTGATTACTTTAAATGTAAATGGACTAAATATTTCAATTAAAAGAAAAAATATTAACAGTATAAATGGAAGATAAATCAACTACATGCTTCTTAAAACAGATATGCCTTAAATACAGAAAGTTTGCAAACAAAAGTTAGGAAAATTTATACAATGTGAACATAAATAAAGGAAGTTTGGCACACACTAATATCCAACATAGTAATTTTATTTTTTTAAAAGATTTATTTATGCACACAAGAACTGGGGCACAGGCCAGAGATGCAGGGAGGTGAGAGGATTCACCAGAGACAGAGTGGGGAGCAGAACAGGTGGACTGACTGAAACACACTGCTGAGGGGAGCAGCAGTTGAGTCAGGAGAGGTCTGCCTCACCATGTGGTCTGCCTCACCCAGGCTGGGGATCGAACTTGTGCTGTTTGGATGGTTCGGACTGCTTCACAGTGCTGATGCCTAACCCCCTGTGCTACCAGGGGGGCCCCCAACATAGTAATTTTAAAGCAAGAAGCATTACTACAGATAAGAAGGTATAGTTTAAAATGAAATAAAAATATCCACCCTCCCTCTTCTCTTTCATATAAATTTACCTCCTTACTCTGTAGCTGTGGACTCAGCCATGCGACTCACTTTGGAATATTAAAAGACCTGATCCAAGCTAGGACTTGAAATGTGCCTGTGCAACTGGCTTTGCCCTCTGTATCTCTACATAACATCCACATGAATAGTGCTTCTCCCACCCACATGCTTCCTCTTCATCTTGGACTCAAGAACAAACATACAAGGAATAGACCAGAGGCCAGCTTGGTTGCAAGGAACTAATTGTAGCCAAACCCATAGCCTTCAGTGGGACTGCTAAGCCCAGCACAGCCCAGCCCGACTCAGACAACCTATGTGTAGGTGAGGGAAATAAATGCCTATTCTATGATACTGAGACTTTTGTGGTCAGTTGTTAAGGACCGACTAATACAAAATGTGTTCACATTCACTGGTTCATTCAATTTATAGGAAAAAACTTCAAGCTACAGTTAGGTCAAGCAATTTTAATTGCCTTTTTTTTTTCATATAAGAAAAGTTAAGACTCAGGGAGAAGAAATGAAGCTGGTCAAACTCAAAGGGAAGCCTTTTCGTGCAAAGGTTGAGTGTTCTTTTTCACGTACTACATGAAGTCTCTGGGGGAGCTGAGAGTTGGGGGAGGTCCCTGGGCTCCCAAGGGGAGAAAGATAAGCTTTTCCCACTGACAATTTCACCAAAGGCCAATCTGTCAGCAGGGCTGGAAGGGCTGAGAGACCTCCTAGGGGTGGTTAATGACTGGCCTGCGGTTCACACCATGGCATTTCCTATGATCTGGGTTGGTGCCAAAGTGTCACTGGGCAGAGATAGAAAGCAGTCTGTCACATATAAATTTAACAGGCAATAATGCCAGCTACTAAGTAGTATATCATTCCTAATGATGTTGTCAGCCCCTAATCAGTCTAATTTATATTGTCAACATGATGTAATAGTCCCACCCGGCGTGGGCCTTCAGACATACAAGTCCAACAGTGTGGGAGGCCAGAATGGATCCCCATGGGTTCTGGAAATCAAACTAGGATTGCTGAGTCCCACTTCAAAGAATCAGATAGAAGGTACATGAAACTGGCCTAGGGCCTGCTACACAGTAGTTATCTGATGGGGTGACTGGTACTGTTTTTTGCTGTGATGTAGCTGAGCCAGCTGGTGCTGGGAATCTTGCCTTAGAGCAACAGAGAAGGGAAAGGCTGGACCTCAGAAATGCCTTCACTGTGGCTGTCACATTTATTATTATTATTTTTAATTTTTTAATTTTTTTAAAGTTTTATTTATTTATACAAGCACTGGTATGGTCAGAAGTGCGGGAGGGTGAGAGAATTCACCAGAGCCAGAGCGGAGACCAGAACAGGCAGACTGATGAAATACACTGCTGAGGGGAGGAGCGGGTGAGACAGGAGAGGTCTGTCGCGCCATGTGGGTCCCTCGCCGGCAGCTGGGGATCGAACCGGCACTGCAGAGCCTGCAGGCAGCTTCACAGCCCAGCACTCAACCGCTGCACCACCAGGGGAGGCCCTGTCACATTTATTTTTAAGAAAAGCCCTGCAAAGTTTACAAAAGTGACTTCCAATGCAGAATTTATAGCTCCTTCCAAATGGGCACCTGGCACAGAGTAGGTGCTTATGAAAGGAAAACTCTCATGTCTTAGGGCCCCATGGCTGTGGACACCTTGTCCTTCCCACTGAGGTAAATGGCAGCTCCAGCATCCAGTTAGCAAAGCCAGAAATCTGGGCTTCATTCTCCTTCTCTCACCTGCACACTGATCACCAAAATACACCATGAGCTCCTGTTTCTCTCTGTTCCCCTGCCAGCGCCCTTCTGCAAGCTCTGCCCCATAGCTTCCTAAGGGAAGCTTTGTGTTCCTGCTCTTGCTCTCCTCCAAGTCAACCTCCACGCAGTGGCCAACTTAACAGAATTAGGTCAGAAAATAAGCCATGACACGCCTCTGCATAAAAGTCTTGGCATTTATACTAAAATCCAAACTCTAGCCAGGCAAACAAAATCCAGGCCAGGTGGATATTCGTGGACATTGAATGCTGGGAATGAGCAGCTACAAAGGAGCAAGGCAAAACACATCAGGCACTGGCAGGAGCCGCCGCCAGCCCTCAGTCAGCAGGGACAGAAGGAGAAGGTGGTGACCTGGGGTCCAGGAGTCAGCCACCTAGTGGGAGCAGAGGTCATGGACAGGGCTGCCTGGTAGAAGCTGGAGCCTCGGGGCAGAGAGGATTTCACCCACAGCAGAGCATGAGGGAGAAACACCTTCAATTTTTCCTTTTTCTTGCCTTTTCATCTTCTGGACCTAGCAATTCCATTTCTAGGCATCTATTCTAGAAAAAAGTGTTCATGTATACACAGGGAGTCACTCACAAGCATTTTTTTTTTTCTGTTTGAAAGAGCATAAAGCTAGAAATCAGCCTAAACGTTCATCAGCAGGAAAATGGATAAGCATTGAGGTGTAGCCATACACTAGACCTGCACTGCAGTTAAAATAAATGTTATCTGCAAAACTAAAACACAGTGAAAACAAGCCAGTTGCTCATTTGCTTATCTGCTACCATACCCATTCCCCCTCTTTCCTCAGTTCTGCAGTGCAGGGTGGGAAGCTGACCCCCTGCAGGCTGGTTTCCCAGAGTCCCTTGCATCTAGCATTGAGTGGGCCACAGTCAGGAAAGTGAGAAGATAGAGCTGAGTCATTGAAGATGCCCTTAGGTATTACTGTCCTCAAAGAAGCTTGCACACATTTATACTGCCTGGTCAAGTGCAAAGAAGTCCGTTTCTCCCCACCCCTCCCCTGACCAGCACTGTCACAACATGCCACACCTAGCAAGGGAATGGTGGCATCTTACTTTTGCTTTAGGTTGTGTTTCCTGGACTAACAGCATCATTGAGACTTTTGACCTGGGCCCCCACACTGTGTGGGGTTTGCCTTTCATAACCTCTGCTTAGTTCTCTTTTCCTCTTTGAGTCTTAGGGCTTTTTCATTGATTCTAATTTTTAATCTTCTTTATCTGTTGTGTATATTACAAACATCATTTACAATATCTTCCATCTTCTTGGGATTTTGTTTTCTTTGAACGCATGGATTTCTGCTCCATACTGAACTGGCTGTTGTGCAGAAAAGCTCTGAAACTCTAGGATTTCTTTTCCCCTTTGACCTTTTGTTGTGTTGCACCATTTTTCTCCTCATTTCCCCCGTTTATGTTTGTTTTTATTCTTTCCTCATTTTACTGGTTTGTATCTTGAAGTAACTTTCTCAGAGAAGGTGCACAGGAAGTCAAAGTTTCTGAGGCCCCACTCTTCCCTACTGGCTCCTCTTTACCTCAGGCTTGATGCACTGGGGCCTTGGCCTGCTCCCTATTTCTTCATCTCGTAAATGATGAACTTGGGGTGCTGTCTGCCTTCCCCTTAGACTGTGAGACTTTTACTTTTCTCTGAATCTTTTGTGCTTGGGACAGAAACATGGGTGGAAAGAACGACTTTGTGGGGACTCCCCAGTGGTGCAGTGGGTTGAGCGTGGCCCTGAGAAGTTGTCCACAGCCTCTGCAGCACCAGTTCAATTCCCAGCCCGCCAGGGAGAATCCCACATGGCGAGGCAGACCTCTCCTGTCTATATACCACATGTTCTTGATCCACTCATCTGCTTTGTGTCCCTGCTTCTAAATAAAAAAGAGATCTTGGGAAGGGGGATGGATTCTGGATCTTGAATGGAAGTTACTTTGTCTCCTCTTTCTTTGATTGGATGGGATGATACACCTTATCCAATATGGTACCACTAGCTCCATGTGGCTTTTTCAATGTAAATTAACATTAAATAAATAAATAAATCAAATTCTGCAATTTCAGCTTCCAGCCAAAATAGGACAGTAAGTGACAGTAATCCAAGAAAAATAGGAAACAAATCAGGGTGCCCACAATCAACCCAGCTGCCTGCCCCGAGAGCCTAGCCTGAAAGTTATACACCCTGCCATGCCCACCTGACCATCTTTTTGTAAACTACCACTATTCTCACCAATAATATGGTCACTGAAAAGACTTTTTTGATGCATTTCTACAGTCTTTAAGTTATAGTCCGGAATGCAGGGAGGTAGTGGGAGGTCACTGTGACTCAAAGTCACCGGCTACTGCCCCTGGGTGGCTGTCACCAATGAGACACATAGCCGGGTGCCAACATTCCATTCTATCTTCTATTTTTAGGGATTACTTCTTCAGATTTAATTTTGTCTTGTCATTTGTTGTATAATTATGTAAAATATTCACATGTTTCCAAAGCAAAAGCATTAAGACAAGATGTATTTAAAGAAGCTGACTTTCATGTCTGCCTTCCTCGTCTACCCAGGCCTCCCCTGGCCCCTTGGGTGCATTTTCAGCTGTTTTGTGGTTTATCCTTCCATTAAAAATAAAAATAAATAGGTACATATTTTTCATTTTCTCCCCTTCTTATATAAACCATAGTTTTTCACCTTATTTTTTATTTTTTATTCTTCCAGATGCACAGTATAGTGTTATATATTAATATGTGTCTACTTAACAGTCTTGCTTCCACCCAGAAAATGTTCTTTTACACTATTTATACAAGGCTTTCATCTTTGTGAGCTAGCTTGGATGTTTCCTCATGTGTGACCTACTCTTTTATTTTCCTTGTTTTGGAGCTTATATATATATGTGGTATCTTTTTTTAATTTTTAAAGATTTATTTATTTGTGCATAGAAGAATTGGGGTATAGGCCTCAGGTATTAGAGGTCAACGGATTCACCAGAGACAGAGTGGGGAGCATAACAGGGGAATCTACAGAAATACACTGCTGAGGGGAGCAGCGGGAAAGACAGGAGAGGTCTGCTGTGCCTTGTGGGTCAGCTCCCTGGCTGGGGATTGAACTTGTGCTGCAGTGGCAATAGCATGATAGTGCTGAGACTTAACCCCTGCGCCACCAGGGAGGTTCTGTATGTGGTGTCTTTTTCCCTGCTCCATTTCTTTCCTTCTCTTTCCCCACTGCCATCCGTTACATCTCCTTTGACTGTCTTTCCCATGCCTTGTACCCTTAGAAACTTCATTTATTAATGCCTACTAATTTCTTTTTTAAGTGATTGACTTTGTAAAATCATCTACTATGTAAATATCCAATATTTGTCTTTGTTATTCTGGTTTGCTTGATTCCACCTAAATCCCTCAAGTTCTTTCCATTTTGCTGTAAATGATAACCTTTCATCTTCCCTGTGGTTGAATAGTCTTCCATTGTGTGGATATACTCTATCCACTCTCCTGTCTATGGGTGTTTAGATTGATTCTATGTCCTAGCTATAGCTACTTACTATTTATTTATTCATTTATTTATTTACTATTACCATTCATTCATTTACTATTATTATTATTTATTTATTTGCTATTTGTGTTTCAAAAAACAGTGTAGAGCATATAATTTTTTTGTGTTGATGGTTTTGTGTTCTTTGGATAGATGCCTGGAGTGGGATTTCTGGGTCATCCAGTATTTCCATTTTTATTTTGTTAAGGTAAACCAAATTGCTTTCCATAATGGTTACACCAATTTACATTCCCACCCAATTTACATTCCCGGTAAGGTTCCTTTTCCTCCAACTCCATTCCAGCACTTGTTGGTTTTTTTTTTTTTTTAAATATATGCCCTTGTCATGGGTGTGAGAGACATCTAATTGTGACTTTGACCTGAATCTTCTTTTTTAAAAGCAGCAGTGAACAGTTTTCTGTGCACCTATTGGCTTTCTGGATACCCTATTGGTAAATTGTCTTTTCATATCTGCTACCGATTTAATTGGATTGTTTGTTTTTCTATTGCTGAATTGCATATGTTTTTTAAATATATCGTGGATATTAGCCCTAAATGAGTTGTGTAACATGTAAATATTTTCTCCTATTCAGTAGGATGTCTTTTTAATCTGTTTATATTTTCTTTTGCTATATAAAGCTTTTTAATTTGAGGTAATCCCAATTGTTTATTTTTCCCTCTATACACCTTGCCATGAGGGTTGAGTCTCCAAAACATCTCCCTCACTGATATTGTGGAACATACTGCCGATGTTTTCTTCCATGTATTTATTATTATAGACCTCATATCTAAATCTTTTATTCATACTGAATTTATTTTTGTGCATGAAATTAGAGAGTGGTTCAGCTTCTTTCTTTTACATGTCACCATCCAGTTTTCCCAGTGCCATTTATTAAAAAGAGTCTCCTTTCCTATGTACATAGTCACGGTGATGGAGGATCAGGATAGAAAAACTGGAAAGGAGGTATCAAAAGACCAGAAACCTGGCTCCCACAATGCCAACAGGGGGAGGTGGGGGTAGAAGGGATTAGCATAGCCATTGACCCAGCTATAGGAACTAATACCCAAGTAGGTATTAGAGTGCTATAGGGACTGTCAAGAGCACAGACCTGAAGGTGAAGATATGGAGATTGAAGGCCATTGTAGAAATCTGTCCCCTTTCAAATTCTACAGTTTATTCAAAGACAACAACAAACAGGCCACTCCATGAAGGAGTGAGCCCCTCCCAACAGAAGAAAATTATGTCAGTGCAATCTTTACACTGGCTCAGGGCCACAGTCCTTCTGCCCACCTGTGCCTATGCAGGTGCTTGTTTTCACCAACTCTCCCTCTGCAGGGCAGCAGCTTCCTGCCTGCCCGTGAACTGTACCTGCCAGGACTTCTCTTCTCTGACCTACCTCAGTGGAGGCCGCTCTCCTCAAGGCCACCCACCTGCAACTGTATAGGCTTCTCTCAGCAAACCTGTCCCTTCGGGGCAGCTCTTCCTGCCCACTGGTATCTATGCAAGTGTCTCCTTTTTTCTATAAACCTGCTCTTTGAATATAACTAATGTCTCTGTCTCGTGGAGAAACTCGCCTGGGAAACACAGAGTGCTGCTGAAAGGGGAGCTCTGGTGAAACTGTCAGGGGGAAAGGATGTCTTGAGCTAATCCCATACAGGCTTTGTGGCCTCCACCTCCACTCCAGACCAAAGCCATCAAGACACCGGGAACTACATCATCACCAAAGGGAGGGTCGCTGGGACCTGAGGGTGAAGTTAAGCTGTCAGGTTTGGTATAAAACCAGACACGTGGGCCTTGAGGCTCTCTTGGCTTCATGGCTCTTGGCTCGCAGCCAGCTCTCAACTTGCCATTGGGATTCCAGGTCAGCAGAACGGGAAGGATGCATTTAAGACTTTATCTCCCTCTTTTCTCCCTGAGTTGTACATTTCCTCATTTCCCCTTCCCTTGTAAATAAACCTTTTATTAACCCTTGTGTGTGCCTGCAGTGGAGTATTAATAAGTCCCTTTTAAGTGCCTGGGTGAGGACCCACAGTCAGGCAACCTGTTTTATATTGGGGTTGCCCTGTAACAGTAGAACATTGCCCCCCAGACGGCCAGCCCTCCACCTCAGCAGTAGCAGGCCTTGCATGTCTTACTTGGTCCAGTGGCAGCAGGACTTGGGGAGACTGTGTAGAGGACCACAGTCTCTAATGGTCAGGGCTTGCTGCACCCCACCTGCTCCTACAGCTGCAGCTCCTCTTCCCACCATCTGTTGGTAACTGGGCCTTCTCCTTCTCCCTCTACTCTGTTAGTTAAAATAGATCTTTTTCTTTTGCTTCACCAAAAGCACTTTTGTTTGCATGATGTGCCACCAATGTCCAGGACCCAGAACTGGTGAGAGGTTCTGACCTGCTGTTCGTTTTCTTAGACCTTTGCCCAGTAACAATTGAGACTTTAGAGACTTCATGTTTCTCTGAATATAGTCAAAGCCTCCACAGAACCTTGATATTTGCTTGGGATGGTGTGGTGTCTTGAGGTTGCCAAGACAAAGCCTTAAGTAAGTTTCCTTGTTCAGTAAAATAGCCACCTACCTTGGAGTGCCTGCCTCTTTCTTTGTTTTCCCTTTGCTCTCTGCATGCCTGGCCCAGTACAGATTATACCTGGGTGGTTCTCCTGGGTTGTACTTCAACATTATTGAAAGAAAGTGAGCTGTACAAAGAAAAGAAAGGGCAGAGGGCATGTGGGGGCATAGTTTACTGCACAGAGAAAATCCTGAAATTAGGGTGGAAGGTATTATCACAAGAAAATAATAACAGCTCATATTTCTTGAGCTCTTCTGTGTGTTGGACCCTAAAGACTGAAAATGCATAATTATTTGTATCATAACAAGCCCGTGAGTAGTTATTGTGTTTTCACCGGTTTACAGGTGAGGAAACAGAGGTAAGAAACAGGGTATAACTTTCTTGTGGCCAGCAGAACTAATAGGCTGAAGGGCAGTGATCATTCCAAGGGGGTCCCTCTCCAGAAACATTGTTACTAGCCTTTGTGTTATTAGCCTTTGTGTTATTAGCCTTTAAGTTACCTCTTGCCTCCTCCATGAAGCAAGCAAAAGTGCATAGTGACCAGGAGAAGCAGCACAATTAATGAAATGAATATGATGTATTATAAAAAGGAGGGAGAAAAAAACAGGGACTTTTTCCCCTCCCTCTTGTTAGGGTGGTGACAGTATCGTTTAACTTGGATGCAGGAATGATGCGATGACACATCTTTTCAGGTGTGAACCTATAGCCTTACAAATAAAATACAAAATGTTGTAAATCATTACATCAATAAGCATAATTTAAAAAATTGGAAAAATAAATAAAATGGAGATGTAATAACACAGCAGGAAAATAAGTCGAGAATTACGGGGGATAACATCAAAGTAGCAAAAACCTGTCTCTGGAGAGGGTGGACTTTCAGCATCTTTAAAATTGTTATCATGATCGTGTACTATTTTCATAAAAGAATATTTGGAAATAGTTTCAACTGTGTAAGTGCATCAAAACATGGAATTCAAAATCCTGTTTACATCTCTCACAGACTTGTTCGACATTTAACTTATCAGGATTACTCTTTTTAACTGAAAAAGCTATTTTTTTTAAAAAAGGTCAAGTAGTATGAATTTAAAAAAAAAACTAGTCCCAGGTGACACTGTCAGACATGGCAGAGAAAGGGTCGGGCACAATTAGAAGCAAACTGGATTCCATCCCTGCTCCGGAGAAGCAGTTCTGACTTCGAAGGACAGGCGATTCTGTGCAGCCACAGAGCAGCAGCTTTGATCCTCTGGAACTGTGAAAACAACTTTCAGTGAACCAGGCTGCAGGGTGCCTGAGGAGACCAGCAGCCTCTCTGGATGGCTCTCTGTTTTCACAGGACTCATCAACGTTGCACTCTGCACAGTGCTATGCATTTTTAGCCTCAGTTGTCTTATTTTTCCATGGGTTTACTTCATGTAAGTACTTTTATGTTCTCTTTAAAATGGGGTTTCCTATTGGAATTGCCTAGTGAAGACGATCAAAGCATATTGCCTAAAGAACTTATCAAGCATTCATATTTTTGTATGTTTTATCTCCACCTGCCATGCATCTATCTATCTATCTATCTATCTATCTATCTATCTATCTATCTATCTATCTATCTATCTATCTATCTATCTGACATCCATGCATCCACCCACCCACCATACACCCATCCCCATCTGTCCATCCTTCCATACAAACTATCCGTCTAGCCCTGTATATAGTTCAACAATCGTTTATAATTCACTTGTCTATGTTATATTATTTTATCCTTCCAAATATCTTGAGGTAAATAGGTCAAGGAAAAAGCACTGAGTTCACTGAGAGAATTGAAGGTTGAATGAACTGTTTGTAACCATAACCAGTAAATGGTATACAAGGGACTCAACACCTTGTCTCTGTCTTCTCCCCTTCTCTTCCCTCCTTCCCAGCTGACTCTAGTCCAGCCCCATTAATTTATACTAACTGCCCCCCGAACATCCCAGGCCTATTACTTTTGGGGCCTTTGCAGAAATTATTCCCATTATAAAGAATGCTTTCCCCTCGGATGTCTGATTAAATTACCTCTCTTTAGACTGTTCAAATCCCACCTCCCCAGTGGGACTGTTACTGTCTGTTTAAATTGAAACCCTTGCTTCTTTGCCCACAATCTCAATCTCCTCTATATCCTTTATTCTCCATAGCATTTGTTTCTGGCTAACCTGTCAGATAATTTATGTGTGCTTGCTGCTTCTTTTCTCTCCTGCAATGAGAATGCAAGCTCCATAGTGTCTTTATTAAGTGTAGCGGGGACCCGATAGAACTCTAAGGTCTGCCTGCACTTGGTGCAATTGTAACTCTTGTGATTTGACGGTTTAGACGAGGACTAGGTTATTAAAGAGGATGTTTTTTGATATTTTTAAGCAAAATGATAAATTTTAAGTCATCTTAAATTCCCAGTAATAAAGCAGGCATTACCTCTTTCTTCTTTGTTCCTCCAGATAGAAGAAACTTGATGTCAAACCCTTCCTTTGTGGCTGAGTGGCAATGTGTGAGGATGGTCTAAGATTTAAAGACCCCCCCAAAAATTATACTTTTTTAAAAACTAAGATCACAAAGTGTGGCTTCCTGTCACACATTAGGGATTATCTAGCCACCACTGCTGTCAAAGTGGTTGGAGAGAAAAATGGAAGGAGAGGGGAGGGGAGGTGTCGCCACCAGGAAGCAGACCACCTTGTGGGCTTCCTCTGGGTAAGTGTCGCCAATAAAGCTCTGACCATAAACAGTGTCTTTCAATATGCTTTATTCACACAGGTCTCACACAATCAAACTCCATGCCTAGCACTACCTTATCGCTGTGTCCCTCCAGCGATCGCTTACTGCAAAGTCTCTTTAGTGGCCGGGGAACGAGTGTCTGGTTCGGCAGCTCGTGTTTAGTCTCTTGAACTAGGCGGCCCGAATCCTGTCTCGGCTCCTCAGGGACGCCGGGCGGCAGCAGCCTGGGAACCATGTTCGAGTCTTCTCTGGTGGATCTCCAAGGGGCGAGGTGGCTCTCAGTCGTGCAGTAGAACGGGCTGACCTTGAGCTCACCTCCAAGCCCAAGTGCTTTGCGATCGCTTGGTTTACATCCTTTCCCTGAGCTAGGTTACATCATTTCTTTTTCTCAATATACTTTCAATAACATATTTACATCCTATAATATATGTACATAAATATTTACATCTTACTTTCACCAAAATATTTTCTTCACTGCAAATTAAATCAAAACAAAAGAAAAATATTTGCTTTCACTCATCCTCGGACAGCTGGTGAAGCCAGTTGGGGGTCAAGGTGGTAGGGTGCTTCTCACATGGATGTTATTCTTATTGTGACTGGAACTTAGAGCCAAAGCTGATCATCCCACTCAGGGATGCTTGAGTCCTGATTTTGCCCCCAATTCTCTCTTTGACTTTGGATAATCTCGTTCCTCTCTCTGGACCTCTGTTTCCCCATCTGCATGACAAGGTGACTGGAATGAATGGATAGATTTTCTGAATCTTTCTTTCATCCAGAGCAAACTCAAGACTTCTGCAGGGAAATGGCATGTGCCCCTTCCTTAGGGAACAGGCCATGAGCCTGATGATCGTCGCCAGTGATGGGAGAAGGTCTGCTCTTCCCTCCATTCTTACAACCCCTAGAATGGAATTGAGGGGACTGAAAGGCTGCAGACCTCTCTGGAAGGCCTGGACCCAAGCAAAGCCTGCAGGAGGAAGCGTAACTCCCCTAGAGAGAAGTGATAGGAAGTGATGAAATAATCTGTTCAGGCCCTGAGCATCATGAACCTGCAGTGATGACGTGTAGACATCATACCTGCAGCACAGGTGGCACCATCTGCCTCTCGCAGAGACAGACAGAGGCTCAAGGAGTTTATGTGTCTGGGCCCAAAGTCTCAGTCAGTAAGGGACAGACCTGAAATCTTGATCCATGTTGTCCTTCTCCAGGCAATGTCCTTTATTACATGCTGATATCTGGCAGGGGGAGGGGTGCTGAGCTCACAAGGTGGTGAACATTCATCTGTTTTAGAAAAACCAAGGACTCTCTGAGGGTTGCCTACATCCACAGGTGGTGTCGTATAGGTGATTTTCATGCTTCATAAAAACATAATTTATATGATTTATAAAATTGTGTATGATTTATAAGCCTTGTTAAATAAAGAAGGGAGCTAGCAGGGCCCACGGATCTCTCTGTGCTATCTGACTTGGTCATTCACAGCTGGCCCTTTCTCAAAGGCTGTTCTACACCATGCCCTGGCCCAGGGCTGCTGTGGTCCTTCTCTTATGCCCATGAACCAGTCACAGTCCCAGGGTTCTGGGGTTGGGGTCTCAAGATGAACACTCACAAATCTGTACATCCAGTGTTTGATCAGGGATGCAAGCTCTGGAGCATCACGGAAGATTTCCTGGAGGCAGTGGTACTAAAGAAGAGTCTTAAAAGTGGACAGGATTGAAGCAGAGAGGCAGACATAGCAAGTATAAACTGTGGGAATGTACTGTGGGTCCCCAGAGTAGAGAAGGGAAGGGTAGCTGGTGTCCTGTCAGCTCTTACTTATCATGAAGTTGAGGCCTGGACAAGGGGTGGTCAGAAACTCAGCATAGTCCTGGGACACAGAATTTGAAGAGGGGCAGGTATCCTGGAAACACCGTCAACTTGATCAACCTGGGCCATGAGATAAGTCTCTCATCAGCACAAGGGACCCCCATATTTTTTTAGGGGGAAGAAGATTCAGGTTGGGGAAGAGGGAAAAAGATGGGACCTTATGATTATCTTTAGGACCTGATCATCGCCCCATGAAGAATACCCCATCTGCACATGGAAGGAGGAAGTGAGTCATCTTCTCAATGTGTCTGTTGCAAAATCTTTTCATTCTCGCCTCCCTAAGCAGGAGCCCTTTCCCTTTGCCTACAGTGTCACAGGCCCTCCAGCTCCAGCATCTGCTCCCAACTCAGAGGAGGCCCTGCCAGCTTCTAAGCCCAGGTGATGGCAAGGGAGTCCAATCCTGCCAAGCCACCCAAGCTCAGCTCAGGGCTGTTGGTAACCTCTGGAGACTCCTGCTCCCTTGCGGGCACATTGCTGTCTCCAGGTGCATGTCCTCACTTTTCCCTCTGCCCCAGTGCTCTCTCTGCAGCTACCTGCATGGTGACTCCTGCTGGTCATTCAGGCTTTGATTCAAACATCACCTCTTCCAGGAGACTTCCCAGATTGCCCTTTTGAAATAGTCTTCTCGATGTTCTCCATGTTGTTTCCCTCCCAGACTTGATGATTTATGTTTATCCACCAGCAGTTTCCACCTCTAGAAGGCAAACTCCTGGAGGCCAAGGAATGAATTTCCTCTTTACTTCCGCTTTCTCTTCCATGCCCAGAACAGTCTAGCACATAACAGGGTTCCATAAATATTTCCTGAGTGAGCCGTGGTAGTTTGCTTTTCTTTTTCCTTTCTGGTGATTAATATGTGTGGATTTCTCTTCAAAGAGCAGACTGTGTCGTCAGACCCACAGAGTGCCCGACTCTGGTGTGGCTCAGAACTCATTATCTTCCAACAGCAAGTGGAAAGATTCTTGGACAGAGATGTAAGAAAACACTCAAGTTCCCACTCTGACCTGGCTGACTTTCTGGTAGGTTCCCAGTCACACGCCATTACTGTCTCTGCAGGTGGGGAGGACCCTGGGCTCCTCTTGGCACCTGGCACATCTGCCTGAATTAGTAGCTCACCTCCCAATCTAATGTTGGGTCAGGACAAGGGAGCTGAGCATCTTTTTTAGAGGGGCTTTTGCCCAGATACCCACTGCAATTCAGAATAAGAAGGCTTTGTCTTGTCTGTTTTTAGAGCCCCAAAGAATCCATGAGTGCAGGAAACAAAGGTGCCTCAGATTGTGCTGGGCTCACCACCTGCACCCCAGAATCTCCATCTAGTGCTGTCCTGTCCAGTCACCATAAAGCTGTTCCTCCAATTCATCCCCGACCCAAACCTGCCACTTGACAGCTGTGGAACCTTAAGAAGTTTACTTGTGTGAGGTCCTCCTACTCTTTATTTAAGTTGTGGTAAAATACATAAAACATAAAATTTGCCATCCTGATGATTTTTATATAGTTCAGTGACATTAAGTCCATTTACATTGCTCTGCAGTCATCACCATCATGTTTCTCCAAAACTTTTTCATTATTCTCAACAGAAACTGTTCCCATTAAAAACTAGCTACCCATATCTCCATTCCCTCCCTTCCCTCTCTGTCTCTATAAAAACTCTTTCATTTTATGGCTGAGTAATAGTCCATCATGTGGATATACCACACTATCTGTTCACCCACTGATGGATATCTGTGTTGTTCCCTCTTTGGCTGCTGTGAACACAGGAGCACAAGTTTGATGGCACCATGTGGTGAACCTCAAGGACATATTGAGTGAAAGAAGTCAGACATATATTGTGTGAATTCATTCGTATGAAGTATCCAGAATAGGAAAATTGATAGAGGCAGAAAGCAGCAGTTGCCAGAGACTGGGAGAGGAGAAAACAGGCCATGTACACTCTTGAGGGTGATGGAAAAGTTTTGGAACTAGATAGAGGTGATGCTAGCACAACTGTCGAATGTGCTAGACACCCTAAAATTGCACATTTAAAGATGTTTGTTACTTTTACCTTGTGACAATTTCTCCTAAAAACACAAAGACTGTAAATAGTTCTGCTATAAACATAGGGGTGCAGTTGCCCTTTTGAGTTAATGTTTCTGTGTCAGTTGGGTAAATACCTAGGAGTGGAATTACTGGATCATATGGAAGCTCTGTCTTTAGTAGGTTGAGGAATCTCCACACAGCTATCCGTAGTGGTTGGATCAGTTTGCACTCCCACCAGCAGTGCAGGAGAGTTCCTTTTTCTCCACATCCTCACCAACATAAACAACCCAAATGCCCAAAAATAGATGACTGGATCAAGAAGATGTGGTATATATACACCATGGAATATTACTAAGCAATCAAAAAAGATAAACTCACACAATTTGCAGCAACATGGATGGAGCTGGAAAGGATCATGCTCAGCAAAATAAGCCAGAAAGAAAAAGAAAAATACCGGATGGTCTCACTCATAGCAGGAATTTAAAAAACCTAAATAAGGGACCAGGGAAAAGACTAATTGTAATACAGTAAAAACCAAAATCAACAGACAACTGTAAACCAGAGACACACTATGGGATGGGGGGGGAAGGAGGAATTGGGGTCAAAATAAGGGGGGTGCAATTGTTTGGGGTATATAAACAATGTATGCAAATGCATACATTGTGCAAAAATGAAAAATGATGTAAGAAATATATAAAATAAAATATTAAAAAAATAAAATGGCAAATATTTTTTGGAAAAAAAAAAAAAGGCTGGCAAGATATTTTTCTCTGTGATGTCAAACCCAAAGATTTGCCCAGGCAGTGAGGACCGGAGCTTGTTGAATGATCAAAGGTTTGCTTGAGAATGTTCCTTTACCGTTGTCCTTGAGGTTCCTGAGTGCTCCGGAGGATTCGTGGTCTGCCAGGTGGTACCTGAGGCCCAGGTGCTGCCTGGTTCTGGTTCCCTTGCTACTGAGCACAGAGCCCTGGAATTCAGAGGAAAGTGTGTGAAGACTAGGGGAATCGCAGGGCAAGGTTCTCCTGCGCTGGGGTGACCTGTGGGTGTGAGCTCATGAAAGTTCATCTCGTGGCTCTGAGCTTCTCTTCATCTTCTTCAACCAGCCAACTATGGGAGTAGAGTGAGAATGGGGAGACAGTCAGGTCCCTGATGCACACAGATGGGGAGGCACATTGAGTCTCAACCTGGGGCCAGAGGCATGGCTGAGCCTAAAGCTGGGGCCCATTTTACATGTAAAGATGGTAAAGATCCATCATCATCGGACTACCCCTTGACAGTGCAGAACTTCCTCAGGCAAGAAGATAAAAGCCAGAGGACAGAGAGGAACTAGTTTCATTCTTCTGTGTGTTCCAGTGGATGGAGAGGGCAGGGATGAGAAAACTGTGAGCTGCCATGCAGTCAGCGAGATGGCAGGCAAGGAGGCTATGGACGAGGAGGCTGGTGCTGCCAAGATTTCGTACTTTATTGCTGTCAAACTGTTAGGGGGAAAGGATGTCCTGAGCTAATTCCATACAGGCTTTGTGGACTCCACCCCCACTCCAGACCAAAGCCATCAAGACACTGGAAATGACAAATCCCATCATCACCACAGGGAGGGTTGCTGGGACCTGAGGGTGGAGTTAAGCAGCCATGTTTGGTATAAACCAGACACATGGGCCTTGGGGGGCTCCTCTTGGCTTCACAGCTCTTGACTGTCCGCCAGCTCTCAGCGTGCCATTGGGTTTCCAGGTCAGTGGAACAGGTAGGATGAATTTAAGAATTTATCTCCCCCTTTTCTCCCGGAGTTGTACATTTCCTCATTTCCCTTTCCCTTGTAAATAAACCTTTTATTAACCTTTGTGTGTGCCTGCAGTGGAGTATTAATAAATCCCTTTTAAGTGCCCGGGTGAGGACCCACAGTCAGGCAACCTGTTTCATATCAGGTTTGCCCTCTAACAATACCAGCTTTTCCAGTTGAGAAGAGCTGTCATAACCATTCATATCTTTGGTCCCCAACTTAGGCAGAGTAAGAGCTACTTGGCCTGAGAGGTTGGAGGCACTGTGCAATGTGGGATATGGCTCTCAGAGGCAGGGGGAGGTGAACAGGTGACTGCTTGGTCCTGAGGAGTGGTGTCTGTGGGTCTGCTACTCCTAAGCAGATCGTTTGGCCACTATTTTGTCACCTATAGTTCTAAGCAAGGTCAAGATGGCCCAGTCAGTTAGGTACAGAGCCCAACCCTTCAAGGTGCCCTTCAAATCAAACAAGAGCACACAGCAGGATCACGCTGGGAAGGCTATGCATCATGAGGTATGACCTGGAACACCCGGGAGGCTGAGGACAGATGTATGACAAGAGACCCCAGAGGCCGATCAGTGGAAGGCCTTGTTGATAAGATTGAAACCATGGCTGGGGGATTAGGGTGTGATCTCAATGACAACACCTAGTCATCAAGCAGATGAGCATTGCCTGGAGGGCAGACGCACAATCCCTGATCTTCTACATTTTTCCCCTTTCTTTAATCTCCTTCCCATTTCCTTTTGCTCCTCCCCCTTACAACCCATGCTGTAAATCAATAAAAAGGCCAGGATCTTGCTCTTCAGCAGCATCCTGCATTATGTAGCCTGCTCCATGACTCCCATTTCTTTATCAGTGTGGTGTTGCCCGACACAACAATGTCCACATCTTCAGTATTGGCTTCAGTGGCAGGCGCTGAGGCACTGCCTGTTAAACTGTGAGTGGCTGTAGACCCCTTGGGGGGTAGGCTGCTTCAGTGGCAGGCGCTGAGGCACTGCCTGTTAAACTGTGAGTGGCTGTAGACCCCGTGGGGGGTAGGCTGGAGTAAACAGGAGCCTGGGGTACAGGGGCTTCTTCTGTTTGTCACGGGGTGTCCCAGATTTGGGAGGGGAGGTACGCTAGCAGGAAGCAGACCACCTTGGTGGGCTTCCTCAGGGCAGGTGTCGCCAATAAAGCTCTGACCATAAACGGTGCCTTTCAATATGCTTTATTCACACAAGTCTCACACAATCAAACACCATGCCTAGCACTACCCTATTGCTGTGTCCCTCAAGTGATCACTTATGGCAAAGTCTCTGTACTCCCCAGGGAAGCGTGTCTGTGGCTCGGCAGCTCGTGTTCAGTCTCGAACTCGGCGGCTCGAATCCCGTCTCAGCTCCACAGGGACGCTCTGCAGCTGCAGCCCCAGAACCATGTTCGAGTCTTCTCCAGAGGATCTCTGGGGTGAGGCGGCTCTCAGTCCCACAGTAGAACAGGCTGACCTTGAGCTCACCTCCAAGCCCAAGTGCTTTGTGATCGCTCGGTTTACATCCTTTCCCTGAGCTAGGTTACATCATTTCTTTTTCTCAATATACTTTCAATAACATATTTACATCCTATAATATATGTACATAAATATTTACATCTTACTTTCACCAAAATATTTTCTTCACTGCAAATTAAATCAAAACAAAAGAAAAATATTTGCTTTCACTCATCCTCGGACAGCTGGTGTCTGGTAAGAAAATGTTCCATGACATTATGATCTACCAGCGCCCGCTTGGTGCAGTCTGTGTCTGTGATAAGCTGGTACCCGATAGGGATGTGCTAGATGTTTCCAACTGACATGCTTTCTGCAGGCGGTGTGGGGGGTAACTGGATGATTCCAATACAGGGGGCCCCCCAGCCCACCTGACTGTGCTGCAGACCTGAATATCACCGCCAGCGACGGAGAAGTTGTGTCCATGGCACTGACGTTGTTATCTGACACAGCTGGTGCAGCTGGAACAGCTGGTGCTGGTCGCTGGGCTTTAAGGGTGGGAGGGGCAGCCAGAGGCCTGGTGGGCTGGCCAGCCGAGGTCAGGGACGGGGTAGGAGGGGCTGGGGCAGGGGAAGCGAGGACACTGGGAAGGGGAGAATCTACACACATAGGGGTTGGGGATTGGTTTTTAGAGACGGGGGGCTGGAGAGAGGTTGAGGGAGTGGCGGGCTGGACAGCGGAAACAAGGGCCTGGGTAGGAGGGGCTGGGGCAGGGGAAGCGAGGACACTGGGAAGGGGAGAATCTACACACATAGGGGTTGGGGATTGGTTTTTAGAGACGGGGGGCTGGAGAGAGGTTGAGGGAGTGGCGGGCTGGACAGCGGAAACAAGGGCCTGGGTAGGAGGGGCTAGGGCAGGGGAAGCGAGGACACTGGGAAGGGGAGAATCTACACACATAGGGGTTGGGGATTGGTTTTTAGAGACGGGGGGCAGGAGAGAGGTTGAGGGAGTGGCGGGCTGGACAGCGGAAACAAGGGCCTGGGTAGGAGGGGCTGGGGCAGGGGAAGCTAGGACACTGGGAAGGGGAGAATCTACACACATAGGGGTTGGGGATTGGTTTTTAGAGACGGGGGGCTGGAGAGAGGTTGGGGGGCTCAGGGGCATGGGGGTGTGTGATATACGCGATGTCGTCACGACGATGGAATCTGTATGAACCAGAGGGATCTTCCACACTGGATGACAGCTGATGGGAATACAGCTGTCAATAGCCACACGAGGTGAATGAAGGATCATGCGGCCTCCTTCTCTATCAAGATTTGCTGCCTGCGGTGGATAAGCTGGAACAATCCGGACAAATTGAGGGGCACGAGGGTCAGTTTCACCCAGTTTCACAGGGCTCTCCTCTGTGTCCACCGCAAGATAGGGGAGCTTAGAGGGTGGGGGCAGCTCACCTCTCTCCCACGGAAGACTTGGCCTGGGCAGTGGCATGGGCCTTTTGTGCTTGCAGGCCCTTGAGCGGCCAGAGTCCGGTGGAGTGGAACTCAACTGGCTCGAGGACTTTCTGCCCTTCACGTCTCGAGATGCTGGTGAGACTGGTGGATGGTCTTCAGCCTTTACGTGTCGAGATGCTGGTGAGACTGGTGGATGGTCTTCAGCCTTTACGTCTCGAGATGTTGATGAGACTGGTGGATGGTCTTCAGCCTTTACGTCTCGAGATGTTGATGAGACTGGTGGATGGTCTTCAGCCAGCTCTTCCGGTGGCGGGAAGCCACCTGGGGCTGGCCTACAGGATGTGGCTGCCCCCTCCTCTGGCCTCTTCGGAGGCACAGCCTCCCCTGCGAGGTCTCCCGGGGAGCTGGGGGCAGGCATCGCAGAGGCCTCACTGGACGGTTCTCCGGGTGGTGTGGACACGTCCTCCTCCTCTGCGATGTTCGGTGGTTCTTCCACCTTCACCTCCGTATCCTCCCGGGCAGGTCTTGGGCACGGGTGACTGGAGGTGTCTCCTCTCTTCCACTCAGGGTCTAGTTTGAATGGTAAGGAGGAGAGATGACATTTGCCACGAATGGCAGGAATAATTCTGGCTCTACAGCGCCCAAATGTCATTGAATTGCGAGCCGAGAGCACAGGCTTCTTGGGGGGGTTCCCCCATGATGCGGGGGGGAGCCTCCCCACACCGGAGCACACGGCAGGCGTGATGGTGCATCGCCTTGGGGGCGCGATGTTGATGCCCGGTGGTGATGGCGAGCGCTGCCGGTGGAAGCTCCTGGGAGCCGGCGGGCTGGCAGGGGCCGGAGCGGCTGGGGGCACCCGGCCAGGCCCAGCGGGGTGGACACGAGGTTGTCCAGGCGGGCGCCGGCCAATGAGAGGCCTGCCGCGGTGGAGTTGCTGCAGGCGGTGGCAGAGACACCGATATTTACTCAGTAGATTGCCCATTGCGGGCGGAAAGTGCGCCAACGACCGCGAACTGATCGGGAAGCGGGGAGAGCAGTCCCTGGGCTTCCTTCTCCTCCGGGGATCTAGCGCGCACTGGCCGCCTCGGGGACTGTGACGGTCCTTGGGACGTCACAGAGGAGGGCAGGGGGCTGACGCGAGCCTGCGGCCACGTCATCCAGCCAAGGGCAAGACCCCATCGTCCTGTCTCTTCTCTGACCGTCCCAGCAGATGCAGGTGTGGGCATCGGATGGGTCACTCTGTGGGGGCTGTTGGGGACCCCAGAGATCCCATGTGCCAGAGCTCTCCCCCCCCCCGGGGTTTAGCATTCCGTGTCTGGGTTGCTTAGGCGGCCCTCGTGCTCCGCTCCCCTCCCCCATCACTGGTCCCTATGGACTGAGCCTGCAGAAAGTGAGGGAACACCCCCCCTTCTCCTCAAGCACTCCCCCATTCTTTTCAGCAACCCCCTACCCCTCCCACCACCATCCTGCCCAATATCTCTGCACCACCGCCCTCTCTATGGCCACTCAGGCGCCCTCATCACCAGGTTTCCCAGGGTGGGCTGTGGCCGTGCTGTCACCTGGTGGCCTGCGGTGCCCCAGGACTGGACCTGCACCATCTCCCTTCCCCGAGGGTGTGTCCTCTCGCCTCCTTTACATACATTTCATAAAATAGCATTTAAATTTTGGACCTTCCTTAGGTCACACAGGTACTAGTGGCTCAACCAAGATTTGAACCTAGCTTGTGGGATTCCAGAGTTCCTGCTCTGGACTGTGGTCCCTCTTTATGGCATCATGAGTTACCTACCATTTTTGCAGTAGTTTTTAGGGTATTTATACCTGCCATAAAAAGAGCGTGTGCACGCCCAGTCTCCCACAGTGACCACTGTCCACACCATGCTCTAGTTTCAGCAGTCACAGGCCAGGGGTCACCATTGTCAATGCAACACCATTCCACAGTTCTCTAATTGAGCCTAGCAGCCTGATTTTGGTCCAGTTTGAAAAGCTTCAATATGTAAAGATTATATTCTAGATAAATGGTGGGCTATCATGAAAGCAATTCACCCAATGGATTCTACCATACAGATTAGAGGCCAGTTTCTCTGGTTTTCCATGTATTTCTAGGTATTCATGCCTAGAAAGCAAATACATCATTTACTATAAATTAATAATGGAGAAAAATATTGGATTAAAATAATCTAACACAGTTTGGTCCTAGAAGCACACAAGCTGGCATGCAATACATGTATTTGGCCCTCTAATGTGACCCTAGAGAATCTTATGCCCAAGAGAGGAGATATATTCAGGGCACAGAAAGGCAAGAAAGCAAGCAAAACTATGCGTAGGCCAGGATTTCTATAACCTACCTATCTTTTAAAAAAAGGTTATTTGCAGTGTTTTTCTCTCTCAGGGCTGTTGTGTGTTAGCTATATGACATGCAGACACTTTGGAAGCAAGTGACACACTAATCAATAAAAATAAATGTATTTCCAGTTAAAATTTTTATTTAACGTTGGACATAATTAATATTTCAAAATTGGTTTTCTTCTTTTCTCATGAGATGATTTTTCATAGTATATCAGAGTAAATTTGGACTTCCATCACCCAACAAACTTTGAGATTGGTGAAGATACAAACGGTTTTGTTCACATCTAAACTGTTTGGAAAAATGAGAAATAGAAGCCCTTTTCGACCTCTCCAGAAGCAGAAATGATTTCCATTTATAGCATTTAACATCATTCCTTGCTGTCATTGGAGGGGAATTCAACAAGGCACAATTGATGCTCCTGTTTGTTTGAACAAAAAGAGTCAGCCAGTACACATTTTGGCCAAAGAATTCCTCAGGAATTCTGAAAAAGATAGCCACATCTTGAACTTACTTGAAAACATTAAATTATAGTCATGTTACTTGCTTTTTTTCCCAAAGAGGAAAAAATTCATTTGACTGTGTTGAGTGTTAGTGTTAGGGGAAATGATGTCCTGAGCTAATCCCATACAGGCTTTGTGGACTCCACCCCGACTCCAGAACAAAGCCATCAAGACACTGGAAATGCCAAATCCCATCATCACCAAAGGGAGGGTTGCTGGGACCTGAAGGTGGAGTTAAGCTGCCAGGTTTGGTATAAAACCAGACAAGTGGGCCTTGGGGCTCTTTGCCTCCTGGCTCTTGGCTTTTGGCCAGCTCTCAGCATGCCCTTGGGATTCCAGATCAGTGGAACAGGTAGGATGCATGCATGAGTTTATTTCCCTCTTTTTTCTCCCTGAGTTATTCTTTTCTTCATTTTCCCTTTCTTTTGTAAATAAACCTTTTATTAACCTTTTGTGTGTGCCTGCAGTTGAGTATTAATCAGTCCTTTTTAAGCCTGTGGGTGAGGACCCACAGTCAGGAAACCCCTTTTATATTGGGGTTGCCCTGTAACAAAACTTTCCCAGAGTGAACCCAAGGACCCCGCTCTTGAGTTAGTGTGGGGTCCTTGGGTTCACTCTGGGAAAGGTTTCACCAGAGCTTCCCTTTCAGCAGCACGTGGTGATTTTCTTCATGCGACAGAGACGGTAGTTATATTTAAATGGCAGGTTTATTAGGAAAAGGGACAGCAAAGTAAAGTACACTTGCATAGACACAAGTGGGCTGGAAGAGCTGCCCCTCTGTGGGGGCAGAGTTAGGTTTTATGGGCTTCTTTTGGTAGTGAGGGGCTCATCTTTGTGAGCTGTCAGTTGGTTGCTGATTTTGCATAACTGTAGAATCTGAAAGGGATGGGGGAGATTCTGCAATGGCTCAATCTCCATATCTGTGATCTGTGCCTATGGACACTAGTGTGGACACTAATTTCTACAACTGTGTTGATGGCTATGCTAATCACTTGTACCTCCACCTCATTTTGTGAGCCAAGTTTCCGGTCTTGTGATGCCTCCTTTTTAGCTTTTTTTTTCTCTATTCCTGTCCTCCATCATTCCCTCCCTGACCATATGACCCCGCATAACTCAAACCACAGC
Source organism: Talpa occidentalis (assembly GCF_014898055.3). Lineage (NCBI taxonomy): Eukaryota > Metazoa > Chordata > Mammalia > Eulipotyphla > Talpidae > Talpa > Talpa occidentalis. Next base: position 89,225,629 of record NW_023605083.1, read on the forward strand.
ACTCAAAACCCATCAATACCAAAAAAATGACATCAATGGCAGTTTTATCTTAAATTAAGTACTGATGTAAATGTAGATTTATTTCTAGACCTTTTTGATTCTGTGTCTGTTTTTATGTGAATATTATATCACTTTAATTACTGTTGCTTTATAATATATAAAGTCAGGTAACGTGATACTGTTACAGGACAGGGAGAGGGGCAGCTCAGACCCCGCAAACCTGCCTGCTCTAAATAGGTTCTGCCATCTGCTGCATCAACACAATACATATGACTTTAATGGGAAGGAACTTTAATACAGTTAGGAAACAACACGGGAAAGGCAAAGAATATAGTTTCTAAATCAAGCACCCAAAGTTACCCTTCCCCTCATGGGTAAAAATCCACCCAAGCAGGATTGGCCCAGAGCAAGGCCCCAAAGCCTGTCACAAGTCTAAAACAACTTCCAGTGGGGATCCATAGAAAAGGATCAGAAACCACCAGACAAGTCTGGAAGGAAAAGAGCAAAATCAAAATCAAGACAAAAACCGCCATTGTAACCTCCCCACAGGTCACTCACCCACATCTGTGTCACCCAGTCCATGACCAAAAGGCAAAGGCAGTTTCTTCACGTGTTACTCGGCTCCATGTGCCTCCTCCAGGTCTCCTGCTGGCTCTCCATCCCATTTCCTTCCTTCCTCAGTCTCCTCTGCAGCTTCTCTCCCTGCTCAGCTCCACCCTCCTTTTGTGTGGGGCAGGGAACCTGGAACCTCCCCCTTTCCTGGGGACCACCCTGTTACAACACTTTTGTTTCCTCCTTATTTCTCAAGATTGCTTTTGCTATATATTTTTTATTTTTTGTCTTAGCATCTTATCTTCTTCCTCTTGCTCGTTTCTTTTTTAACTTCAGAATATTTTCTGAAGGTCACCCCACAGCAGCGAATGGAGGTAACCCTAACCTTCCATAACTGTACAGTAGACTGTGGTGTGGGTGTGAAAGAGCATTTCCACCCAGCTCCTCCCCTGGTGGGGCTAACCACCACTTGCTGTTACAACTCCTCGGGCTCACACTTGAATACAGCACCATTAATTCCATAGTCAGGACTCTGCATCCCAGAACCCAGCTCAGGTTGCTTTTCTCTTAATAAGAAAGGTTATCAAAGCACCGCCAGCAAGTGAAAGCATCGTCTCTCTCCCTATCATTCACTGGTCCACTCAGGGAACCCTCATTGCTTTTGGCTGTCCCAGATCTGAAATTTCATGGAGGGTGATGGGGTGGGCTGAGTCAAGAGGCTGGAAGATCGTGAAGGACACTGTGAAACGGTCATTGAGAGAAAGAAAAGAATGAGACCGTAATATGGGTAGTGTGGGTGGAAGGCCTCCCCTTCTTTTTCCCAACCAGAAGCCTCACCTCTCCAACCAGGAGCCTGCAATTCCCCTTCCTTCTCAATTAAATGGAGGTGATTCGGGCTTCATATGTATTTCAGTCACAGGTATATTAATTTCACCGAGTTCTTAGGCCATGATGGCTCTATGAATCCTGCCTTTCCTGAGCTAATGGGGTGGCATAAATAACTCTGGGGGAAGCGTTCGACCTGGCAGCTCCCAAGTCAGGCTGGAGTTAATCAATCCTCTGCTGATGTGCTGCCTAATCTCGAATGTTGGGTCGGAGGTTGTGCCTGCTTCGGGCTAATTCCTTTCTAAAAGATATCACTGCAGAGATCCTGGTGCCTTCTGGTCAGAGGAAGCAGATCTGAGAAGTCAGGAATCTGGTTTGATACTGTCCCTGGCCCAGAGATAGGTGGAAACCCGGCTAGCTCATGAATGGGCCAGGGTACCCTCTGACTATCCACTCAGTGATGCTAGGGGATCTGGGGAGTGCCAGGTCACCCTCATGCCGGGGCAGAGTCCTGTCAGAGAAGCACTGCTGCTCCATCTGTCTGCTGTCTACACATGTCCCCAGCCCACAGCTTACCCCATGCAACCCTAGGAGACCCTTCGCCTCTCTTGGGAGGGGGGACGGCAGATGGCAGGTGGGGTTCCGGAGTTAGTGTCTGCCTGACTGGTAGTTTTAGCTTCCAAAACAGTCATGGGCCAAACTTCAGCCACTCAGGTGCTCTGTCATGGTGGGCCACTACACCCTGCTTTGCTGCAAGCAATAGGTGGAACTTTCGGAATCAGGTCACCTTTCAAGCCACCTGTCTGAAGTCCACGCTTGGGGTACTGAGGACAGTGGAAAGGGAGCTCCATTGGAACTGGAAGGCATGGAAAGGCACAGTGCCCTTCTCTCTGATGCTTATGACCTTATAGTCTACAAAAGCCCTTTGATCCCCTTATGAGATCTGCATGGAAGCTGCCCAGGGCCCAGGGATATGGCAGGAAGGAAGGCTCCCATGTCACAGGTGCAGATGCTGAGGCTTGCGGGGGGATGTGCTGGCCTAAAGGCACATTGCTAAGATGATGGGACCATCTTGCAGCTGCCCAGCACATCCAATCCTCCCCGTCCACAGGGGAATGGTCCTAGGGCTACCCCTTGACCCACCAGCTTCTTCCATGTAAGGTTGTAGCTCCTAGCCCCAGAAGGCTGAGTTTAGCCTGCTTGCTGGGGATAGGGAACAAGAGAACCTTACAGGCCATAGGGAGTCCCCTCCCCTATGGGAGCAGGAAGTCTGATTCTGAAAGACCCTACCACACACTTATTTTCAGAAGTCACTGGGGTAAACCCAACTCCCAGAGATGGAGGTTCAATTCATTAAGCTTAGATGATTAATTACAAGGCAATTAAATATTTGATTAAATTAATCCTAAGGTGTTTAAACATTGTTTTGCAAAGAATGTTTGCTCATTAATTAGAATGGCTAAATGCAGGAGTTACACAAGGATGGTGGCTGCAGGGAGAGAAGGAAGCCAAGAGCTTGCCTGTCTGGGGCTCTTCCACGCAGAGATGGGAGTGGACTCTGCTCAGGAGAGTTGTTTCAACCTGGGACCTTCCCCTCCTGCTCTTGGAGCCTCTGTGTTCTCACTTGCAAATGTGTCCATGGAAACTGGAGTCTTGGAGGGAGCCCTGGCAGGACTGGGACCAGGAAACATTGAGCCCTGGCTTGTTACTGACTCACCTAGTGCCTGGAAGGAGGAGTCTCTGTCTGCTCCTTCTCAGGGTCTCAGTCTTCACTCGCACAGCGGTGAACACCTTAGAGTCCAGTTTCTTTTGGGCTTGACTTTAAGGGGTTTGGCCCAACTGGATCTACATTTCCATCACTAGCCAAGGTAGAGACCAGCAGGCAGGAGAGTATCTCCTTTCCCTGGATGCTCACCTTTGTGTGGAAGGAGCCAGCTACCAGCAGAGAAGGGCCCCAGGACAGGGTGGGGGAACTCCCCCACTCCACTGCATGCTCAGGCATAGAAGGGGCACACTCTCTTTGCTCATAGGGCTAGGCCTGGAGAGGCAGAATTTTGCTGGAAGGAGGTGGAAAGGACATTCAGGGGAACTGGGTTATTAATCCTGAATCAAACTGTTAAATGACTGGACTTGGATAGACCAGGCAGAAAGCGCTGGTCAGATCACTTCTGCCCTTATTGGCTATGGGCTGTCTGGAGTTACAAGTCTAGGGGGAGTAAGTGGCAATTAAAAAGGACTAAGGGGGGCTTCCCCTGGTGGCGCAGTGGTTGAGCGCCTTGCTGTGAAGCTGCCCGCAGCCTCTGCAGTGCCGGTTCGATCCCCGGCCACTGGCGAGGGTCCCACATGGCGCAACAGACCTCTACTGTCTCTCCTGCTACTCCCCTCAGCAGTGTATTTCATTGTTTTGCCTGTTCCCTGCTCTGGTGAATTCTCTCACCCTCCCATGCTTCTGACTGTACCCAGTGCTTGTATAAATAAATCTTAAAAAAAAAAAAAGGACTAAGGGCTGGGCAGCGTTGAATGGCTTTGTTGACTGACTGTCTCATTGCCAGCAAGGAGGGGACTGTCTTGTGTTCACTCATAGCTATTTACTAAATGTTAGTTGGGTGCCCAGAAGGCCTAGTTCTTGCCCTCCTGGAACTTGTAGTGGGTGAGAAAGAATAAACAACTAAACAATCAAGGAATGCAAGTACAATACTCTTGCTCATTAGCATCTTGAAGTAAATAGGTCTGGGAGGAGCACAATGGGGCCTCAGGGTTGGTGGCTCCCACTCCCTCACACTTCTGGGCCCCCAGGTAACCACTGAGCACAGAGGGAAGAGAAGGGGCCCAGGAAAAGAGCTGGGGGGGGACGGCCCAGGAGAAGGGGCAGCTGTGCAGAGCTCTGGAAGGAGTGCGGTGTGATCCCGAGGGAGCCTGAAGGAGGTGGCACTGGATGGAGTGGAGAGACAGCCTGGACCTCATTGACCAGGGGAAGGAGCTGGGGTTTGGTCTCAGGTGTACTGCAAAGTCACTGAAGCATTTTAGCAGAATTCAGTCTATAAACATAAGTTTGTACATGAGATCTTGTTTTGGAATTGCCGATGTGAGAAAAAAAAATAGGGGTTGATTCTGACTCTCCAACTGGCAGTCCCAGTCTCTGGTTCTGTAATAGCCTACATGGTAGGGCCATTCAGACAGATGCATAATATTGCTTTTTTTAAAAAAAAGATTATTTATTTATGCATACAAGAACTGGTGTACAAGCCAGAGATGCAGCAGGGTGAGAGGACTCACCAAGGCCAGGGTGGGGAACAGAACTGGTGGATTTACTGAAATACTCTGCAGAGGGGAGCAGCGCGTGAGACAGGAGAGGTCTGCTGTGCCATGTGGGCAGCCCCCTGGCTGGAGATTGAACTTGTGCTGCAGTGGCTGCCGATAGCTTCATAATGCTGAGTCTTAACCTCTTATACCACCAGGAAGGCCCAGATGCATAATATTGTTACAGGCAGGGTGAGGGGCACCCCAGGACCCCCAAACCTGCATACTCTGAACAGATTCTGCCATCTGCCATATCAAGACAAAACATACTCTGATGCAAAAGAACTTCAATAAAAAACAATTTTAATACGATTAGTGTGCAATAAAGAAAAGAGAAGAAAAAGAGAAAGAATATTTTCAAACCAAGCACCCAAAGTTATTCATCCCCTCATGGGTAAGTGCGCAGCCAAACAGGGTTGGGCCAAAGCAGGACTGCTGAGCCCCAAAATCTTGCCATAAGTCCAAGGCACCTCTTGGTGGGGACCCATAAGAAAGGGGTAGAAGGGGCCAGGCAAGTCTGGAAGAAAAAGAGCAAAATCAAGATAAAGGCTGCCATTGTCAGCCTCCTCATGGGTCTCACCCACATCTTCTAAGTGTCTCCTTCCAGGTCCCCCAAGTCCCTGGGACAAGTCCAAGACCACGGAGCAATTGTGACTTCTTCACATGTCTTCTCTACACGCCTCCTCCAGCTTGTCTTCCTGATCTCCTTCCTTTCCCAGTCTCCTCCAGCTTCTTCTCCCTGCTCAGCTCCACCCTTCCTTAGGGTGGGGCAGGGGACCTGGAACCTCCCCTTTCCCTGGGGATTACCCTGTCACAATATGAAGAAGGGCCCTACTGGGTGTGCAGGTTAAGAGTCTGGCCTTGGACATGTCAGGGCCTGTGTGTCCATTAGCCTTACAAGCAGAAAGGCCAGCTGGGCTGCAGGTCTGTGAAGCGGGAGTTGAGAAGGGCGATCAGCTTTCAAAGGCATCAACATAGAGATGTTGGTAAGTCCCTGTGTTACAGGGCAGGGAGAGGGGCAGCCCAGACCCCGCAAACCTGCCTGCCCTAAATAGGTTCTGTCATCTGCCACATCAACACAAAACATATGAGACTTTAGTGGCAAGGAACTTTAATACAATTAGGAAACAATACAGGAAAGGCAAAGAATATAGTCTCTAAATCAAGCACCCAAAGTTACCCATCCCCTCGTGGGTAAAAGTCCACCCAAGCAGGATTGGCCCAGAGCAAGGCCCCAAAGCCTGCCACAAGTCTAAAGCAACTTCCAGTGGGGATCCATAGAAAAGGATCAGAAACAACCAGACAAGTCTGGAAGAAAAAGAGCAAAATCAAGACAAAAACCGCCAATGTCACCTTCCCACGGGTCTCTCACCCATATCTGTGTCACCCAGGCCACGACAAAAAGGCAGGCGCAGTTTCTTCACGTGTCTCTCGGCTCCATGTGCCTCCTCCAGGTCTCCTCCTGGCTCTCCATCCTGCGTCCTTCCTTCCTCAGTCTCCTCTGCAGCTTCTTCTCTCTTTGCTCAGCTCCACCCTCCTTTTGGGTGGGGCAGGAGACCTGGAACCTCCCCCTTTCCTGGGGACCACCCTGTTACATCTGTATATGGACAAGACAGAGGGACCTGGGAAGAGAGACCAGAGGAAGGTGTGGATGTTGCAAACTCTGGGAGGGGAGGTGTTGAGAAAAACCAGCCTAGGAGACACAGCAGGTAGCAGGACAGAGGAGAGAATGGCCACAGAGGAGGAAGGACAGTGCTTGCAGCCCCTGGGGTGTGCCTTGGGTTGGATGCTACGGAGTCCATTAGTGACCTTAATATCAAATAAAAACACATTTGGGGGGGCCTCCCCTGGTGGCCCAGCGGTTGAGCGTTGGGCTGCGAGGCTGCCCGTAGCCTCTGCAGCACCGGTTTGTTCCCTGGCTGCCGGCGAGGGTCCCACAAAAAAACCCCACATTTGGGGGCCTCCCTGGTGGTGCAGGGGGTTGAGCACAGATCTGTGAAGCTGTCTGCAGCCTCTGCAGCATGGGTTCGATTCCCGGCCGGCCAGGGAGATTCCCACATGGTGCAGGAGACCTCTCCTGTCTCACCCACTGCTCCCCTCAGTAGTGTATTTTGGTCCATCTGCCTGTTCTGCTCCCCTCTGTCTCTGGTGAATTCTCTCACCTTCCTGCACCTCTGGCCAGTACCTCAGCTCTTGTATAAATAAATAAGTAAAACTTTAAAAAAAGTAAAAACACATTTGGATGTAGACGGGGGACACTTTAATTGCAATGATATTGCACATGGAGGAATACGCTGATCTCAGAAATGTGCAAGCAGCTCAAAATTAAATAAAATACATTTCTTCTTTTATAAAGTAAAGGAGGGGCAAGATGAAATCAGGAGCTCAGCAGCATCTTTAGAGGGGAAGCTGCACAAGAAGAAGTGCTCCGGGGGTCTGACAGCAAAGCTCCCACAGGCATCAGTGATTCCCAGAGAAGCTGTTATGGTGGTGGATATGGGGGACACATTCCACTTTTTTGTGCTTCTTTAGTGTTGGGGGCAGAGTACAGAGACCTGTGGGGAGGAGAGACACTTGACCAAGGAGTGATCAAGGCACAACAGCGAGCAACTGAGGGCCCCCGGGGAGGACACGCCGGGGTCCGTGGTGGGAGGGGACCCAGAACAGGCTGGTGAGGACTGTGAGGAAGCCGGGGCTGTGGGTGCAGCCAGCTCCTGTAGGTTTTACTATGAAGCAGAGCAGGGAATGGGGTCGAGGCAGAGGCGGGATCAAATCATGATGGTGGGCTTCTTCGTAGGTGAGAGCTCACGGAGCGTATTTCTACGTAAAGATTTCACCTGGGGTGAGACCAGGACTGCTGCCTGCACATGAAGGCGCCGTCTCTCCTTGCTCCTTGCTGTCTACTGCAGCCACTGCAGGTGTACTTCTTCTGCCCTTGGGGTCCTGGGACCTCTCACTGCCCCGGATAGAACACCCCCACACCACCGCATGGCGGGTCACCTGCAGGATCCCTGAGGGAGGGCAGTGCAGACCCCTGGACCTGCTGAACCCGCTGGGAGAGCGGCAGACACAGCTCTGCCGTCACTGTGGGGCCCGGGAAAGAGCACTGGGCCGGAGGCTGGAACACTGGGCTCTTCTGCCAGTTCTGCCACTTGCTATCGTTGACCTTGAGCAGGTGGCTTCTCTGTCTGGGCATCTCTGCACCTTCAGGGTGAGCATCTCTGAACCTTCAGGGCACTGCTCTTTCTTCTCCAACCCTGACACATGGAACCCCTTATGCCCACAGCCCCCAGCACTCTTCTGTGCTGTTATTCATGTTCTTCTCTTGTTACTGCTCCATCTCCCCTTCCCCCAGTGGCTCTCTTGACATGCTTCCAGCATGATCAAGGCTGTGTCTTCCCTTGGCTCAGAACACACTCAGCTCATCTCTTCCTCCCACCTCCAGCTCCCTCTCACCTGGCAAAGCAGAGTGAGCCCCACTTTCGCATTAAAAGGAGTCTGCACATGAGCCCCTAAAGCAAGGTATGGGCCCAGAGTCTCCTTTACATGCCATAGGAATTGAGGCCAGCCCACAAATGAAATTCTGAAGCTCCTGGTTTCCTCTGAGTACCCCAGAGCAAGCACACTTCCCACATGTACAGCCAAAGCCCTTTACCATGCCCAGCCCAGGCCTCCCCACCTCTCCACCTGTGCCTCCCCACCACTACTCTGTGCAGCACTTGGGTTGCCTGGAGAAGGGAACGTTCAATTGACTGAATTTAAACCCAAACAGCAGAGTGGGGAGGGGGCACACATGGAAGGAGTGCCTGCCTCCATCAGGCCTGAGTCAGCCCCTGCAAATTCCACATGCCTGGAAGCTTCAAGTTACTCAAAACAAATGCACACTTAACTCCCTCAATTGTAGACGTTTGAATTCTCTATTTCAAGCTTGAAAGGAGAAGAGATTGTCTTGCAGGAACACAGTGTGATATGGCAAAAAAGAACTTGGGGTTGGAGTCTTGTCAGAGTTTACTTTGGGATTCGTGCCCAGCTATTTCTGAGGAGCATGAGCTTTAGGCAACTCATTCATCCTCTCTGTACCTCAGTTTCCACCGATAAAGTGGGGATTTTAGCAGTAATCCCTGTGTGCCTGCCTCATGGACATGATGTCAAGTTCAAGTGAGAAGCCTGTGGGACTGTTTTGGAAACACGGCCTGTGGGATGGCGGGCGTGAGAAAGTGAAGGTAAGTCAGCTCCCCCGAGCAGCTCACAGCTCATGGGGAAGAGGAGGGTGGAGTGGCCCGGGAGGGCTCCGTTTTCAGCTTGGATCCCAGATGAAGCAGTAACTGTTCTGGCTAATTGGAGCAGAACAGAAGTCTCCCCCAGCGCAGCAGAAAGAGAGCAGCAGCGAAAAAGAGCACCAGTGGGGTCGAGCGCTGCAGGCTGCAGTGGGGAAAGAAGGCTCGGTGGAAATTAACCCCTTGGCAGACGTGTGAGGTGCAGTATCTTGTCCAGGCCTGTAGGTTGCCTTTTTGCTTTAGTGGTGGTTTTTTTTTTTTTTTTTTTTTTTTTTGAGAAACAAAATATAGTGGTTGTTAGAGGGAACAGGCAGGAGGGAGAGGAGGTAGGGGAAGGAAGGGGACCGGGCGTTGGCATGGGAGGTTTGGTGGAGGGTGAGAGAAGCACCCCCACATGGAAGAGTATGGATAGAAATCTAACCCCAAGGGCATATAGATAAGAAAACTGACAAGATGATGAAGGTGATACCAATAATAATAATAATAATACCTGGTGGGTGACGGAGGGAGAGCAGCCAGGGAGTCTAGAAGGAACTGAACAGGCTCTGTCACCGCCCTGTTGGCTGAGGGCAAGGGGTGGGGGAGTTGGGGGGAGAAGTGGGAACCAGGAGGCTGCTCAGGCTGTGATATTTGACTTTGCCGTATGTCCTTTGGTCTCAGTTAAATTTATCTCCATTTCAGTCAAAGGTATCTAGTTTTCCTTTCAACAAGAATTCTCAACCATTTTCAACGAATCCTCCAATCTTTACAGTCTTTCAAGCTTCTAAGTGCCCCTTGCAGACGTTGGCCATCGCCCATTTCACTACTGCCGCAGAAACCCAGGCACCCTGAAATGACTAAAGGTGGAAAGGATTCTGTCTGAAACACACCTTTATTTATTTATTATTTTAAAAAGATTTATTTATTTATTTACACAAGCACTGGGTACAGTCAGAAGCGTGGGAGGGTGAGAGAATTCAGCAGAGCCAGAGAGGAGAGCAGAACAGGCAGACAGACGAAATTACACTGCTGAGGGGAGCAGTGAGCTCGACAGGAGAGGTCTACGTGCCATGTGGAACCCTCGCTGGTGGCCGGGGATTGAACCGGCCCTGCAGAGGCTGTGGGCAGCTTCGCAGCCCAGCCGCTGCGCCACCAGAGGAGGCCCTGAAACACACCTTTATTTGACCTTTATCTGTGGGTCAGTAAACAGCTGTCAGCACGCCAAGCCTTTGGAAACTAAAACATACTTTCCTAAATGAGGACTTCATCAAATAACATGGGAGTTGGAAGGGGAGACTTGGATTGCAATTCCAGGTAGGGGAAAAGACCACAATCATTTAATATTCATTTCTCAAAGAATTACCCGCCACAATGAAGACCAAAACAAAAGTCGAACTCATCTTGTAATTACCCCAACAATGACTTGATAAAATTCAACTTATTTAAACATTTTTAAAATTAAACTTAAAAATTATAACTTAACAATGAAAGACTCTTCAATAGGATAAAACATACCTAACTTAAAGCATCCCCAAAGCTGGCACTGGTAAAGTAACTTCAAAATTGTGAACAAAAAAGAATTTCTGTTATCATCAAGGGGATAATTAATTGATAAGTTCACATACAATCTACCTGATGAAAGGGAGTGCAACTTGATCTGGTGGATGCCCTATTCAATTCAACAATCCAAGATAGGGCCTCCCCGGTGGCGCAGCGGTTGAGCACTGGGTTGGGAAGCTGCTCTCAGCCTCTGCAATACCGGTTTGATCCCCAGCTGCTCCCCAGCCACTGGAGGAGGGTCCCACATGGCGCACAGACCTCTCCTGCCGCCCGCTGCTCCCCTCAGCAGTGTACTTCAGTCCTTCTGCCTGCTCTGCTCCCTGCTCTGGCTCTGGTGAATTCTCTCACCCTCCCGCGCTTCTGACCGTACCCAGTGCTTGTATAAATAAATAAATAAATCTTAAAAAAAAAACCCCAAAACCCAAAAACCAAAAACCAAAAAACATTTGAAAAAAAAAAAAAAAAGAATCCAAGATAAAACAAACTGGGGGAGAAAGAGAACACAAGAAGCTCTGGAAGGACAGTGACTACAGAAGATCAGTAAAAATTCATGAATTAACAAGTTTAAAGAGGAAAATGAATGTGCACGCTATACATAAAAATTGATGGCCTTCCTGAACACTAGCAAGAGCCAGAAATTTAATAAAAAAAATCCATTTATAACAGAAACAGGTGATCTAACATACTTAGCAATAACCCTAATATATGCCTGAGCTTATGAAGAAAATTGCAAACACTGTGGGGTGGGGACAGAGCAAGAAGCATAATATATTCCTGAATGAGCACACTTGGCATTGTGAAAATGTCTCACTGCCTTAGGTTAATTTATAAGCATAGTCTACCTCCTATCAATCCCAATGGTATTTTTCTAAACTCAACAGATTCTGGAAAAACAAACAGGTAAGTATTTCAAAGGCCATCCTAAAAAAAAGAAAGAAAAAGCAAGTCACAAGGCCTAACCTGTTAGATATTAGAACACTTTATAAAATAATAATTAAAAAAATGCTTAAAAATGAATGACATTTGGAAACTGGGTAGCATGGAAGAATTTTAATTGAGAACTCCCTCTAATACCAAAATAGGTTACAGATGGATTAAAAAACTAGGTATCTTTTAAAGAATAGAAAAGTTAGCACAAAATGAAATATTTATCATCTTTATGAAGAAGCAAGAAACCGCAAAGGAAAATACTGACAGATGACAGCAGGAGCAAAATAAAAACTCTACATGAAAAAAATACAAAGAAATGAGAAAACGCTAGATGGGGAAAGATCGTTACCCCAACTGAGATGCACATGGGGTTGATAGCTATGCCACAGAAAGAGTTCATTAAAATTTATAAGAGAAAAAATATTGCAACCCAATAGACAAAGTAGGCAAAGCATTGAAGCAGGTTATTCACAGGAGGGAAATCCCGTATGTTAACAAACACCTGGGAAAATGTTTAGCCTTGGTAGTAATCAGAGCAATTAAATTTTAAGCAGTCTGGAGGTGCTATTTGCTACTTATTAAACTAGCAAAAAACATCTCCTCCCAATGCACAGGTTGAACAAGCCACCACGGTGAGGTTGGTGTGAGTGTGTAGAACAGGGTGGGGGCCTAAGATTGGTAAGGCAAAAACCATTTTTAAGCGTGCAGTGAAAGTCAGAAAGTATGTGTGTCCTTTCTCCCTATTAATTTGCCTCTGGAAAGAAAAAAAAAAAAAAACAAACATCCCCTTGAAGATGTTCATTGTGGGATAATCAATAATAAAAATTTGGAATTAACCTATATACCCAGCAATGGGGGAATTATTTAGTAAATTAGGGGCATCTAAACATTTTTTTTTTTTTTTTGCAGTTGTTAAATTTGGTTGTAAAAGCTGTTTGGAAAATGAAAAATATTTCTTGGGTAAGTGGATAAAAATCCCACCTGCATAAAAAATCACACAAATATTATAATTACAATGAAGAAAAAATGTCTTTATGGACAAGGGTTAGAATGAGAGACTGAAAATAAAAACAGCTTTGTTAGGAATGGGGTTGTCCATACTTTGGTTGTTACCGTTGTTTAAATTTTAAAACCTGAGGGAGAGCCTCCAAGGCCTGTGGGTCTACATTACAGTCTCTTTCCCAACCACAGTCCCTTCCCTAACTGGAGTCTGTCCCGGGGGTCAGCCCGGAGGTCCACTTCCTTGTCCCGGACCCTGCTTGCTTCTCTGAAACAACAGTACATCTATACCCCAGATGTAGACATGTTCCTAGAACCTGCCACCTCTGTAGTGCTAGCCTCAGGAGGTCAGGGCCTGAATGTTCTGAATGTCCTGAATGTCCTCCCAAACTCTGACTGCAGTTCCCAAACTGCCTAGCTTCAATTCAGTGCCTGAGGCCCACAGGGCATCTCAGGCCTGGAGCCGAAACCTTCCACCAGTGCCAGCACAGGAGCTTCTAGGGCCCAACCTAGAGCATCTGGCCCAAGCTCAGTCCTGCTGAGTTGAGCTGGTGCAAGGAGTCCTCAGCCAAACCCTCTAGGCCTCAGAAGAGATCCACCCCCTCCCTCTCCACCCCAGGGCAGCAGACACATGAACCAAAGGCTGAGCTCTGAGACCCCACCATTCCCTTCCCCACTGCTTAAATGTGTGTGACTATATCTGCACATGTGTGCAGGCATGTGTTTGGGTTTCTTTTCTTCCTTTTGCTCGTCACGCCATATGCATTTACTGTCTCCTCTGTCCTGGTTTCTGTGGGGACTGCCTCTGGGCATCAACATTAACTCAGAGCTTGGGCCCAGCACTGCTTCTCCAAGAAAGGCCCATTATTGTGAATGAGTGTGACAAAGGAGTCACCACCAGTGGGTGGACAGCACATCACAGTGTACGTACCTGGCCTCTGTGTGCACAGAATGCTTCTACACCCTTGCTACCTGTGCTCTTCATTCCCGCAGAAGGACCATCTCAGCTCCAAGCTGATCTCAGTGCTGAAATTGACTGCATCCCTGATATTCACAAAAAATCTCACCTCACCAATTATGTCATGATTTTTATAGATTTTCTGAAGATCTTGGAGAATGCAGGGAGGGTTCACACAGAATAGAACCAGGCATTTTGCTGGAAACATCCTGGTAGACATGCTTCTTGGGCCCTGCAGCGTCTGTCTGCAGGTCTGAAGGGCCAGTCTCCCCTCCCTGGAGCCAGGGGAAGCACTCTCCGTATTGGAGGAGAGGGGTCCTCTGGGCGGGGGTCCTCGTGTCAGCTGCAAGGGCAGTGTGGTTTGTTATCCCAGAGGCAAAGGGCCCTCATTTCATTTATGCTGTAATAAAACTCATATTGATTTTAATAAAATTGAAAAATCTCTTTGTGAATGAGAACCCTGGGGCCCCACCCCATTACTGCTGACTTGCTGATTTTCTCCATCCTGTGGACATTATGATTCATGTCTGGCTACTATTGTAGTTGAGGGCTGATTTTCCCGGCAGAATAAATGGGAACTATAAAAAGTTGCACATTCAAGCACCTCTGAGGGCCTTCGTGGATCTTGGCCGAGGGAAGAAATCTTCCCTTGGGGGTGGGGGGTGGGGAGGGAGGCCAATGGAGAGGCCACGCTAGACAGGGCAGAGGGCTGCTTATCACTTCCCTTGATGTCACAATGCCAGCCCCCCAGGTGCTCTGCTGAGCTCCGTGCCTTCTCTGGGACTGCAGGCTGCAGACTCACACTGAGCTTCTCAGCTCCCCAACTTAGACCAACCCCCGGAGGGCGGCGACATGTCACCCTTGACTGTACTCTTGCTCGAAGGCCCCACCGAGCTCTGAACACCCACCTCCACAACTTCCCGGTGAGCTGACATCTGTCCAGAGCTGAACCCTCCATCCCTGTCTATCCTCAGCTCACCCTCCAGCAACCTCCGCAGGTGGCTCCTTGCTGCTCCTCAGCTCATGGTCCAGTGTATCCTCTTCCAATTTTTGAAATTAGCACATCACATGGACTGTGTGTCTGTCACAATCCTCTTTTTTTAATTAAATTTTTTTATTTTCTTATATTGCTGTTCATTTTTGTACAGTATTTGATTTTTTCCCCTCAGGTGTAGTCCCTGTAAATCTCCCATCACCACATCACCTGGGAACAGTCATCATGGTCCCTTGGCTGTCACAGTCTTCTTTTTTTTTTAAGATTTATTTATGCATATAAGAACTGGGGTACAGGCCAGAGGTGTATGTGGGGGGTGAGAAGATTCACCAGAGACAGAGTGGGGAACAGAACAGGCAGACTGACTGAGATACACTGCTGAGGGGAGCAGCAGGCGAGACAGGAGAGGTCTGCTGCACCATGTGGGTAGCTCCCTGGGCTATCCCAGGGCTATCCTGGGGATTGAACTCATACTGCAGTGGCTGCAGATAGTTTCACAGTGCTGTGCTTAACCCCTTGCGCCACCAGGGAGGCCCCATCTGTCACAGTCATAAGCACTATGTCACTTACACCTCGTAACAACCCTGCAGGTAAGTACCATTGTTAGGCCATCTTACAGATGAGGAACAGAGAGTTTAAGAAACATGCAAAGAATACACAACAGACTGGCTGGGCCTGTGTTTATGACCACTATGCTCCATTACAACCCTACTCATTCCCCTTCAGATGTGAGGTTGCCAAGACTAAAGACCACACGTGCTTCATTCTCATATCACCAGTACTGGGATATGAAGCCCTCACCTTTTTCACCTCCATCAAAGTCTGGAGAGTCTGGGGGTAGAGAGGGGTGAGGATGAGCCAGGCATTGTTCTAGATGACTAGATAAACAAATTGCGGCAGATCCATATAATGGAATATTAGCCATCCATAAAAAAGAATGAACTGATTATTCAGGCCACAATGTGAAGGAATATTATGCTAAATGAAAGAAGCTAGAGGGGAAAACCTACTGTGGCCTTCCATTACATAAAACTCTAGAAAATGCTGACTGATCTATAGTAAGAGGAAGCAGATCTTGGCTGGGATGGGAAGCGTGTGAAAGGGCCTGAGGAAACTTCTGGGGTAATGGTGCATCCATTATCCTGATTATGGTGATGATTGCATGTGTGCCCAAAAATATTTCAAGACCTCAAACAGCATACTTTTAATGTTTATCATACTTCAATAAAGCTGGAAATAAAAAGAGGAAATGGACATGTATATGAATGTGTACAGTATAGGGATAAATAAATGATTGAACACCTAAGCAGAGGCCAGACCTGCAGATCCACCCTTGGCCCAAGTCCTAAGATCAGACTCAACCTTTGTCCTGAGTACCTAAGGATTTCCTAAATGCAAGACCAAATCTGGGCTGAAGCTCAGGACCTTCGATTCCCCTTCCAGAGGTTCAGAGTTAACTGGCACTTTCTAAGTTTGCTCTTAGTCTGGAAGTCACAGCAGCCTGTACATCAGAGCAGAGAAGGAGGCACTGATCACCCACCTCTCCGGGGGATGGCGGCCAGTGAACAACCTCAAGATCCTTGCCCCCTGTCTGTGCCTACTGGCATGGGCTGGCTAGGTTAAATACAGCATAGGCTCAGCCTCTGTAGGCTGGGCACAGAGGAGACACTTCCAGAACAAGAGGAGAATGAGGAGAGAGCGGAGCAGGTGAAGGGGAGGTACAGCAGTGAGAGGAGAGCTGGAAGGAGAGATGTGAGGAGGAATCATTATCAAAGCCAAAGCTGAGACGGGATGATGGCTGTGGAGGGGAGTGACAGGGAGGGTGGGAGGCAGACTTCAGGATGGGAGGAGCAGGGCAGGAAAGGGTCCCCTTACACCAGCCCAGTCACTTGGCAGGACATGCCTGGGGGAGAAAACGTAGGGTTTTGCCTCCTGCCCCACCTCCACCCAGGACTTGGAGGGATCTGGAAGGCACAAAACAGCCCTGGCTGGGAAGGGAATCCAGAGCTCACTGACAATCAGGCTTCTGCCTATGGGATAATACAAGAAGGGGGTTCTTCAAGAACTGATCAGACCCACTCCATCCAGAACTCAAGTCTCCTCCAACACGCTGTCTGTCTACTGCTTGACGCCCTGTGGGGCAGGAACGCCAGTGGGTAGTGCTGGCCTCGCAGGTCTCCTGTCAGCTCCAGTGGATTCTGGAATGCAGAGCCGCAGAGCAGAAACCAAAGGGTTCCGTAGTCTTGGGAGGGTCTCTGAGGGTGAGTGAGGGGCTCCCTGTGGCTCCTCCTACTCGGCTGAAACTGATCTTTGTGTCTTCATTTCCTGGGAGAGCCCCTGGTTGATCCAGCCTAGTTGAGATGTCAGCGCCTGGCCTCTCAGCTGTGGAGGGTAGGGGCAGCCACGCACACAGGACTGTCTAGCACTTACCTGCGGAGATTTGCCGGGGGAGGAGGGCTCCTGAGAAAGGATGGGTGGAGCACTCACACCAGAGGTATCACCACCACGTGCATTGTCCCAGCTGGAGACGGTCCACACCCAGATCCCAATTTTGAGACTACAGCAGGCCCTCGTAGGTGTCTGCAGGGAAGCAAAACATGGGGTCCTCGTGTCTTCTTTTCTATTCAGCCTATTTTATGTCCTGTTGAATGAGCGTGCGCAGGATGTGAAAAGAACATTTTATTTCCCTTGAGATGACATATCCAGAGGGGGAGCCGGTCTCCGGGAAAGCTTCGCTGACAGTCTGCAATTTAGAAGCAGCCCTGGGCTGAGGAATGTGAAATACAGATGTGGGAGGCAGTGGGGCAGGGTAGGGAGACCCCTGCTTTGGAGTTAGGCTGTGCTGGGCTTCAGTGAGGCCACAGGCAGCAGTGCTGATGGACACTTGGGTGGCTTCCAGCCTGGGGCTATTGCAAATAAAACTTCTATTAATATTCACACATAAGTCATTGTAAAGACACAGTGTAGCATTTCTCTTGAGGAAATGGCCAGGTTCACTTGGGAGCAACAGCCACATCTTATGGTAGGTGTGAGTTTAAATTATTTTTGTAATTGAAATTTTTATTGGGAAATTATAGATTTATAAGCAGTTTTAATTCATAATATGGAGAGAGCTTGTGAACTTTTATCCATTTTCCCTTAAAGATGAAATTTTGAAAACCTATAGCCCACGTGTATCACAACCAGGATATTGAATGAAACAATCTGTCCATGGCATGCAGGCTTCCCCAGTTTTACTCATGAATTTGTGTGTTTGTGTTTAGTTGTATACAGTTTTATCCCATGTGTAGATTTGCCTGTTCACCACCACAATCCAGACACCCCACGGTTTTATTAGAACAACAATCCCTCCTGCTGCTCTTTTCTAACTATACCACCTTCCTGTCCCTGTTCCCGCTCTTAACCCCAGACAGTCACCAAGTGTTCTCTTCTAAAATTATGTCATTTAAAAATTGTAAGAAAAATGGAGTCATACAGTACATACCCACTCGGCATTGGCTATTTTCAACTGGAATAATTCTTTGGAGATTCTTCTGAGTTGTATATGCCAATCACTCCCTCATTTTTATTGCTGTATACTATTCCACAGCATGAAGCTATTAGTTTGTTTAACCGTTCATCTGTTGGAGGGCATCTTGGTTGAGTCTTATGAATGACCTTCCTTTGGCATCCTTGTCAAGGTTAGTTGGGCATATTTTTGTGGGTCATTTTCTGGGTTCTCTATTCTGTTTCATCAATCCATGTGTCTATTCCCTCACACTCCCCACAGATACCACATTGTCATAGTAACATGACAAACATTGAGTAGGGTGATTTCTCCCACTGTATTCTTCATCATCAAGATTTCTCTAATTATTTTGGAGTCTGAGTTTTCATTCCTCTAAATTTTAAAGTAAGCTTGTTTATGTTCTTAAAAACCTTGCTGGGATTTTGATAGAAGTTGCATTAAGCCTGTAGATCAATCTGGGAATCATTTAGCTATATTAAATCTTCCAACCCATGAACACAGCATGTTGTAGGGTAAATGGTTTTCAGGTTTTTCTGCCTTCCCTCCATTACGGGGTGCAAGGGGGGGGGTTGGAGACCTGCCAGCTTCCTGCCCCCCCACCTCCCACTCCACTCCTACCTGCCATGTACCTGGTTGCTGTGTTAGGGGAAAGGATGTCCTGAGCAAACTCCATATAAGCTTTGTGGATGTCACCCCCACTGCATCAAGACATGGAACTATAAATCCCATGATCCTCAAAGGGAAGTTACAAGGACCAAAGGGTGGAGTTAAGCAGCTATTTTCTCGATTCGTAAATAAACCCCAGCCATGTTAGTGGGGTCTTGGGCAGTTGGCCAGACAGGTTTAGTCTCAGCGGGTCACTTGGGATTCTAGGTTGGCAGAACGGGTAAGACACATTTAAGAATTTATTTCCCTCTTTTCTCGCTGAGTTGTGTATTTCCTCATTCCCCTTTCCTTGTAAATAAACCTTTTGTTAACCTTGTGTGTGTGCCTGCAGTTTAAGTCCCCTTTAAGCATGTGGGTGAGGAACCACAGTCAGGCAACCGGTTTTAGAGTGGGGTTGCCCTGTAACAGCTGTACTACATGTAAAAGTTAATAAAAGCCTGAGAAAGCCATGGAGCACTCCAAGACTCTCCCTTTACCTGCCTGTTCCAATCATAGAAAACTTGCTCTGTGGCCATCCTGCTGCTACACATGGCTACCCATTTATTTAGGTATTTTTTAAACTCCTTTATCAGCATTTTGTAATTTTCAACAGACTGATCCTGTACATGTCTTATTAAATGTTTATTATTTCATTATCTTTGAAGTGGCTGTAAATGACATTTTTTTTTAATTTCAGTTTCTGCATGTTCATTGTTAATATTTAGAAATATAATTGCTTTTTATGAACTGATTGTGTATCCTGAAAACTTGTTGGACTCATTTATTAGTTCTAGGGGTATTTTTGTTGATACCTTGAGATTTTATACATAGATGGCAAATATGCCATGTTATCTGCAAATAGAGACATTTTATTTCTTCCTTACCATTCTGGAAGCTTTCACATATTTTTCTTGCCTATTACATTAGCGAGAACTTCCAGTACTATGTCAAATAACAGTGGTGAGAATGGACAATTTTACCTTGTTCCTAGTCTTACGAAGAAAGCATAATGTCTTTAACCATTAAGTATAATGTTAGCTGTAGATCTTTTGGTAACCTTTTTTAAATGAAATTGAGGTAATTCCCTTCTATTCCTAACTTCCTGTTTTGTTTTGTTTTAAACTCATGATGGGTATTGGACTGTCAAGTGTTTTTTCTGCATTAATTTATATGATCCTATGATTTTTCTCTTGTTTGTGCATATTGTGGATTATATTAATTGTTTTTGGGGAATATTAAACAAATTTGCATACTGAACAAATCCCAGTTGGAACAGATTCCTCCTGGTAATGATGTATAATATTTCATATTTTTATTGAATTTACTTTGGTAATTTTTGTGGAGAAATTTTGCACATATTTTGAGAGATATTGGTCTGCAGTTTTCTTTTTGTTGTATTCTCTATGGGTAAGCCTGGCCTCACAATATGAGTTAGAAAATGCTTCCTTTTCCTTTTCTATTTTCTGAAAAATATTGTGTAAAATTGAGCTTAATTTCTTTTAAGTGTTTTGTAGAATTTTCCCGTAAAATTATCTGGGCCTGCAGATTTCTTTTTATGGGAGCTTTTAGTTAGAATTCAGTTTTTAATGGTCATACAATTATTCACATTATCTCTTCAATCTTGGTTAAGTTTTGATAGCTTCTGACATTTTGGAGATTGGTCCATTTCTTCTGAGTTCCATTATGAATTGTATGTGAGTTCATTGTTCTTTTAATGACTACAGGATCTGTGAAGATATCCCCTACTTCATTCCTGATATTGCTGATTTGTGTTAAGAAAGTAGGAATGATTCCATTGACCTCAGAGTAAAAAATTTCCATCTTTTGGGCCCTACAGATGCAGGGGTCTCTTTGTTACAGCAGCTTAATTTGTACCCTTACTAATACAATGATTCATCAATTATGTCAACTTGGACACGTCATTTAACTTCCCCATGCTTCTGTGTCTTCATTACTAAATGGAGATAGTAATCATACCTACGTCATGGTATTGTTGGGAGAGTTAATTGTATTAAAATATATGACTGTGGCTTGTAACAAGCTGTCAGCCTATGTTATCTATTATTATCTATTCATCTTCATAACTAATTGCTGCCAGGCATGATATAATATATATTTTTGTTTACATGGTTATTGACTGTCCCTCTCCTGGAATGTAAGCTCCCTGAGGCAGGGCAGCCTGACCTGCCCCTAGCTGTAACCCCAGCTCTAGGGCAGTGCCTAGCCTAGAGCAAACAAAAGTGAGTTCAATAGAAGTGAAAATGAATGTACGCATGTCGACTCTGTACTCTTTCCTCTCCTTTTCTTTCCCTCACTTGTTAATTCATCCTAGTTGTCCCATCTTTGAAGCTTGATGCATTTTAGCTGCTCATTTGGCCCTCTCAACAGAATGGAGTCAGCATACATTTCAGCTCAGGCAAGTTGAGCTGTGCAATGAAGCCTGTGCCTCCTGCTGAAGCACAAACTGCTAGCTCCTCTCCTGGATGCTTTATCTGCCCCATCCACACCGACAGCTAGGCACTCACAGTTTCCTCTGCTAATTTCATCATGGCAAGGAGACAAGCTGCATCCCCAAGCTTCATCACTCTGTTCCAACCTCTCCCTGAAGAAACAATGGTCATACAATTTTTGCCTCTTCCCATGCCGTCTCCCTCTCCTCACTGTCTCCCCAGTGTCCCTGACACATGGGTCAGAGATTGTGGGCTCTTGACAAAGAGGAATGAGTCCTTTTCTCTTTGCTGCATCAGAAGAGGGGGAGTTCCTGGCTTGGTCTTGTTGTTAGTGCCAAGGTAGCAGCAGGCAAAGTGGCTGGAGGCCAAGAGTGAGTTGTTCTCTCAACAGAGGTTCATGCCACAGATTGTGCTGAGTCAAACAGACCCAGTCCCTGCCCTCCCAATGCTGATAGTCTTATGGGGGGGCAGGCATGCATCTCAATATCAGATCCATAAATATAGGCTGCACAAACTGGGGTAAATATTAGAAGAAAAAGTTGGATATGTTAGGAGAGAATAACACATGGGGGCCGGACCTCACCTACAGGATCGTGGAGATGGCCATTGAACTGAGAAGGGAAAAGGACAATAAGATTTAATTGGGGAACAGAGGTTAAGCATAGAAAGGAGAAAACATAACAAGTAGAGGCACCAGCATGTGCAAAGGACCTGTGGTTGGAGAAACAGAAAATGACTGCATGACCACTTCACAGAGAGTAAGGTTGAGATCATATGAGAAGGCAGGGGCCAGACCAGGCAAGGTCATGTTGGCTACAAGGATTTTCTTCCTTATCCTAATGGTTTTGAGAAGAAGGGGGTTACAGATCACATATGTATCTTGAGGAGGTTCGTCTGACTACTAGGTGGACAAAGGATTAGAGAAGACAAGAATGGAGCTGGAAAGAGGACTTGGAGGTAAATGCAGAACCCTGGTGAGGAATGAAGGAAACAGGCAGGTAGAGGAAGAGCCGCGGACAGAGCCTAGGAGGCCTGGTTGATGAGACCCCATTCCCACTCTGGGAGGATGTGAATACAGAAGGTGAAGGACAGGGCAGTGCAAAGTTTGGGCCATTCATTGGAAAGGAATTAGAGTAAAGGTTAGGGAAAAAGAATCCCAAGTGCAGTTTGCAGGTTTGTGGCACTTTTTTGATGTCAGACAGGTGGCTATGCTGGTCTAGAGCCCAGAGGAAGGACTAGAGATCCATGGAGGGAATTAAGAGGCTGAGAGTGGTGTGATTTCAGTCACCTGTGAAGGCGGTGTGAGCGACCAGTATAAAATCTAGAAACAGAAAATATTAGGAGACAATATTAAAAAAATATAATCTGGGGAAGGAAAGCTTTCCATGCAAATCACACAGAAGTCATAAATGAGAAGACAAAGAAATATTTGCAATATGGTCAAAAGAAAAGATTAAAATCCTGAAATTCCATAAAGAAAAAGACAGCTAGTAGAAAGCTGAACAAGCAGCACACCCGACACAGCCAAGTCCTCATACCGATAACCAGTTACAGGGAAATCAACAAATCAACTTTCTGCCCATCAATTTGGCAAAATGACAGGAAGGGATTACCTGCACTAAAGGGAGAGAGACACTTACCTCTTATTGGCAAAGTATGATTAGAAAGCAATTTGGTAGAATCTGTCAAAACGCTAATCAGCAATGTCTCATTTAGAATCTCTATTAAAAGAAAACACACATATGCATCAAGATGTATTTCATTATAAGGTTGTTTATTGTGGTAGTTTGAAATAAAAATTTTAAAAACCTGGAAGTAATGTAAATCTAGAAATCCATTACACACAATACAAACCTATTTATGTGAAAAAGGCCCACGTTTGTGAACACAGAAAGATGTTCACGACGTGTCTGAAGGTGGTTTCTCTGGATGAAGAAGTGGAATGTGGGCGTGGGGAGAGGGTGTTGAAGGGAAATCTTGCATTTTGCTCTAAAGCCTTCTGCATTGTTTGAATCACACATAACATAGAGATATTCTTGCATAATCTGCATGATAAAAATTGTAAGAACTATAAAAATGAGAAATGCAGGGTTAGCTTCCATAGAAAGAAGGCCAGAGGGGGCTAGTCAGGTACTGCCAGTCTCGGCCACTTCTGCTCTGTCCTCTGTGGACCGAGGAATGGCCATTCTGGTGTCCTGGACTACTCGCTCTCAGCCTGTGTACCTCCTCATCCGGGTGACCGGCTACAGGTGCTCCCTTGAGGGGCAGGTGTGCCAGCCAGGAGCCCACTGGAGAGGAGCCGATGGCAGCGTTGTTAGTGCTCTGACCTCCTGTCTAAAGCACGTCGATGTCCGCATTCATTCACATAACCTGGCAGAATATTTTCGAATAAATCATAAGCGTGGCAGTTACATTCTCTAAACCACACTGGAAAAAGGATTATGGTATTTACTGTGGGGACAGGAAGATTGATTCTTGCCCAGAAAATCTGCCAGCTTCTTGATTTAGGGAGCTGGTGATCAGCACAGGTTAGCTCTGATTTATATAGGTTTGCCTTTCCCACGGGTTCCTCTCCCGCTCCAGGGGCCACTTTGGGTGGGACGGCACTGGAGCAACTACTGTCCTGCTAGTTCCTTGCAAGATGACCCAGCACGGCCCTGATATCGCCAGAGCTCATGGTATGGCAGCTGCCTCCTGCCATGCCTCCCTCCTGATCCCTGCTCTGGGAGCTCCTGTCACCTGCTAGATATAGCTCAGCCCTTTAAGCTGCAATTGCAGGACCTCATAAGTGGAGTCCCTCCCACCCCACAGCCCCTCTCCCATCACCACTGCCCACCTGCACTCTCCACAGCTTCCTTCCAAGGAGCCATGTGCATGACTGATCATCTCCTGTGATGAGGCATGAGCTGAGGAACCACAGGCATTCCGCTGCCTGGGCCATCAGAGCTGGCACAGGCCACTCTATCTTACTCAGTCGGGTGTGGTAAATTCCATGATGGGTGGGCCGGGGGAGGCAGGAACCGTGCTTCTCCTCCTCTGCCCTCTGCATGTCCAATATGTCAAGATCCTCATCTCACCTTCTTGGCCCTGTCTCCTGATGCACGCATATGCCATGTGAGTGCTTCCTACGGGCCAAGCAGGGGACTGGAACGCATTTGGCACAACACAAATGCGTTGACCTGAACTGAATTCTCAGCTGTCCTTGTTCAAGAGGGAGCCTGTTTCTGGGCATGAGCGTCGAGCTACCTGGGGCCCCTGGGCACGTCTTGTTGGCATCACTGAAGGGTGAGTGGGTATGTCATGGAGGCCACTCATCTACGAGTCAATGGGGCTTGGTGCTGGTCGTGGACTGGAATGCTTCTGCGAATGTTCAGACCAGCCTTTCTCCCTCTCCGGGCCTCAGCAGACCCTCCCTGTGACCTCTCAAACCTGCGCTTGCGTCGCCATCTCTAGCCCACTTTCCCTGACTAGATTTCCTTGGGTTTGCATTTAGTTTCTGGCTGCCAATCCCCCCTCATCGTGGGGTCCTCTTGTTCCCTGTTGTTTATCCAGCCCACGTTCTACTGTGGCTAATGCCTGGATCCACCAGGACCCCAGCGGCAGCCATGGGGCTGGAGTTGGGGTCACATGTTCCAACCATGCCCCACTGGCTAGGCAAGCTTGCGCAACTCAGTGTATGTCTCTTGAGTTCTGGCTGTAGAGACAATAGCTACTTCGTGGGGCTGTTGCGAAGCTCCCTCTGTGAAAGCACCGCCTCTGTCCTTGATGACAATGTGAAGCCACATCTTTATTATATATCAGTTCCCACTGACTGCAAATTCCTACCTGTTGGAACCCTTCTGTGTCTGGCCGACCCTACGGTGCTGGTTCTTGGGTCTTAAGTGACTTGCCCAGCGGAGCCCCCACTGTCTTGCTCTTGATGATGTCATTGGACACCAGTTTTCTCCCCAACCCATGTGTGACCTGACTGCTCCTTTGTCACCCCAACTCAAACTCAAACACAGATTGAGGCCCCCAGTCCCTGAGAGCCCAACCTAGAAGAAACTGTTCACATTTCCCGAAAGGCTCCATGTTTACAGAAGGAAAGGAAGCCGCACAGGGCTTGACCTGCTGGAGGGGCCTGCACTCTGGCCCCGGGCATGAGCCCTCCCTGGCGCCCACACAGCAGTGGCTGCTTCACTCCGAGCAGCCTGCATATGATAAAGGTTAGCTCAGTTAAGGCAGAGACTTGGGGTCCCCACCACCCCGCTACCCCGCCTGATGTTCTTTTCCCCTTCCCCACACTCAACCCTGGGACGGGCCACTGCCCAGAGTGACTGCCAGTGGGGATACCCAGTTCCTTCAAGGGAAGCTCCACTCCGCAGGCGGGTGGGGGAAGTAATTCTGGTTTACGATCCCAAGTAGCTCCATTCCAAGGACCCTCACAGTCATCAGATCCCTTCCCCAGTCTTCCCTCCAGTTAGAGAGGAAACAGATGAGGCCAGCACGCGCTCTCGGAGGCCAGCCTTCCTGTCCCATAAAGAACCGCACAGAAAAGGACCCAGGCCTCCCGGGAGCGGGCATCAGACCACAGCACAGTTCACACAGAGGAGAAGTGTTCCTTAGTGTTTCGGCACCTCTTCCTCCTGCCCCTCCCCTCAGCTGAGGACAAGGACGTCTCAGAGTGACATGACTGCGGACAGCCACTCCCCAAGTTAGGCTGCCACACAAAAACTTTAAATTCTTAGCTGAAAAGATTTGTATTCCGATGACAAGAACAACCGGTAAGTATTTGGGTTACTAAAAAGCACATCATAGTGATTTTCCTAAAATAAAGGAAGAGAACTCCCTAAAGAAGAATGTGAAATCCTTGGGAGAAGATATCAATCAAGGTGTCTTGACTTTTAACCAGAACCCTAAAAACCAGGGTTCCCCCTAGTTTTTTTAGGTTCTCCCTGTTTTTGTGTCTCTGATGAAAGTGACAGGAAGCAGGATCCTTCCCATATTACATGTGAGTCACCTTAAGAACTGCAGACTCCGCGTAGGTGGGTCCCTGGAGTCAACCACTCTCCCTGGGGAATCGGGAAACCTCCCATTAATACCCCACCAGGTGGCCTCCTGGGTCTGGCCTGCATGCCTTTCCACAAGGACCCCCTTCATTAGGCCATCACTGACCAGGTCTGGGTGCAGCATTGTTTTCCTCAGCTGCGGCAGCTGGCCCAGCCTCATTCCTGGGTGCTGCACAGAAACCCTCTGCCCTTCCTGGGGATGCTGCCCCCTGACCTGCACGCCAAGAACATGACCTTCAGGCTGATCTCTGGGTTAAGACTGAGACCCTGGCTCCCTTGGCCCCTCAGCCCCAAGCTCAGGTCCCCAGTGTCTGTGATGGGAGGTCTCCAGTCATTCCCCCAGGGGGGTCTTCTCTTGGGGCCATGTCCTGTCTGCCTGGCTCCTTTTCATCACCTGCCCAGTGGGGGTAGAGCAGGGTGTCAGAGGTGCTGCTCAACTTTTAGAAAAGACTCTCCAAGTGAAGGAGGTCTTATTTCTCATAGCAATTTTTGGCTCTCTCTGGATTGGTGCAGATTGACCTGAGAGGCTGAGACAGGCATAGCTACAGACCAGAGCCTCAACCCCTGTGTGTTACAAGTACAGTTCCCCTTGCGGAACATAGCAGGGTGATCCTAAGCCAGCAAGCAGGATTCTGGGAAGAAGAATCCCTACATCCCCACTTACCAACTGCTTCTCAATAACCTTTCCAGAGCAAGTCTGGACTGCCAGTACTTCTGTGGAGAAGCAAGCCAATTCACACCCTGTGTTAGTGCAGCAATGGAAGGATTATTAATGGAGAAGGGAGGATAGGAATAACAACTTATTAATCAAGCCAAATAAATTAAGGATAAAGAACAGTAGCAAATTAAAGAGATAGCATAATGTAAGAGGGGGAAAATGAGAAAAACATGTCAGTTTTCAGGAAGGTGGGTGGCTGAGTTCCTTCATTCCAAGACAGAGATGGTGGACTGAGTTCAAAAGTCAAGCTGGTTTCTACATTGTTTACAAGACTCTCATCCTGGGTAATGTGATGAAGAAAGTTCAAAAGTTAAGTGATGGACAAAAAACGTGCCTCACCTCTACAGCAGGCCCTATAGGGTAGTGGGATGGATGATAGTGATAAGTACTATTTATTGAAATCTGGCCATGCACACAGAACTATGAACCTGAAAAAACATGCCATGCAACCCTCGCCATCGTCCAACAAGCTAGATAATATCCTTATCCCCATTTTACAGATGCATAAATCACGCTTAGAGAATTTCAGTCTCTTACCTGAGGTCCTTGCCTTGGAATTCGTGTCCCTAACCAGCACCTCTTCTCACTTCACTGGAGCAAGACATGACCCCCCAACCCCCAAGCCAAGGCCAGGCCCTGATATGAGTTCAATCTCACCTGTATGATGCGACCTTTGGGGAATTAAAGCCGTTTTAACAAATTTCAAAATATCATCAATTGTTTGTTTTCGATGAAACAATTCCAGCTCGTTAATCCTGACCACTCACTGCCTGCATTTTTTATACTTGTGGTCAATCTCTTCTAACCTTGCTTCTCCACCTTCATAAAGACACAAAAAAATGATCCAGGCTCATGCCCATCAAAACTTGATGGCCAGAATCGATGATTTTTCCTTCTTGTGGGACTCATATGTGCCTCCACCCCCACCATGATTGCCACATGAAAGACATCTACAAGGCAAAAGAGGTTCGACGTGATTAAAATAATCTGGTTCATATGAATTGGCATCGAGGTAATTATAAAGTAATTTGATTAATTAAAGTTAAAACGTAATTAAAGTGGAAGGTTTCATAGCAGTCCCTCACAGCCCTGCTTAGCCGAGATGATGTATTAGACTAGACTTGTGCTTCTGCTACTAGGGTATGACACTGAAATCAACAGAGTCCTCTGCCTTAATGGGCAATGAGTGCTATAGGTTTCATCCCTTCCGATCCTGTCAGTGCCTTGGTGCCTTGTCCCGCACAGGCAGGCTCCATTGCAATGGAAGGAGGGGTGGGGATTCTGTGGCACGATCTTAAAGCGGATTCAGAAACCAATAGTCAATGTAAATAGTATTTAATTTATCTAATTGATAGGCAGTTATCTTTATATTGAATGACCTGTAAAACCTATAAAGATTTAAATATCTGCTATTGATAAAGTCATTATCACCAAGCAGTTACTTACTACTTGCTCCAGTTTCAGTTAATTAAGGGACAATGAAATTTATTTCATGAGAAACCCTCTCCAACAATTAATTGATAGATAATCAACATAGACTATCTTGCTAAATCCCCATTAGGGCATCTGAAGGGAGCTAGGGTTGCAGACTCCCAGCCAGCTGAGTTTTCAGACATCCTTTGGACTCAGACCCTGGGATCCTTTGGGGAGGTATTTCTCCCAAGGCTGGAGGTGAATGATGGATTACAGTGGTCCTCAAACTGGGCTGAAATTAAACAATCACTTGGGGAACTTTTCAAAATCCATATGATCACTCTCCTTTCCTCCCAGAAAACCAAACTGGTCTCTCTGGGAGTGAGGTCCAGGACTCAGTATTGTTTTAAATTCCTACAGTGAGGTCAGTGCCCATTCAGACTGGAGCCAGGAGTGTGTTGGAAGTATGGGCTGAACTGTGGGCCCCACAAAGATGGGTGGTCAGCTCTGAGCTCTGGCCTAGCTCATGCCCAGACACTTCAAAGGTGCTCCTGCAGAGGAGGGCTTCTCCATCCTCCCCAACCGCTGTCTCCACTCAGCATGTCACCCCCGTTCATGTCCAGTCTGGAAGGAAGAGACCCATCCCCCAGTTGACCAAGCCTATCTGAGCTTGGTCTGTGGCCCCAACTGCTTTCTCTCCCACTCCACCCCTCCTCTCCTGTCTTCTTGCTTGTTCTATTTTTGTCATTTTGAGTGTGACACTCCCTGCAGCCTGGCTGTGCCTGGGTCGGGGGGTCCTTCTCTGGCCAGCCCCACTGCACTGGAGCGGCCACACTGGCTTGGGAGGTGGCTCAGCATCACAGGTGGAGACTGTGACTGCTTGGTCATCACGGATATGCAGAGCCCAGTGGAGTGGCCACTGAAGAAGTATTTGTTGAATGAACTAAGATTTAGAGAATGGACACCTGTCACATGGGGCAGGGGGGCTTTGGAAAGAAAAAGAAACATCTCTTTGCAGGAAAACTGTTAGGAGTCCTCTTTGTTACTGAAGGAAGCGAGGTGATCCTGGAGGAGCAGCATGTTGGGCAGGGATTGAGACGATGGGTGGCCTTGTGCATGGGGAGTGGGGAGCCTGTGGGGGGTATGTGGTGGGGGAGGGCTTGTTTGTAAGGATGTGTGGACAGGAGCATGTCCATCCATGTCTGTCTGTTTGCCAGAAACCCTATAGTGTGTTTTCTTTGAACACAGCATTAAGTAAAAGAGGAAACACCCCATATGACCTAAGGATGTGAACTTCTGGACAGTGCGAACTGGCATGTGGTGACAGGACATCGAACGGTGGAGGCTCAGGGGTGTGAAGCACAGAGGGACGGATGGGAGAGGTTACAAAAGGGCCCACGGAAACTTGTGGGATGGTGGAGGTGTTCGTGATTCTGATAATGCTGATGATATCCACATATCAAGACTCAACAAATTGTTCACTTTAAATGTGTAAAATTTAGCAGATGTCAGTTACATCTCATGAAAACTATAAAAGAAATTTGATGAAACGTGGCCAAAAAAAAAAAAAAACAAAGAACAAGACTTCAGAAGTCAGTCTGAGTTCTAACCCTGGCTTCGCTTCCTAGTGTGTGTGTGGGGGTGCTTAGGCAAGTTACTTATGATCTTTTTGCCTCGTTTCTTCATCTGTAAAATTGGAAAATAATCAGATGACATCATATAATTGTGCAAATCAATAAGATGGTAATGGGCGTAAAGATGTCAGCCCTGAACAAGTTTTAACAGGTCATCCAGGGCACCTGTTATTATTAATGCCCGTGGACATACCTGGCAAGTACCTGTGAGTTGTGTGCAGGAGCCTGTGCCTGTGTGTGCCTGTAGGCATCTGTGCCTGTATGCACATAGGCATGTGAGCTGTGTATCTGTGTGTTCGGGTGAGGGAGGGAGGGTGGGGCGGCGTGCTGGGCATGCTGGTGAGTTCAGGCCCCCACCGCACCTCCTTTCACCATCCATAACAACCTCCTCCTCCTCCTCCTCCACCAGCCGGCTTGGGTATTGATTTTTTTTAACAGTTGCTAAACTGCTACATTTACTGACTCATTCAGTCTTTTATCATATCCAATAACACAGTGCATTTTGGAAATCACATCGTCCTGGTTCCTTCATGGCTTCTGCAAATCAAATTTATTTTACCATTGAAAATGTCAAAAGGATTCAGCCAAAGGAACCTGGAGCTTCCTGGGGTGGCAGGACCCTAAAGCTGGCTCTCAGCTGCAGTGAGGGAGACTAAACCTTCCCCCTTTCCAAGTGGATTCAATTTCTGTGAATCCCCAAAGGTAGGAGGGAGTCAGAGCATCAGGGAAGGGAACAGAGGCCTGGCACCTGTTTGGAGGGGTCTCATGGAAGAGGAGGGAGCTGGTGCAGTCCTTTAGGGGTCAATGAGGCATCATTTGCATGAGTTTCCCAGGCCTTGTCTGTGCTGCCATGTCAGGGGCTGGGGGTGAGAGGAGACTCAGTATCCTGACCCTTGGGGAGGAGAAAGGACCCAGATCTGTGCCCCCTAACACCAGGGCCAGTGCTCCCTACTAGGTTTGCACACAGTGATGTGAGGAGGGCGCGTCCCCGGGAGAGCCCGTGGGGAGACTCCTCCTGGACTTTGGGGTCTCATGGCTCTGGGATTGCTTCAGTGTCAGCTCTGCCACTCACCAGCTGTGCAGTCTTGCTTAGGGTGCTTACCTTCTCTGAGAGTCTTGTCTGCAAAATGGGGAGAAGGGCACCTCATGTGTTGGCCCCCACTTCCAAGTTCTCATATATGTTGACACTAAAGTTGAATCCAGACCTGATCAGTGGAGTCAGGCATCTTTATGAAAACCTCACAGGTACAGAAGGGCCACAGGTGGGGGCCTCCCCTGGTGGTGCAGCGGTTGAGCGCTGGGCTGCGAAGCTGCCCTCAGCCTCTGCAGTGCCGGTTCAATGCCTGGCCGCTGACAAGGGTCCCACATGGCACACAGACCTCTCCTGCTGCGCCTGCTGCTCCCCTCAGCACTATACTTTGTCAGTCTGCCTGTTCTGCTCCCCGCTCTGGCTCTGGTGAATCCTCTCACCCTCCTGCGCTTCTGACTGTACCCAGTGCTTGTATAAATAAATAAATAAATCTTTAAAAAAAAAAAAGAAAAGAAAAGAAAAGAAGGGCCACAGGTGTCAGGTACCAGGGATGTCAGTTTCCCAAGTTATCAGAGGAGGGAGCTCTTAGTGTAGGGAGGATTGAGCTCAAAACCTTTATTGAGCACATACTGTGTGCCAGGGCCTGTCCCCGAGGATGCAAACACAAATGGGTCCAAGTCCCTCTTTCCAGGAACTTGCTGCCTTACTGGGGTTTGGGCACAGGGTGCTGGGGATCCAGGAACTTTACTTAGAGGGACAAGGCAAGTGGGACACAGCATGAAGCAGAGACTGGAGTCTGATAGACTAGATCATTCTGGATGACTTCCTGGAGGAGGTGGACCTCAGTTGTGATGACATGTGTGCAGTGATTTGTTTCTTTGTTTATCAGGGAAGCTCACTAGAGACTCAGTGCCCAGGGATTTTGCTTTTGGGAGTCCAGAATTTGGGTGTTAGGCCAAGGATGTCTATGGAACACTTATCCAAATTCTGGATGCCCAGAAGGAAAGAGAGTATTTAGCATGAACCACATTGCTTGCATAACTGCTTTAGGCACTGTGAGGTTCTTCTAAAATCTAACTTCTCAGACACCAGCCAAGGGTCCGCTGAGAATAGGCTTGCCAAAGGAGAGAGTCTCAGGCCAGCTGGGTTGACTGTTCTGTATACTGGGGCCCCAGCTGGTGAGGACACCCATGCGAAAGGTGGACTGAGGCTGGCACCAGGCCAGACTCAAGGCAGGGAGGCCATCAAGGAAGCTGGGGCATGAGTATTCTAGAAAGAAGATGAGGCCTGACCAGGAAATTTGGTTACAAGTGCCCAAGTCAGAGAGGTCGAGCAAGAGAAAGGGGCATTTAGTGCACAGATCCACAGGTGCCTTGGTGACTAACTCAAACCAAGACACTCACTTAGCCCCTCGGGAGGCTAGAATTGGGCCCCAAAAGCCATCAGGAAGGAGGACAGATTTCTCTCTCTGGGATTTCTCTTTCTGCTTCTCTCTGGGCATCCTCTTCTTCCCTTTGCTTAAGGGTTGATTGTCCTTGTCTTACAAAGAGCAGAAATTCCCATCTCTCACACATTGATGTTTTCTCTGTCTCTGTGAGCAGCCCAGGGCAACACAGCCTCCCCAGCCACAATTAAAATTTCCCGGGAGAGAAAATTTAATCGGTATGTCTGGGGTCGGATGTACTCTTGCTCCGTTGAACTGTGGCTGCTGAAGGGATGAAGCAGTGACACGCTTGTCCCCCATCTGACGGAGACGATGAGGAAGAGGATGGTCATGGTTCCTGAATCCCACCTGGTGATCATTCATGTAAGACACATCAGATGGATCTGAAAACTCAGTTAGGTAAATAAAGTAACAGTGAAGTCAGGGCATCGTGTGAGTATGTCCTAGAAAAACTTGCTTCTGGAATGATCACAAAATCAATGGTGGTTATAACTTCGAGAGTGGGTTATCTTCTCTGGTGAAATTTATTCAGCTCCTTCTGTTCTGGTAGTTCTGAGAGTAAGGTGGGAGGTCAGGAACAGATGAATCATCTCCCTCACCATCATGACCTAACTCTCAGTAACAGTGAGTTCCATTGAGGATAATGAGGCAAAGCAGTCGGATGACTCTCATGTTCACGTAACATGTCTATTGAATCACTTAGAATTTTTTTCACTTATTCAGCTAACATTTTCATTGTTCCTAATGGGACAGCGTTGTGCTTTGAGGCAGGAATTTACAAATGAACCAATGTACTCTCTACTGTGAAGAGTTTGTCTAGTTAAAGACACCAATGTGTGAATGTTGTGATAAAAGATGTGATTATCCATCAAGACGATCAATCAGGGTTTTCTTATTGCCAGCAACAGAAATGAACTTCGGGCAGTTTCAGAAAGGAAAAAAGAGTTAGCTGGAAGGATGTGGGGCAAGTCACAGAGTTAAAGGAGAGACATCAGCACCAGGTGTTGGAAAGCCCCATAGGAAGGGGTTCCCAGGACTCAGTGAGCAGGAGAACAAGGACAGATTCTCAGGCCCTGGCAGTGGGAAGAGTCACCGAGTCATCTCCATCATGGACCCAGTTATCACTTGGTAATTATTTAATGTCCCGGAAGAGGATATCATTTGCTTAATTTAGGTCATGGGAGTGTCCCCAGGCTCTGTCCGAGCCTCTTGGCTGACAGTACACCAAGAGTGAGCACAGAAGGAAGGGGGCCCCCATAAAAGCCCAGATCCTGTAACCCCAATAAGGGGGAGGAGAGGCTGGATGGGAGTGGGGATCAAGACTGAAGACTGGCCCCATATTCATTCTTCTCTTCTTGGTGTTCAACTACTTGTTGAAGTTTTTGGTTGGACGTATTGTAACAGGGTGGTCCCCAGGAAAGGGGGAGGTTCCAGGTTCCCTGCCCCACCCAAGGAAGGGTGGAGCTGAGCAGGAAGAGGAGAAGCTGCAGAAGAGACTGAGGAAGGAAGCAGGATGGAGCCAGGAGACCTGGAGGAGGCGCGTGAATCCTAGAGACACGTGAAGAAACTGCGCTTGTCTTTTGGTCGTGGACTGGGTGACACAGATGTGGGTGAGATCCATGGGGAGGTGACAATGGCAGCTTTTATCTTGATGTTGATTTTGCTCTTTTCCTTCCGGGCTTGTCTGGTTGTTTCTGACCCTTTGCTGTGGGTCCCCACTGGAAGATGCTTTAGACTTGTGGCAGGCTTTGGGGCCTTGTTCTGGGCCAATCCCATTTGGATGGACTTTTACCCACGAGGGGATGGGTAACTTTGGGTGCTTGATTTAGAAACCAGACTCTTTGCCTTACCTGTATTGTTTCCTAGTTTTATTAAAGTTCCTTCCCATTAAAGTCTCATATGTTTTGTGTTGATGCGGCGGATGGCAAAACCCATTTAGAATAGGCAGGTTTGCGGGGTTTGGGCTGCCCCTCTCCCTGACCTATAACAGTATGACTACCTAGAACGAAGACTACACTTCCCATTATTCCTTGCAGATGGGCATGGGCATGTGACTAAGTTCTGGCCAAAGTAACTGAGGTGAAAGTGGCAATGGGACTTCCCAGAAATTTTCTTTAAAAGAGAGTAGCGGGCCTCCCCTGGTGGCGCAGGCAGTTGAGCGCCGCGCTGTGAAGCTGTCCGCAGCCTCTGCAGTGTCGTTTGATTCCTGCTGGCTGGTGAGGGTCCCACATGGCGCGGCAGACCTCTCCTGTCTCGCTCGCTGCTCCCCTTGTGGTGTATTTCATTAGTCTGCCTGTTCTGTTCCCTGCTCTGTCTTTGGTGAATCCTCACCCTCCTGCACATCTGGCCTGTACCCTGGTTCTTGTATAAATAAATAAATAAATATTTTTTTAAAAAATTAAAAAAAAGATTTAATAAACATTTAATCTAAAATAAAAATAAAAGAGAGTAGCATTCTTTGCCCTCCTCCCTTGTCCTCTCCAGCTCCATCCAGCAGCATCCAGTGTGAGATAATAGCTGGAGTTATAGCTACCATCTTGCACAAGTAGTATGACAGCCACTTTCTAGGGATGATAAGAGAGAAAGCTGGAGCAGTCAGGACTCCAGAAGAACTGGCTTCTGAGCCCTGGTCCTTTGTGTGAGGGATAAATACATTTCTATTCTATTTAAATCATGGTTATTTGGGGACTCTGCAACTTGCAGCTAAATCATATCTCAAGTTATACAGCAGTCAAAATAATAGGTGAGTATAACAAGAGGTCATTCAATTTGCTATGGGGAGAGAAGAGATGTGACAAAATCTACTGGAAGTTCAGGGAAGGCTGACAGAGGTGATATCTGAGCAAGGTCTTAGAGGAACTGGAACTTCCAGGCTGAGAGAACAGGATGGTGAACGCTGCTCATCTTTCCTTCCTCTCTGAATCCTGCTCAGGAATTTTGGATTTGTTTATGTTGCCTCTATGATGTGTTCTAAGGAGTCCAGGAATGAAAGCCACACAAAGTGTCCTAGAGAAATTGGGCAATTTACTGAAAATGGAGAGCAGTCTGGCTTGGTGACATTTCAGTAGTTCTGGGAAGAAACCAATTTGTGACTGTATTACCCACAAGTTTGAGAGGGAAGAAGCTGTCCTGGTGAGACTGAGTGTGTGCTTGTGTTTATGCTCCTACACTCCTCCCTGAGTGGGGTGTGTGTGTGTGTGTGTGTGTGTGTGTGTGTGTGTGTGTGTGTATAATTAGAACACTCTCTGGAAATCAATCTTCAACCTGATCTTTTTTGGTCAGATTGAATTTTTGCTGTCATTTAATTTAATTTCTTTTGGGTGAGGAAATTCTATACTCATTGTCATTTTCTGACAGTAAAAGAGACACATGTGGGGTGGTCTCCATGACCTGCAGCTCAGTCCCTAGACACTCACGGTCAAGAAGCTGCTCATGAGGGGCGCTCATCTGGTAGCCAAGCAGCTCTGTGCATGTCCATTGCTGTGGAGTCCTTGTCCTGGTCCCCACCAGTCTGCCAGGGCTGGGAAGAGGGAGGCCCTAGTCCGAGTACCTTCCACTGACCACACCCCATGCTCGGAGCATAAAGACTAGGCCAACAGCAGATTCCCATGAACATATTTGTTACTCTTGGGTGGCATCTCCTTGGGTAAAGGGAATGACTAAGAATAGCACTGCCTGGGGAGGCCTCCTTTACTTAGGCTGAAAGGGGGAAGGACATGAAGCTTCTTGAAATGAAAGGCGCCTTAGGGCCTCCCTGCTGGCATAAGGGGTTAAGCACAGCACTATGAAGCTATCCGCAGCCTCTGCAGCACGAGTTTAATTCCCAGTGAGGGAGGTGATCCACATGGTGCCCCAGACCTCTCCTGTCTCGCCCACTGCTCCCCTCAGCAGTGTATTTCAGTCAGTCTGCCTGTTCTGTTCCCTACTCTGTCTCTGGTGAATCCTTTCAGCCCCCAGTACCTCTGGCATGTGCTCCAGTTCTTGTATGCATAAATGGCTAAATCTTTAAAAAAATCAAAAGGAGCCTGAAAGCCTTCAGGTAGTTGCTTGGAGGACCTCACCAGCAAGCCTGGCAGGAGGTGGGCCCCTGAAGAGGAAAGTCAGGGATGAGTTCCCATATCCTCTTTGCCTCCACCAACCACTCCAAGGGCCCATTTTGTGAATTCACTTAATTCAATCAGCATTTGATAATTTCAGTTTTCCCACTGTAAGTCAGATCAGTGTCAAGTTCTACCACCCCATGCCATGTCATGTCACCAGAGGCACACATGTAGCTTACCAAAGTGGGTTTATTCACTTGTTGCCAAAAGAAAGACTGCCCACTACAGGGGACCATAAGGCACCCCATTAAGAGGTTGTTAGAAAGGACTTCAGGATTTGAATTTGTGTTTGGAATTTGGGGTAAGGGCCAAGGAATTGGAACTTTACTTCTGGATTGGATGTGCTCAGGAAACAAAGGTGATTGCATATATAATTATAATATAATTCAAATATAATTATAATTGTTGTTGTCTTAGTGTTACAGAGTGTCCTTGGCTGACATTGACATCCTGAGAAATTGTTCGTGTTGAAAAGGAAGATGCCTCAGTTTAACCCAGAGCTCCCTGGAGTGGTGATGGTGGTTGTTTCATCTCTGGACCCCACTTGAAATGGAGACAGACCTGCCACTAGGGCGGTGACATTCTAGTGCACAGATCAGCTGTGCAAATAAGAGAACCTGATTTTTCTGTAACTCAACCTAATTTCTAATGAACTCTTCCATTCAGTTGGGTAGTGAGATCTTGGTCAATTTCTTTCTGACTTTCTCCAAGGCTATATTTCCGTGTTCAGCGAGGATGAAGGGTGATAATTTACCAGGAAAATTCTAGGCGATCTCATGTATAAGTCACAGAGAGAGCGTGGGCAGCTAGAGCATGTAAAGGAACACAAGGTTCTCATTGCTGATGAATGGAAGGATGCATTGACAGAGTAATGCCAGATGTTACCAAAATAACCCCAAATGCACATGTGTCTGTTAATAACTTAAAGATAGAGAAGTTAAAAATGAATCATATAACCTCCAAAATAGAAGAAATAAAATATCTGCAATAACAATAAAAAAAAAACAAAACTTGTTCAAGCCAGTGAAAACTGGGGAAGGGAAATAAAGAAAAAGAAAAATCCAATTCTAAGAATGCTTTCTGCATTGAGAACAGTGTTATGTCATTGAGTGCAAGGTAGACACATGTAAGGAAATGTTGAAGAGCAGTTGTGGTAATGTCGTTTTTAAGAAGAAAAAAGAGAGAAAGACAACCAGGAAAGTAGAAAACAGCAGAAATACGTTATCGATCGCAATAAATGCAAGTATATTAAACTTACCAATTAGAAGTGATTCTTAAATTAGGTTCAAGGAAGCCAGTTGTGTGCTATTAAAGAGCAAAAGTAAAAGGTACAGCTAAAGTAAAAAGGTACAAAGTATTAAAAAATAAAGAGGTAAAACAATAACAGGAATATAAAAGAAATTACTGTAAAAAATCAAACTTAAGGTGAAAGGTACTAAAGCTATCAATGACAAGTATTTTTTTCTCTTGTGAATCCAATGATATATAAAGCAAAATCTGAAATAATTACAGGCAAAAGTTGGCAAGTCAACAGTGTGTGAATTTAACACATTTCCCCCAGAAACTGATAGATTAAAAATCATATATGATCAAATATATATATACATATATATAAATATATGTTATTTTAACTCCCCAAATGGAGGACTCTTATGGGTAAAAGGGCTATGTATTAGTCCATAAAAGAAATCTCCATCAGTTTCAAAGAATCTTCTTATCCAATATGTTCTCCATCTAGCATGCAACAAAATTAGTAAACAACAACAAAGAGATGATTTAAGTATATGTTTTGGAAACTAAACAATTCTAAATTATCCATGGACTAAAAAAGAAAGTCATAACAGACATTAACAAAGCTTGTCTGATACTTTCACTGATTCTCAGAGGGGTAATTTATAGTCTTGAATGCATTTGTCAGGAAATTAGCACATCTGCCGATAACCCACAACCCAAGAAATCAACTCAAGAATGTAGAAAAAGAATGAGAGACCATAAGAAGGAAATAATGAAGGTAATGATAGAAATGAACAAACAATAAAGCAAATAATAGAACAGCCACAAAAATAAAGACATTGGCAAAACTAAAAGTGAGTTTCTTGGAAAGGTCAAGACTTTCACAAACCCCAGTAATATTGACTCAGAAAAAGAGACTGTACAAATGAACAGTATTCAGATTAAAGAGAGAAAATATACACAGTTTTTTTTTTATTTTTTTACCATGAGCAGCCATGTGCTGATCCATATGAAATTCTGGACATGCTTCTGTGATGTCATTTACACTCCAACAGCACAAGGCACAGAAGCTGGGACAGCGCACCCTCTCAACAGAGTCTAGGACAGCACACCCTCTGGGTGGGGAGTGGTTGACTTAGAGAGTTTAGTTAAAACTTTGGAGCAGATTTTTAATACGTGCCATTCTCACTGGTGTGAGATGGTATCTCATTGTAGTTTTGATTTGCATTTCCCTGATTACAAGTGATGTTGAACATTTTTTCATATGCCTGTTGGCCATTTGCATTTCCTCTTTGGAGAAGTTTCTATTTAACTCTTCTGCCCATTTATTGACTGGATTTTCTTTGTTTTTGTTGAGTCTCATCAGCTCTTTGTAGATTTTTGTAGCAACAACAAATGTTGGTGAGGATGTGGAGAAAAAGGAACTCTCCCGCACTGATGGTGGGAGTGCAAACTGGTCCAGCCACTATGGAGAGCTGTGTGGAGATTCCTCAACATATTAAAGATAGAGCTTCCATTTGATCCAGCTAGTCCACTTCTAGGTATTTACCCAAATGACACAGAAGTATTAATTCAAAAGGGCACCTGTACCCCTATGTTTATAGCAGCACTATTTATAATAGCTAAGCTACGGAAACAACCCAAATCCCCCAAAATAGATGACTGGACCAAGAAAATGTGGCGCATATACACAATATTACTCAGCAATCAAAAAAGATAAACACATGCAATTTACAGCAACATGGATGGAGCTGGAAGGGATCATGCTCAGCGAAATAAGCCAGAAAGAAAAAGAAAAATACCAGATGGTCTCACTCATTGCAGGAATCTAGAAAACCTAAATAAGGGGCCAGGAAAAAAACTAACTATAATAAAGAAAAAAATCAAAATCAACAAGCAACTATAAACCAGCGACACATTACAGGATGGGGGGCGGCGGGAAGAGGAAGGATTAGGGTCAAAATAAGGGGGGTGCAATTATATGGGGAATATAACCAAAATGAAAATGCATACATTGTGCAAAAATGAAAAATGATGTAAGAATTATATAAAATAAAATATTAAAAACAAATAAACAAACAAAAAAGCTTTGGAGCAGAGCATTTCATTATGCTGAGACTCCTTTCACTCATTGTGACAAATGGAATTCAACCAAGTGCTATTTATTCTGATCTGATTCAGCCTGAGGGGGTTCACTGGAGAAGGACTGGTCAGAAATCAGAGAGAGAAATGTTTACCAGGGCTCCAAAGAGGGAGATGGGAGGTGAAGAATGTGGAGAAGAGAATCCACTAAGGACAGAGCAGCAATTGTCATGGCAGAAAGGCCAGTGTGGGGGCTCTTGGTGGTTGTTAGCTGTGTCACTCAGCGCAAGTCCCTTAATGATTCTGAAGCCAGATTTCCTCCTCCTTAAGCTGAGGATGATTAGAATCTCTCTCATGCAATGACAAAGATTAAATAAGACAATGGATGCAGATCTCCAGGTCTGGAAGAGGACCAGCAGATGAAGTGGGTGTGGGGATGAGGGTGGCAATGACTCGTGTTTGCAGGAGAGCAGCACAGGGTGTGTGGGGTGAGAGAGGAACGTTAGCAGGGAAAAAGAAAAGGCAGGTTCCCATGGGATTGGGAAGAGTCATCAATGCCCCCGCCTCTACCCTGAGAGTGGACTTCATTCCAGACATACTATGGAGCTGTCAAAGGTGTAGCCTAGTGAGAGGAGACACGTGTGAGGTCAGCCATGGAGGAGGCGTGTTTGCCCTCCTGGGGGAGAACAACACTTGTGGGTCCTGATTGCCCAAGAACATGGATCTAACCACCACCTAACTCTCCCCTTTTTTGATATTTCATCTCTTTTCTGTTTCCCTGGCTATGTGGCCTCAGAGCTGTGCGTGTGCATATGTGTGCCCACTGTGTGTTCCAATGCAGGCAGCGCTAGAAGCCGCAGAGCAGCTTTACAGAAATTCACTCCATGGTCGTGTTCGTGAACATCCATCTCCTCTTAACACAGAGCTTGGTGGAAAAGCATTTATCTAATTAGCTAATTAGAAAAGATCTCTCCCCCTTGGATGGAAGGGTAGGGTGAGGCATGTCTGAGTTCTCCAGCCATGTGCACTGTGGAATTGGCTGGCCTTGCTGTTTAAAAAAGCTTCCAACGATGCAGCTGCTGTGTCTGATTTCCCTATCACTCAGCTTCCTGAACACATTGGCCCACTCAGAGCATGCAGAGGACTTCGCTCCTGATGAGTCTTAATAAAATATGCTACAGGAAGTCAATATCCTGTCAAGTGAGACCTGCCTGCTTCCTCCTGAGAAAGCAACTATTTTTTTAAAAAGATAATTCTTAGAAAAAGCGAGGAGCTGGTTGATGAGTCAGTGTTGCTAAGCCAACTGGCACACACACACCTTTGGTCCATGTTCCAGACTGTGTGATCTCCATTCTCATACCTGGAGCCTCTCCCACGTACTCACACGCTTCCCTGTTCATGCATGCCTGGGAAGATAGCAGTTGAGTTAATTTAGCTAACATCATGAAGCCATTACTAGGGTCCAAGTCCAATGTGGGGCATGAATAAGCCGCTGATGGATAAGATGTATTCTTAGCTTGCAAGGCTCTGCTGGGGAAGGTAGTAGAATTGTGATTGTGCTCTATTTGGTGGCTGCATGGAAGACGGAGCAGTGGATATGAAGGAACTGGAACTCTCAAGTAGAATTTGCTAAGAACTTCACTGGAAAAGCAGCATGAGAATTGAGTCTTCCAGGACAGCTGCCGCTTTCCCAAATGGGAGTGATGAGTGAGAATATCCCAGAAAAAAGGAGCAACATGATTGGAGCAGAAGTCAAAGGAAACTGATGTAACTGGAGTATTTCAAGGAGGAGTATCCTCCTGGTTCTTCTGAGTCTGCTCAGGAAGCCTGCTCACTTCCTGACAGCAGAGACACAGTAACACCATCTTGGAGGCTTTGTTGGAGATTGTTGATAGAAAGCATCATGGTCACAGCCACCACCAACTACTTGTCATCACTGTCTCATTATCATAATTCTCGGAGGAGCCATTTTCTCCCTTCCCCTGGACACGTCAGGCCTCCTGGAAGTGTGTGCATGTGGGTTTTGCCCTTGCTTTCACCCAAGTGTCTATAGGTTAAAAGGTTGACTGTGGGTAGCTCAGTCTCTCTAGATCACACTCTCTCCAAGCCTACCAACGGCCACAAGTTGTTTTATTCCTGTCCCCTATGTGATAAGCTTACCAGGGGATCCATGGGTGGGTATCATTCATTTGAGTAGAAAGACTGGTTTTGTTCACAAGTTTCAAGTAGCACGCACCCAACCAAGTCTCATCAGGTCAGAAAAATGCTGCTTAGTTATTTGTTGCCTTTATCTGTTTCTCAATGACTTCAGAACCAAGAAGAGCATAGTCATTGTTTATTGCCAATATAATGCTGCGGAAAAGTTTACACTGTCACATTTATTGCTCAGGTATGGGATCAGTAGGCTCTGCTGATCTTGGCTGGACTGTTGGTCAATTTAAAATGGCCTTGACTGAATCTCCTTTTTTTTGTATTCCATCCTCTAAGTGTGTTTCCATGCCCCTAAGTGTGTTTGCACAGCCATGAAGGAGTAGCACAACAGGAAGCAGAAACAGACAAGATCTCTGCAGACTTGGTTGGGAGCAGGTACCTTGTCTGTACTGCATTCTGTTGAGCATTGCATGTCCCTTCTAGATTCATTGGGGGCAAATGACTCGCCTTCTTCATGGAAAGGAACTGCGAAGAGCATGGCTATGGGAGGGGTTAAAAACTGGAAGAATGGGCATGATTATCATCACGGTCACTGCCATCGTGAACTCTGTCACCATCTCTGTCCCCTTTCCAGTATCCCGTGGCATTCACCCAACAATATGCCCAGTTATTCCTCGCTGGTGGATGTGAATATGTCTCACCAACTCTAAACCCAGAATCTAATAACAAGCTTGAAGCCTTTCCTTGAGAGAGAAAGAGAGAGAGAGAGAGAGAGAGAGAGAGAGAGAGAGAGAGAGAGAGAGAGAGAGAGAGAGAGAGAGAGAAAGAGAGATGGGGGCGGGGAAGGAAAGATGTGATTTTTATTTTCTGAATGAGGAAACTGGAATCTGGAGAGGTCGGCTTATCTGACCAGGGTCATGCAGCTGGGCTCTAGGGAGAAGCAGTCCCTCTTCCTCACCCCATTACTGGGTGACAGATGTGTGCCTCCAACAGCATCAGCAAAAACGTTGATTTGCCTTTTACTTTTTCCCCATCTGCAGGACCAAAGGCTTCCTAACACAGAGTCTCTTCCTGGATCTGGGCTGCTCAGCTCCCTTGGATCTGGAGGCTGCCTGCCTCACCCCTAAAGCTTAATTAAAATGAAGATGAAGTGCTCTCTGTGACGGGTCACGCTCTGTGGCAGCCACTGTGCCAAGGACCCCAGCGGGGCCTCTGATGTTGAGAATTCTTCTCCGGCTTCTGTTCCAGCAGCAGCTTCCTCCGGGAGCCTCATTATAATTCCTCTGGTAATTAAAACAACAGATGTTATAATTAAAAGGCTTCTCATTAAATCACAAATAACTGAAGCTTGAGGTGGGTCCTCAGTGAACAGTGTCATCAAGTCACCTTTGGAGGAAATAAAAAGTGTGTGAAAGAGGCGGTCTCCCTGGCTCAGAGCATCACAGGTTGGCGGGGTCTGCAAGGCACAGATGATGCACCAGGAAAGCCACCAAGGGTCTCTGGGCCTGCGAGAGGGACCATGTGATGGGGCAGTGGGGTGGCCCCTGAGGACTCCCTGGGACTGATTGGAGGAAACAGTCCCTTTGGAAGAGCTGGGGGATGTGTGGGGATCCTGTGTTTGGCTCACTCTTCGGCATCAGGGGCAGCCCCAGAGGCAGTGCCCATGACTGTTGAGTGACTGAGAACTCAGAAGGGGGAGAGTGGCAAAGAGAGTTCAGGGCACTGGAGTCTCATCCTGGGCCACTTGCTCCTTTGCTGTGCCTAAACAAGCCTGTGTTGGAACCAAAGGTACTGTGGTATCTTTTTCTAAAAATGGGCAGACTAACGCCCAAGCCTGAGCTGCCAGGGGCTGAGATGTCTGCAGATGCTCTGGTTTGTGTCTGGAGTGTGGACCACTGGACTGTGCTTCTGCAAGGCCTCCGACCTAGGCACTCACTGAGAGCTGCTCTGGCTGAGAACTGACTTCCCGCTCCTGTCCTCGCAGAGCTGTGGGGAGGAGCTGTCTAGAAAGGGTTTCTCAGGGGTGTGTTTATGGGGGGAGTGTTATAGCTGGAATCGGCCCCCACAAAGGGGCAGTGCCTCTGTTTTTAACTCCCTCTCAGGTCCCCAAGCTGGCTGTTTTGCTGAATTGAAGGGAATGCTGATCAGCTCAGAGCAGTAGCAAGGGTT
Organism: Talpa occidentalis; assembly: GCF_014898055.3. Taxonomy (NCBI): domain Eukaryota; kingdom Metazoa; phylum Chordata; class Mammalia; order Eulipotyphla; family Talpidae; genus Talpa; species Talpa occidentalis. Next base: position 89,269,628 of record NW_023605083.1, read on the forward strand.
TTCTTTTTTCAAAAGTAATTGTTATTATTATTATATATATATATATATATTTTTACATCATTGTTCATTTTTTTTAAAGATTTATTCATTTATTTATACAAGCACTGGTTACAATCAGAAACGCGGGAGGGTGAGAGGATTCACCAGAGCCAGAGCAGGGAACAGAAAAGGCAGACCGACGAAATACACTGCTGAGGGGAGCAGCGGGCGCAGCAGGAGAGGTCTGCACGCCATGTGGGACCCTCCTCGGTGGTCAGGGATCGAACCAGTGCTGCAGAGGCTTCGGGCAGCTTCACAGCCTAGCGTTCAACTGCTGCGCCACCGGGGAGGCCCTCATTGTTCATTTTTAATCGTTTGCTTTTTTTCCCCCTTACACATGAGTATGGAAGTTCACTGTGGTAGAGGGCAGGACTGGGCTGCCTCCCAGCGCCTCTCCTCTTCCCGGCCTTCATCCTTCTCTCAGTCTGTCTCCGCAGCCGTGAACTCAAGATAATCACAATGCTGAACAAATTGTCTTGAGCATTAAATGATAAAATTGTGAAAGCAAATGTTTCTGCAGTGCTTACATGCCAGGAACTTTCTAGAATTTCATCTATGTCAGTTTATTCAGTCGTTCCCTGGTGCAAGTGAGTAGATCAGTTGGGAGGGAGCCTGGGTGGTAGATCTGGTCAGGTGAGTGGTGGCCTGCTGGGATGCTACAGGAATGCGCACTGCGGCTCAGTGGACAGCGTTCACCCCGATTTTCCAGACCCTGCCAGTGCCTTCTAGTCATCTCTGAGGCCACATGCCCCAGGTGGGCAGGTGCAGAGGGAGCTACTGTTCCTCTTCCACATGACAGACCTAGACCAGGGTGCCCATCACACGTCAGCTGGCGGTGGGGTCAGCACATAGAACACTCAATAAATACTGCTTGGTTGGCTGGTTGGTTGGATGGATAGAGGCATGGAGGGAAGAAAGAATGACAGACAGAGCACTGGGTGGGTCCCATAGCTACCATATACTGAGCACCTACTTTGTGCTGGAGGCTATAGACTTCTCATATTTTTCATACAGCAGCCTTGCAAGGTCAGCTTCATCTTGCACCTAAGTAACTTGTCTAGGTGCACACTCCTGGAGAATAAGACAACTGAAGCCTCAGAGAAGCATGTCCAAGATTGTGTTCTGCTCACTGTGCCCTGCAGGACCAGAGGTAAACTCAGTTTAGCAGCCCTATTTAGATGAGGATTCCTGCTGCCTTTATGTGCCCTACAAGGCAGCCAGCCCGGACCCACATGCCCTCCATATCATATTCTGTGCTGACTGCTGTGAACATAGAGAGGCCTGTGACTGTGTCTCTGCCCTGGAAGAGTCTGAGGTCTGGTGTTGAGAGAGACTCGCCACATGGCGGGAGTTCTAAGTTTGGGGGAGGGCCAGGTGCTGGGGAAGCCCAAAGAAGGGACAGAATGATTCTACCTAGTGCCTCCCTCATGGCACCTCCAACTGGCACTCGCCATTTGAATTGGGATTTGAAGGCCAGGTAGGAACCAAAGAAGTAAAGGAAAGAGGGGAAAAGGGCATTCAGGTAGCAGGAAGGGCATTTGCAAAATCGAAGCAGTGCAAAGAAAACCTGAAGCTTAGGCTATTTGGTGGTGGCAGTGATGGGGTGAAGTGGCAGGGAAGGGAGATGAGGCAGAAGGGGAAACTGAGGGTTTTGATGTCAGGTCAGGAAGTGGAACACCAGCAGAAGTTTAGATCTGGGGGATCAGTGCTCAAGATATAGTTTTGTGCACTGAAAGGTAGAATTCAAGGAGATGGGTGATGATGGACCCAAAGGGGTGTGTGTGCATGTGTGCATGTGTGTGTGTGTGTGTGTGTGTGTGTGTGCAGTAAGCCAGCTCAGTCCGCTGAATGATAGGAGAGAGGATGACCAGCAACTGGAGATTGGATTTTACATCTATAGGATTCTAGTTATTTGTATGAACCATGAAATTAGACCAGATGGGGATGAAATGACTCTTGGAGACCATTTCCAATTTCCTAATTGCACAGATGGTGAACCTGAGGCCCAGAGAGGGTAGCAACCGACTCAAGGTCACACAGCAATTTAATAGCCAACCAGGACTTGAAATAGTAGCTTGGGGAGAGGTGGGCATTCTTTCCCTTTGCCTTTTATGACTCCTGGGTGGTAAGCAGAAGCCCAGTCAGTGGCTTCAAGAATTGTGAAATCCCAGCACAACCGGAGGTTTGTGTAAAATGGTGCTCCTAATAAATTTTCCCGCCCTGAGGACAATGAAGTACAAAAGGAGGGGGTGAGTGCTTGACAAGGGCTCTGATTAAAGCCAAACTCAGAGGCTTTTCATCAATAAAGGCTGCTCGTGCCATAGGGAAAAGAATGATGCGAAAGAAGACAGCGCTAGGCCAGGCTGGGACAGAAGTGGGGATGCTGAATCAGAGGCTGGGGTGGAGGTGGGGCACAAACCCGCCATGGCACCCTGGCTGCCCCTACCCTGGGCCTTCACTGTTTGCCATCACTCCTCTGGCTTCCTGCACGACAGACAGGTGAGCAAGGAATATTTTGTCACATAAATTGTAAAAAAGTAACTCAATGAATTACTTTTTAGTGCTATGTCTTCAGTTCTTTTTCTTTTAGTCTGGCTTCAGCATTGTGCCATTTAAAAATAAATAGCTTAAACTTATGTAAATCTAGATATTATTTGCACATAAAACCAGAGAGGCCTGTACAGGGACATGGGCTGCAAGATGGTTTATTACTGTTAAGAGCTGGAAATAACCTAAATGTCCGCAAATAGAAGAATTGTTGAAGAAACTATGATTTATCTACCATATTACTAATACAGAAAACTCTCCAAGACATAGGTTTGGAGATAAAAAGAAGATTAAATAGCAGAAAATTATGTACATGATGCTATAACTTAAATTTTAAAAGAAGAGCAAACAATAACCTGTATTACATGATTTACAGGCATGTAAATATTCTGGAAGCATCTCTACCAAACTGATAGTAGCTATCATTTCTGAGCAGTGATTACAAATGTGGTCTTGGGGGACTCTAGCTTCATCTGCAATGATTGAATGAGCCTCTCTTGGGTTACTACTTCTATAATTATACATAAATACATTTTAATTATTAGAAGTCAATAAGTGATAATTTCCCAACTTAAAAAGATCAAAATAAATAAGTGACTTACAATTATATAAATCTAGGACTGTATTAGAAAATGTACAGCCTGAAACCCAAACACCTTCCCCTTAAACTTTCTTTCAGTCACTGGTCTTATGTATCACCTCTGCCCTGAAGCCTTCTTGGGTTGCACCAGTCTGTATTCTGTGCCTAGAAGGGGCCCCCCTCTTTGGTCTCTGCCCCAAGCTGGATCTTTCTTAGCTGGTTATATCCCCAGATAGACCCCTGCCCAATGCTCCGAAGAGAGCAGAGTTGAGAAATTGACATGAACCCACAGCCCAGACGTCCATAGAGTCAGGATGTACCTGGAGGTGCCACTTAAGATAGAGGTAGGCTGAGGCTCTGGTTGGCCCCTCACATAAGGGTAAGGGTCCCAGCCCTGGATTCCTTTTCATGTGTGCACAGCCTGTCATATTCACCCACCGCTCACGGCCTGCTTGTTTGGTTCATGCTTCTTCGGTGCATGTCTCATGCTCAAGATTGAGCGGGAGTTCAGGAGAGGACCTGGGCAAGTCCCCCTTCCTCCTGCTTCTTCTTCCTCTCAGGTATAGCCACACAGTGGGTACTCAGGAGAAACTGGCCCTTTCCTCCATGGACCTCAGTTTCTTCAGCTGTCAGATGAAGGGCTGGTGCTTCCAACCTTCAAGTTTGCCTGAAGAGCCAATGGATGGGAGATTTGTCTGGAAGAGACATCTGCCAGTGATTCACACGTAATCCAACAAAGGTCAAGTGTGAGAGCGCTGTGCCTCTTGTCTGGGGCCTGTAAGCATCAGCATGGAAGGACCTTCACAAGGTCCTGGGTCCTGGCAGGCAGGAACCCAGTGGGCGTGGGCCCAGACACAGCCAGTGACAAACTCTTGAGTCCTGCATAGCCAGTTCCCCTCCCTGGACCTCAATTTCTTTATCTGCAAAGTGGGAAGAAAGTCTTCCAGGCTGTTGTGAACATAGAATGCACAGGCAAGTGATATTTTCTTTGTCTTTTGTTATAATGATGATTAGGATTGCAATTACACAAATAATATGTGAACATAATGCTATATAAATATTCAAGCAATGTCATGAAGATGCAAGTAGAGCTTCACCACTCCCTCCCACACCACACCCGGCCCATGCTGGAGTTCACCACCATTAGCATGTCATGCCTACTTGTCTATGTCTTTTGACATGCATGTGTATAGGTACCCATAGAAATGAAGAGCATTCTTTTGTGCTTTGCGTTTTTAACATTATGAGCTTATTCTAGCTGAGTCTGCTGCTCAGAGTCCCATAAGTCTGCAATCAAGGTGTCCATCGGACCATATTCTCACCCAGAGGTTCAACTGGAAAAGAATCCTAGCTCAGTCCCAGCCAGCTCTCCCCTGCAGCTGTGTGACTGAGAGTCCTGGTTCCTTACTGACAATGGCTGAGACCCTTCTCCAGGCTACAGGCCACCCTGACTTCCCTGACACATGGCTCCCTCCCTCTCCTTAGGAGTAAGGATACAATGGAGAAAGGCTCTTTCCAGTCTGCTAAGACGAAACCTTACATAACATGATGTGATGTGAGGTCCCTTCACCTTGCCATATGTCATTACTTAGAAGTGATTCACAGGTCACACCCACACTCCAGGGGCAAGAGTAGACTCACTGGGGTCACTTTAGGGTGTTTCTGTCACAAGGGGTCACACCTCCTTCCCAACCTTAGAAGGCATTGAGGGACTCCCGAAAACTGCACTCTCGCCCTGCACTCCCTTGCATCCTGCCAGAGTCTTTATTAGGCTGCCCCAGTGTACATGGACTCTCTGCTCTTATACCTGGGGCTCACAGACACCAGCAGCCAGGGCGTAGTTGTGTGGACTGAAAGGTAGAATTCAAAGAGATGGGTGATGATGGGCCCAAAGGGTGTGTGTGTGTGTGTGTGTGTGTGTGTGTGTGTGTGTGTGTACAATCAGTCCACACCCTGGGAGAGAGCCCAGCTTTATTTGTATCGAATAAAGGATAAACACACCTTCACCTCTCCTCCAGTTTCCACAAGGAAATGTTGTCCTGAAACACCCTTACCTCTTCTCTCCCCTGTGTGGCCCAACCTCTCCCAGCAGAAGAGACTTGGAGCATTTGGTCGGTGCCCTGGGAGGAGGACCTGGGCCAGTCTAACTTCATTCCTTCCTCACTTCCTTTGAACTCCGCCTGCCTGCAACCTGCTCTGGGCTGCAGCTTTGTGCTCCGAGTTGGCACGGGAAGACCCCACTGCGGAAGCCTCGCTCAGACTGGAGGGGGAAACACTGGCATTCAGAAGAGGGACACCGGAGGCTGTGGCCCATCCACACTGCCTCCTCCAAACCAGCATGAAAAGTGCTGTAGCTGGTGTCTCAGTGCTCCTCTGCAAGGCTGCATGTCTCCCTGTTGGTTCATCACACACCAATAATAGTTACAGAAATTCAAATGAAATAAGATTTGCCATTTTTCCAAATAAAATGGCAAAACCCAAAAATACTCAGGGCTGGTATGTCTCACCGAGACAGACATCGCTTCTGTTGGTAGGGGTATAAACTGGCACAAACAATTTGGAGTATGATTCAGAAATGAGACTCAGAAGCCTTCAGATGTTCATCATCAGTAATTTACTTTAGGGTTTAGATAAGAAAATAATCTTAAAGCAAACAAAGCCTTAATTCCAATTCTGGAATTAACAGAAATTCCAGAATTGAAAATAAAAGCCAATTTTGAGAAGACCATAAAGGTTCACCCCCAGGGAAAGGTGAAGTCCATGATAGCACAGCCAGCCCATGAAATACAAGGGAGCTGCAAAATGGTATTTCCGACAAGCATTTTGTGATGGCAGAAAATGATTATGTTGCCATGTGAAGTGAGAAAAGCAAAGCAAAGTCTTGAGCTTGTGATGCTGTGAAAACGCGGAGGAGCAGCGTGTGGGCTGTGTGTGATTATTAAGAGCCTTTCTTTATCTTTTCCTGTGTTTTCCACTGTAGGCATGTAAATTCCATCCTACCCCCCTAAACCCCAGAGCTTCACATGAAGAAAGAGACCTCCCGCCCCATCCTTCCCTTTGGGGACCTTTGATGTCACCAAAGTGTCTACTTTTTCCAGAGCATAGCGTGAGATGCAAGATGTTTCTGCAAGAGTATCCTTCCTTAGACTTTCAAAACAGGATGCTGACTTCCTGATGGCCCTCGGGACTGTGTCCCCGGCTGAGGAAACACCTTCCTGAATATTCTTCCCCTGACCTCTCATCAGTGGCTTCTCCCAAGAATTCTCACTAAGTTGTTTGAAACAACATTTCTCTGCTCCCAGAAAGGACCTCGCAAAGGCTGTGTCCCCTTGAGTGGACATTGAGCTCCTGACCCCAGGGGTTCCAGCACAGAAGACTTGATTCAATTGCTTCTGGAATATGCACCACAAGGACTTGTCATTGCCCTTTATGAGTATGCAAGCTTATGTGGGCACCCTGCCTTTTTGGCCCTTGTCACTAAGGATATGACCCTGATATTTTTTTGCCTGTTTGTTTTAGAGGAATAACAGGAAGGTGCCTTGGAAGAAGTTGAAAGGAAGGGTCATTGCAAGCAGCAGAGAATACACGACACAGAGGGGCTGGGTACAGCTGCCAGAGAGAGAACGCCCTGACCCTGAACACCTCACCGGTGATTTCCAGTCTCCAGGTCCCGTGCTGGCTGGGCCCAGGAGGCCTGCATGGCTCTGGTGGAGGGAGAATGCTGGGGAAGTGTCCAGGCAACTGCGGGCAGCCAGGCCTTACCAGGCTTGCTATATTGCCATTTTCAGATGAAAAGAAACACATCACCTCCTGTGTGAGAAAGTAACTGACTTCCCACAGAGCCCTAAAGTGAAAGAGATAACTGTCTGGGTCTGGAAGGGCAGGGGGACAGATAGACTACACAGGATGCTAATTCATAGCAGCTGGGGGAGTGCAAATGAAAGTTTGGGGAGAGGTGTGTGGACCCCTGACTGGCCCCAAAGTGAGAGGGGGTTGCCAAGCCATCACATTGAGTGGCACACTTTGGGGTTCTGAGCATAGACCGTGGACCATGTTAGCAGCCAGTCCAGGCCTGAAGTTAGCTTTTGCCTGGGGCCAGGCCAGGCTGTTTCCATGGACAGGGTGATGGCTTAATCCAAAGCCATGTTGACCATGTGCTCAGTGGCCAGTGTCTAGTTTGTGGCTGATATCAGGGTCTACTCTGAGGACAGGCAGGGGTCAGCAGCCCTTCCTCACTTTGGGACACTCAATGAGGTCAGTAGGGGAGGCACAGAGATTGGCTTTGGATGCCAATCTGCTCCCCTGGCATCATCTGAGAGCATGTGAAGAAGGAGAAGGAAGATTCTTAGAGGTTAGGACTCAGAACCAGACCTCCCACAGTGCAGTCCTTGGCATCTCCTTGCCTCATCTTTTGGTCCAGTGGTTCTTGCACGGCCTTGTCACATGCAACTTGTGAACCTGAGTAGGTGTATCTGGGCAGAGTCCAGGGACAAACGTGTCCAGCCCTGTCTTGGGACAGCTCACAATCTGGTTGGGAAGATTATGACCTGTAAGAACAGAAACAGTTCCAGCGCTTGTAGCCCTGATTTGGAGCTCCCTGTGTTGGGAAGAGAGGTAGCTCTAGAGAGCTGGGACTCCAAGGGGGGACTTCCTGGAGGAGGTGGTGTTTGGTTAATTGGTGATACTCTGGCAGACAATGAGGCTAGCACCTCATCCTGTCTAGAGATACATAGAAACCTGGCAAAACTACCCAAAGTCTTTTCTGGATGTTACTTTATTTCAGACACAATATTTTGATAGTTTCCACATAAGATGAATCAGAAACATATGCATTAATTTCCCCTTAAAAATATACACTTGTTGTACTTGGCAAAATGCAGCATGCATGGGATTTGATGAATGTAAGGCAACTGAAGGATTGTATAGGATCCAAGTCTGGGAGGTGTCTGAAGCTGGAGCATCTTGGTGGGGTTTGTACCTAGAAGCTGCTTCTTCAAGTCACGTGTGTCAGGGGCTGGAGACAGTACCACCTGCCCTAGTTACTCCTCTAAGGACATCCTGTCACCCAAAAGCTCAAGTCTAAAGTCAAGCCAGATCTCAACATATTTCTTCTATAGAGGATGTAGCACAGGCTGGACCATCCCGGCTAAGGAGCTGATTTCTTGGAAATTCCATAAAATTCCAATCTCCTAAATTTGTTTGTTAATTTTTATTCTAACAAACCATCCCTTCTCCCCTTAAATACTCCTCATGTTCCATATTAAGAAGCTCTGCCTACTCTTATTGAGCTACATACAGGGAGTTTGTCATGGCCAAGGTTGGGTATTCCTTAATGCAGACACAAGATGAATTCAAGATCCCCTTTCATAACTCAGGCAGCACCTACCTTTGGTGTAAAAACAGGCATTGAAGGTGGTGCCCTCAGATCTTGGTCATGGAACGAACTCCATTCCTTGTGGGCATGATGGTACAGAAGAAATGGTCTTTCCTGCAAGGGTGTGTTTGGATAAGCAAGTCTTCTGTACACAAATGTCACTGAAGTTCATAGAGTAAATATGGAGGTGCAGGGTAGGAGGCTATTCCACTGAATTAGTTGCCAACTGTTGCAAAAATGACCCCAAAGTTGATGGCTTACAACAACAATAGACCTTTCTGACCTGTCGCAGTTTCTATGGGTGAGGGTCTAGAAGCAGCTGGTCTGGACAGTGCTGGCTCAAGGTCTCATGGTCTGAAGACCCGGTTGGAGCTGGAGGTCCAGTGTCCAAGGAGATGCACTCACATGACCTCAGGGTGGCACTGGGCTGTTGGCAGGTGGCTTCTGTTGCTTTCCTCATAGGGCTTGTCAGAGAGTTGCTTGAGTATTCTCACAACATGGCAGCTGATACCCCTAGAGCGAGTGATGATGTACTGTCAGGTGACTTTGTTTTTGTGTGGATATCAGAGAGTATATTTAAGACAAACCTAGATGGCATAGCCTGTGCCACGGCCACCATGTGGTACAGCCTATTGGGGGCGCTGTTGCACGTGCAGCTGCGTGTGCATTGGTTGACAAGGGAAGCATGACTGTAGTTTCTTTTATGACCTGAACTTGGCTGTCTCACACCATCGCTTCTGCATGGACTATTGGTTGCCCAGGCCGGTCCTGATACAATATAAATGCATGTACCCATGCACACATAACACATTACACATAAGGGCTCAAAACCAGGTGTTAAGGATCATGGATACCATCTTGGAGTTTCCATGCTCAAGGTAACGCACACTCATCCAGCTGGATGCCCCCAAAGAGGCAAAAAATGATCCAGATGCCCTCTGTTATGTCTGTGTAAGTGATCACCAGGTTTCTTTGCACACGGCATGTTTCACTGAGACAGGCCTTCCACTCTGGCCCAAGCAGTGATGCTCAGCAGGGCATGTTACAGTTGCCGTCCTGAGCTTAGTCACTCTGGGAATGCCTGAGCATTTGGTGTCGGATGCTAATGATGCTTGAGTATCGATGGGAACAGAGCAGAGAGGAGCTAACAGGGGCAAGAATGAGGGTCAGGAGGCAGGAGACCTGAGTCTTCCCCAGTAAAGTGGTGGGCACCCACATGGGTCAGAGAGGAAAGGATGCTCTCACTTTGCAGCAATGTCATGGGTAGTTATTTGTCTGGCTTTGGAGTTAGACAACCGGTGACCTCCTTGCTGACCGACTTAGCTGCTCTGATCTGTTTGCTCACATCTAAGAGTTGCTGGGAGGCAAGTCCCCAGAAGGCCCGAGTGATGGATGAGTGTCATTATTGGAGTGTTATTATGGCTACTCTAACCCACTACCCAGCCCTCCTCTGGGCCAGACCTTGTGCCATGAGTATTTCACAGATTGTCTTGTTAACTCCTCCAGGCACCCCTTGGGGGCCAATTTCCATACTCGCCAGCATCACCCACAGCCACACCATGACTGACAAGCACAGCCCAGGATCTGGCTTGATTGTCGTCTTTTAGATTGTGGATGTACATGCAGGTGGGTTGGAAAATTAAGTGAAGGGCAGAAATGAGCCAATTTTGTCTGGTTGCTTTTATTTTCTTGGTAAATTAGAAAGCGAGGTCATCAGCTGAGGGAGAGAGCCGGCCTCTTTTGGTCATGTGTCCTGGGCCAGGATAGTGGAAGAGGGAATCCCTCTGTCTGGGGTGTTCTTTCTGTAACCATCTATAAGGTAAAGCCCAGACTGACAGCCTCAAAGACACCACACAGGAAATGTCCTTGCAGGCATCCCACATTTTGAAACTGGGGTTGTAAAGTTCTTAGATAAGTGTTCAGTGTAGACTGTTATCCAGGGTTAGCTCTGGTGTCATTGCTATTAGTGTTGTTCCTATTGCTCCTTTGGGCATCCTTCAGGTAGGAGATGAGGAAGTTTGGAGCACAGCAGGCAAGCCATGTCCAGCAGTCTGGTGCACAGGGCCATGCTGGGGAGCTGTTGACAAAATTCTACAAGCTGCATCTTGAAAGGCCCAGCTAAAATCTATCCTTAGTGCCAGAAGGGTCTAGAAGTCATGCACACAAGTCAAGGCTTATGGATGGGGAGACCAGGACTTGTTCTTCAGACTACAAAGGGTCTGACAGAACTGAGACAAGAATCTGAAACTCCAGATACCTCTGATCTGGGGTGCCATCTATCACCCTGCCTTGCCTTTTCTCACCCATCCATCCATCCATCCATCCATCCATCCATCCATCCATCTATCCATCCACCCACCCATCCATCCATGCTATTTTTGCAGAGCTGTGCTGACATTTAGATTCTCCTTTGATTAATATCTCAGCTGTGGGCATTTCAGTGTAGGCCACCGTAGCCCCTATAGAAGTTTAGGCCTTTCATTCCTTCCATAGATACATGAACAGCCTAAGAATTGAGCTCTGCTAAGTGTGGGTATTCCAAAATGAATGAGGCACAAATGCCTGATCTGAGAGGTGTACATGGGGCAGACAGGCAAAATATTAACAAATACATAAATACCCAGAAATGAAGGCAACAACAGAAACGAGATGCAGAGCAGAGGCCAGGGTGGGGGCAGACACACTGTCTAGAGAGAGCCAGGGAAGACTTGCCCATGCAGTGACATCTGAGTCTTTAAAGAGGAGAAATAGACCAACCTTGTTAGATCTATGGCTTGGTTTTGGATAAGTTACCTAAGTCCACAGTACCTCAGTTTCCCTGGCTGTAATACAGGGGATAATAACAGCATCTTCCTTGAAGTGCTTTCCAAGGGTTAAAAAAATCACAATACCCAACGCAGGGCTAGTGCATAGTAAGTGACCGATGACGATGGTGATGTTACTGTTGTAACGGAGGGCTCTTACCATCAACTACTGTGGGATCATTTCACAGGCCAAGGGGAGCTACAGGAAGCACAGGGCAGGCAGTGGCAGGTTTTGGAGGAGAGGAGGTCAGGAGACCTGAAGAACAGAGCCAGGGCCAATGGAGGCAGAATTCACTTCAGGAAGCACCCACTTATAATCATAGCTGGGCCGAGAGAGCACCTGGTCTCTTGTTGGGTAGTGAGCTCCCCTTCACGAGTGGTGTGCAAGTGCATGGTGAACAGTCACTTCGAAGAGATATGGAATGTGAGTGTGCAAATCTGTGTGTGTGTATACACACACATGCATGTGGCATGCACCCATGCACAGAGATGGCAGATTTTTTCCCCCGGGTCTGGGCTGTGGGGCTCCCTCCCTTCCTGAACATTCTATGTCTAAGCCCCAGGACTGGGCACCAAAGGGCTAGGTTAAAGTCAGGCTTGGACTTTATCCAAATTCACACAATAACCATGCTCCTGCCGGCTTCACAGGGGGCTGGAGGAGGGTAGGGGGATGAAAACCTTCCTAGGGTAAGCTGCAGCTCTAGCTAACCAAGGGGCAGGTATTAATTAAAGCACAGATTAGCTGTCACTCATGGGTATCAGTGCAGGGGCTTAGAATTGCTTAATAAGAGGGTTTGTTACACTGTTTTGCCTTGAGAAGGCAATATTGATCAGGAATCCCTGGCCTGGAACTAATTGAATATTCACCCCCAAATTGCAGTGGCTGATTGCTTATAAGGCCATGTCTCTCATTGTTACTTGGGAAATTGCAGCTGGGGTTGGGACAGAGTGAATGGGAGAGGGAGGAAGCCAGGGAGAGGGTGGAGGAGGGGGTACAAAGCGAGCAAATGGGGAAGGAATGGAGGCTTTTTGGGGTCTGAAAAATCAGATTCGACAAGGCAGATAACGCCTTCATTTCGAAACAACTTCTTATCCCTCAGAGAGGAGTTTCCTTGCCCAAGTTTACCAGGACGTGTTTGCAGTGCTGCAATTTTAATGAAGGAAGCTTTCAGTATGTTGATCTTGGGAATAAACTAATATGAATTCATTCCTCCTGCACTGTCTCCCTCCCCGCTGCCGCCGTGAGGTACTATTACAGCATGCTCTTGCTGCTATTTGGGGGGTCCTGTGGCTTCTGAGGGAGCGAGTGGGATCATGGGAATGTCAGCTGGAGTGAAGGCAGGAGGAAACATGGCTTGGGATTCTAGGTCTCTGCAGAGCTTGCCTTTTCCATGGGACCTCAGGCAAGACCCTGAGTGTGGGGAGTGGGGAGTGTTCTCTCTCCGTGGCCCCCCTCTGTCTTTTTCTGGCTACCTGCAGCCTGTTGGCCTTCAACCCCAAACATGGATGTTGGGCACAGCCTGCCCATGTACACACCGCTCCTGCCCATTCCTGGTACATATTCCCTGATGTCCAGGGCTCACAGTTGGGTGAGAAAATGAGGAAAGTGTGGTGGACATACAAGCTGCTAGGACACTCACTGGGAGAGAACTATATGCCAAGAGCCCCCAGAGAGCCAGAGCTCCACCCCATGCGAGTGTCAGATGGCAGTGAGCAGGGAAGATATTCCCACCAAAAGATGCAATTCCAGGGCACGAGGAAGAGTGTGGTGCATTCTGGGGACATCAAGGATCTTGCCGAATGCAGGTGGGGGCAGGAGCCAGGCTTGAGGCTGGGGGCTCAAAGTCTCGATTTCTTCCTGAGCTTTATCTCCAGCAGACTGAGGGGTGCAGAGAGGTTTTATAGGAGGCGCATGGATTTGGAGATGGGGACGAGGTGGGGAGGCGACTCCAGCCAGGGAGACCACAGAGGAGGCAGTTGAAACACCCTGGGGTGCGGGGGGCAGGGAGTTGCGAGGGCATCTGAACCAGGAAAGTTGCCAGGGTGGGACAGAGGGCTGGAGGAATGAGTGGCTGGTTTAGCAGGGGAGGGGAGCGGGAGAAGCCCAGGGATGTTTTGATGTGGGTCACTGAGTGCCTTTGGTTGCTGAGATGGGGAACACAGGTTCAGAAGCCAGTGTGGGGAGGAAATGCAGCTTCAGTGTCAGTGGTGCTGATTCCAAGCTCCTGGGTGGTGCCCAGGAAAGTGGACTCAGGGACAGGCACAAGCATGAGAGTCCTTGAAGTCGGTTAGGTAGTTGAAGCCATGTGAGCATTTGCTGGGGCAGAAGATCAAACTTAAGCTCACAGCTACACGGCAAAGAGAAATCCTCCCTTGATGGAGAAACCACCACTCAAAGCCTAGGAGGGAAAATAATGAAAGGCAACCTAGTATTTTAACAAATTCTCAGTTCTACAGACATAACAGGAGAGAGGAGGCCTGAGTTTTAATAGTAATTTATCTCAATGTAGGCTTTTAAACCTCAATTTATCATTGTCGCTGACAACACTTGGATTAATCTGTTGCTCAGCGTCTTTGTGGCTGCTGCGAATCCCACAAGGATAAAAGGGAATTGATATACATAAAGAACTGAATTTCAATTAATGCAAGCCTGTGCTAATTTTCCAACACATAACCCAGAAACATTCTCATTCATTACAATTTTGCCGTTGCCTGTCCTCAAGGGGAAAGACACCCACAGATTTATTTATTTTTTCTGGCGCTGAATTTATCATCCGGGGCACGATGGGAGGAGGGGGCCCTCTGGGTTCTGCCCCCTCTCGCTGGTGGTCCACATATTGCCCCCGGGATGGAGTGAAGTCCCAGAATTTTAGGGAAGTTTCTTGAGAGCTTTCAGCAATTCTTCAACTGCTGGAGTTTGGGTCCGATGATAACGGTTCTTTGTGGAGAGGGAGCTGGAAGTGGAGATGGAGGAAGATTATGGAAGTGAAACTGACTCAGTGCCTGCCTCTCCTGCAGACCAGGACTATTTGCTGAGTCCATGGGGTGGGGCCTTAGTGGAGGGGTGTGGGATCCTGATCCTCATCTTCCTGGTGAGGAAGAGGACAATGAAAAGAGAATAGAAGAGCTTCCCCCCCTGGCCCTCCCTGGCACCCGCCACGGGCAGCTCCTCATTTGCAGAGAAGCCATGCATGTGCCCACCTCTGTGCCTTTGTGCTGGCAGGTCCATCCTCCTCAAGTGCCCTTTCCTCATCAACCTGCAAACTCTCAGAAGCCGGAGCACCTGCTCTGCCAAGCCCAAGCTCGTCTTCCTTTCTGAGTGGCTCTCTCTCCCCTAGGCTCCCTTAGATAACTTTTTGTTTTCACCTAAATCCACTGGGTGCCAATTCCCTGAGGACAGGAATAAGCTCCCTGAGCACTGTGCCCTGAAAGTCCTACTGCAGGGCTGGAGGAAGCTGTGGTCAGGCTCTCGCCCCAGGCACAGCAGTCTACATGTCCCATGGAGGAGGGAAGATGCTTTCTTTGCTTTGAAGTACTTTGGCAAATATTGCCCTGAGTAGCTGTGCCTACCCAGAGGGGCAGCTCTTCTAACCTGTCCCCCCACCTGGGGTCTCCTTAGTGCATTTCACACAGAGGCCCCCAGACCCTACGTGCCCTCCTTATCTCAGTTAAGAACATTTCCTGCCAGCCCTCCCTTTGCCCCCCAAGAACTGGGCCTCCCTGCCAAGCCAGATGCAGACACCTCACGTCAGCTCATTAGAATTCCCTGTCCTCTCTGGGTGTCCCCCAGCTATAGGTGACTGGCAGGAGCAAAGCCCTATTTAAATTGGTTTGATCCTAACATAGGGAAGAATCAGAACACTAACCCACATGGCCTTTAATCTGGCCTCCCTCCTGTGTGTGCAGGAGCCCCCTCCTTAGTGGCCACAGCTCTGGTCCAGCGCCAGTCCAGACGTGGAATGCCCTAGCTGTGAATTACAGCTGTGTCTGCTCTGTCTTCCTCTGGGGTCCCCCATCTACCCTTTTCCACTCAGAGCCACTATCCCCTTTATAGAGGAGCAGCACCTGGTGTTTCCTTCCAGAGTTTAAAGGGGCATGTTCTGTGCCTGGGTCTTATCATCATTTTGCATTTTTTAAGAATTTATTTGTTGTTATTGAAGTACTATTGTTTTCCATCCTCAATAGTGTTTTGACAGGATTTCCCCCCTCGGGTGTAGTCACCATAGCACTCCCACCACTAAGTACCCACAGTCCTCTACCATAGTCCCCTGTGCTCCCCCATCTCCCATCCTTCCCCTCTCCTTCCCCTCTGGATGCCTCAGATCTATGGCCCTTTCAAGAGTTGTTTTCAGAATTTTTTTTTTTTTTCCTGACAGGGTCTTATTTTATAAAGGTGACTGCTTGAGGACATAGATCAATCAATGCCCTTGAAAGAAAAGTGTCACGGTACTCACAGTTCCCCTAGAAAAGCATGGCCTGGTACGACAGCCATGCAGGGTCACGGAGAAGTTTTGCATCAGGAGGCAGAAGCAGGATTGAGGGGCCGTCCAGGCCAGAGACGTGACTGGGGTTCCTGGGGATAGCAGGCACAGCAGGGTGAACCTTAGGATTGACTGGCTTGAATTACTCTGGCAGCTTGGGAGTCTGTAAGCCCCTTAGGCAGAGCACAAAGAATACAGAGCATAAGAAAATGAATGTAATACAACTGGCTCTGTGATGCCTAATAGACAAATAGAAGAATCCAATTGAAAACAGGCAGAACGTGCTGTTTCTGTTATCTGTGGCTGTTACAAAACTGTCCCAAGTCTCAGGCTCGGAACAGCCTGGGCTTGACTCAACTGGGACTTCAGGAGCCAAAGTGGCTGCTTCCTTGCACGTCTGACCACTTGACTGCCAGAGCTGGCTAGGACCCTCCTCCAGGGGGGTCTCTGCAGTGGGGTAACCAGTTTCCTTTCCACAGAGTCCAGGCCTCCATCAGGGCGAGGGAGGGGCCTTCCAGGTCTCTGAGCTGGCGCCCAGTGGTCCCTCAGCAGATGAACCCCTCACCACACCCTTGGAGGACAAAAGCTCCCTGGATGCCATCTTGGGGAAGGGGCTTGGCTGAGTGTGGCTCTGCCACTGTGTGCGCTTTCCCATGGCTCCGCTTGGTCACCCCCAGAGATGACTTGCTACAGGTGCAGCCTCTGTTTACCTAAAACATTTCAGGGTGTTATGTGCAGGAGGAACACAGTGTCTGTGTCTGAAGCCAAGCAGGAGCTGGGGCTTCTGAACACATCCTCACAGAGAGTGTGCAGTAATTAGTATAATTATTAGGGGGTTAATGAAGCTGGGAATAGCACATCAAGTGCACATTTAAACAGAACCTTTTTTTAAAAAAAAGTGGGTGGGGAAGTTTGCTGCTGTACTTTCTTCTTTTTTTAGAATTGGGATTTCAGGGTTTGCCTGGAAAAGGTACTCATTTCCTTCTCCTAGCACACCCCAACTCTTGGTCTCCACGTGGCATCTCCATGCAAAGGTAAAACCAGAGAGGGCTGACATTTCTCATCAGTCCAACCCCATCATCAGCGACCAAGACCACTAATGCCACCTCCTTAAGATTCTCTGACTTGATCTGTTCCCTCAACTCCCCACTGCTCCCACCATCCATGCTGAGGGGCACATTCTCCCCTGCTGCCAGCACTGGCTCCTAATGGGCCCCAGCCCCCTCTTCCTGCTCAATTTTTTCTTAGGCTAAGTTCATCAGATCCCTAAAACAGGCCCTGAGAGGAAGGATCTTGAGAAAGGGGTATCCTTAGGTGGTGTTCGCAGAATCGATGAGTGAACTAAGGAGAGTAAGAAGGGGAGAGAAAGGAAGGGGAGAAGGCCAGGTGTGAGAGCCATATCAAGCAGGATCCACAGGGGGTTCAGTCCAGCAGCAGGGCAAGGGAGCTGGAGTATATATACCCCATCACCCTCAAAGATTAGACCATCATTCCCAAACCTTTGCCAAGGTAACTTGTCTGCCATGGGATTTTAATTCTGGGGATTTTTCAACCTTCGAAGGTTATACATTCCTGCGGATGATGTCATATCTAGGTAAAACTGGGTGCTAGTTATCATAAAAAGCAAGTACAGTGTGGAAATCACAGAAAAGGAAACAAGAGTGGCTGGCCCCTCTGATTGTAAGACTTGAAAAGTCGTGCAGTGCCCAGCAGGCACACGTGTCCCATTCATAAGAAGTTACAGTTATTTGTGAATGGGACAAGAATATAATTTTTTTTGTTTTAATTTATACTTTTTCTATTTCCAAACAGCTGCCATACTGTTAGGATATAAAGACTAGTGAAGCTGTTTGGATTTCACTACTTAATAAATGGAATGGTGAAGTATTACTTTTGGCCTCGGGATAAGTGACATGAAAAAATTACTGGGACACCTCCATGAACTGTGCAAGTTCTAGAACCTCTGGGCTAAAGGCTGCCCCTGGGAAGATATAGCAAATTTCCAGGCCCTCTGGCTCTCTGCACCACCAGCGAAGGTGCCTCCAGCAACCCCGGGGTAGCCCTCTGGCAGAGACACAGGTGTGAGCTGTGGGACAAAGGCACTTTAGGAGCCAAGTAGATGAAACCTGGAAAAGGAATCTGAGCGGGTAAAGCAGCAATGAGCAATGGTGTCTGCTGCATCAGCACTTCTCAAGCTGTCATGCAGACAAGAATCACCCTGGGAGCTTGTTAACAATGCAGATTCTAGGTCAGCAGTTCTGGGGCAGGGCCTAAGACTCTGTGTTTTATTTATTTATTTTTTCCAAAGATTTATTTATTCATGCATGCAAGAGCTGGGGTATGGGCCAGAGATGCAGGGGGTGAGAGGATTCACCAGAGACAGAGTGGGGAACAGAACAGGCAGACTGACTGTAACACGCTGCTGCGGGGAGCAGTGGGTGAGACAGGAGAGGTTTTCACCATGTGGGTAGCTCCCTGGCCAGTGGGGACCTTATGCATGCTGCAGAGACTGTGGATTGCTTCATATCATGGTGCTTAACCCCTTGCGCCACCAGGGGTGCCCCAAATCTGTGTTTTAAACCTGCTCCACAGAGAGGTTGCTGCTACCAGTCTGTGGTTCCTACTTGGAGCAACAAGAGCTCCTCTTTCCTTTCTGCCATCACCCCCTCTGTTTTCCAAGCACACATGGCCACTGGTTCCCTCCTTGACTCTCTAAGCACAGCCTTATATAGGTTTTTTGGGGGAGTGCCCTAGAACTGAATGGCTCAGAGTCCTGTTCACACTGAGCAATCCAGCCTCAGCCTTGCTTCCAGCCTGCAGGATCTGGGCACCTCCCAATTTTCTGTTCCTAGAATTGAAGGCTTGGGGCCCTGGACATTTTGTGACAGGCACAGGTGAGTTGGAGAGATACAAAAGGCAGCTGGGGCTCACTCACTGCACTCAGCAAGCCCAGGCTGTGAACCAGCACTGTGAGGGGGTGCCTGGGACCTGGAAAGCCGCCGGCTGAGAGGGCTCCATAGACACACAGTAGCCCGCTGCTCCTTCATGGCACAGAGGGGTATCTATGCCCTACACAAGCAAGTTAGCATCAGGGCTGAGACTGGAACTTAGGATTCCAGGCCACATTGGCCAGTACCTGAGATGGTCATGTCCAGTTTAGAGCACCTCAAGCTCTAGATGCTGCAAGTAAACTGTCCCAGATACTAGTAGTCCTGTCTCCCAATAATGTTCCAGATGTTGGCGGTATACTGCATGAAATACTGTGGAATGTACCCCCCCCCAAAGTGCAGCCAGTGCACTTTCCCAGATATAGGGGTATGCTCATACCCAGAAGTCAGGAATGAGCATACAGTTTCGGTGGCCTGTGGAGGCAGGAAGCAAGTGTTGCTGCTAAATCTGCTCTGATGGCCTTCGCTGGCCCCCCACACCCTGACTTACCACCAGTAGAGTGGGAGGTCCCAGGGGAGTTCTTTTTCCCAGGCTGACCCATCACACAGCAAGATGTGCCAGATGCCCAAGACCCACTTTATTGGGGCTCCCCTGGTGGCTGGGGGGTTAAGTCTCAGCGCAATCACTGCTATGACCTGAGTTCAATCCCCAGCCAGGGACTGACCCACAAGGTGCAGCAGACCTCTCCTGTCCTGCCCACTGCTCTCCTTAGCAGTGTATTTCAGTAGATTCGCCTGTTCTACCTCCCACTCCTCTGTCTCTGGTGAATCCTCTCACCCCCCACACCTCTGGCCTACACCCCAGTTCTTGTATGCATACATAAATTAAAAAATCAGTCTTTAAAACACCCTCTTTCTGAGGGCTACTAACACTTTCAGGCTCCTCTGACCAACCACCCACATCTGTGAGCCTTAAGCTCAGCCTGTGCATGTGCAGAGGGGACAGAGGAAGGGAAGCTGGGGGGGTGACAGTGGGTTTTGGCATCAGAAGGAGTTTGGTTCAAGCCTGGATTCACCTTGCCACTAGCTTTGGATGTGGACCGTATTATTATTGTTTCACCAACTGTATTCCTGCTACTGAATTGAGGCTTCCACACTCTGTGGTGAGACCTTACAAAAGCTCCCAGCAGAAAAGGTGAAATGTATTTTCCTTTCCTGTTGACGTGTGGCTTGGCCATAAGGCTAGCTTCACTAACAGGCTGTTATGGATTTGCACATCTTGCCTTGCAACCCTGCTCTTCTGCCATCTGCCATGGGGGGCATGTGTTCTGGGTAGCCACTGGTCTCAGGAGAAGGAAGAGACTCCTGAAATACAGCGACCCGCAGCCTGGATTCCGGGCAGCAGAGCCACAGCTGTCAGAGAAGTAAATGCTTGTTGTCCACTGAGTTGCAGATTGTTACCTAGCATTATTGCCACAAAAGCTGATTCATGGACTACGGGACCTTTGACTAGTTACTGACATTAATCTCTGTGGAGTGCAGTTTCCTCATCTATTAAGAATGGGCAATATCACTTACCTTGCAACCCTGGTGTGATGGTTTAATGAGCTATGACATGACTGAAGCACATGGCATGGTGCCTGCCCAATAGAAGGTTCTTCATTAAGTGAGGATTTTAACAAGAGGGAAGGGTCATTGTACAAGAGCTTGATTTGATGAATGGATGTTGAGTGCCCACCGTGGATGGCTCAGAGCCAGGCACTTCGGGGGATGGGGGGCTTATGTCCTACTCTTGCTCACTGATACATATTAGCCTCAGACAGCACTTTTGGGCAGAAATCCAGGCCAGGCTAGGGATAGGGCAGAAGTGGAGGCTGAAACCTCATCTCCTCCTCCTCAAATCTAAAATTTGAGCCTTCATCCATCTTTCTTGACCAAGGGTTACTTTATCTTTTATGAGTTTCTTGGCCACAAAAGCAATGTTACTAATCTCTGTCACTTCAACAAGAGAGCAGCTGTGACATTTCAGCTGCAGGACACATCCACACAGGAATGTGGTGCACATCAGTCACAGGCGTGATGTGGGAACTGGACATGCCCAGCAGATCTCCTTTCCCACCGAATCCCTAGCCCCACATGCGCCTTGCCGGGACTCTGCCTGTGAGAGGCCACACATGTTGAGACTTGCTCCCGGGAAATCCAGTAGTTCTGTGTGTGACTTATTAGTTTAGGAGTTTCTGCAAAAAATGGGGAAGGGAATAGGTGGTGCTCTCCCCACGGCCAGGTCTCACTGGTTCATGGGGCCCTTGAAGTGGTTGTTCTTCAGGTGCTTGTGACCAGAGGGCTTGGGAAGTCAGTTTCTGCAAGAGTCTGGGACTCCTAGCAGGTGTGAGGTTGACTGCCTGCTAACCTTTGTGATGTCACAGGCTGGGACAGGTAGGAGGAACAGAGGTCAGGAGGTCAGGAGTGATGTCTGGACAACAGCTGGATGATGTCCAGGACTTTTGAGGGTGGGATTCTAAATGAATGTGTGAACAGACTGGAATGTGTGAGTGGGGTGCATCTGTGTCACAGAGGATGTGGTTTTTGCAAATGAAAATTGCTTCCCTACCCCCTGTTCAGACTATGAAGCCAATATATGCTCATTTCAGAAAGTGAAAATAATGCAAAAATACAGAGAGAAGAAAAGGCAAAAAAAAAAAAAATCAAAATAATGATATTATCCAGAAATGACTTCTGGTCAACGACATTCCAGTCTGATTTTTCTTTCTGCATGAACATGTGTGTGTGTGTAACACATTGCTATCTTCAATCCCAACTGCTTTCTGAGGCGGCTAGGTTTTGTTTACCAAAAGGTCCATTGTGAGCTGAGCCTGGGTTTGGATACATGTGAGGGTGGCCTAAATCTGAACTTGGAAGTTGGGGCAGCAAAGGACTGAATTGCTCTGCTTCATAAAGTGAGAAGCACTTGGAACTCCCAGGGCCAATCAAGAGCTTGCTAGCGCAATAGAGCTGAAAATAGAAAGGAAAATAAAGGAGCTGAGCACAGCCCAGCAGGAGGCTGACCCCTGAGTATGGGAGTGGTCAGGGACTTATGAAGAACAGGGATGGCAGAAGCCTTGATGAGGTGAGGAACCTCAGGGCTTCCAGAAGCCTTAACTGCATGTGTTAACAACACACACACACAGTCCGAGTGTGAGTACTGGGGGGCATGTTAAGAGAAGGTTGAAAACCTATCAGTTTGTCATGGTGGGAAACCAAAACAGGGACATGGGACAGTAGGACAATCCCAATCTCTAGGTAATTCAGCAGGAGCACGGAGGTGGGAGGCGGGCTAGAGAATCCAGACACGAGTGTGGGAACAAAAGTCCTTCAGGAATTCACAGCTTATTGGGATCAGGAGTTTTCCAATTTGTGGATGGGGTTCAAGACAACCTTTTCTATTTTTTTTAAAGATTAATTTATTCATACAAGAACTGGGGTACAGGCCAGAGGTATGGGGGGTGAGAGAATTCACCAGAGACAGAGTAGGGAACAGAACAGGCAGATTGACCAAAATACACTGCTGAGGGGAGCAGCGGGTGAGACAGGAGAGGTCTGCTGCGCCATGTGGGTTGCTCCCTGGCTGGGGATCGAACTTGTGCTGCAGTGGCTGCATATAGCTTCATAGGTTGTGTCTTAACCCCATGCACCACCAGGGAGGCCCCAGGACAACCTTTTCTATATGTGAGTGTAGGTTAGCCCTAGACATCTGGGATGTATATTTATGTTTATAGGTTTTATTTATATGGACTTTATTGCACTTGCTATTGACATCTGCTTTCACGCAGTCCTGTACCTTATGCATCAGGACTAGTCAATGAAGACATATCTAAGTTACTCAAGTGGTGGCTAGATGGTGAATTATTAGAGAACCTGGCAATTATGTAGTCACTTCCTACCCATAGACATTTAGGCAATTTCTGGTACTTCTGCTATTAGCCTCCCTTTATTACATCTTGACACATCTGTTGAATTGACCACTTAAAAAAAATAAGTCTCAGGTTAGAATACCAAAAAGCAAATAACACACTGTTGATTTTTTCATTTTTACTCTACTGAGAACTGGTTGTTTAAAGATAATACTAGCATGCCTGGATGATCTCTGCAGGTTGCAGGAAAAATTACCTCATCCATTAGGTTGATATTGATGGTTAACAGCCTATCAGAGATGACACCCCCTCATCCACTCCCTCTCCCTTAGCCTGAGAGAGTCAAAGGAATCAGGACCAATTATTCTCCAGACTTTGACATT
This sequence comes from Talpa occidentalis, assembly GCF_014898055.3. Taxonomy (NCBI): domain Eukaryota; kingdom Metazoa; phylum Chordata; class Mammalia; order Eulipotyphla; family Talpidae; genus Talpa; species Talpa occidentalis. The sequence continues at coordinate 89,292,635 of NW_023605083.1, forward strand.
GCAACAGGCCTTATTTGGATGTGTAGCTCATAATCACCTCACAAGTCTGACCTGTGGGTACCACTGGGAAGAGGACAATGTCTATGGAGGGAGATGGACTTTGTGTCCCTGAGAAACTCACCAATTCATGCAAAAAGATGCCATTTGACTCCACGGTTAATGGCTGGGAGCATCAGAGCTGGAAGCCTCTTTAGAAATTATTTGGTCTGTTTTGGGGTATTTGGTTGTTTCAATGTCTTGGCTATCATAAATATATTGTAAATATTGCTGCTGTAAACACAGCATGGGGGAGATGGATCACGGATACAATGGTGGTGAGAGAACTCTGGGGACTACCCCTGAGGGTAGAAATCAAATACCGTCCAAAAACGAACAATGACGTAAGAAAAAAAAACTAATTTTAATTTTTTTAAGATTTATTTTATTTATGCAAGAACTGGGGTACAGGCCAGAGGCACAGGAGGGTGAGAGGATTCACCAGAGACAGAGTGAGGAGAAGAACAGGCAGACAACCGAAAACACTGCTGAGGGGAGCAGCGGGCAAGACAGGAGAGGTCTGCCTCGCCATGTGGGAATCTCCCTAGTCACCAGGGAGTCAAACCCACGCTACAGAGGCTGCGGACAGCTTCACAGCGCTGTGCTCAACCCGCTGCGCCACCGGAGAGGCCTCTAAAAAATTTTTAAAAATAGAAATTATTTGGTCTGACACTATCATTTTACAGATAGAGAAACTGAGGCCCCTTATCATAATTTACAAGAAAATAGTAAAAGTTATTCCAAGTAATTTATATATATTTTATTTCAAAATACCATAACAACTCTGAAAGGTGGACATCTGTCTATTCCTGTTTCTTCACTGGTGAAAACGGGAGAACTTAATGTTGAACCCTGGCAGTCTGCAGTGAGAATCTACCTCAAGTCACCACAGAATCGCCATCCCCTATAACTGAGGGGGGCAGGAGTCAGCGGTCTCTGACCCAAGTTCTCTGCTTTGTCTTGTCACCCCGGGCTGTCGCTTCTGTCTTGTCTGTCACCGATATGAGCCTGCGAACTTGTTCTAGGTGGACGGAGCCAATGAATAATTCAATAAAAGTGAATAATTTCCATGGCAACCTTGCCAGCACGTGACCTACTGGCTGCCTCCAAGGGCTGGGTTCACCCTAATGAAGAGACACATTTGTCAGACTACACAGAGTGAACTGGGCTAACGGTCTCTTTCAAGGGAACTGAACGAAAGTAGGTCGCCGATGGCAGCGGGGCAGAGTTTGGAGGAGACTTATTTAAACACGCTGCACAGGTCGGAGTTTGGGAAGGCCCGGGGTGCCTGTGTCTGTGGTTGGGGAAAGCACAGCCCTTTCTGGTAAGGGAGGGGCATGGAGATTAGTTCCCAAGAACCCCTGAGTGTGGGACAAAGAAAATGTGAACCCCTACATTACTTCACATTTGCAAAAGGCACCCAGGCCCTAGGCTGTGGAGCCCTTACAATATCCCTTTGTGATAAGAAAAGGAAAACGAGGCCAGAAAATTGCTCTTAGAACTTTGCCCAAGGTGTCTTAGCTGGTAAGTGACAGGCTGTGACCTTGATGTCCTCCATAAGTCAACCCACCCAGGTGTGTGCTATGGAAGCTGAACTTCCAGACTGTGAGGGTTGGGCTATGTCCTCCACTTTCTCTGTCTGTTTTCCTATTTAAATCAGTAATTCAGGGGTCTCCCTGGTGGTGCAAGGAGTTAAGGCGCAGCACTGTGAAGCTATCCACAGCCACTGCAGCATGAGTTTAATCCCCAGCCAGGGAGCTACCCTCCCTGGGTAGCAGACCTCTTCTGTCTCACCCGCTGCTCCCCTCAGCAGTGTATTTTAGTAGATAAACCTGTTCTGCTCCCCACTCTGTCTGTGGTGACTCCTCTCACCCCCGGTCTGCACCCCAGCTCTTGTATGCATAAATAAATAAATCTTTTTTAAAAAACCAGTAATTCACATTTATGAGTTGAATTAGGTTGAAGAACAAATGGGATCATGTTTGGGGCTCAGTCCCAGTGAATGCGTGAGCTCCTGGGTCTCTGACTGGAGGCCAAGCCATGGGTGCCTGAGAGGGTTGATGAAAGACTTGCTGCTCTAAGATGTGCTGGGAGGCCGGAGCCTGTGCCCACAGCACGCTGTCATGTAAGTGGGCATTTGTCTGCAATGTAAAATGTTATCCTCTTAGCTTTAGCTCCTTTGTGCAGTACACAACCTGAGCAACCTCACGGGTCACCCGGATGAATTACTTGACCTGGATCACAGTCCCACCTCTAAGCTTCTGCCCCTCCTATAAAATGGGAACAGCCAGAGCATCTTTCTTAGAGAGTTATCCTGAGGATTTGCTAACATAATTCACGTGGGCTCTAAAATAAATAGTTAAATGACAAGTGTGTTTGTTGTTTCATAAAGGTGATATGGGCACCTTCATAGAGGCCCGCTTTTCCACTCCACTGCCCTGTTACTTAGCTCTTTGGTGAGATGTCCCCCCTCAGTCTCAGAAACTGTTGGTTGAATATGATAGGCCTGAACTTCCTTCCCCCTTCCAAGATGAAATGCAAACCTGGAGTCTGAAGAGATGACAACAGGTAAACACCCCTGGGTACAGGAGGTGGTGGGCAGGCAAATCCCTAGTGTTGGCTGCTTCTTCCGCACGAGAGAAGAGAGCTCCGGCTGGACGGGCCACCTGCCCCAGGCCGCGCTGCTCACACACGGGACGCTCCGTGGCCTTACCTCTTTTCTCTACAGCTTCCTTGGGCCTCTGGCAGCTGAGGGATAAAAGCAGAAGCGGAGGAAACAATCCCGGGAGCCTGCCTGTGCGTGGGCCCTCCCCGCATCCCTCTGGACGTCAGCCACAAGAGAGTAAAATGAAGTGACGATCGGCTAGTGAGGTCTCTCTTTTTCCAATTCAGTTCCATCTGCCAACAGCAAATATCATCATTTCAGGCCGTGGGAGAAGTGCTGCTTTCGGGAATCTTTGTCACATAATGTAAATCTCTCACAATTTCCTTCTGCCCTGGCAGAGACAAGCCTTTCGATTGCATTACACACCCCGGCCCCCACCCTCGTCCTGGGCGCGTATGTTTTATTTGACAGCGGCCATCAAACATGCTCTGATTTGATTTGAGGCCTTTGCAGCCATTAAGAAGAGACATTTTCCTCCTGTATCCCTTTCTGGGTCAGCTCACCCAGACTGGGATAATAATAACAGTGAGAATAGTAATAACTGATTTTAACTGAACGCTGACTCTGTGTCCAGCACTCTGCTAATCTCTTCACATCTAATATTTCCTTTAGTGCTATAATCATCTAATGCCTATAATCGCTACTTGAGCTTGGTATTACTGTTATCCCCAGTTTATAGGTGTGGAAATGGAGGCTCAGAAATGTCCCATGATGGAGCCCGAGGCTCCAGGGCAGCTCATTTTTTTAAGGTGCAGCCTCCCCGCCTCCGAGACTAGGGTCTTTGTGCCTTTGCTCAGGCTCGTGGCCTGTCAGCTGCACAGCTTCAGGCCTGGCTGCTGGCCCTATAGCCAAGCCCCGTTTCCAGCAGGCCACTCAGTCAAGAGGCCAGCTCCGCAAAGCATGCTCCCCCTCTAGGCCTGGGGCAGTGATTCACATTCGGGAGTGATTTTGTCTCCACTCTGGCCAGTTATTTTGTTTTTCATGAGGAGCGCTGCTGGAAGCTGCTACCTTGTCTATTGGCAAGTAGAGATCAGAGATACTGCTCGAATCTTACAGAGCAAAGGACAGCACCCTACAACCATAGATTCCCAATTTCCAACAGCATTGAAGCTGGGGAGCCCTGGCCTAGGGACACAGGTGGAGACAACATATGTGGTTGGGACTACAGGGGCAGACACATAATTTTAGCCAGCGCCATCCTCAGGCTCCCTACATTCTACGGTCTGGGTACTTTTCTTCCTTTTTCAGGTTGATGTGACATCAGTTTAGGGGGTTCAGGTGTACAGTGTCTCAGCTCAACAGCTGCATATATCCCACCTACTAACAATGTCCAGTCACCATCAAGCCATCACTCACTCCCTCCTTAACTCCCAAAACAATGCTGGGAAAAGGGACCATTTTTGGCATCCTCATTTTGTTTTTTAATCTTTTTTTTAAAATATTTATTTATTTATACAAGAGCTGGGGTACAGGCCAGAGGTGCGGGAGGGTGAGAGGATTCACCAGAGACAGAGCTGGGAGCAGAACAGGCCGACTGACTGAAATACACTGCTGAGGGGAGCAGTGAATGAGTCAGGAGAGGTCTGCTGCACCATGTGGGCTGCTCCCTGGCTAGGGATTGAAATCAGGCCATAGAGGTGATTGCGCTGAGACTTAACCCCTAGGAGAGGTCTGCCTCGCCAGGTGGGTAACTCCCTGGCTGGCTGGGAATCGAACCTGCACCGCAGAGGCTGCATACAGTTTCACAGCCCTGCACTCAATCCTCTGCACCACCGGGGAGGCCCAGCATCCTCATTTTAAGGAGAAAGAAACTGAGAGGTGAGAGATTAAGCGATTTGCCCTGAATCACACAGCTCATGAGCTGCAAGCTGGGATTAGGTCCCCTGTGGCCTGGCTCTAGCTGCTCCCCTTCCTGCCTCTGAGAGCTGCACAGCCCAGTCTTTGGAACCACCCAGACCAAGTTCAAGTCCTGACTCTGACACATTATCCGTATGACTTTGACAAGTTGTCCAACACTTATGAGATGCAGTTTCCTCAACTATTTGCTAGGGATCCTCTATTAGTTTCCTAGGGATACCACATATATCACCACAAATGCTTTGGCTGACAACAACAGAAGTGAGCTTGCTCACAGTCCTGGGGTTGGAAGTCCACAGGCAAGGCTTTGCCCTCTGAAGGCTCTAGGGGAGAATCCTTCCTGGTCTCTGATAGGTTCTGGTGGCCTCAGCTGCTCACATTTACCCCTGCATTACCCAAACTCTGCCTTGTCTTCACAAGGCCTTCTCCGTGCAACTGTGTCTTCTCATCTGTTTCTTATAAGGACACTTGTCAGTGGATTTAGGAAGAATCCAGGATGATCTCACATGGAGAATTTTAACTGCATCTGTCAAGGTTCTTTTTTCCAAATAAGACAATATTCCCAGGTTCTGGGGGTTATGATGCAGTTGCATCCATCTGAGATCCATCATTGAATGAAATCATAAATGCAAAAGCACCAACCACTGTAGATAGTCAATAAATCTCAGATGTCTCTAGGAGGTACAGGACTTAGCATGTGGTGGGGACGTGGTAATTATCTGAGGAAGAAACTGCATGAATGACGCAGCCACAGCTTGTCCTAGTGAAGTGACAGGACTCCTTGTGGTTTTATTCAGTGCTTTGGGTCCTAATTATTCGGTTGTTTATGGTCTCTTGCTTCAGATTGCCTGTCTGAGCTTAGATGCTGCCGTGGTTCTTTGTTTCTGCCTTGACCCTGCCTCTTCCCTTCAACCTACCTATGTCTGCCCTAGCCCACTGCCCCACCCACCCCTTGAGTGATTCCAGGACCCCAAAGTGGACACAGACTCCTCAGAGCCCAAAGCCACCTAGCCTACATTTGGGGAGATCTATCTTTCAATAACATTCTTGAGAGCACTCCTCAATTCTAACAATCTAGTCCTCCCTGATTCTGGGCACGTGTGGGGTTACGCTTCCTGGGTTGCTTTGGTTGGATGAAGCTGTGTGACTAGTTCCAACCAACCAATGAGTTTGAATGGAGGTAGTATGTTTCAGTTTGGGGTTAGAACATTTAAATGCTGATATAAGAACCTCAAGAGGTATCTTTCATACACATAATGCTCTAGAAAGTGACTACTCCTCCATTTAAATCTCACGGAAAGAGGATTTGGAGTACTGTGGGTAGGTGAGCTTGATGGGCAGGATGCATGGGGGAGGCCTGCACTTGGGTGACCCTAAACCATTGAGACTGGCGGGCTGTTAGTAGCTGCAGCAGTGCCTGGCCTGTCCAGAATGACATCGCATGGAAAGGAGAGAAGACTCAGAATTGTCCAGGACTTAGTGTAACACCAACCATGTTAGGGACTGGGAATGAGGCTTGATTCTTGGAGAACACCCCAAGTCTGCTGGCCTCCAGACCCTGGGAGGTATGTGAAGGGTTCACTTCCCATGGAGTTAGCCTCATGGAATCTCAGGTGGGTGGGTAGAGAGGTAATGTTACAAAACTTGCACTAAGGATGGATTCCAAGCCCCAAATATTATGAACTTGACTTTGACTGTTCAGGTTTCAAAAGTAATCGCTCCAAAGGCAAAGGGGTAACTTGTATTCAGTCATGAAACAGAACATTAATGGAGACCCTGGAGAGATCCTAGCGAAAGTATTTTAGTCTTCCTCCAAAGTTAATGCCTCCATTTTGATAAATGTACCCGAATTATGTAAGGTGTTATTAATATTAGGAAACCTGGGTGAAGGGAATTCTCAGTACTATCTTTGCACTTCTGTAAATCTAAAATTATATCAAAACAAAAAGTTTTAAAAATAATCTCTCACTACTTAATTGGTATGGGGTTTTCTTTTGGGTGATGAAGATATTTTAGAAATAATTAGAAATGTGGTTGTACAACATTGTGAAATATACTAAATGACAATGAATTGTACTCTTTAATTTTCTGTTATGTAAATTTTACCTCAATTTTAAAATATAAGTCACAGAGAGAGCAACAATAATAGAGCAGTAATTAGCACCACAGGTATTTGGGGTCTAGATGAGCCTCAGACTTAAAGTCTGCTCCAAATTTCCCACTTTTCCATCACCTACTTTGCTCTGTTCTTCTGAGTGCCACCTCTTTCTATACCTATTCCTAATCCATCATCCAGAAGCCTTCCCAAGCCATTCCTCCTGCATCCTCTACCCTCCTTATCAATCCTACCTACATGAATGTTGGTTTGTGTCACAGAGGGTGAAAAATAGTAACAGCAATAATAATAACCCCAGTCATGACGCTAAGCTTTTTCTATAGGTCAGCTGATCTTTGTGAACAATGTTCTATGTTCAATTCTATTATTATCTCTGCTTACAGCTATAGAAACAGAGCCCCTTTGGGTTACCCAGATGACAAGTGTTAGAGCTGGGATTTGAACCCCTGTCATCTCACTCCAGAGCTGTCAAGTTAAATACTGTAGGGAGAGTCCATAGAGACTGTCCATGGGGATAGGAATCCTCCTCCTTTAACAGCACAGGTAGGGTTGACCAAAGATAGTTTCTTTCATTTGTTACTACATGAATTCATCAAGCATCTCTTGAATGCCTACTATGTTGTAGGCACTGGGGTTCCAGAAAGAATATGACCTTGAACCTGAGCTTGTGGAGCTTATATTCAGTGAGGGAGATGGCTATGGAAAACTAGCACACAGCATGTAATGTAAGTCTTGACACGTGCAATGAAGGAAGGAGTCTGGAGCCACAGTGAGTGACTGAGGGGACCCAATTCAGGTTGGGAGATCCTGGCAGCCTTCAATGAGGAAGGGGCATGGGAGTTATCCAGATGCCTATTGGGCTATGGGGAAGGATCACAAGAGAGAACAGCCTATGGGAAGGACCTGAGATGGGCACAGACTTGGCTTTTTTTGAGGACTTGGAAGAGTGGTATGACTGGAAAGAGCAAGACACGATAAATGGAAAGAGGCAGATGGGCCAGCTCCTCTGAAGCTGTGGGGCTGAGTGCTCCAGACATGGAGAATATTCTCCAGGAACAGCTTCTGGCCTGAGACAAGGGTTGGAAAGGTGAGGCCAGAGGAAATTGGGGCATGGTCAAGGGCAACTCAGAACACCTGAGTTCATTCTCCTGGAAGATCTGACTCCTTGCACCATCACCACCTAGAGGGATTCAGGATGGGATCCAGAACAGAGACCCCTACAATAGAGGTCTCAGCAGAAGAACATGGCAACAATTCTCCCTAGGGGAGAAAGAGGAGTTAGTGTAGGAAACAGAGGCAGCCCTTGATGTCAGGTAGGTAGAGGACCAGTCTGAATCCAAAGTCTGAATCCAAAGGCAGTAGAGGTGATTGGTGTTCTCGGCATTGAGGAAGCCTGGCATGGGAGAGGATGAGGGTGGAGAAAAGGCAGTTAGATTTGCTGATATTGGACCACAAGATGGAGGAAATAACTTAGTGCCATGGTGGGGTGGGACCGAGATGAACTAGAATGGAGGAGGAGGAGGAAATAGGATGAAAGGAAACAGAGGCCATGAGGCAGAGCACTCTTCAGCATGAGATGGTGGTGACTGGAGAAAATATCCTCCTGGGATGGGGGAATCTGAGTGTGGGGGGCAGTTGAGAGGCAGCAGACAGGCGAGAGGGCTGGGAGTGGGGTGAGGATCAACATGGGGAGGAGCTGGTGGAGCAGGCATGAGTACAGGGCATGCAAAATGCCAAGGGAGGGGCTAGGTATATCGTGGGCATTGGGGGAATGTGGATTCTGCCAGAGGGTCAAGGGCTTTTGTGTCAAGTAGGGCATCTTCGAGTAATATCACCAGGCTCTGACTGGGAGCTGGATGTATTAGCAGGGGGAGTGTGAGGCTTGCTTAGTCAGCAGGTTGGCGTGTTTGAGGACTGTCCCCATATTGCTCTGCCATTGAGGTGCTGTCCAGAGGAGGCAGATGTGGTGATTCTGGAGAGCGTGGGATAGGCGCTTGTAACATCATCAGCCGAAGGGAGGCTGACTTTGGGAATTTCTACTCCCTAGGGAGAAGCAGGGTCAAACAGATCATAGACCTCTTTGAAAGGCCAAGGATGGGAGGCTCAGCATAAAAAGAAATGAAGAGGGTTAGCAAAACTATGTTCACTAAACTAGTCTCTCCCTGTGCTGACTTCTTCCTGTGAGTCATCCCAGGCAATCCTCATAACGTTTCTGCCAGCGAGGCAGGAAAGAGGAGTCTTTCTGAGATCAAATGGCAGAACTGGGATGCCAACTGGGATGTCAGAAAGCAGAGCTCATACTGGCTCCCCCTGCAAAGAGCCAGGCTGCCTCCAGTTTACGGAAGGCTCCAGCTAACAGCTAACAGAGCACGTGAGCAACTTGGTCACTCGGGAGGATGGGACGTTTAAATGAAGGCGAGCTCTCTGATCAGGACAGGGTCTACCTCCTCCTCATTTGGGCAGAAAGGTAAATTAGCTCATTTCACTCTGCTGGTCACTCTACTGGCTCATAAAGACCAATCAGCCTGGGAGAACTGAGGCAACACAGCTCTTTGTCTTTAAATCAGGAGGCAAACCTTAGAACATGTTGGAACCAGCCATGCCGGCCAGAGGATGGTCTCTGTCTCTCCTGGCCCAAGTGGCTCACTGATCTAGGAAAACAATGGAGACAACGGACTTCAAGGCCGAGTCAGCAAAGAGGAGTCAGTCCCCTTCCGAGGGATGGATGGCATTAAACAATGAGAGCCTCATCTTCTAATCACATTACCTCACCCCAGGGGGAGTTTCCCAGCCCATTATCACATGGCGTGGTTGGCTGGATCTCCATTTGTCACTGCAAACATCAGGCATATGGTAATGGTCCCGTAAAACATGCCCTGTTGGGTCTTAATGTCTATTTAATGACACCTGCTATGAAGGCTCCCATAACTGAACTCATAATGGGAGATGAGGGGATATTAGAGTTTGGAGAAGGAGCATTCTCTGAATGACAGGCTGCCTCTCCCCGGGAGGCCGACGCCATGCTAGGGTGGGTGGCGGTGGCTGGTATGAAATCTAAGGGTTTAATAGCAGGAAGATGCTATGAGATGCATTGGCCCAAAGCCCTCTTTGTTGTAATGGGAAGGGGAGGAGGCTGAGGCCCTAAGGGAGGAGCATAGAAATAGTTCCAGTGGGAAAACATGGAATATCAAGTTTGATTTATATTTCTCTTACTGATCATTGATCTATGTTCCAAATGAATCCCAACCCTCCATTTCCTATTTCAGGAAAACTAAAGCTGGGAGTAGGAAATACCAAGGGAGGGGAATTTACTTCTTACCTTCCCAAGATTTGGCAACCTCCCACCTTCTTCCCTCCTTCTCTTGTTCTTTCTGCATCACTTACCTTCAGGTAGGGAGTGGCAGAATCACTCCTAGGGAAAAGAAGATTTTAGAAAGGAAAGTAGAGATTTACTTCCCTCCCAAGACTTTATCTTGAAAATGATGGCAGAACAGCTAGATCCTCATTCATTCACCATAGACTAGATTATATGCCAAGATGCTATCTATGACAGTATTTCCCAAAGATGGCTATGACAATAGTTTCCATCCCACTTGCTCTGTCTAATATGTCCCCAACAAGAGGTAGACTCCAGTCTGACTCTCCTTGAATTTTATGTTGGCCCATGATGACTCACTTCAACCAATAAGATATTATTAGACATGACACTGCATGACTTGTGGGCCATATGCAATTCTATCTGGTCTCTTGGGATCCTTGTTCTGAGGGAAACCAGCACCTCAGGAAGTCTTTTGTCTACAGGCATTCCAGCTGGGACTATAGTCATTTGAAGAGTCAGCTGAGCTGGAGGGTCCAAGATGGCTCCCACATGTGGCTGGCAGTTCATGCTGACTGTCAGCAGGAAGCTCAGATGGTGCTCTCAACTGAAGCATCTAAATGTAGCATTGTTTAATTCTTTCTGCATGCCGGGCGCTTTACTTGTCTTCAGTTAGGAATATGTCCACCTATGTGGAATAGAAACTCCCAAAAAAGTGACTTAAGCAACAACTATTCCTCTTATGACAAGTCTGGAGTGTAGTTGACACAGGTACTTGAGGATGTCATTTGGAAGCAAGTTCCTTCTCACTTTCTGCTCCATTATCCTGAGCATGTGATTTTATCAAAATCTCAATGTGGCTGGATGATCCTTATATGTGGTTCTGGTAAGAAGGTGAAGGAAAGGTGCCTCTCTTGAAACTTTGTCCTTTTATAAAGGAAGCCTTACTAAGACTTCCATCTAGTTCTCATGACTATAACTCATGACCACCGCGGCTGCAAGGGATTCCTGAAAGATGTCTGGTCTATAGGTATTACCACCACAACAAAGTCAGCATTCTCTCAATAAAAGAGAGGACATCATGGATATTGGGTAGGTAGCTAGTTGTGTCTGCTTATGTGTTAACTTATTAATTTTCCCAATTGTCCTATAATATAGTCATTACTATTATTATAATTTTATGGATGAGGGGATTGAGGGGTTGGGAGGTTTAGAAATGTTTTTTCTTAGATAACATAGTTCATGGAGGAGCTGGGAAATGGCATGTTTAAGTTTTATGTCTCCTGTGAGACCATAAGTGACTAAGGGCAGGGCCACATATTTATTCATTTCTTGTTCTGCTGTAGCCCATCAACAGGGTTTGCATTAATTTGTTTGATGGCTGCTTGGGTGTTTTATTGACAGCCTTATAAAATCTGCATCAATTTCATAGCTGGCTTCCCTCCTCCATCTCACAACAATGGAGAGACCAGAAAAAGTCTCAATGTTGACATGCCAATCCTCTTGGCCAAAGTCAGGGGGTATTTGGTATGAGGACTAAGTTCTGCAGACTCCAACCCAGCCATGCTTGGTTGAGCACACCAGGATTTAACAAGGTCTGAATTGTTTCAAAGAGTGTTTTTAACAATTTGTAAATGTATTTCACCAAATCCCATTGCTGTATATAATTGAAGTAGCTGATAAAAAGTAATCATGATCCTGTGAATCATTTCTGTCTGTTTACAAGTACATTTCATTCCCCATTTTTCATAAGGATGCACAAAGCACACTTTAAAGGAAAATGTATTGACATATGGCTCATGTGATATGTGAAAAAGAAAAAGGCAAACTCATAATTACTATAGATTTTATTTTTTAAGTACTCACAGATAATTGCTTTTAACTATAAGCAAGTCCATTTACAAAAATTATTATTTTATTTCCACTTGGTTTGCTTTAGGATAAGAAATATGGCACCTTGGGAGGTAATTATTTGCTCATATGAGGAAATGTGAATGTATCTCATTTAAGAAATGGAATGTACCTCATTCTATTTATAGCCACGCCTTACTTGCACCATTTGCCCTTGCTAAGACTTAGCAAAAGCCTTCATTTTTTGAATACATGAATGATTAAATGAACAAAGTAATAAACTTTCCGGAAGATACTGAAAAAACCTAACAGAAAGTCTTCCCTGTTTAAAATGATGATTGAGTTTATCTAGCCTGGGTAGCAGTTGGATTTAAGGACTGAGAGCAGAGAACTTGACTGAGCAAGCTGGTATCAGTCAGCTAGTGCTATAGTAATGCTACATAACAAAACACCCCAAAACTCAGCGGCATAAACAATAAGTGTTTATTCTCATAATCATGGATTTGCAGGTTGATTACAGCTTGGCTGGCCTTGGCTAGTTGAGCAGAGCAGCTCTGCTGTAGGCTCCAGGTTAGCTGGGCATGGCTCCAGGCTCCAGGTAGACCCAGGTCTATTGCACATGTTTCTTCTGGGGCCCTGTCTGCAGTGGCAGCATCTACCTGTCATATCATCTTCCCAGGTGAATCATTAGAGTACAAAAAAAGGAAACTCAATTACATAAGAACACTTCTACTCTCTGATTGTATCATATCCATTAGCATCTTATCCACCCAAACCAGTCAACCCAAAAGTCAGGAGCAGAGAAGTTCTTGAGACTATGGGAATGGTGTACCAGTAAAATTCATTCCAAAGGGGTGAAGAGTTGGGATCATGTGTTCAGTCTATCACAAAGGAAGCCATACAAGTAAAGAAAGGATAACATATAAATGAGATGATAGGCAGAGAAAATAAACAGTAGTTGGGGGCAGAATAGAATGTGACAGAAGAGAGAAGGGGGAGACTCTGTGATGAGTCCAGGATTCTGAGCTGGAATTTTAGTCCCATGAAAGTGTGAGAAGCACCACAGCAGACTCGGGCATTTCCCAGGATGCATCCTAAGGCTCATCAAAGAAGCTCCAATGTAAAATATTACATTAGAAATCATTATAAAAAAGCATTCATATAAAATTTTCTGACAGTTATTAGTTCTGCTAATGAGAGTAGAGACCGAAAGGACAGAGTGGAGGTGTAGATGGTGAGCAGTGGAGACCAGCGCCAGCTGTGGAACTCCTTCTCCATGCCAGCCAGCCTGCTCCTCACCTCCCACTACCTACCCTCTGCTCCCTGGGCCATACTTTCTGACATTGCTCTTACCAGGTCATCGATGATGTTCCCAGTGCCAAATCCAATGGATACTTGCCAGCTCTCCTCTTATTTTAAATTCTCTTTAGAGTGTGGCACTGTCAATCACTTCTTTCCTGAAATTCCCCATTCCCTTGGATTCTGCTTTGTGATTCTCATTTGCATTTCCCCAAACATTTCTTCTCTGTGTCTTTTCCTGGCTCATTCAAATTTTCAAGGAGGAAAATGTTGGCGACAGAGAAGCTCTTGGCAGTAAAAGGTACAAAAAATCTTTGCCTTGGAAGCAACCAGAGCCTCATGCTAACAATACCTGCTGCGATATAGAATTCAGTGGATGGTGAGTTCATCTGGAGCCTATTGCTTCATTTGAATAGTGACCCCCCCCACTCCTGCCTCCACCTCCACTAATAAATGCAGACATAGCTCAAGCCAATATTGGACACAGCACACATTCCTACCTCCCCCTGAACTGTTCGGGGGTAGTCTTTGCCCCAAAATCAACTGGGTATCCCACGTAGCCCTAATGCAGGGTCTAGCAAGTAGTAGGTGTGCTCTACTGTGGAATTGTCACTAATAATTGCATATGCAGAGGCCAAGGAACACAGCCTTGAGTTTGTAAGTCAAAAACATGATTCTTCCACTGTACAACTTTCAACCTATTTTTCCATTCTCTCACTACCCTTCACCTGTCAGCACTTTACTCAAAGTGCTCCCATAATTGGCCTGAGTGAGCCTACCTCTGGGCCTGTGTGCCTCAAAATGACCATATACCTCCCCACCTTCTCTCACCCCTGCATCATTCGTGGTGCCACCTCTTCCACACAGCCCTTGCTGATTCCCCAGCAGGAAGCAACCCTCTAAATTGCTGCAGTCTTCACTCTGCATCCCTTCTGGAGCACTCACTGCTATCTACCTTGCCATGGGTTCACTTCTGTCTGCTGCTAATATGCTTCCTTTCTGACTGCCTTTTCCCTGCAGTGGGGAGTCAGTTTCAGGATTTGCACTACCCCAGTGTTTACCTAATGATTTGAATAGAGTAGGTTCTCGATAAATAGTTGAGTGATAAATAAATTGAGGTGATAATGGCAACCTGGGAAGAAATTGGGTATGTTCTAAAAAACTCCTCTCTCAAGCTTGTACTTTTGGAAGGGAGACCTACGTCAGTTTTCACTGAATTCATCTCCTCTTGGTGGAATTGTTTTGTGGACTCTTTCATTGGGCCGATTACATTTATGGAGATGGATTAGGACAGGCGAGCACCCACTTACATGGATTACTATGTGCTAACTATGTAATTAGAGGCCTATGTCTAGGAGGGAGTTTGTTGGATATTTTCAGCAGGAAAAAAAACACATTATGATCCATAAAAAACAATGAGCAATGATAATTTCATTTTTATTGGTCATTTGAAAACATTCCCTGATAATTCTCCCCATGCTTAATAGGCATATGCTTGCTTCCTTCAAAATATACCCATAAACTTGTCGCAAAAAACTCTCTTCCATAATCGTTCAACCTCCCTCCCCTTGTGAAACCTAAAAGAAAGAATTTCAAAGCAGGAAGTGAAGAGTTCAGCGAGGGCATTAAAACAGATGATACACGTTATCCTGAATCAGGAGGTCTCTCCTGAGAACTCAGCCTGGACCAGGCCCAGAACCAACTACTTCATTGTCCTCCAGCCAAGGGTGTTCCCACACCTGACAGGTTTAGTCTCTGTTTTGCATTTGAATTAGAATAGTAGCCAATTCCTCTTCCTTTCCATAGAAAATAAAGAGGGGACTCAGATCCCGGAACCCCCCGGGTCAAGTCAAAGGTAGACACATAGTAGGTGATAAGGAATGTCCACTCTGAGAGTGAATGGCCCGAGGTGGGCTGGCTAGCTGGAGGATGGATGAATGGGTGGATGGATTCAGCTGAATTGAATGGAGCTTCCTACACGCCCGCTCCTGTGGTTCCGGCAGAGACTGCATCCCATTGCTGGTGGTTTGAGCTCTTCTGGAAAGAGGGCCAGATTCTTGAGCATCCGGCTTAGTGATTGTAGCCTCCAGACACAACTCTCAAGGTTTTCAGGTGGAAAAACGCTTTTGTGGATTTCCAAAACACCTTAGGAAATTATTTCAATCTTCTTAAATGAAGAGTAAATCCTCTGTATGAAATGTATAGGGTTTTTTTTCCCCTTCTTGCTCCTTTTGGCCATATAATTCTGTTTTCTGGATCCTGACTGACCCTTGGCCCCAATGTCTACTTTTCTGTCATGTGTAAGGCCAGCAAATCATCAAGGATGAAAATGGAGATTGAAGAGCCAATTTGCGGCCTCTTGAAAGGAAGAATCCAGCTCACCAGCCTTCAGGACATGCTGGTTTCTCTCCAGAAACAAGATCCACCAAGTTACTTGTGCCTTGATGTGCTAGGAAACCTGGCTAACCCTCTGAGAACGTGTGTGTTTGTGTGTGTGTGCACCTGTGCATATATTTCTGGATTCCCATGTGTCCATGTCTCCAGAATTCTCCTTGTGTGGAGCAAGGAGAAAGAAAGGGGACAGGGAACATTCCAGGGCTTGCCCATCCCCTTCCTTCTGAGCACCTGCTGGGTGGATGCCAGCAGGCTGGTGGGTTAGACAAGTTATCCTGAATCAGGAGGTTATCCTGAATCAGTCTCTGTGTCTGCTCCTGGCTGAGTCTTGGGTGAATGTGGCCTTTCCCTGAGCTGAGCATGTCTGCCATGTGTTTACCCAGCACCCACGTCTTCTCTGAGACTAAGACACGGGTTAATCAGCCCACATTCCTGCACCAATGACTTCTGTTCTGCCAGCACCTGTGGTTCCTACAAGCAAAGTCACAGTCACTACTTGGCATCCACGATGCCATGACCTGCTCTCCATCTGCCCTTCCTCTCCTTTCGTCATCCCTCTTGCTCTCCAAACACGTCCGGCCTGTACAGCTCTCTGTCACTTTGGATCAGCCTTTGAAGCAGTGTTTGTCCCTGTAGGATCATGTGTGAGGAGCTGCGAATGAGCCAGAGCCACCCACCCGCCCTGGCCTGGGCACAGCCATAAGTTCTCGGCCTCCTGGTGACCGTCAGAGTATTGTTCTGGGCATTCTTCTCTGTGGTCCTTGAGGATGTGTTTGGAAACACACCCACTGGTGTCCAAAATGGGTGTGTTGATGTGATTTCCCTGAGTGGGAAGAGGGCAGCCATGGGGTAATGGAAGAGAACTCTCACTGTGGTTGTTTGTGTTTTAGGAAATGTCTGGCTTCAGGCAGTGGAGTGGGTGATTTTTCTGTATTTGTGTGACTTGCCCCCTCACTATTAATTTGCTCATTCATGTGTTTATTTTATTATTCACCCAGTGAACATGTGATGAACACCCAATGAAGCCAGTGGGTCAGAGTGATTAGCTCTGGAACACTGGGTTCAAATCTCAGCTCTGCCATTTGCACACAATGTCGCTGAACCATTTCCTTATCTGTAAAAAGGAGGAAAGATAGCATCTGCCTCATGAGATTGTTCTCAGGGATTCAATAAAAGCATGTTTTAAACCCTCCATAATTGGTACCATTATTGTTGAAACTGTCTTTGCTCTGTGGCATTGAGCAAAGTATCCAGTGGGGTGCTGGAGACACAGAGATAAATCACACAGCCCTGCCCTGCACAAGCCCACAGTGCAGCTGCAAAGGCAGCTACGAGATGCACCATTGACTGGGAGAAGCAGAGTAAGGGCAGTGGGACCGCAGGAATTCTAGAAGGACACCCATTAATTCTGCCTGAGGAAGCAGAGAAGGCTCCTTCGAGGAAGTGGGCCTATTCAAGTGGGGCCTTGAAGGGTAATGAAGACTGTAACAGTCAGAGAGGGGAAGAGAGACCTAGGGAGATGGATGAGCATGAACCCTTGCTCATGGGCAAGGGACAGCTCTTCATCCCGAGTGTGTGAGCATAAATTGAAGATGACAGCCACGAAGAGGAGAATTTTGTGGCAGATCACCGAGGATTTTGAATGCCAAGTCAAACGGGGCCTTTGGGTTTTATTCTATTGGCCATGGGGAATGATTCCAGCATCTTAAGCAAGGGAGCAACGGGATTTGATCATTGCCAACGGTAAAACTTGCCATTATAAAAATAAATACATTTACTAGAGACTGAGAAAATTGGCAGGAAATAAGCAACCAGATTTTCAATTCTTTGCCTGTGTAGATTTGCTTCCTGCCATAAGCAAAGGGGCCAAGAAGGATGATGACACAGAGGCCGTGGGACGCCTCTTTTCCAGAACAGGCAGCCAACCTACACTAACCAGGAACCATGCGACAGGGACCATGAAGAAGGCAGACAGCACCACACCTGCCTCCTTCTGGTATCTGCAGCCCCAGTGGGCTCCCAGAGGTCCAGAGAAGTTGTAGATGAGAAACTGAGGCATGGGCAGAAGAACCAGGAGTCTGGATTTTTGCTCCATCATTTAACAGCGTGACCCCAGGGCCAGACTGCTTGACATTTCTCATGCTGTTTCCTTCTCTGGAATAATGGTAACTATTTCATAGGGCTGTGGGGAGGTCTCAGTGGGAGAATGTATGGGACATTTTGGGCATAATCCTGGGCTTGTACTAAGTGTTCATCAATGGTAATTATTAGGAAGAGCTTCGGCGTCTTTGAAAACACCCAGCGTACAATCTTCTTACCTCCCACTACCCTTCTCCCTTAGTCCCTCTTGCCAGTTGCGCTCTGCCCAGACTGCCATCCACCCCAGATGGGCTGCAGAAAAGCAGGAATGAAAAGCACACACCCTGTCTTGGAGGGTTTATAGTCAGAGAAAACCAAAGTGTATCATGCATTTTTTATCACTGCTCTCCTAAGAGGGTAAAATACGCATCATACATCTCTTTTTTCCAGGACCTTTGAAATTTTTGCTATAAATGGCAAAACACATCAATGAATTTCTCCATGAATATATATTGAACAGTACTTTTAATACAAAGCTGTTTGAAAAGCGAAACTCCAAGGAAAATACATTTTGTGCAGCCACTGATCGTAAAATATTTACTATGAATATGCTCATCCTAGAAATATTACACCCTGCTTTTTATTATTTGTTCTGGAAGAAATCTCAGGGATTTGGCCTAGATCATTTTTATAAGCTGAACAGTATTGGCAAGATGATCTTCTGGAATACATTCAGCTTGCTTTCTTTCCAGTTCTTTGATGGCTGCTTGCTGGCAACTGTTCCACAGATGTCTCTGGGAGTCACAAACAGGTAGTGATGGGGGACTAAAGACACACCAGGAACAGAGGAGCTTTTGGAAACATAATTAGAGAACGAGGAACATTGGAGTTAGGAGGACCTTAGCGGTCATCTTATCCAATGCTCTCACCTACCTTTAAAGACTGGATGTCATTCCTCCAACCACCCATTGGATTGGCAAAAATTGAAAAAGAGTGGTAACTGCCTAGCTCCACAAAGATGTAGGGAAAATGAGCATTTTGTACATTACTTGTGGGATGATGAATTGCTGTAGACGTTAGCAAGCTGGCCATCGATACTGGCTAAAATGAAAAGTACACATACCTTTGGAGCAGAACGTGTTGCAATTCTGCTGTCCTGTAGAATGAAGGTGGTTGTGTGCACTGCATATTTGGTGTCATGTTTGCTGCAACTTGATTTGTAGTGATCCCAACTAGAAATAGCCTGGGTAGCCATCAAAGGGGATATGTGTGAACATATTGTTCCCTTATTCTCTAGACTGGTAGGTATCTGAGTATTTTTGATTGCTTATTTAATGATACCATGCACTTCCAAAATATGGATATTTATTTGCATGTATGAATATCTTAAGTGTAGGATAAACAAACACAAAATAGAAGTTTTAAAGAGATGAGATAAAAATAGAGATAAAACCTTGACTATTTTTTCTCATGTACAAGTGAGGTGTCTGCACTCCATTTTGGACACCAGTACTAGAGAATATTATGCTACCTTCTTAAGAAAAGGGATATAGCAGGGGCAGGACAGAAAGTGGAAAATAAAAAGACAAAAATTCTGTGTGTTGTGTGATGACATTTTTGCAAAAACAAATGATGGCTCCCCAAATAGATAAATAGGTAGATTAGCTATAGAGATAGATACAGGCATGTGGGTGTACAGATGCACACACACTTTTCTCTAGAGAGTGGTATGAATGGATCATTAGCTTGTTACCATTGGGTCTAAATCAGAGGGACAGGAAAGGGAGAAAAGGAGAGGAATGGGTGAAAGTAAAATAGAAAAAGACTAACAAAATGGGCAAATATTCATGATATAATGCTAAATGAAAAAGAAGAAAGCAAAAGTCTATGTATTGCATTTGCTCATGTACAGAACAAGTGGCTTAGCCTATGAAAAGGGACTAGAAAACAGCTCAGACAAATGAAGCTACTGATTTGATTAGGTGCACAGTGTTTATCTTGGGTTTTGGTTGTCAGTTGAACATTAATATTAACAGCTACCAACTCAGTCTCCTTCTGAGCACTCTTGGGGCCTGCAAAACTAGGATTGGGATCAACCCTGGCCAGGGTTCTGAGGGGCACGAGACCACAGCAGGCCTAGGACGCCTCCTCGATCAGAACCCAGTGCTGTCAGAGATCATCTCACTGCCCTTGGTACTGGGCCATTTAAAGGGAAAATTGAATTATAATCCTAACATCCTTTGTACATCTGGAAATTTGTCATAGTAATTAAATGCTAATAAGGCGAGGGAGATTAAATGGACAGTTTCCTTAAAGATTACACTCTACCACCCAAGGTCAGGTAGAAATTATAAGTAATGTAGTGGTGTAGTCAGATCACTCCGGCTGAATAAATGTCAGGACGAAAGCAAGGAGTCGTTCAGTTTTCTATATTTGAACATCTCATTAGAGGCTGTGTCATTCAAAGACGTATTGGGTGGGAGAAAGGTGACATTTAAGGTCTCACAAGAAAAGCCAAGCCCTTTATTATCTGATGGAGGTTAATTCAGCTATGGAACAGGGGAAGCCTGGGCGGAATGGGGAATAATGCGTTTTGCTCAGAGCTGGATTTAATGGGGAGCCCATGGAGAGAGTCATCCCAACAGGAGGTCTGGCCAGGGTTTCCCTGCCTTGGTGGCGTCAGGCTGAATGTGGGGACCAGAGCAGTTCTCATTTGAGCAAAGAAGAGATGACCACAGTTGAAAGGGAGGAAAATGAAGGAAACAAGTCCCAGCTCCTAAAAAGATAAAGACAGGAGCCAGCAAGCCTTTGGGTCTGGAAAACATCACTGAGGAAGCTGAAGGCTGTGATGTGACTCCATGCAGGGGAGAGGGCTGTTGGGAACAGACACAGGGTGGATGGCGAGGGACTCATTCAACTCTAGATGCTCTGTAAAAGCCCTTTCCAAGATATGGGCTGGATCTAATGATTTGTTTCTAACAAATGCAGTAAATAAAGGTGATTGGATTTACCTCCAAGATAGGTTACAGAGCACAGTGACTCCTATCTTGCTCATGCTTCTCCAGCTCTTTGAAATTTCCCTCCCTGATGAGACAAGCTAACCTGAGATACCCACATAGCAAGGAGCCACGGGCAGCCTCTGGCCAATGAGAAGCAAGAAACTAGGTCCTCAGTCCAAGAACCCACAAAGAACTAAATCATGCCCATGATGATGACTTCCAGTGAACCTTCTTATGAAACTACTTAATTGCTGCCTCATCAGAGTCCATGAGCTGGAAGACTCAGTTAAACTGTACCTGCATTCCTGATACACAGAAACTCTGAGTTAATGAACGTTTTAAATTGTGAATTTAATTTATGCCCAAGTTTGGGGTGACTTGCTGTGCAGTGATAGAAAATGAATACAGTGAGCTTTAGGCTCTATGATGCTATCGGGGTAGGGTTGGTGGTCCAGGCTGTCTAGTTAGTAGACCCTCCTTACTCCATCTCTGCATTTTTCACCCTTACCCCATCCCAAGGAGAGGGGGACTTCACTTGCCCTTAACCTGAGGAGTGGGGCTGAGAGAGAAATTATTGTCCTCTCCTGCCTGGCCACAGTACAAAGGAGGTCCAGGAGAGGAAATCTTCCATCCTTCCTCTCCTTGCCACTTATTCAAACACTCTCCCTCCTCTATTGTTCTCAGGAGAATAAAGTGGGGGGAGGTCTCTGTGTTATACCATGGGGGTTGAAATACAAAACAAAAAGGAGGTTTCCATGCAGAAGAAAAAAGATTTATCAGTTCTAGATAACGTCTAGAATAGAACCCAGTTCTCGTTACACATCAGTATGTCTGTTGCCTGTAGGTCACCTGAGGTCATTGAGGATTTGGGCTGTGTAAGGGCAGGTTAAGGAGGAGGCACTAACTCCATTCTCCTCACTCTGAATCAAACCCATGCAATAACATAGTCATGTCTGAAAAGAGAAGATCTGAACAAACTCTGAAAAACAGAAATGTGGGTGTTTCCCACCAAGAGTTGGAACTTGAGATCAGGAGGTGGCCTGATCCCAAAAGTTTAATGATAACAGAACTCCAAAAGAGACATGAAACTCAATATATGGAAAAACTCAATATAATAAAGCAATCAGTAAAGAATATTTACATACCTATTTTTAATATATGGGGATTTATGGGGGTGTATCAAACATGAAACAAATTAAGGTTGTTATAGAATAAGGAATAAAAGGCAGAAGAAATGTACACATTTGTGAAGAAATGTACACAGTGAAAAGCAAATGATAATTCTTGACAGTCAAAGTGAAGAATTTGAGGCTGCCTGGTGGCCTAGGGCTTAAGTCTCAGAGTTATTACCACAATGGCCTGAGGTTGATCCCTGACCAGGGAGCTACCCACATATGGTGCAGCAGACCTCTCCTGTCTTGCCTGCTGCTCCCCTCAGCAGTGTATTTCGGTAGACCCAGCTGTTCTGTTCCCCACCGTCTCTGGTGAATTCTCTCACCCCCACCCCTCTGGCCTACACCCCAGTTCTTCTATGCATAAATATATAAATCTTTTTTTTTTTAAAGTGAAGATATGGCGCACAGGTGAATCGGTAATGGGAATTTTGCAGGCACTACACCTGCGAGGAGAAACCATGCAGAGTACAAAAAGGAAGAATGATGTAAAATATATATACTAAAATTAAAAAAAAGTGAAGAATTTGCCCAGAACCCAGAACAATGGGAGTGAGACATTAAAATATGGAAAAAGTACTGACATGTCGAAACTAGACTTTTGAGTTCCAACATCAATATGAAGGAACGCCAGGATGAGGAATTACAGAAGGAAAGAGGTGGCAACATTCAAATCAATGATACTTTATAATATCCTAAAATTAAAGAATCCAAATAGTGAAAGGCAAGGCTGAATGGGATAAATTAAAGAGTAGAGATGTGGCCAATATGAATTGGCAATGTTCCTAATGATGCTGTTAATGTCAACACAGTGGATTGGGGACATTAGCCCTAAACTCATTATTATGACATGGATATAACCTGATGCCACTGGATGATTCTTCAAAACATCCACTGTATTCAGTGGACTCTATAGACCATAAAGAATGTACAGATTTCTGGACTTGTTCTTTACTGGCGTTATGATAGACAGACCCCAAGTGGTCCCCGATGCCTCCGCACCTCCTGGGGTTCATGCCTTTATGTAATGAACTTACTCTTGAATGCCTTACTCTTGAATGTGGATAGGGCCTGTGACTTTCTTCTAAGCAGTAGAATATGATAAAGGTGAAAGGATGGCCTTCCTGTGATAATGATAAGACTGTCTCACTCTCCAACCAGCCTGAAGAAACCAATGGCAGCACTGTGAATGGCCTAGGAGAGGCCGAAAAGAAACTGTGGATGAACTGGAGAACTGGGGACATCAGTCCTATAATCACAAGCAACGTGATTCTGCTCACAATATGAGTGAGTGTAGATGTGGACACTTCCCCAGTCGAGCTTCCAGATGAGAACAGGGCCTGGCTGCCAAACTCATTGCAGCCTAGAGAGATCCTGAAGCAGCAGAACCAGTGGAGCAGGGCCCAGACTCCTGAGCTACAGAAGCAGTGGGATGTACGTGTGTGTTATTTTTGACTGCTTGATTTGTGCAATTAGTTATGTAGCAATAGAAAGCTCACCCAGGTGATTCTGGTGAGGTATAATCTCACCTTTGGGCATGTCTCATGATATGCTTTTGATGGCTGAAGCCTGGGTAGGGAGGGATGCATCTGTGCCTAGCATCCCTGCTCTGCTCTTCCAGGCTTCCTCCCTGACTTCCAAGGGGGGACTGGACTACTGTCATCTGGATGTGGAAGCTCTAACTGTGGGGGCAGAGTTATCCATGTGAGTTAAGCTGAACTCATCACTGGCAATGCTCAGGATGGCCGGCAGGGCACCCGAGGGGCAGTTGTGCGTGTGCAGGTGTGAGCTCTCAGCTGCATGCACACATACTCACAGACATGTGCATACTTCTGGACTCAGGCCCACCAAAGATGCTTGGCTGTAATATTTTAGAGAAACGGGGCCTTTCTGCTGCCTGGGATGCTTGTGACTTATGAGGAAAACTCTGGGCTTCTATCTTATAGCAAGTTATGATTCATCTCTCTAACTCATCATGCCTTTGCAAAGGCCTGCTCCCTCTGAGCAGGTTTTCAAGTATTGGGGATGTTTGATAAATGGCCCTTGATATTGAACTCAGGTGCCCACCAAAAAGCATTCTGGCAAAGAATTAGCAGTGAAATTTATGGGGTCACTTCCAAATGAACTGAATGTGCACACTTGCCTCATTTCCAGCAATTCCTTAAAGAGTTATAGGGATGCAGTGTGGGGCAATCAGGTGGTTTAGTGGAAAGATCCCACGTGCTGACCCTAGCGCCTCCACTCATTCTCCCAGCATGACCTCGTTGGGAACCCATCCCCATTCCTACTCTCATTTTTCTCCTCTGTAAAATAAAGGGACTGAAATTTTGGCAACTCAGTCTCACTAGATTTCTCTTCCCCCCAAATGAAAATGATAGTGACTACCTCCCTGCAGCACATATGGGGTGATGTCTATGGAACCCTGTGACCTGTAAGAACACTGTTTACTGCCATTAATCCCCAATGGCCCCACCCAGAGCTGTGGATCTGTTGCTGCTGATGCCGGAAACGGAAAAGAACGTTTCAAGAACTGAAGACACCTTCGAAAGTTAACTCGTTTAGCTCATGCTCACCTGACAACATCGACTGCACTTTTTTCTACTTTTTGTTGAGATCAAGATCCTTCATGATATGCAAGTAATTATGCTTGTTATTTAGGGTGGATCTGCTCCTCTTTCCCATGGCAAGAATCCCAATTTCTGCAATGTTTTTGCACAGAAGTTCTCAGCGAGGGGCCCCAGATCTATCTGCCATAGCAAAAGCAAGCACTATGTACAAGTGTGCTCACCTCAGTTTCTGGGGATCCTTGGCTTTCTCCACACAGGCCATCATCCTGGTGCACTGCAAACTGGTCAGACAACCAAGGAGAGTTTGGAGACAGGGCCCGCATAAAACCCCTTGTGTCCCTCCACTTTCTAGCACACAGTAGGTTAAAGGGGGAAGCTCAGAGGAGGGGAACTCGCAGTGGCATCACCCCAGCTCACCTTCAATGGTGGGAATTCTGCTTCACCCCAAACTCGCATGTGCCACTTGGCAGAAGCAAAGCTGTGCGATTAACCACACCTGCGCCCTTGCAAGGCAGCTCACTGACTGTCAGCTGTTAGCCACACATGTCCCTTGAAGGGGGTCTCATTCCTGTCTGAGTAGCTTACAAAGCATTCCTCCCAGCGCCACATCCTAGTCTCCGTGAAAGGGGTTGTGATAAACAGAATCCGGCCATACTTGTAGTCATTACACAAATGACTGGCATCCCAGGCCTCTCATTTGTCAAGCAGAAAGAAAAAAAACAAAGTGGTTGTGAAGGATTAAATGGGACAATTGACAGTCCAGTCTGGGCAATCAAGAGGAATTATTTTCTGAGGATATATGTATGACCTCACTATGTACTAACTTAAAAATGCTACTGGTTCTGGCAGACTGAACACAATGTCCTATTAAGCATTTCACACCCAGCCCCATTCCTATAAAAATCAACTTCCCGATCCTACCAGCTTATATTGGTCTGAATTTTTTTGATCTTTATCTATACTAGACAGAGGCAGAGAATGTCAGAGCCCCAGGGCCTTTCAACCCCAGCTCTTTATACACTGCTCTGGGCTATAAGTAACAAAAACTCAACTCAACCCTCTTTGGGCAATAAAGGGAATTTATTGGCTCATGTAACAAAAGTGTCCAGAGGTAGAGCCAGTCGCAGGCAAAGCTTTGCCCTGGACCAAAGTCACAAGGACCTGGTATCTTCCTTTCTTTTCACACTCCCTTCAGTAGGGTTGGCTTCATGCTGAGAGTGGCCCCCCTGCATGTCCAAGACGGCCACCACCAGGACCCAGGACAACCTGCTTCCACTTTGACATGCAGCAGGCGGAATAAAGACATTCCCAGAAAGACTGTTGAAATTGCCTCCGGCTGCACTGCCTTGGCTCGCATCGCCACATCTGACCGGAGATGGAATGTGCTGTTGACTTAATCCAGATCGTGTGTTCACTCCTGGAAGTGTTAGAATCAGCTCTGCCACATCATGAAACCCCCAAACAAAAATCAAGGTCTGCTGGGAAAGGAAATGGGGGATTGCGCATTGGGGACACAATCAACAATATCTCTACCCCATCCCTCCTGGTGTGGATGAAAAGCTGAGACCAGAGAGAGCAAAGGCTTTGTTCAAGGTCGTAGTAGACCAGAGCTGGGACCATCATGAAGCCCTTCATCTGTAGCCCCTATTCTACTTCTACCTTGCTCAGGTGAACTCTTCCCATATTGAGTGGTAATGAGTGGGGGTTCAGAATAATTTCTCCCTAAATAGGAAGGGACCACTTTGGAGGCATCACATTCTAAGCGCCTCCAAGGAGTTCCAATCAAAAGAAAACAAGCCTATGCCCCATGAATTCTTGCAGCATAAGGCTCAAGTTCGGCTCTTCCATCTCCCATTTTGGGCCCCCAAGAACCAAATGACTCCTGTCACTTTTAAGGGAAAAATGCATTCTGGTGTGCAAACATTATTGCATATTCATGCACTCAAAATCTAATTTTAGCTGCAAGAGACTTCATAAGATGTTCACATCATTAAGCGGCTTTCTTCCCAGGGTTTGGAAGCCTGTCTATTCTTCTCTCTCATTTACACATCACTGAGATTATCATAGTGTGTTTTAGTTTCTTTAAATTATATATTTTGGTTTTTCCAAATTGATCCATAACGGGAGATGAAATCCATGAAAATTACATGTTCAAACACAGGTCTGTGTAACTCTGCAGCCTTGCTAGCAAAGTTGGAGTCTGTAGACAGTCAGGGTTTTACTGTTCTGTTTTGATTGGTTCCTGATGCATTGGCCATGCTTCTCCCCATCCACAGATTTACTCCCTGGATGCTTGGAACAGTATTCCCTTTAAGGAAAAGCTGACAGCTATAGATGAGACCTAGCTTGAGGAGGGACAAATGAGCTCTCCCCAAAGGACAGACAGACTCCCTCCTGTGCTTCTGAGATCCCCCACAGAGACAGGAGTCACCTGGGTGATGTCAGCCCCATGGCCTTTGCATCTCCTTGTTGGGTACCAGGTGTCTGACTATATGGACTAACTTGATGTACGAGTTAGGCAACTTGACCCTGTCACACTACTCACCAGCATGCCTGGCTAAGCTGCACAGGGAGCTGCAAGGCCAAGCTGCAAGGTGGCACTCCACCTGGGAGGAGAGGAGTTCTCCAGGTAACCGGCAGTAGGGAATGTCCCCACCCATCTACCAGGAGGAGCCAGCTGGTGGGTTGCCCTCCTGGTAGGAGGAGCCCAGGGGATGGTGCCCCAGCTTCAGTCCCAGTCAATTCTCCAGGCACGCCTCCGCTCTCCCCAGCCTATATGTTTCTGTGCCTTCTCCCCAAGGGCTGTCTGGGTGGTCAGAAGAGTGAGGACCAGAAATAGGGAGCCAGAATCCGGGAGGCCAGCCTCCCTATACCCCATCACTCGGTGCCATGAGCTCCTTTGAGACTACAGGTCTGCTCTGGGATGCCGGCATCCCCTGCACCCCCTTCCATGCGGCGTGGAAGCACCTCCTGGGTCTCAACTGCAGCTGCAGCTCAGGAGAAATGGCCTCATCAGGGCATTGACCCCGGAGCCTTGCTGCACCAATAAATGTTGACAAAGAACCTGGAGTATCTGGCTTGGAGCTGAGCCAAGCGATGCCATGGGAGCTGAGCCAAGCGATGCCATGGGAGCTGAGCCAAGCAATGTCCGAGACAGCGGTGATGGTAGTTTGGGCTTGGGGGAAACTTAGGAAGGACGTGGAGGTCTCCAGGGCCACAGATGCTCAAGTCCATTCATTGTGAGAACCGAAGGCTGAGGAGGCATCTCTCTGGGGTAGGACATCCCCGCCGGCCTTCAAGCCCTGTCTGCCCTCACAGGGGTGGTGCTCAGCTCCCCATTGCTGGCCAGGGAGCAAGGGTCAGGGAACCCCTTGCTGAGTTTTCCCAACTCTCACCTTGTTTTCTCCTTTTGAAGCAGCTTGGCAGGAGCCAAGGACCCAGCAGGGTCACCCAGACCTACAGCAACTGCAGAAGGGCCCAGAGGCGTCCAAGTCCTGCCCCACCACCCTCCTCCCACTTGAAGGTCATGGGACAACTGAGTGCTTGGCCGCCTCCCTACATCTTGGTCACCCTGGGCTGTGCTCCCAGAGCCACCTCCATGTCCAGATCAGAGCCCCTGGTCTTGTTTCACTCTGAGCCTAAGACAGGTAGTGAAGGTAGACCTAAGAAGGTCATTGGGACCAGCATCTCTGTAACCTCCCAGGCTGACGAATCACTAAGTGACCGTATGGACAGGGACAGCATTCCCTTGTGTGTCCTGGCCCACCCATGCCCCTGCTCCCGCTGCAGACTCAGAGACACACGCCCCATTTACCTGTTCTGCAACACCACCTCAGGGCTTCCCAAGCTCTGAGCTTTTGCACATGTTGTTCTCTCTGCCTCAGTTGTCATCACCTCCCCCTCCACCTCGCACCAGAATCCTCCCTGGCTTTGCTGTAATTCCTGTAACTTCTCAATTTCCCCTGGCCCAGGGGCGACCCCCTGTGAATTCACCCAGCACTGGGGCAACCCCTAGACTGTGAGCTGGGGGTGGGAGAGTGGGGAGTGGGGGGGTCTTCCCTATCTGTCTTGTCCTCACAGCCTGCACACAGCAGGCAGGACATCTGTGAGGGCCCTTCTCCTTTAGCTGAGGAAATGGGTGAAGAGTAGTGAAGATGTCAGTCTCGCGGAAATAGAGCAGGGTGTGGTAAAGACGCTGGTGACAGGAAGTGACAAGGGGACACAGAGGCAGGGCATCGGGCAAAAGCCCAGGCCACAGTCTCTCTTTCAAGGGTCACATTAATGGGCCATGCAGTCCCCCGTCCTCATGACCCCAGAGCAGAACCCATGGAGAACAGGGACCTGTTGAGATGGGTGGTGTAAGGAGCCACAGCAACCCCCAAACCCCCTTCCTCCTGGGACCTCCACACCGTCCCCAGGCCAGCCCACGCCTTCTGGCATATGTACCCCTCACATCTCAGGCATCCCTGGTGGCCTACCCCATCGCTGTCCTCTGTCCCACACACCCTGGTTTGGGGCATGTTGTGAAGCCCCAGCTTTCCTGGGGACAGAAGAAGCCAGGCAAGGAAGCCCCACTCCAAGAAGCGCTCATGTTAGAAGGGGTGACAGGGGGTTCACAGAACTGTGGCAGGTCCTGGGGTTGGTGTGTTTAAGTGGGGGCACATTACCCTCAGTGCCGCTGGTCTATCAGCAAAGAAGTGGGCCAGGGCTGCAGTTAGTGGTGCCTGGTGGTCACACCACACACATTTATGAGGTGTCAGACACTCGGCTGGGCTACAGGGCCCAGCAGCAGTGGTCCATGGTCCCACCCCATGCTGACGTCCTCGCCCCTCACAGCACCAACACCCGCCCAGCCCATCCTCTGTAGTCAAGGACCTGATGAGCAAGTGGCAGCGGGCTGCAGGCAGGAGAGGAGGCCCCCGTGAGCCCGGGGTGCACGTGTGCCTGTGTGTGCCAGCCGCAGCGGCGCCCACCCGGCATCTGCGTGCCTGCTTCCACGTGAAATGCCTTTGCCAGCCTGGGAGCGCCTGGTACACCCTGCGCAGTGACTCAGGTGTGTCGATACGGGCACTGTGAGTGTGGAGTCTCTGTGAGAGCTCGCAGTTGTCTGTCCTACAACACTGTGTCCGCCTGGGTGGACTGACGGCTCGTGTCCGGGTCTCCCTGAAAGTGAGGGAAGCAGCTTCCCAGCAGCCTCCCTGTTGTCCAGCCCAGGTGTGGCCTCCAGCTTGGCCTGAGTGTGGGCGCAGCCTGGTGGGGTGCCCTGCTCTCAGTGGGAGGGCAGAGGGCCAGGCCTATCATCTGGGCACATACTCCCTAGGCAGCCCGGCCCAGTTGTGGTCACGCAGGGCCTTGTCTACTGTCCGGATGTAGCCATTGATCAAGTCCTTCATCTCTGGGGTAAAGGGCTCGGGGTCGTGCGGGTGCCGGCCACGCCGCCGGAAGCTGCCCTCCTTGTTGTTCTCCACACACAGCAGCCGCTCCTCGCTCACCGACACGTTGAGGAAGGCGGCCATCTCCCGCAGCGTGGGCACCAGGCTGCGCCGCAGCTCCTCATAGTGCACCACCAGCAGCCGCTTCCCGTACTTGAGCCAGTCCAGCACGTGTGAGGACCACCAGGACGCGTAGCTGTTGACGAAGTCCGGCCACTCTGGAGTGGGGAGAGCAGCACAGTGTTAGGGCCTGCTGGTGCAAGAAAGGGGAGTCCCGGGAGCTTCTACGACCCACTCACAGGGCCAGCTGTCCGATCCCAGGGGCAGAGGGACCTTCCTGGTGACCCAGTGCAAGCAAAGGGTTCATATCTGGTTGTGCTCCCAGGCGGGAAACGTGGCCTGCCCTCCCCCAGCGGTTTCTTTGGAAACCCAGTGAGTCAAGACAAACATGCACCAGGAATGGGTCATCTCTTTTGTGCACAATATTTCCTTCACCTTTGGGGTAGCACCTAGATGGGCAGGGCTGGGTGGGCCCACAAGCCTCAGGTCCACATGATTCAATGGTGTCAAAGACCAAGGAAACCAAGGCAGAAGTCTCTGTCCAGGTGTCCTGGCCACTGTGCACACTGAGGGTGGGTGCTGGCTAAGCAGTGTTGGGGGCAGATCCTGGGATGCTGGGCAGCCCCAGTCTCCTGCACTGGCTCCTATAAAGCTCGGTGAATGTGGTGCGGCCGATGCTCATGGTGTCTGGTGTTTCTGATGGCCAGTGAGTCACGGCTGGGCAGTGTGGTGGGTGACGAAGCTGAGGACACAGGCAACTACAAATGTTTGCAGGCTTCTCTACTCTATGAGACTTGTGGCAAATTTAATAACTGGGTTTTTGCTGAGGGGCAGGCTGCACATATCAAGAGTAATCCCATCAAAAATGACTCCCATGATTGGGCTATAGAGATATCTCAAATGTGCAGGGAGGGTTCACTTTCTGAAATCAACACAACGACCCTAGGAGATAGGGACCACCCAGGAACCTTGTTCTTAAGATGAGAAACCGAGGCTCAGAAGACAAGGCATGCAGACTGCCCAGGGTCGCTGGGCAAGAAGGGAAGGGCCAGAGCTCAGCCTGCCTGAGTCCTGTAGGGATGTCAGCGAAGGGTGCAGGTGTGTCTCTAGGGTCTAGTCTAGAGGGTGATGGGGACAGGAAAGATCCCCATCATCCTTAGCAGACCCAGAGACATGCAGGGAGAGAAGCACAAGTCTTTATGGTCTCTGGTCCCAAGTGGCATCATGCCATCCACCCTGCTGGACAGTTTTCTGAGTTAATTTTATATCATTCATTATCCAGACTTATAGCTCTTCAATTCATTGTCCAAAGCCTAAACCGGGTGCCTTACGGGCAGAGACTGTGACCCCTTTAACCTGGACCTACTATGTGCTTGGCACATAGTGGGACTCCAGTAAGTACATGTCACCAGACTGACTCCATAAATAGAGCTGCAGTGGGGAACAAGCCAATGTGACCCAGAATAGAAATTCAGGCATTATAGATGAAAAATATTCACATGTTGAGGTCTTAACCCACAATGTGTTGTATTTGGAGATGTAGTCCTAGGGGGTAGAGGGGCATGAGGTCATGAGGTTAGGAGGTTGAGGTCCTTATAATGGGGGAAGGGCCCTTGAAAGAAGAGACACGAAAGCTCACTTCTGCTCTCTCCATGCACCTGCCCCCAGGAAAGGCCAGATGAGGACAATGTGAGATGGCAGCAGTCTGCAAGCCAGAAGAGTGCCCACCAGAACCAAACTGGCTGGCACCTTAATCTCGACTATCCAGTCCAGAGATATGAGAAATATGTTTCTGTTGTTATTTCACAGGTTGGCATTTTGTTATTGCTGCCCCAGCTGACTAGTGCATTGGGTTTGAGTCCTGGCTCGGCTACCCACCACCTCGGCAGCCGGGACAAGTCACACAGTCAAGCTCTTGGGTTCATCAGGAAAGCAGGGCTGCTGTGGTTCCCTACTGGATGCTGTTAAGAGTCAGTGAGAGGCAGCTTAGGGTGGGCCTGATGAGCTCTGACACGGACTGATCTCATCGGGTGATCTCATGTGTGATCTCATTGATCCCGACTCCCTTGAGGTTTATAAAGGAGTCTGGTCCTGGAGGCAGAGGAGGTGCAAAACTAGGGCTTTCTGCATTCAGAGCCAGTGATCTTCCTCCAGCCCCTCCTAGGTAGGAGCAGGGGTAGGAAAGAGGGGCAGATTACCTCACCCTAAATGGGGGTAGAAAGGATTTGTGGCAACATGCTGGGAATCCCACCTAAACCCCCATGGCTTGAGGACATGTGCAGCGGGAGGGGATTAGGAAGAGGCAGAGTGGAGCCCAGCAGTAAGGCCCTGGGAAGGTGGGGCAGCGCCACGAGGGGGCGCTGGTCCTACATCCTAATGGATGTCCTGCCCACAGGAACGGGGCCCCTTGTGTTCACCTTTACTCTTCCAGTTGCGGTCAGCTGCGTAGCCCAGGTGTCCGGCACACTTTCTGTTGAACTCGGCCACCAGGGATCTGTAGGGGTTCCGGATCAGCAGGATGGCGGAGTCAAACATCTCAATCTCCTTCCTGCCACTCTCATGGGTCTTCACACAGATGGTGCGGCGGCTCCGCCAGTGGTCCTTCTCGCCCTTAAACCCTGGGGAGGAGACAGGGGTCTTGAGGCGGCAGACAGGGCTGAATGTGGAAGTGTATCTCTGGGTGAAAATGGGACTGGGGGCGTAAGACAGGCCCAAGGATGGCACAGTATGGGGTGCCAGGAAGGCCTAGGGAGGGCGATGGGTGTGGCCATCACATGACTCACTCCTACCCCAGAGAAAGAGCAGGAGGTATCCAGGACGGCTGGTGTCTCCATGAGAAAGGAGGAGAGTCACCACCTCCAGACTCCAAAAATCAGGAGGTAAAGGGTCTTACCAGGCCCAGTCTCTGGACACTCCATATACAAGTGTGTGGGTGTTTTCACGGTGATTTCACACAAGCATTGCAAATAACCCTGTAAGTTAACCATGTTGATTGCCGGATGGGGAAACTGAAGCTGAGAGTGGGTATGGGACTTATTTAAGATCACACAGCAACACAGCAACCAAGCCAGGACTTTCTCATGACTTTTTGCATCCCTATGAGGCTCTGGCTTCTACCCACCTCCCTGCAGTGAGGGAGGGATCCCCACCTCCAGCACAACTGTAAATAAGCAGCTATAGCCCTACCCTCTAACTTATGCCATAGTCCTAACAGCCCCCGGGTCTTGCATCTATGGAAACCCACCCATCCACACAGTCACACACTTCTCAACAGACATCATTGTATGCTCATTCTGTGTTGGGCTTTATATTGGGAAAGAAGGGGTGAGACAGACAGACCCCCATTTTAAACTTATACTCTAGTAGTGGACTGCCCTAATATAATACAGAACTAAGAGATTTATGGGAACAAAGAAGAAGGGGACCAAGCACGAGCACAGAGTGGGATGTCAGAAAAAGACGTCACCTGAACCTAGTCTCTGTCCACTCCCCATGTTGCCAACGCCGTCCAGCTCTGGGGACACATTGCCTACAAGCTCACAAGTTTATCATGCGCTCTTGGAAGCAAAAATGATTCCCACCACCCACCCCCATTCATGATGGCTGGGAATGATTTATATCTACAGCAAGCTGCGGGGGGATTCTTTGATGCCTGGAAAATGCAAGTCTCTTTTGAATCTGGAAGTCTGGGTTTACCCACTGAAACTCAACGTGTTTCAAACTCTTCTCTGCCATGGGCCAAAAGTCTGCTTTGATTAATTTTGTCACACAGCTGGGAATTCCAGGAGAGGAAGAGTCAAGCCACTGCTGAGTCAACTTGAGATCTGGTCTTTGACAAGCTGGAGGCCCAGGGTACCTTTCATACTATCCCAGGCAAGTTCAATAGCAGCCACTTTTCTGCGTAACCTGGGCCATATTTGCCCATGGCAGGTTTGGCATTTCAGCATGGCGGCTGCCTTGTGGATTTTGCACATGCGTGTCACTGATCTGAGGCCAGTGGCTACATCTAACCAGCCCTAGAAGGCTCCAAGCTGCCCTGGGTGAGGCAGTGTCACCCCTTATACCCACCTCGACATATATAGTTGCCTGAAAATGGCCTTTAAGAGGGACAAGGTTGGTAACCACAGCCTGGCCTCAGTGGGTACAAGGCTGGAGTGGACAGGACCACTTCACCTGGAGGTGCCCATGGCACTCTGGCCTCCCAGGGACCATGGACTGGGTTATGCGGGCAAGCCTGGCTTTTTTCCAACTGGGCCAAGGTTGCTGTGGGTGATTCCAGAACCCACTGCCAAGCTCAGAAAGTCCCTAATTCCCCTAAGACATTATTGATAGTATCATCTTCTTCTAAAAGAGACTTTAGTTAAGAAATCCAGAGAAAATGCTATAATACTTGACAAGGGAGAAACGCATTTTGCCAAATTTAGATTCCCACTTGACTTGTCTGAGGTTCTTCATTCTTAAACATCACCCAGACTCGAGTCATTTAAGTTCATTTACTTGGCATAATGAAGCT
Organism: Talpa occidentalis; assembly: GCF_014898055.3. Taxonomy (NCBI): domain Eukaryota; kingdom Metazoa; phylum Chordata; class Mammalia; order Eulipotyphla; family Talpidae; genus Talpa; species Talpa occidentalis. The sequence continues at coordinate 89,326,991 of NW_023605083.1, forward strand.
TCTTATTTCTACAAGGGAAAGATTAGAAATCATAAAATTCTTGAAGAGTTTTGTACCTATTTAAAAAAAATAACATTTTTATAAGATTAAGGCAGTCTCACCTAATTATTATGGTCTCAAGAAATTCAAGTAAAGTTTGTGGAGAGGGATTCCAAACTGCTAGGCTCTCTCTTTAAAGCAGGCAATATTGGGCCTCCCTGGTGGCACAGGGGTTAAAGTCTCAGTGCTATCAAGCTGTCACCAGTCACTGCAACATGAGTTCGATCCCCAGCCAAGGAGCTAACCCACATGCTGCAGCAGACCTCTATCTAGCCCGCTGCTCCCCTCAGCAGTGTATTTCAGTAGATCTGCCTGTTCTGCTCCCCACTCTGTCTCTGGTGAATCCTCTCACCCCCCACACCTCTGGTCTATACCCCAGCTCTTGTATGCATAAAGAAATAAATCTTTTTTAAAAAGGCACTATTTCATGAATGGTGTGCTTGGGGTTGGTGGCATTGGCACCAACAGGTACTTGTTAGAAATGTCCGTTCCCAGGCCAGTCCCTTTGACAAGCCCTCTCGGTGATTCCTGGTGCACACCTTGAGGTGCACTGCTCCAGGCTGGCAGCCCCAGCCTCACTCACCTTTGTTGTAGAGCGTCCCGTCAAAATAGTAGCTCCCGGTATAGAAGCCAGTGGCGTGCTCAATGAGGTGGCGTGCCCAGGTGTTCCCGGCTCCAGGGAAGCTTGACAATGCCACAAACACTTTGGATTTGGTGGGCAGAAACCTCCTGTCTATGCACCGAGTATCTGAAAGTTCAGAATTCGTCTCAGGATTACTCATTCTGACTTTGATTCCTGGACCACCACTGGAATCCCCTCCATGGGAACTGCTGATCCCAGATGCCCACTTAATAGATGGGGAAACTGAGGCCCAAAGAAGGAAAGGGATTTGCCACCTGTCACTTGGCGCAGTTCTATGGCTGAAGCCCTGCTGCCGAGGAGGCTTCCCACACCAGCCTGAGAGTGGGGTTGGGATTGACATTTCGCTGACCCTAGGCCCCACTTTGTCTCCATGGCCTCAGTGGAACCCCAACTTCCAGCACAGCACAGAGAACTCCAGATTCTGCAGGGGAGGGGACTGGAGGCTGGAGCTGGGCTGACCCAAGCCACGGCAAGTCTCCAGGGCTGGGCTAATGCCAGCCACGTAACCTCTTCATGCCGCATCTTGTCTCTCCAGGGCTGCTGCAAGGGGTGCTGCTGGGCAGGGTCATGGCAGCGCTAGATAAAGGTGGCAATGTTCCTCTGCTTCTGCTATTCCCGTCACTGCTTCCTAGGATCAGCTGGGGCAGATGCTCATACAAAGAAGAGGGTGGGGCCTGGGCATAGTCTAGGAGCCTTACTGGTCCCCAAGTCCTGGACTGGCTTAGGGCTTCCGCGCCTCCCAAGTCCACCACCTTGCCAAAATAGCCCTCTGGACCCTGCCTCTCTGCTCTCTCCCTCTTCCTCCAACCAGATCGAACCCCATACCTGGCAGTGGAGGCAGGGAGAAGACCGTACACCCCACCACCACTAGGTGAGCTCACCTTGCACGGGCGTCTGGTAGACCTCACAGTACTCCGCCAGCCTCTGAGCTTCCGGCTCCTGGCTGCACAGCGAGCCGTCCACAGCATCTTGCAGGTTGAACTGGGGAGTGGGGTAAGCACAGTAGCACTCCCAGCCCCTGAGGACAGCCAAGGGGAACTCCTGCCAGGGAGGGAGAGGAAAAGAAGTATCTCAGGCAGGTGCGAGGGCCATGCCTCCCACAGCCCAGGTACCAGATGCAAACTTGGACTCAAGAAGGTGACGTCATCCTCCCATCTCTGGGCTCTGTGCCCAAACTCAGGGAACACCAGGGGACATGGCATCCCAGGGGTTGGTGACAAGTCGACAGTCAGTCACGGCAGTGTGAGCAGTGCTCTGAAAGGGTGAGCCAAGCAGAGAAGGGAGGAAGCAGGGCCTAGGTTTTGCAGGGACATCAGGAGGGGGTCAGAGTGCCAGGAGGAACAGGCACTGTAGGCCGGGGATGTGCATCAGCAAACGTGCTCGTGGATCCGAGGGGGACAGAGCAGTCCACATGAGGCAGCTGGGGGTCAACGTGTTACATCTTTATCCAGCAGACCAAGGAGTCCTAACTGAGGCCTGGGGCCCCTGGCCAGCCATCTCCCTGCAAAGAGATCCAGCCAAACCCTTGTGCCAAACGTCTCACGGCAGGTTGGGGTGAGGGGCCAGAGATAGACCTCTCTGATATGGGAGGGGTGAGTAAGAGCAGACTCGGGTCCCAAAAGTGCTCCGTCTGACAGGGACTTCCTGTCCAGGTGGGGTGAGGGAAACACTCATAGCTCAGCAGTCTCTCATGTGATTTCTCACTCCCCTCAGGGGAGGCCCCACCTTACTCTGGAGAGGTCTGGGTCACCAGAGGGCCTGCATGCTACTCTGGGTTCTCCGGCTGGGTAAGCCTGGGCAAGACACTGAGCCACTCTGACTGACCACTGAACAAAGGTAATAAAATCCTCCTTGCATGTTTGGTCTGAGGACTGGATAGGACATGGCCAAATGGTCCAGCCCTGGGCCTGGCACACAGTAGGTGCTTTCACAGAAGAGCGGGCCTTCCCAACTTCCTTACCCATGGACACCAAACATCAGTACAGGATGCTCAATGAGCCCTCCACCTACCTTACCCACACATGCTTCTTGAGCACCTACTATGTACAGGCATTAGACAGGACATTTAGCCCCACCTCACCTCTGTCCCTCCCTGCATCTGCCAAACAGGAGATGCAAGGAGCTTAGAGAGAGGAGGAGTCGTCTCCTCTGGAGAGTGTTGAGGGAGGGAGGTGGTAGGTTCAGAGAACTTCTCATAGCTCAGAGAAATGTGCCCAAACCTCTACATTTTCTGCCCATAGCAAAATCTCATAAATAAGCAAATAAACAAAAGACAATAAATAGAGCTGCTTGATCATGGTTTGGCCAAGCCAAGGTTCTGAGCACTCAGAACAGAGGTTAGATCAGGGCCCAGTGGCCCAGCCATGGAGGGGATGCAGACCTGTGGGGGTGCCACGGAGGGAGCGGAGGGACAGTGCTGAACACTGCTGGGATAGGGCTCCCTGGCAGCACAGGCTGGGCCCCTCCCACCCAGCAGCCCCTCGGAGCCCCTTCCATTTCCTGTGTCCTCCTTCAAGGCTTAGAGGCCTCTTTACCTCTGCCAGGAATTTCTCCAGGGCCCATGCCCACTGCCCTCCCAGGGCTGAGCTCACACAGGACAGGATGAGGATGCTTTCATGATGTTCATACTGCACACCCCTATAAACACCTACCCACCCCCCTACACACTCCTACATACATCCCTATACACCCCCCCACTCCTAACATGTCCCCCACATCCTTACACAAGGCCCTACACACACTCCCACATGGACCCCATGCCCCTATACATCCCCCCCACACTCCTACATACATCCCTACATACCCCTACATATACCCAGACATACCTAACACATCCCTGTACATACACCCCAATATGCACACACACACATACCCCTCCACACACACCATCCCACTGCATTCTTGGCTTCAACATCTCAGAACTCCCTTCTGAATTGAAACTCTCTTAAACAGTCTATGGAACCATAAGCAAGTCACTTCCCCTTCTGGAACCTCAGTGCCTCCCTCTGTAACATGGACACGCCCTATGAGTCGGCCTGCCTAGAGGAGTCAGGGTATCTCGTTCGAGTTCTCTTGCTGGCCTCCCTCAGTCTACCCTGAGGGGCGGTGAGGCTAGAACATCTGGCCCCTCTGCCTTTCCTGGGAGAGGCCTGACTTGAGAATCTCTCCAAGGAGAGATTTGGGGAGGCAGCTGCTCTGGGAGTCCCTGGGTTTCATGTCCAGAGAGACTGGGAGGAAGCACCATGTAGGAGAGGAAGCACCATGTAGGAGATAAAGCACCAGCTTGATTATCCAGAAGATCTGGACTCAAATCCCAGTGCAGATCCTCGATATTGGTGAGAACTCGCCAAGTAACTGCCCGCTCTGAGCCTCGACTTCCTTATGTGGGACACGGAGGCAAAACCCACCTCATGGAGCATCAGAACAAAGGGAGAAAGAGAATGCAAGAAAAGGCCCAGCCTGGTGCCTGAACACAGCAGGGACTCCTCTCTTTTCTCATCTCTTAAGACCTTTAATTGCAACAGAGGCTGACATGCAGAGTTTGTACCTGAGACATTATTTCCTAAACTTCCTCACCTTGGCTATTCTCACAGGCCCCAGAAGCTCAGGGTCAAGCAAAGGGCTGAAGCCCTTCCCCCTAATTAGTGCTTGTGACGCCTTAGTCTTGATCAGTCACAGAAAGAAAAGAACTGCTCTGAAGACCCAGTGGCCACAATGAGGCCCTGGCCTTGGAAGCACCTACACCCACAGCTGCCTGTCAGAGCTGCAGTGACATCCAGCACTGGCCACTACCCACCCTCCACCAGGTGCAGAGCCCAGGCCACTGGACGTGGGAGTGAGGGGATGGGGGGGGGGGCAACCAGCTCATCAACATCCAGCCACCCAGGGTCCCCATGTCGTTTCTCAATAGCAAGCAAAATCTGCGTCCTGACCCTTGATCAGGACACTGCCAGCTTTCTGGAAGCAAGTTCTCCTGCTGACGTGAGTTAGTGAAAAGACATCACGAGAATTGCAACCTCCGGCCTCTACCAAGGCCATCCATTCTCTGCCAAAGGCCCTCATCCTAGATCCACACCTATATCACAGCAGGCAGTGGAGATAAGCAGACTGCATCCACAGCGGGAGCACCAGGCCAAAGCCATCTGTTGGTGTCCACACCACTGTGATGGACTGAGCCGTGTCCCCTCAGATCCATATGCCCCAACCCTCATACCTCAGAATGTGTCTGTATGTGGACACAGGGTCTTCAAAGAAGTAAGTTAAAATGGGGCCACCAGGGTGGGCTCTAATCTAACATGACTGGTGTCCTTATAAGAAGATACTAGGACACAGAGACACACAGAGCAAGGAAGGGCCACCATGGAGAAGGTCGGTGTCTGCAAAGACACGGAGAGGCCTCAGAAGAAGCCAACCCTTCTGACACCTTGCTCTCCAGATCTGTGAGAAAACGAATCTCTGCTGTTTAAGACCCCCCAGTCTGTGGTACTTTGTTATGTATAGGTCATATATACCTGTGCAGCCTGGGTAAACTAATACATCAGCTTTCTTACTGGTTTTTGGCCACTGTAGTCACATTTCTACCTCAGGACCTTTGCACATGTTGCTCCCCCTGCTTGGAATGCTCTTCCCTCAGACACCCTCACTCACTTTCCTCAAGTTATCTCCTCCATGAGGCCTGCCCATTTCAGGTTACAACATCACTCTCACCTTCACCAATACACTCTATTCCCTTACTGCGCTTTCTAATTTTGTTTGACTGAGGTAATACTCATTGCCATGAAATGTTCAGACCCTAGTACTACACTCAGTGGGTTGAGATGAATGCGGAAGAGAACACACAACATTTCTCTCACATCAGAAATTAGTCCTTTCCCCGGCTTCCCTCTTGCTCTCCAAACAAAAGATATTGTCATTTCTCTTACCACAGATTAGTTTATTATTCTAGAATGACCTATAAAGAGAATCATTCAGCATATATTTTTTGTCCTGGATCTCTTTCATTCAAGAAAATATTTGTTAAATCCATCCCTGTTGTTTCACATGTACACAGGCTGTTCCTTTCTATGGCTGCATAGTAGTTCATGAGTGAATTGGCAGATTTACTGTCTTTATGGATATCGGGGCTATTTCGGCTTTTTAGCTATGACAAACAAGCAAAGCTGCTGTGAAATTCTTGTACAAATAGATAAATATTTTCACTTCTTGTGGACAAATACCTAAGGTTCCCCCTTCATTTTACTCCACTGCACTTACCACCATTCAGCATACTATCTATTTTAATTATTTACCTGGTTTATTGTCTGCCTCTTTCCATGAGAATTTATAAGCAGAGATCTGGGGTGCTTTACTGCATTCCCAGTACCTAAAACAGTATCTAGAATGTGGTGGATGCTTAAGGAATATTTGATGGAAGAACCAGTGAACAAATGAATGACTGAATAAACATTCTTTCCAGATTCCAATTCCCCCAAAAGTCAATGGAATGACTTGGGTATGAGTCATCTGTGGGTCACATGAGTCATCTGGGCATCTACATCTAAGCAACCCTACCTGACATCAGGAACCCCAGGGAGTCAGCTCTCCTGGGAATCCTGTTGAGAGGAAAAAATTTCACCAATGTGATAATTCTGCTAAGGGCGGCTGGCTCCGCATGCCTCCTGCTGTGACAGCGCCACAGACTTTGATGGCTCACAATCCTGTATCCCAGGGCTGGGGATGGGCTGCCCCCGCCAAGTGACAATGCGAACCTTTCTGCTGCCTTGAGTGGATTAAACTGTCAAGTTTCTGGGTGTTTGCAGAGCAACAGGAGAGCTGCAGACAGTAATGTGGTTTTATTTACAATGTAACCGCTTCAGCGACATCACTGGCTTCTGAAAACACAGAACAATTTTCAGCCCCTTGGGGATTTCTAGGACATGATTTCCATAAAAATTAAATATTGATGAATCTTATCTCTCTGCCAACTTACTCGTTTCCCCCCACCCCCATTCCAAGCTAGAAAGAGAGAGAGAGAGAGAAAGAGAGAGAGAAAAGAGCAGAGAAATCAAGTCAGAATAAACAAGTGAGAACACAGCTTCAGGACTATTGCAATCGCTGATGAGGGCTTAAAAACAGAGCGGCTCAGCCTGTGTCCAGAGCAGGATGGAAACACGTCCTCATCCTAACACTTCGCTGGTGGCAGCTCAGATCTGGGGTGGGTGGGCACTCATCCTAGAGCCAAGTGATGGATCAGCAAAGGCTGGGCTTTCTGGTGAATGGGGAGCCACAAGCAAAAGCTTAGTGGTGACCAAGTGGGCAGGGAGTGGACATTCTAATGGACAAGGAGTGAGACCTCAGGAAAGACCTGTCTGAAAAACCAGCCTATCTTGGGCACATCACCTCTATCTTTGTTCCGCCTCAAGCAACTTTCTCGGGATCTCCAGGATTACCCAGAATTACAGAGACTTCATAGATGAGAACTTCATTGTTGGGAAGGGAAACTGAGGCTTGGAGGCAGGATGTAAGCAGCCCACGGTCCCAGGCCATCATGGTGAGTGGGAACAGAAGTCGGCTTTCTGGACTTCCGCTGCGGGATGAGCCACATGCCACACTCTACTCTTTGGAACCTAACTCACGAATGTAATGGATTTTCCATGAAATCCGACAACCTGCATGGAGGTTAGCTGTGACCAGTCTCTTGCCTCCAGGGCAGTTCCCTTCACTCTGGAGACAGATCTGTACATTCAAGACACAAAAAGGAAGGAAGGTACTCTCTGAGGTGGCTGCGGGGGTGGGGGATGCAGGAAATGACTTTGTTTGGGGGCAGATGTCAGATGGAATGAAAACCCATTTGCTGAGACTGTAGCTGAGAGCGTGTGCCTGTGCTCTCATGCCCCTGGAGTCTGAGCACAGAACAGAGGCTGTGTGGCTTGGAGAGGCAGCTCCAGGGAGCTGGAACCAGGAATCCCTAGCTTTGAATCCTATTTGTGTGATTGCCAACAAGCTTCGGGGCATCTTTGAGTCTTGGTTTTATCATCTAATAAAAGGGGTCTGGCTAAATTATTAAGGGCTCTGGAGCTAGGCAGGTGTGTGTTTACATTTATGTGGATTGAGTCTTGATTTCCCCTTTAGTAAGAGGATTTGTGGGTGGAATGAAATACTGGTGAGGTGCCTTTTGAAGAGCAGGCATGAGGCATCTTGCTTGGTTTGAGCCAGAGAGACTAAGTGCATACACATAACAGGGGCCCTTTGGGCCTTCCCTCGGTGCCTGCTTTACTCCACAGACACACTGACTCACCAGACCCCTTCCACGTGCCCAGCCTCAAAGGTGCTGCCTCTAGATTGTTTGAGGCAAATGTCAGCCTGTCTCCAGGGTCCTTATAAATGCCCCCCAAGGTAATGGCTCTCTGCAGTCCAGAGGCCCCAGATAGCAGACCCTCTTACCCCACTCTATCAATACCTCCTCCATCAAAGCCAAACATCCAAGGGAAAGAAGAGTCTGAGAAATGCCACATGGCTCAGAACCACCAAGCCCTTGGGACCCCAAGGTGCCTTGGTTTCTGCCCACATAGGAGTGGGCCAAGCTTTATCTTAGACAGATTCCCAAACATCCCACCCCCTACTCACAGCAAAGGAACCAGGGGGAGCGGCATAATAATGACCATCATAACCATCATCTGGAATGTTGGATACTCAGGGAGTCACGCAAATCATAAAACCCTTTCATGTCCAGAGTCATTGAATCCCCCTCACAGTCCGGTGAGCCATGATGCCTCCCCTGATCCCACATGAGAAAGCAACACAGCAGGGACATCTGTCCACATCACTTGGACCCTAAAATCGTCTCTCAACCATCTCCAGAATGATGGGACTAGGTGACTCTCTTCCAGAAATGTACCAAAAGTCTCAAACGTGCACCTATTAAATGCACATATTCTTTGTGCTGGCTAGTCCCCATATGACAACATAGCCCAAGGAAATAATTATGAGCACTTTTAAGGGTTTACCTGCAAAGATATTCGTGGCAGTATTGTTTAAAATACTGCCTAAATGGGAAAAACCAGCCTAAATGTCCAGCCATAGAGGATGGATAGCTTGGCAAAAGATAAGTTCAAGTCATTTTAAATGAGAACGGGGTATAAATGGAAAGAAAGCTTCAATCTTTTAATATTTAAAAAAAATTCATGTATTGTGTGCAGATTTATATTATATTATATTATATTATATTATATTATATTATATTATTATATTGCATATAATAGACCAAAAGGATACAAAATGTCAGTTGTTTTCACTGAAGTGCTTAAGTTACAGATGAATTTTAATTTTATTTTTGCATTTCTAAATTTTCTAAAATAGATATACATTGTCTTTGTAACCCCCTCCCTTCAAAAAACATATGTTCCTTAAAGACACACACACAGCTCTTGGCAGGCTTGACACAGAATTTTTATAAGAGACTCAAAGTTGCTGTATCAGTCACCCACTAGAATAACTGTACAGCATTCTGGCAAAGGGAAAAATTCTCACTATCTAGATAGTAAGTCACAAAACCAGACTCTTGTCAGTGTGATCCGTGTCAAAGATGTGAACCTGCATGCACTGTGATGGCAAAGAGTCCACCAGGATGAACTGCAGCTGCTGGAATCCAAGTGGATTTAGCCGGGGGAGACACCTAGCAGAGAAAGCCAACGGCCCCCACACAAACAAACGCCTTCCCGTTTCACAAGGGGCTCGGTTAGCATCACGGTTCAATGGCCAAAGAAAAAGCCTTGCAGGAGGGTAAAGGGCAAGAAGAAACGGGAATACCTCTTCATGCTCTCAGTAGGACTGCTAGCAGCTCCAAGGATTACAAGACAGAGGAACTGGAGAAGCATCAGTTAGTAACCCATTTGCATATGGTGCGAGAGAGATTTCACCAGGAGCCTCTCGGCCAGGAAGCACACTCCCACTTAGGGTCTATCACTGTGCATGGATGTCAGGCTTCAGAGTTAATTACCCCACACCAAACTGGGAGCAACGCAAATACCTCAGCTCCCCCTCTGTTCATTCTCACCTTCCCTCCAAATGAAGGAGGTGATAGCATCTTGAGACCTGAGAATGAGCAGTTTTTCTTCCATCTCCAATACCATTGCAGAAAATTAGACAGATCATTTTACTGTGTTTAAAAACACATTACATTGGTCAAGTCCCACTTGCTGGCAGACAGTCAGTTCATTAAGATGCTATTGCCCCAAATGTTCTTTTTCTGTCAAACTATATTTCTGAATTTCCCCAAATCTATTGTCACTAACTAGCAAAAACAGTAGAGAGATTTTTATCTGGGGCCACAAATAAATGTCAGAGTGTGCTCAAAACTGGGGCACCACAAGTTAGGTTCCCCCTCCTTCCCTGCTTCCAAGCCTCACCTCTCAAGTCTGCAGCTCCTGCCTCACCACCCAGGCAGCCCTAATTAGGCCGCACCCCGCCCCCCCACCCTAGGTTTAGCTCTGCCCCATTTAACACACTGTTGTGATGCTGTCTCGTCATAAAGATCTTAGAAAACATCAATGACTGTATCATAGGCCACTGCAAGTCCCTGGCATAAGTAACCTGCTCACGTCACAGGACACTCGGGCTTGTGTTTCAGCCAAACTGCAGCCCTGCAGCCTCAGTGCCACAGCCTTTCCAGAGTGGACACGTGTGGCATCTCAGAGAGGAAAGTACAGCCATCCCCCGATTCATCTCTTACCCACACTCAACGCTCAGGAGGCAGAGACAAAAACCACCTTGCACAGGTCCCTGAACAACATGGCCTGGGTCAGCTGAAGTTCCATTTGATCTGGTGTCTGAGGTGGACATCAGATCTGGAGGCAGAATTCACTTCATTCTCACCAAAGAGCAGGAAAAGTTCACCAGTATCCAGACCTGTGGGGCGTGTGAGCCAGGCCTGGGCATTGCCAAGTCAACACACTGAAGCGAGCCCTTAGGGCACGGGTTCTCCGTGGGCCTGCTTCTATCCTGGAGGGGCAGCTGGCCTGTTCTGCAACCATCTAGGTCTTCACACATCTGGGTATTAGGGACAGGCTAAGGATGCTGCTAAATATCCCACAGTGCACAGACAGGTCCTAAAGCAAAGAATCATCCCACCCGAAATGTCAGTCGTTGCCAGGTGGAGAAATCTTTCTCTCCAGGGAAGTCAGAATTCCAAGGAGGTCCCCAGCAGGAACTGCAGAGCTGACAGCTGATGGCGACAGAGGCGTGAGTCCAAGCCACACCGATATCCCCAGGGCAAGAGAGGGAGAGGGCACAGATAGCCTGGGGCACAGAGGTGCACTGTTGGGTGAAACGGGGGTTCCACTTGGATGCACGACATCTGGGGCATCATCTTTGCCCTACCTGGATTCCCTAACTCCACAGTCAAGTCACAGGTCAACTTCTGTTACAGCTTTGCCAAGGCATCTCTGAGGGCAACTGACTCCGAGAGGGATCCACAGAGAACACCCCACCCCCATGCAGAGCATCCTACCACAGCTATGAAGTGCCAGATCACCTCCCTGCCACACCATCAATGGCTCCTTCTTACCCACTGAGAAAGATCTGTACTTAGAGGTAGGCATTTGTAGAGCTGATGGGAAAACAGTTTTATCAGTTTTCTCACAATATCTCTGACTGTTTTTCACTGTGACCTTCCAGCACAGGTGACCTAATAGATAACATGTGGCCTAGAGATGTAGTCCTCATGTGCGGAGAGCAGTACCTGGTGGCGTACATAAGACACAAAACTATGAAGCTGTCCACAGCCACTGAAGCACGAGTTTGATCCCCGGTCAGGGAGCTACCCACATGGCACAGCAGACCTCTCCTGTCTCACCCGCTGCTCCCCTCAGCAGTGTACTTCAGTCAGTCTGCCTGTTCTGTTCCCTACTCTATTTCTGGTGAATCCTCTTACCCCCCATACCTCTGGCCTGTACCCCAGCTCTTGCATACATAAATAATCTTTAAAAAAAAATAATATGTAACCTTTATGTACAGTTTGCATGCATGATAAACTAGGTTTAACCTTGGCCCTGTGACAGCTTTGTTTATAAATCATATAAAAGCTAATAGGGATCCTCTGGAGGGTGCCATTTGTAGCGCACAGGGTCACTGCTGCAGCCGGGACCCGGGGTGCTGCCATTGCTGGACGCTGCTGCTGTTGCTCCCTGTGACTGTAATAAAGACTTGTTCCTGCTTCCCGAGTATGGGCTTCATGACCTGTTTTCTCATCTGCCGCCATCAAGAACCAGGCAAGCTTGTAGCTAAGGCCCGAGAGCATTCAGGGCCATGTGCAATGTGACCCCTTCCTAAGTGTCATATCATGCCACGCAGCCCTCCCCTGGGCAAGCTGAGCTGCTTTCCTACCACCCGGTGCCTGCTCAGCAGTTACCGCTTTCTGTAATGAATATGCTCCTCACCCCACACCTGCCAGCCGACAGTGCCCCATGCCCTCCAGCACCGATGTGCCCAAATGGCTATAATGCTTCTCCTTTTAAACCTCCCTCCAAGCCTCCTTCATCCCCATCAAGCTGACTGCTCTGTCACGAGTCAGAGTCACCTGGGCCCCAGGGCTCAGTTGTGAGCTGGACCTCATGAGTGGGGGCTGGGCGTCCCCCACAGCTGGCCCCTGCTGGCCACCGCCCCCCTCAATGTTGGTGTAGGTGTCTGGCCACATCCCACGACATATGTCTTGCTAAGACCCGCTTTCAACTTTAAAGCTGGAAATGATGACTCTGCTCCTCACAGCTGCAAAATTCTGGGAATCTAAACAATGGATTGGAGGAAACACCCACCCACCCAGCCCCATCCGACAATACAAGGGAGGCCGGATGAGAGACAATCTTTGCACACAGATGCTTGAGAGTGTCGAGGGCAGGGCTGTTTCTGGTGGCCCTGGGTGCCTTTTCAATGTCATCCTGACCTGGGCAACTCACAACAGCACAAGCCAGAGCTAAGCAGGCAGCGTCTCCTGAAACATGTGGCAAGAGGAGGCATATGGGCGTTAGGTGCAAAATGGCATGAGACACCAGGTAGTTTTTGGCACACGTTCCAGTGTGAAAGTGTAGTGACCCGTATTTGGGCCCCTTTATATGAAGAAGGTTGAAGACAGACACTGAAGACTTTCACATGTTTAAATTATCAGCCTATAACCACAAGGCTTAATTCTCTGGGCCCTGACCAGCTGCCCGAGAGGAGCTCCCTCCAGAATACCAGGGCATCTACCAAGGATGCTGGCTTGAGCCACCCTCCCCAAAAGAGGAGTCACAGGGTGCCTTGTTTTCATCCCACGCTTCACATCTCCTGCGGGGGTGTAACTTTCAGGTCACCTTGCCAAGGACAAGTTGACAACATTTACCAAAAAGAGAAAGACACACAGCTTCTGACCTAGGAATTTCATCTTGCAAATCCGCCAACACAAAGTGACCCCTGGAAGGATGATCATCCAAATGGTGTTGTTTGTAAAAGCAGAAGACTGGAAACAACCTAAATGCTTAACAGCAGGAACTGGTTAAATAAATTATAGGACAACGGAATGCAGTTCCTATGCCGATATGGAACAATCTGTCCAGGCAGGGCAGTCTGTGCACTCATCACTCTCTGTGGTGTCTGCAAAGGAGCAACTGCTTGAATATTCACAGAATTCACCGAACATTCACAGAATCTGACAGTGGACAGGGAAGTTGGAGCTATCCATTGCCCCCAAGGAAGGATACTGGGTAGGAGATACAGGGAGGAAAGAAAGACTTGCCCCTCTCCATTTGGAGTCTTTTTATTATAGTCCATGTGTGCATATTATCTCTTTAAAAAGAATTAAGCTGAGGACACACTGCCCACCTGGCCCGCCTCCTCCCTGCCCCACTCACCCATCCCCCCATGCCACAGCAACCAGCAGGATAAAAAGCACAGGGTGTGGTGTCAGGAGTTGGTTGTTAAAGCCAGTCACTTTGTGTCAGTGCTCTCACTTCTGGGAAGCTTCAGCATCAGAACACGGCCCCCTATGAAGCACTGGGAGGATCAAAGCAGATTGCCAGAGCAAAGACCCTTTGCAGAGTGCCCAGCACTGGGGGGGTGGCAGCCTGCCTGCAGCCTGTGCTGGGGGCCTCTGCAGGGGACTGCTCTGAACTGCATGGAAGAAGCCCCAAGTCACTTGTTTCCATGCCTGAGCAAGCAGGGCAGACAGCTGAGTGGTGTCCTGCTGTTCCCACAATGGGGAAAGAGAGGGGTCCTCAGGCCAGATGCCTGTGAATCACAAACTGTCTTCCTGGCAGGCTACATTGTGTCTTGTGAGCCCTGATACCCAACACGTGGTTGGTAGTGGCTTCGGAAATGCTGGTGATGCAAGAGAGTTGCTTCAAAGGTTGTGCTTGCACAAGAGGAAAGCACTCAGGAAAGGCTTTGTTCTCCACCTGCCTTTCCAGGGAGGCAGTGGGAGAGCAACTCTAGGGTAGGCGTGCGGCCCAGCACATCTGCTTTCACTGAAGCCAACCTATTGTGCCCTTCAAACCACCAGCAGGCTATGGAGCTGGAGTGAATTCAAATCCTGGCTCCCCACACACTGGCTGTGTCACCTCAAGCAGGATGCTCAAACCCTGCTTCAGATTCCTCACCTGCACAGTGCAGGTGATCACACCTATCCTGTTGGGTTATTCTGGGGATTAAGTGAGTTAACATGTGTAAAATGCTTGAAACAATACCCAACATAAAAGAAAAAGACCGATAAATGTTAGCTGCTATTGAGAATGAGTGTCGCTGTCATCGTCACCATCATCACTCTCTCTTCCAGCCTCATGCACTAAACTGCCAAGTACCACAGTCCCACCAAAGCTACTGGCCCCCAGCACATGTGGAGCAGCCCCAAGCCCCAGCACCTAGGGCCAGCTCGACAGCCAGAGTGTGCAGCCCAGCCTGGAGACCACCGGACTCCGACCCAGGATCTCAATACTCTGCACAGATAGCTGGGTCTTGCCAGCATCACTTAACACTCCCGAGTCTGCCTTTGGGGACTTGACCAACTTTTTCCAGAATGAAACAGGACACATGGACAGTGGCCCTTGGCGCCCAACACTGTTACACTCCACCCTCGGCCCAGGCTGATCCAAAGGAGAAGTCAGATGCATGGCCCAAGAGTCACAGCAAATCACAGAAAATCCACCAGCTCTCCCCAGATCCTGAGCCAGCATCTTCATGCTTCCATACCAAGTCAGGTGAACATCTGACACTTGTTTCAAGAGCTCACATTGGGAAAAGCATCATCTTCTCAGCTTTACAACCTCTGCTGACAATTCCCTACCTGGCCTCGGATGACTGGCCTTAGCAACTGGCTCCCTGTCGGCACCCATGGTGCAGTCTGCAGCATGGCCTGGGGCCCTCCAGGCCTTTCTCAGCCCCCACCTGGCTCCCAGAATGGACATCTGCAGCCTAGCATGGCCCCCACCCCTCTGGGAGACCGCCGCACATGTGGGCTGTTAAGAGAGGGTTGTGACATTGTAGTGGCCTTACCTTCTGGGAACAAAACCTGGAGCACACCTCCACTGTCACGTTGGCCTGTATCAGGGCATCGGGGAAGGTGTGCGTGGTGTTCTCTGGCAGCCTGAAGCACCCGCGGTATGTGACGGTCCTCCCTGCAGGGAAGGAAATGGGTTTCTGGTGAGAAATGGTGCCTAGGGCTGTTGGTGCTGGTCACAAGGGAAAATAATGGCTTCAGGTGCTAAAACAGGTGTAAATATACTCCAGAAGGGCTGATTTCAAATCAGAGAAGGCAAACTGCCTGGATGAGGTGCAATGGAGTCAGGTTCCTGAGGGTAAGCAGGCACCAGAGCCGTGGTCCCTGAGGGGACTGTCAGAGTTTCTGCTTGGCTGAAGCTCACTTTGGGGAAACTGTCCAGTCACCTAGCCATACAGCTTTCCTTCAACAAACCTGGAAGGGGTGTCCATGATGTGCCAGATTCTGCACTAGGTGACTCCATTCTGGAAAATTCTATATCCTCTCAGCTCATGCATTAAAAGTAGATTTGCAAGTCTGAAATCCTACCGTGTTCCTTCACTGTGCCATGGAGTTACACTGCTGCTTTGCTTTCTCTCTGATCTTGGACTCCCACCCAAATTCTAGGAATACTCAAGCCCATGTTACGAAGGAACCCTCCTGCCAAGTTTTCTCCAGACCTTCTGGTGGAAAAGTCCAGTTCCCTAATTGGATTCCTTGGTGCTGAACAAGCCTTCTGGAATGATCTAGCACCAACTGCTAGTATTTCTTCCAAATGCATCAGAGTTTCTTAGATCGCATCCCAACTCACATTCTGTGCTCCCTTCAACACCAGCTCTCCGGGGTTCAGCGTGTCCCCAGCTCTCCCTGCCTGCCACAGCCTTGCCCAGCAGCAGGAACCCTCTTGGCAGACAGACCGTGTCCTGGTGGCCTGAGCCAAGCCCTATGCAGCCTGTGACTCCCTCTGTAGCCTGGGCTTGTGGTGGATTCAACTGCTTCCTCCCCCACATGGCACCTGCTCCTAGTGTTGCTTTGAGGAGCATTGTGCACCCACATGCCAGCCCCTGATGGGGCTGCATCTCCAAACAACTACAGTTTTGCCCTACCTCTTGATATGCTGGATGGGGTCATGGTCCTCAGCCAGCTGCACTAGGGTGGACTGACCCTGGGGACACAGGCTCCCAGGGATGTGGCAAGGGAGGACAGGCAGGACACAGGAAGAGCTGGGTGACTGGCATCCTGGCAAGGGACCTGAAGGGAGGTACAAACCAGGGTTCCTTGGGGGAGGCTGCATCTGGGTCACCTCCATGCTATCTGCACACAGCCTTGATCCTGACACACAGCAGGCACCCAGTAAGTGTAGAGTGAATGAACAAACTGTACAGGATAGTTGAAGGTATAGACTGCAATAGGTTAGCAACAGGGAGCTGCTAGAGGTGGCAGCATCAGCCGGAGGGGGCTGTGTCAATGTGACCGATTTCTAGTGCCAGCTATTCCCCATGCTTATCCCTCAGTCACTAGGTGAGAGCCCAAGGGCTACTCAGGGCAGGACACCTCCAAAGTGAAGCCACAGATGAACTGTTCAGGACTGACCACTGATCCCAATGCAGGGGCATGTGCACTGGGCTTGTTCCTCTGTGTGCTCCCTGCTGGGGAGACACTGGGATTTAAGATGTGTGGTTACCTGGTCACCTCTTGACAGAGATGCTGTTAACTTATCCCCTGGAAAAAGAAGTGGCAGGCAAAGGTCAAGCATGGGCCTTCACAGTCTGCCTGGTGGGGGGAGGGGGTTATCACTGCCTTTTCGACATTAACCATGCCATCCATGCCATCAGACCCAGTTGGCTTGAGATCTGAGCCTGGCTTGAGTGGCTGAGCCATCTGTCCCTTGACCAATGGGCAAACTGAAGCAAAACAACAGTCTCCTAGAGCCAATGGCTGAGCAGGCAGGAGGGCTGGCAGGGAAGAGCCATTTATAGACTTCATCCAGGTAGGAGGCAAGCAAGGAGAGTGGGGATTACGCTGTTTGAACTCAGGAAATCCAAGATCCAAGAAGTTAGCACGGAGCAGTCTGTAAGGCCACTTGGATGACCAGGTGACAGGGCAGGACTATCTGTGTACCACAGCACAGAGGAGGTACCAATGAATATCTGTTAAGTTAATGGTCTTATTATTGAATCCACAAGCTAAAGAGCATGTTGGCAGGGTCTCTAACCCCCTCCCTCTTCCCCCACCCAAATCCCCTGGTTCCCATCCTCTCTGAAAACAAGAAGCGTATGAGCAGCCCTAATTAGCTGGGTTTGTCATTTGGAGCCACACACAGTGGTCAGGGTTGGCCTTTGCATTCACCTGTAGTTTCTCATTGGCTTCCATACTGCTTGGCGAAATGCGCCCATTACTAAAAGAGCTCTCCCAGAAACCCTTCTGTGGCCTTAGCCTCTGATCTGACACCTCTTCTCTGAGTTCTGCTCTAGTCTTAAATGAATGCATCAGCTCTCCTGGAGCCCTGAGGTAGGACCTTGGCTTGAAGGGGCTGTGCCTGAGTCAGGAGCCTGGGTGCCCAGTCTGCACCCTCATAGTGCACTGTCCTACCTTTGCCAGTGGTAGGGGCGGGCCTCCCAGGCTCTGACTTCTCAGCCTGCCTGCCCCCCCCCACCCCAGTCATGCAAGCGTGGCCTCCAACATGTGCAAATGTGCACAACTGTATTACTTTATAAAAGACTTTTTAATAATCAGATTAGCAGATGTAGGATTCATCATCTTGCAGTGAGGATAAGCCTGAGTTTCAAATGAAAGTAGTTGGCCCCCCTGGTGCTCATCTCTATTTGATAGTATTTTTGGTTGAAATTCTTGGGGGCTCAATCTCGCTCTCTGAGGCAGCAGCTTACTCTCCCCCATGGTTGCTTATTTCCTCCTGAGTTCTATAATTTTGAATTGCAAGCTCATCTTCAGGGAGAACCTGTTTATGGGAACTTTTTACACTTGGCTTGATGGCACAGCTCTCATGAGATCTTGATCTGCCTCTGCCATTACCTCCAGATGGCCCAGAGCCAGCTTATATGTTGGGGCTTTCAGGACCAGGCAGGCCATGTAAATTTGAACCTCAGAACTCATATAAATGCAAACCTGCCATTATAAATTCTTAGGTCACAAATCCTTAGGGAGATTTTTTTTTTTCACTTGAAACTCAGGTCAAAGCAGACAAGCTTTCTTTTCATCTCCCTGACCTGGTAGGTGGTATTTTCTTTTTTAATCTAAAATGTCATTGATTTATACTGCAGTGAAATTGAATGCCACTTTAGGTAGAGGTTTCAATGCAATTCCCCGAAAGACCCAAAGCCTCCTTTTCTGTCCTACTTGGACAGTGAAACCTAAGGCCTGTGGTCACCAGGACCAGCAACTTCCCTTCATGGAGACCTGAAGCTGTGCAGCATCTGTCCACGCTGTCACTGTGGTTCTGAGAGCCGGGTCTTCCTTATTGTCTTGCTAGTTCAGCTATACGTTTAAAACGTCGCTTATTCCATTTTACCAAGCATTTCTAGGTGTTTCATAGCCAGGAAATGTTCTGATTATTTGGTATGCCCCATTACAGGAAATGTAGGTCTGTCTCTGCACTTTACCAAATAGACTGGAGTCCAGAGAGGGGAAGCAAGGTGCCTGAGGTCACGCAGCACATCGCAGACATACCTAGGCCTAGGCCTCAGGCCTCCTGATCAGTTTTTTTTCTCCTGCAGGAGACCAGGAAGAGATGCCTCAGCCATGAACTCAAGCACCTCTGGCAGGCCCTAACCCTGCCACAAGCTTGTCCAGTGAAGGAGACAAGGAAAAGAAGACACAGGTTCTCTTCCATGCAGTTTGGGCGAGAAGCCGTGGGGAGAGGGCAGTTGGGGAGCAGGGAACAGACAGCTCCTGGAGAGGCTGGCACACTCACGCTGCCTGGAGCCCGGCTGCAGCTCCTCCACGCGGTACACAGAGAGCCGGCTCACTCCCCCACACAAGGAGCCCTTCTCCCCTTTGCACTCCTGGTTACACTCCTGTGGCCCGACGCTCATCACCGGGAGTCGGTTCCCGCAGTAGCACTCAGCACCGGCCTCCAAGCCAGCATAGAGGTAGGACCTGCGGGGAGAGCGGGGTCTGGGGTGAGTCCCCACCTTGGCCCAGAGTTAGGGCTGGGGTCCTACTAGTCCTGAGGTCTGGATCAAGGCAGGGCAGGTGGTTCTGGGCCAGGATGAGGGTCAGGATTGAAGCTGAGGTCAGTTGTGGGCAGAGGCAGGGGCCACAGCCATCAACACATAGCTGGCTTGGGGGGGTCAGGGCTAAGTCAGACTAAAGGGTCATCTGGCTACACTTAGGAAACAGTTTTTCCTCAGCGATGAACTAATTTAACCAGCCCCACCGGTCTCAGGTCGTCCTGCGCTTTATCCCCGAAGGTGCCATCCAGGGTAAAGATTACAGCCAACTGGCCGTCAAGCACCATCCATCCTGGGACTGCCTCTTGCCTTTATTTCCAGGGGAGTTGGCAGTCGGGGGCCCATACTTACCGCTCAGCACAGGCATCCAGGCAGTGGGACACGGTCATCTTTCTCAGGTCATAGAAAACAGTGGCCCTCAGAGTCCTCTCCCGGCCATCGTCACTGAAGCATCCGAGGTAGGTGCCTGCAGGGCGGGAAGCACAGTGGAGACTCAGAGGCACGGACAGAGAGGGAGGGACTCTAAGTGTGGGCCCACTCTGAGAAAAGGTCAAGGCCCCTATCAGAGGGCCCTGGGGCAGAGGCTACAGCCAAACCTTCCCTGCAGCGTTTCTGGATGCTTCACCTGCTCCCTTTCTGCCCTTTTCTTAGGTAGAGGCCCGCAGGCAGATGCACTGGCAGGGCAGTAGACTGGCAACTGCCCGAATACATGTTCTCCCACCACCCCCAAATCCCCAAGTCTGGTTGGCTGAATGGCCTCCCCTGCACCCCTCTCCTTTCCATTACACCCCTTCCCAGGCTTGAAGAGGCCTCTGCCTCCACAGATGTCCTGACTGTCACCTCCTTGTGACCCAAGGCAAGAAATTAGTTAAGGAAAGACTGACTGCTGCCAATGTAAAGATGATCCTGGACACAGACAGACCTATTTCAAGGAAAAATCTGCCATCCTAGAAGGGAGTAAGGGGTGTGTAAGCAGCATCTGTTGGAGTGTCACAAATGTCCTGTGTGGGAGGCAACAGGACAAGGGACTGCTGAGCTGTCACTTGTTGGGACCTCTCTGGCATATACCTGGCAGTGGACCCCAAGGACTCTAGGAAGCAGCAACAGTGCTGACTAACCATGAGCATGGCTGTGGGCATCTGTGACAGCCTTGCCCTGCCACTCCAAGGCAGGGCGGTGTCTCCCAGGGATGCACCTAGGAGTCTGAAGAACAATGCAAGCACAAAGCAAATATGTACGGGGAGTAAATGTCATGTGCACCAGATATTTGTGCACCAGATTTTGGGGGAATAGCATTGTGAGTTTGCAAACATGGCATCACAGGGTCCCAAGCCATGATGCACGCCCACCATAACTGTGGTGGGGCATCAGGACAAAGTGCTGCACACGTCTCCAAAAACCGCATCCGCGGCATCCTGCCTCTGGACTTTAGGTTGGCTCCGAGAAGGAATACACCAAGGCCTCTCAACAGTCTGAGGCCCCACATGCCTTGGGGCGAGGAGTAACATCCAGGTCTGCCCTTGTCTAAATCACTTCAACATTCTGCTCCTTGGTTTTCACATGTGTGAAATGGATAAATGCCCACCAGCCTCACCCCGCCCATGCTGATTTCTCCACCCACATTTGGACCTGTCCCTGCTCCCTCCCTCACATCCATCTTCTGCTTCCTATGTGTCCTTGACAGTTTATATCCCTGACCACACCAAGCCCCTACAACCTCTCCTTTCTCTAGGTTCTTTTGATTTTGTATCTAGAAAACTTGCCATCAGCCAAATCCTTGTCATTAACTTGTTAAAAGCCTTTATGCCTGTGTGCTATGTGCCCTGTCTCTGCAACACAACTTGAGGCCCTCTGAAGGCAGGGCCACCCCTTCACAAAGCTGTGACCCCCAGGGACTCACTGGGGTCACACACAATGTCGACATCAACACCTACTTGGCAATGGTGGTGACAGCTGTTAAACCCATACTGCTGTCTTCTAAGGGTCCTGAGGGGGAGCAGAGAGCCCAGATGCTGGGAGGGGTACAGCCCCACAGACCACACCAGGGTGCATTCTCAAGGCCCTCATTTAAGAAGGGAAAGCAGGGGGAGGAGACCAAGATGGCGGGAGCCAGGCCAGGTAGGGTCAAAGGACCTGGGGCTCTCAGGCTGGAGAACACCAGGGCTGCAGCGGGCCACCTTGTTGAATGTCTGCCTAAAGGTCTCCCCCTTCCAGGCAACGAACTGCTCAAGGTCACCTTCATGTTGGGGGTACCCATCAGCACACCCCTGACTGGACCCTGTTGTCCATCGGTGGGCACGTGCCACCCCCTCTACTGAGGACCCCTGCCCGGACCGCCGGGCTGCGAGCTTCCTTCTCTCTGAGTGGAAGGCTTAGGGCTGCGGACACCGGCTGGAGCGCTGCTGCAAGGCTTCCCCAGGTCCGCGAGAATAAATTGTTCTCCGTCTGCCTACTTAGTAAATGAAAACTAATATTTGAGAATTTTCTGATGTGTTGCTCAACAAAGAAGAAATTCTATTACAGTTTTCAATTAAACATCTAAAACACAAGCTCAGGGATTGTTAAACATTTATCAGTGTTGATGGGAAATTAACCGCAAGGCTCTAAAATTGCCTGGCTCAGGACCCTCGAAGGCTGAGACCGGCAGGTGTCATGTCTAGGGAGCAGCCTTCGGGAAGCAGCTGACTTAGATTCAAGTCCAGGCTCCACTACCACGTGGTCGTGGGACCTGCGGATGCAGCCTCACCTCCCCAAGCCTCAACTTCCCCATCTGCAAGGTGAAATTCAGAGGGCTGTCCTGGGGAGAATTCTAGGAGCTCACAGGTATAAAGTGTCCTATGCAAGTCAATAGTTGAGTGTTCAGTGGTGACAGCTTTTATGGTTAATGCATCATTATTACTAATAAACATATTTAGATTACCATACTCGCCCGAGACACAAATTCTTCATCATTAAAATAGCGATGGCAGCACTTACATCACAAGGCCGCTGGAAGATGGAATGAAGGGAAACAACAGATGTGCCTCCATGCAGGACAATGCTTGGCACATGATAGATGTCTCTGTAAGTAACAGCTATTATTATTCTGATGCCACAGCTAACCTGGGACCTCGTGTGACGATGGATCAGTAAATATTAGCTGGATAATTAACACATTAATAAAAGAGAGAAGGGAAAGGTCTCTAACAGTCAGCCTCTGGGTCTTTGGAAAACAAGGAGTGGCCAGTTACCAGCAGGCCGCTTGATGGAACTGACCAGCCGAAGGGAAGCACAGGCCTGGCTGGCCCCCACTCAGTTGGTGTAGCCAGGGCCGGAGATGCAGATGGCGCCCCCTCCGCTTGCAAGAAGGAGGTGAGCCCTTTATCCCCTAGATAACGAATGGCTTTTCTAACTCCCTGACAGAGGCGAGAATGTGCAGAAAAGAAAGGACTTCCGAGGGAGACACTGGGATGCTTTCTGAGGCGGATTTATTACTTTCAGCTGAAATGGAGGCCATGCATTATTGTCTGTGACTCGCATCTGTTCATTTGCACATCAAAATGGACATGCCGTGAGGCTATTAGCGATGGCTTTGGAGATATTGGAATGTCTTTGGAAATTACTATCAATAAAAAACAAACTGGCTATGGAGAAGTTACTATTTTTCCCCTAGTAAACTTACTGACATTTTATTCCATTATGGATGTTGTCCAAGGTATAATGAAATGCTCGGTGATTGATGGAGCCTCCTGCAGTTTCCACGGTTGCAGGATCCCCTTTCAGGAGGATGGCGGGCTGCCCGGGCCCGCAAAGAGACACCCTCTTTGTCTGCAGCCCTAGCAGCTGTCCCAGGGGTTGGCCTGCCAGCTACTCTCCTCCAGTGAGGCCCACCTGGATGGAAAGGGCCCAGGAGCCCCAGAGGTGAGGGGACTCATGGATTCTCAGGCCAGTGTCCCGCTTCCCTCTGTCCTCTGAGGAACTCCAGCCGTGTGACACCAGAGCTCGTCCCAGACTGGAAGATTTTCCTTAAATACTTGGGGAGATTCAAAACAGTGAATAATGCATGGGGACACCCAGGATGCCACCATTCAACACTGGATCCTGAAGCTCTGGCTGTGCAGGGCATTAACTCTTCACTTGCTGGGTGATGTGGAGTTTGGGCGGGTCCACGATGGAGGGCAGCCAGAGTGTAGAGGACTCAGGGCAGTTGCCTCGCCAACGTTTTAAACAACTGATACCCATGCTGGAGCACGATGGTTGACGTGTTTCCCGCTCACATCTTACTAGAGTTTTCAGCTCTCAGCGGTATGCTCTCCACCATTTCTTGCAGTCACCAGAGAGGACTTAAAGTGAAATGCTGGGAGCCACTGGGTCTCCTGCACATTACTCACGGGTATTACATCGAGCCTTGTCCCGAAGTCGGGTTCCAGAGAACGAGGTGCTGGTGTCTAAGGACCCAAAGCCTGGAGCAAGAGATTGCGCCAAGCCTGTCTTACTGAGTAATGAACATCAGGGGTGTATTGGTCCTGCCCCCAGACTGAGTTCCTTATACACACGTGACTGACACATAGATCCTCGATTCCACACACAGAGAGAGAAATAAAGGAAGGAATCACAACTAACTTGTGCAAGATCACAAGAGCCAACTTCTAGAGCTACTAAGATGGGAACCCGGGTGTGTTTCTCACACTTGTGCTCTTTCTGTGGATTCCTCTCAAGAAATCCATGCTGACTTTTGTCAGTCATTTATACTTCAGTCTACTGGAGTTGCACCAACATAATCTGCACAGAAAACCACCTTGTGGGGCCTCCCTGGTGGCACAGGGGTTAAAGTCTCAGCCCTATCAAGCTATCAAGTGGCCCTATCAGCCCCTACGGCAGGAGTTCGATCCCCAGGCAAGGGAGCTACCCACATGGTGTAGCAGACCTCTCCTGTCTCACCTGCTGCTCCCCTCAGCAGTGTATTTCAGTAGATCCGCCTGTTCGGCTCCGCACTCTGTCTCTGTGAGTCCTCTCATCCTCCCCGCCTGCACCTTTGGCCTACACCCAGGTTCTTGTATGCATAAATAAATAAAAATAAATCTTTAAAAGAAAACCACTTTGTGGCTGTGTTGGAGAGTTTACAGAAATCATACCCATGTGAACTGAGCAGCAGAATCAGCTCCTCATTTCCCTCCTACTTCTGACGCAGAAGCCTTGCTGAGGAACCCCACAGCAAGGGTGTGAACCTTGATTTCATGGAGACAAAAGTGGACAGTCTTCCAGCCCATTTTACCAGGCCTTTTGTGGCAGGGGCAGCTTGGGCTCCTTTCTCTGCCTGGAACCTTCTCGTCTTCCTAGGCCTGACACTCCTATCCCTCTTTGACCCAAGCCTGCAGAAGCTCTTACTTCTTCTCTGTCCATATCCTGCCACCGAGTGTACCAACCACACTTCTGACAGCAAAAGAGCAGTTTCACTGTGAGTTAAGGTACAGGACCAGACAAGATGGTAACAGGGATGCTGAGACAGTGACTGAGCTCACCCACCACCTCACAACAGCACGGCACTCTGGGGGCTCGTCTGCTCAGGCTCAGTACTGGGCCCTGCACAGATCTGTAAGACCCAGTAGAAAGCCCAGACCCAGCAATGTGGCTATGGCAGCTCTGGTCAGTACCCCATCATGCCCCCAGGGCCTTGCTTTGTGCAACATGAACCCCAAGATGTGTGTTCTACCCTTACTCTGAATCCAGCTCCCTTTATTGGCTGCCTTCTCTTTCCTTCTCAGGCTCCCACTCCCTACCAGTGTTCCTGGTATCTTCTTTTCAGCCTTGATTTCAGGGTTTGCTTCCAAAGAAGCAAAAACAAGAAATGGCCTGGGGAATTTAATTTCTCCATGCCTCAATTTCTTCACCTGTAAAACTAGGCTACAATAATAATAGTATTGTGAACAGTACATTCACAGTGTGCATAGTAAACTGTATGAGTTAGCTATTCTTGTGTAATAGTAATAGCTACCAGTTACTGGGCACTAAATAATACACTGGGCCCTCTAGTTTGGGGATTCTCAGCTCACACATGATTCAGGGTCACCTGGGGAGACTGTTGCTAGCAGATTGCTGGCCCCTGCCCCAAAGTTCAGGATCTGGTTCCAGTCTGAAAGAACCTGAGGCTCTGCATCTATGACTGGCCCCATGTGGTGCTGATGCTGCAGGTTGGGACCCCACTTCTAGAAGCCTTGCTCTACATCATCACATTTAATCTTCACTGCTACCCCGGGTTGGTATTTCTATCTCCCTTTCAGAGTGACCGAGAGAGGTAAAGTGACAAGTCCTAGGTCACCCAGTAAGTTTGTGGCTTGCTGTGTCCTGAGCTAAGATTCCAGGTGAGAACCCTTTGTGAACCCAAAGCCGAAGCTCCAGGAGAGCTGCTCACACACCTCGGCTTGAGCCCCGTCGGGTTCCAGCTGTTGAGTGAGCAAAATTCCAAAGGACTTTACATCCCAGCCCTTGCCAGTCTCCTGCAGAGCGGGAGGGACGTGCCAGAGGAGGGACACGCAGGGACGCCCTGGGTCTGCAGAGCCCACTTCTCAGGTGATGGGGAGGACCAGAGAAAGGGGACACCAATCCCAAGGCTGCGAGTCGGGCTCCTGGGAGCAGCTGTCAAACATGCTGAACACCTACCTCGGCTGCTGGCGGCTGTCCTGGGGGCCTCTGGGCCCAGGGCGGGCGGTCCCTGGGGATCACCGGTGAAGTGGTGGAACCAGTGGCGCCGCAGCTGACGCAGCTCCGAGTTGCGGCTCCGGAGCCAGCGGGGTCCAGACCGGGTCCGGGTCAGGGGGCTCCGCAGCATGTCCACGCCAAGCAGGAGCTCTGGGCTAACATGGGGGTTGTGCAGGGCTCTGCTGTCCAGAAGGCCCACCCCCAGCGCCATGGCGGCCACAGGTAAGGCCTGCAGGGGGCCGGGCGCCCGTGGGCCCTGCGGGAGGGCCACTCGGGCCCGCTGCAGCAGCAGCAGGCTGCCTGTCATCAAGTAGGCGGCCGTGAGGAAGAAGAGTAGGAACTGTGTTCTGCGGAGAAACTTCTGGAGTCGGAAGAAAGGTTTGGCCATGCCCCTGGGCAGCAGGGCTCCTGGCTGGAGCCCGGGGACGGCTCCTAGCACCCAGGTGGGAAGGAGGCCAGGGCCTCCAGAGGCATCATCTCCGCATCCTGGCTCCCGCTCTGGCCCGAGCTCTCCTGGGGTTACTGTTCCTGCCCCGACAGGTGCTCGACTGGCACCATCACTGATCACTCACGTGGCTGTAGCTTCTGTCCTGGTGGCACACACTTCACCATTCCTGAACAATACTGACCCTCATCTTCTGGATCAGAAATCTGCAGAGCAGAGAAAGAACACTTAGATGCAAGAGGAGGGGCTGCCACACCCGCCACTCCAGGGTCAAGAGCCCCACTCTCCTGGACTCTGTATCAAAGGGGCAGCTGTGTTCAGGACCACTTGACAGAAAACTGGGTTCAAATCCCAGCTCTGTCACTAGTTGCGTGACATCCATTGAGTCACTTAACCTGGCATGGGCCTCAGATGCTTCATCTATAAAATGCCCAAAATGGCAGCAATAGGTATGGGCTAAATGTTCTAAGCAATCTTTCATCTAATCCTCACACCAATCCAGTGAGGGAGACGCTGTAACATCCCCATTTTACAGATGAGCAAACCATGGCACAAGGAGGCAATGGCACGATCCCAGGTCACACAGCTAACAGAGGAGCTGAGGTTTGAAACTACTACATGGGCCAGCCTATAAGGAGAACACAGCATAATTGAGTGCTTCCAGCTCAGGGCATGAGTATACAGCAGGTGCTTAATACATGCACACAACCTGCTAGCTATGTTTTAGAAATTGCTTCAGTTGAGATTGGTGGGCTCTAACACAGGAGAGGGTCCTGGAGAGGGTCGGGCTGGCGGACAGGGCCTCAGGGAGCAGGCGAGCACCAGAGCCACGTACCTGCACAGAGGCCATGCACCTGGCGTGGGCAGGCAGGAGGGCTCTCTGTTCCCTCAGTCCTGCTCCCCCACTCCCAGGACTCATCTCTCCTGCTGGGCTTGGTTCTCATTGGCGGTGCCTCTGAAGTGTATTGTGAAGGATTGGCAGAGGTTTCTGCAGCTGCCGGGCGCAGGGCTGCTGTGTGAGTACTGCCCTTAGCACAAGGACAGGCTTGTCCCAGGAAGAAAGGCTCCTAGAAGCGTGACTAAGCCACTGCCCATAACTAATGTGCCCTGGGACCCCCGCCAGGCTGCACAGCCCCTCAATGGCTGCTCTGTGCACAGGGCCAGCCGGCTGGCCGGGTGTGAGAGGAAAGACAATGTTTGGGCTCTGGTGGCATGGCACTCTAGGGACAGAGATCCAAAGGGGCCCAGACCAGCCTGACCCTCTGATTCAAGACTAAGGGCTGCCAGGTTCTGAGGTTACCGGGGAGGTCAAGGTTCTGGGAATATGGGTCGGCAAGTGCTTGAGCCTGGGGTGGGGATGGCAGGCTGGTTAATCAGCAACGGAAGGTGGAATTAAACTGAGTCGGGAAGCTATTTCAGATGAGTCTCCAGAGCTTTTATCTTCGCTCTAAGCTGGTGCGTGCCAAGCCCACCCCAGCCAGCATCGCCAGATTTGAAAAACCACAGTGAAAATCCTAAGAAATCCTGACTGATCTCCCTGCTTCCAGCTTTGGCCCCTCCAATCCATCCTCTACGAGGCTGCCAGGGTGATCTCCCTAACACGCAAATCTGATCATGGCGCTCTCCTGCTTAAAACCCCTTTCAATAGCACCCCGTGGCTTTTGGGATAAGCTCCAAGCTCCTTAGCACGACATGCTAGGCCCCTTCAAGATCCAGCCCATCCAACCTCAGTCTTGCCAGGCTTCCCCAGCACACACGCACGCATCTATCTGCTTTGGTGCCTTTGCCCCACAGCCTTTTACATCTTTTCCTTCCTCTGTCTGGTGAATCCCTGCCTATCTGCAAGGCTCAGCCCAGGTGTTACCTCCTCCAAGAAGCTTTCCCTGACTACCACCCACACACACTGATATAGAGTCCTCTGACTTCCCACAGCCCATGTTGACCCTTGTCCCAGTACTTGGTGCAAGGATGATTTGTTCATCTACTTATCAATCATCCTCACAGGACTGTGACTGACTTAGCAATCATACCCTATTAATTTTCCTAGTTGCAGCCCCCAGCCCGACACCTCTGGGTGTATGCTCAGCCATCTTTGCTTCTGAATGTATTCTATGAATAAGAGGGCAAATTGATGGGTGAATCCTGGCATCAGAAACCTTCTCCTATGGGTCTTAGGGCAATGAAATCTCAAGTTCTATTTATCCAGACTTGTGGGAGCTTAGCCCAAAACTTGGAAGTAGAGCAATGCATGAGCACAAGGATGTAGTTTAACCAAGTTGAGGTCTTTTAGACACATGGAAATTGACAAGGTCTCCTGAAGCTTAGATGCTACCCTTTCTGAGTTGTACTTATGTGAAGGGGAATGATTCCAGATCTGCCCACAAAGGGCTTCTGTTTTCACAATTGGGATTCTATCTGTGAAAAATCCTCTACTACTAAAATTAAAGGGGAGCAGGAAGGACTTCTGCTATGGAGAGATAGGTTCTGATGAGACAGAGCAGAAAGGTGAGCAATGGATTGAAGAATTTTGAAGGCAAGATGTGTGTGAATCCCACACATTTTATACATGGGACTTGGAAAAAAGTTGCAAGTAGGGATGGATGGGATGCAGGGGGGTGGGGATCATCAGGGCTAAGCAACCAGGATTTGGTTTCTCACACCCCGGTTCCCCAAGACCTCCAAACTCTTCTCTGGAGCACCTCCTACCAAGGGGCCTCCCCAGGTCCCAGGAGGTGAGCACTGGGTGTGGAAGCAGGTGACAGCCCTTACCTCCAGGCCAGACTGCCAGGACCCAGGCCTCCTGTAAGACAGGCTGCCACGCCAAACATTTAACATCGCAAAGCTGATTCCCAGCCCAGAACACCTGTCATAGGCTGGATGATGGGTGGGGATGGAGGGGCCTGCTGGCCAAATTGTGCATATATTTTGTCAATTGTCCCCCAGCTTTCTACCATGCTCACCTCTCGAGGCTGGCAGCCACTCCTGGGCACAGATTGTACCTGACTTACAGCCGTACCTCCAGATCCCAGGTGCAGTCCATGGGGCAGTGACAGTAAATGTTTGTGTGACTGAATCTGACAGAGGCTGAGAGGTGGGCTGATCTCACAGTCAAACCATGAGGTCAGTTGGACAGAACTGGCCATCACCTGGGGGACATCGAGCCATTGCCTGTTTGCACAGGGCCTGGCATTCCTTCAGCTGTCCCCACCGGCAGCCTCAGTCAGGAGGCCCTTCAATATAGCAAGTCCACCTTGGGCAAAACACTGCACAGGGGCAAAGTCTCAGGGTCCTCGCCTGTTAAATGGGAAGCAATCAGCATTGCTGTGGGAATGAATCAGAGACTTAAACCTCTGTTACCTGCAGACTGTGGCAAGCACTGGTCATGGATGCAAAAGAGGCAAACAAGGAAATGTTAGAGGAGAGGCCTGTAGCAGCTGTGCCAAAGGGGAAGTCTCTCAAGCGGCTCCCTCACCTTCTCTTAGCCCCCACTCTCTAGGGAGGGCCTCACCTCCTTTCTAGTTTGAAGCTGATGGATGCTGAAATGGCTGCTAACAACTGCTTTAATTTGCAATGGCCCCGTTCATTAAGTACTTGCTGCATTAATGGGCTAGGTTGGGTTGTGTGCTTTACCAGTACCATCTCATTTACTCCACCCCATCCCAGAGGAGCAAGGTCTCTGAGGCTCGGCTGGTCAGAAAACTAGGGTCAGCATGCAGACCCAGGCCCGCCGCTCCAGAGCTCCCCTGGGGCCCACAAAGCTGCCTGTACCTCTCTTCCCGTACTAGTGCCAGTTCCATGGAGGGCAAGACTTATCCTTGAGAGGAGCTTGGTGCGCCTGTGTCAGCACCTACCTGAAACATGCCGGGCGGGAGCTCCCAGAATGTTGCTGCACAGGAGTGCCCAGGAGCCAGAGTTCCCCTCACTGCCATGGGGTAAGTTCTGGCCTCCTGGGGGCCCTTACCTCCTTGGTAAATACGGGTCACTTTCCCCAAGACTTGATGCCCACATGGCACCTCCCATTTTGGACAATGCAAAGTGCTTGTGGGGAGCAGGGGGATGATGAGGGCTCCATCCTTCCTGAGGTTTGGATTTTGTCATGAGGGCTGCCAGGGCTGAGCATGGAGCCTCAAGCTGGACAAAGGTGAACACCCGCCAAAGGTGTCCATGCCCAGCAGCCTTCTAGAGGCCAAAGCATCACTCCAGAACAGAGGAGTGTTTGGAGAGGGAAACCCTGAGCTCCCTCCCAGGAAGGAGAGGAAAAGGAGGACAGAGGGGCTACTAGGGCCTCAGGGAGGAATCAGGAGCCCAGCACAGGTGGGAACTCAGAAAACCTGAGCCTCAGTCTGTGACTCTGTTGCCATCTGGCCCCCCAGGCAGCAGCTGCTGATCCTGAACAGGGGGAGGGCTGGACAGATGGCACTTACCTCTCAGCTAGGCTGGGGGGCCAAGGGACTGAGCATGTGAGTGTGGCAGCAGCAGGAGAGGGGAGGGGAGAGGATGTCCTTGGGGCCTTAGGGTTGGAGAAAGAGTTCAAAGTGGCCCAGGCCTGACCAGTGGCCACTGGGATTCAGTCATCTGGTTCTGCTTCCCCACCAGCCCCACCCAGTTTAGAGAGGACAGGCAATGACAGATAAGGCGGAAATGACTGCAAACACCCCCGAAGCATCTCAGCTACTTGGTCATCACAGCCAGAGCTGTGACTCTTTTGGGATTCAAAGCTGTGCATTCTCAGTGGGGTAAGAACCCTGAAAACAAAGGAACAGGGGCCCAGCAGGTGGCTCTCAGACTAGAATGGGCACTCTTGATGCCAGCAGCGTAGAGCTCCAGTCTCAGTGACTGGCAGCTGGTGGTTCTCGGCCTGGGACCTCAATGATGAAGCGGCAAGGGATCTAATTCTGAATATCCCTTCCCTGTCTTTTCCTGCCCCTCCAACCCCCGCCTCTCCCCCATCAGGCTCAGCACCTGTCACCTGTCCTCTGGAACCTATCCCCTCCCTCCCAGCATGTTTAGAGAGGGATCTCACTGCCACCAAGAATGAATGATGTTGCAGCCTGCAATGGCTCTCCAGAACTCAGTAGCCAAGTTCAAGTGCCTCAGACTAGCTTTCAAAAGCCCTTGTTAGTACATCTCCCCACACCTTCCTTTCACTATTCCTTCTAGAATGCTAAGTCTCAAAGGGAGTGTTCCCAGGCCAGCATCAGATGCTTCATGTCCCCACACATGCTTTTCCACCATTTGCAGGGATGCCTGTGCCCCATCTTGTGGCACAGGCATGAAATGCTTGGAGGCCATCAAGGCTCAGCTTAAGCCACCTCTTCCATGAAGTCCTCCCAGTGCCGGGAGCAGAGTGGCTCTGTAGCACTAGGCGAGGAGGTTAGCTGCACTGTGACTTGTGTCTGGGTGATCCTGATGAGTCAGGGCTCCCTGCTACCCTGCCCCCCAGGAAAGCTGTGCTCACTGGTCACCCTCCAATGCCATGATGCCCTCATATCAGAAACCCATATCACAAGAGTCTGAAAGAGAGCAAAGGTCCCACTAAACACTGGGCCCCTGGGTGGGACAAGGTCTGGAAAATAGAAATTAGGTAGGGTCCCTACCTTTGAACTTCAGAACTTCAGAGAAAAATTTCCAAATTAGAAACATGGCTAAAATGCTATAAAATATAATAACAAAGTCAAAACTTCATTCAATGCAAATGAGTGGGGTGGGGAAATCCATCAAATCCACTGCTGAAATTCAGATAAATAAGAATAAATTTTTATGTACCACACACTATCATGTGTGCTGAATGAATGAGCAGATGAACAAACGAATGAGTGGTTTTCCCATAAACTAATGGGGGCAAGATCATTACCATCCCATTATACAGATGCAGAATGTGTTTCAGGGGAGGGACTATTAATTTGAAGGAAGACAGCTATTGTTAGACCAAACTCCAGCTTTCTGATTCCAAGTTTGTGATGTCAGCTATCAGATCACATGGCCTTCATTTTCAGCACCTTGGGTAGAGGTTGTTCCAGGCACCCAGCTAGATGCTGGGCTGCAAAGAAAGAGAGGACACCATCCCAGGGCCTGGTGTTTCCCTCTTGACTGTTCATCTGGAGTCCAACCTACTCTTTAAGCGGCCAGTCATGACTCTCGCGGGCATCCTCTGGCCACCTCTTTTATATAGAACCTTATTTTGTTCATTTGTTCACATGTTTCTGCTACTCAGTGGTAGATCCTTGAGGGTTGTCCAAATCCCTCTGAGTGATTTGAATAAATCTGGGCAAGTCTGGCTCTCTGCACGCTGTGCCTGCAGTCACTGGGGTGGGGGTTTCATGCCATGGGTGGGGGCGCAAGACCCCTTAGGTATTCCTGTTTCAGAATCCTCCTGGCTCGCTCATGCCAAGCCACCAGAAAGGGCTCACATCCTCAAGGGTTTCCAGCAGCAGAAAGAGAAGCAAGGTGGCGGGGAGAGGCTGTCACAAATACCCATAGGCACTGCATTTTATAGCTTACAAAATTAATCCAGCCTATTCTTCCATCTATTTCTCACATCTATACTGGGAGGCAGAGTTCCTCCCTAACCACATTCTCCAAAAGCTGCATATTTCCGATAATTTTGTAGATGAAATGTCAACATGGCGATTATTAAAGCCACAGTGAGGAGAGATTAGAAGAAGCAGTGTGGAAACAGGCCCGTGAGGCCTGGGGAGAAGGAAGTTAAAGGCCATGTTCACGCACTCACGCCCCACAGGAACAGGGCCTGTTTCCAGCCCAGCCTTGCCCTGCTGGTGGGTGTGATCACCTTACAGAAGAAAAAAGTCTAGACACTAAGCCACCCCAAAGTCCTTGGCCTTGACCTCAGCACAGCCCAGAAGGAGAGTAGGGAGAGCTGATCTTATCAAGGCTGAACTGGGTCTGGGCCAAATGGGAATGCAAGCTGGGAGTATCTACAAAAAGAAACATCCCTTCCCAAGAGGCTCTGCTCAGATTCTATTCTATGGGGCCCTGAGGCTCTCTGCTGCCTCTTCAGGCTGACTCTACATGAACCAGTTTGGACTCACTCCCCAGTGCTCAGTCTGCAGTGACCTGGCAGGAGACTCAGGCTTCAGCTGTGGACCAACTAGTGGACACAATCTACTTCTGCCTGGTTAGGCTGACAGGAAGGAAGGGACAGGAGTCTGGTCTTCTGCCTAATTCAGGTTTTCTTTATTTTCAGCTAGATACGCTGCAGGTCAGAGGACAGCACCCCACAGGGCTCTAACAGCCTCTAAAAAGAGGCATTCTTCCAGAGGAGCTGTGGAAATGGTGCTGATGTGAGGCCAGGGGGATGTAGCCACAGGTGGGGGCCAGAGGGCGTCTCCTGGGAAAGATGAGCTGCCAGGCTCTGCCCACCAGTCCCACTGCTGGCCAAGCTTCCTTTGTAGAACAACACACCTGCTCACAGACCAACACAGCTGCTCCTCTGCAGAGCTCCGGGGACCCAGGGGGCACCTTTTACAAGCCATGTGTGAGGGCCAAGCTAATGTTTGGGATTGGGGAAGAGGGCCCCCCTTGCCGCCCTCCAGAATTTGTAGCCATCAGGTAGGGGCTGCTGCAGACAGGGTGGGGAAACCAGCTTTCCCCTGCGCTAAGCACTTCACTCCCCACCAGTCCTCTCACATCTAGCTTGGTCACCTCGCAATTCAGAGGTTTGAAAAGAAAAGTCCTCCATCTCCTGATCCCAGCCGTGGTTTCCCAACTTGGGACAACCCAGCGCTCCAATAAAAGACATTACGCTGTTCCCGTGACAAGAGGATGAAGGCATCTAATATAGGAAAAGTACAGTGCCATCCCAAGTCTGTCCATCTTGGGAGCAGCCGGTCACCAGCGAATGTGGGCAGCAGCTGGATCCCAGGGTACACCGCGTTCCCCCTACTCAACAGAAGGACAGAGGTCCCCCTCTCCAGCCCTGCCTCCCCTTGAGCAAGTTAACATCTAGCAGGTGCTGAGGCTCAGGGGGAGAGGAAAAACAAAACCCAAAAAACAAACAAACAAACAAACAAAAAAAAAAAAAAAACAAGGCAAAGAGAGAGGCTACCCAGAGGCAGGGAGCCCCCAAGGCTTCTCAGTATAAAAGAAAAACGCAATTAGCAGCCTCCAGTCCTGAGTCTCCATCCACGTCCACATCTAGAAAATGCAAAGCTCGATTTGGGGTAATTTTCCGGAAAAATAAATACATTTCGTTTTTGCCTCTGTTCAAGTTCACTCAGAGACCGAGAAAACCCTTCGCTGACCGGAAGCCTGGCTTGGTAGCGGAACGAGAGGGAGCTGCTTCTGGGTAAACGTCTCCTCCTAAGAGAGGCAGTGCGCACCCCAAAATCCTTTCCTCGCCCTCTCCCCCGGGTCGCCACCGCGGCTCCCTCCCGGGAAAAGGACGGTCTCCTCGGATTCTAGAAAGGGGACGCGGCTTCCGAAACTGCCTTCCGCACCCCCGCGCCATCCCGATCATTTTGAAGCGCTCCCCTCCACGCGCACACGCTCGCGCTCCCCTTCCGCGGCAAATCCGCCCCAGTCCCACGAAAAGCGCCCCCCGTAAGCCCTCCCCGCAGCCGGAGTAAGTGCAGCCCCACCGCGCACCTGGCCGCATCTACACAAACTTGTTCGCCCGCGGCGAGGGAAATCCTGCGCGCGCCCGCGCGGGGGTCCTGCCTAGGGGACCCGGAGACAGGACTCACCGGCGATCGCGGCCGGCTGGGGCGCCCGCACCAGCAGCCACGCGCGCGCTCCCCGGGGCGCAGAGCCCGCAGCCCCGCAGTGCCCGGAGCCAGGCGCCCTCCGCGCCCGCACGCCCCCGGGTGACCCGCGGCCAGCGTCCCGACGCGCCCCGGGCACCCGGCGCAGCCGCCTGGCTCCCTGGGGCCGCGGACGTCCGGGCTGAGCCACGGCGGCGGAGCGAGCGAACGCGGAGCCGGGCGGCGGGCGCCGAGCGGGCGGCGGGCGGGCGGCGGGCGAGCGGGCACCCAGCTCTGCACATGCTCACTGGCGCGGCCCGGGGACAGCGGCCGGCCGCCGCCGGGTCCTAGCGGCGCCGGTGCGCGCCGCCCTGCTCCTGCCCGCAGCCCCGGGAGGGGTCGCGGCTGGAGGACAGGGGCCCACACCCAGTCCTGGCGCAGGAGATAAGCGCGCCGGGCCCTGCCGCACGCGCCACTGCCGAGCAGACATGCCGACACCCACTCTACACACATACACACACGCACACACTCTCACACACACACAAACCCAGCCTCACCCCAATGCACATTCTAGGCAAAGGCATTGGCACTCACCACTGACAGGCATATACACAAACACACTGGGCACTGCCACATCAGGCACAGACACACAGGGACAGGAGCACACACTCTGACATCAACACTTGGAACCACTGCTTCACAAACACGCTGACACCCATACTCTCTCCCCCTCACCCATGGCTCTGTTCCACTCAGAAACAACCTGGGACACTGTGGCATGCACACACGGGGCCACACAATTTGCAGCACAACACCGTCAGATACACTGGATCACTGTCCCATGCAAAGTAGGCAGTGACACTTAGGTCCTTGTGCGTGTGTGCGCGTGCGCGTACACACACACACACACACACACACACACACACACACACACACACACACTGAGACAGTCATACATGGACTCACTACTCCATGGACAAATACACTGACACCATTTCCCATGCCTCCATACTCAGGACTCCACCACCAGCAACTACACTGCCCCACACCTATACAGGGTGACAGACACACACCTTGATTTAGTCACCCACAGAAGATGTGCCGCACACTAGAATCCAGTACAGACAGACACACTTGCCTATAGAGTCACTCTGTCTGTTGACTCAGGTGCGCGCGCACACACACAGGCAGACAGGCTCTAATACAGACGCACAGGTATGCACACTGCTATCCACAGGATCCTTCTTATATAGGGCTACATCCAACCCTAAGGATTTTCCCTCCACACCCCGCTCCAGCTCCTCAGCAGCCCCCAAGACACAGAGTCACTCCTGCCCAGCCAGCTGCTCATGTTGGCCCTGTCCTCACCCAGGACTGGCTGCTAAGATGCTCCAGGAGACTGAGGACCAGCAGAGGCTGCAGGAGCAGGTGGTGGCGGTGGCGTGCCTCTAACCCTGTCTTCCTGAAAGGGAGTTTTATGCCTTCGACTCCCACTAGGGGCAGAGCTGATTGGCAAGGCTCAGAGGAGCTGGTTTTCAACAGGTGCAAGGCTAGCAGGGTGGGCATGGAAAAGATTAATCTAGGGACCAATCGGAATTCCACTTTTTGTAGGTTCACAGGAGAGAGGACTTGATTAAAGTTCAGACAGCTGGTCAAAGCAGGTGTCAGAATTAGGACAGTCTCTTGGGAGGAAGGTTGGGAGCTAGGAAGCCCTTGGGGGAAATGGATGAGAGACACTTCCTCTGGTTCCTGGACATTGCTAACTTGCAGAAAAGCCCCTATAGACATCCCTTACAGAATGTGGATATTTGCATTGCTATTATTATCAGAAATAACCCAGCGTACATGTTTACAGTGCATTTTGATGTTTAAAACCCTTTCCAGGACCAGCTATATAATTTATGGGGCCCAATGCAAAATGAAAATATGGGTCCCTTGTTTAAGAATTATTAAGAATATCAGGCCTTCCTGGTGGCCCAAGGGGTTAAGCACCGCACTATGAAGCAATCCGCAACCTCTGCAGCATGAGTTCGATCCCCGGCCAGCCAGGGAGCTACCCACATAGCTTAGCAGACCTCTCCTGTGTCCTCTGCTGCTCCCCTCAGCAGTGTATTTCAGTCAGTCTGCCTGCTCTGTTCCCCACTCTGTCTCTGGTGAATCCTCTCACCCTCAGCATCTCTAGCCTGTACCCCAGCTCTTGTATGCATAAATAAATAAATCATTAAAAAAAGAATTATTAAGAATATCAAGAGATGAGACAGCAGAATATTAAACCAACTGTGGCCCCCTGCAGAGGTCTCATCCTTGTGAAGCCAGTCCTGCCCTTCTCATGCCCATTGTCACACAACTCACAGTAAGGCTCAGGGTGCCTTCATGGGCCCGCTTCACAGATGGAGCTCCTGACACCCAAAGGTGGGTGAAGGTCAAGGTTCACAGCAAGTAGAGCCGAGGGGCACTTAAGCCCAGCTCCTCTGGGAGACCAGGCACTGCCCTGCACTGCCCCCTGGGAAGTGAGGCTGCCTTGAGCAGCAGCCACTTGGAACAGAGGACCCAACAGAAGTCCAAGTGGCAGCCCCCAGGGCAAGAGGTGATACAAAGAAAGAGGAGAAAAGGCTGCCAGTATCAGTGCCATTGTTGTGCCCAAGGCCACACCACACCTGTTTGCAAGGTCCACGGGTGTGCCATGACCTCTGTGTGGGAGACAGGGAAGGCATCTGCTCAACCAGGGGAGAGATGTTGAGAAGGGAGGTACATAAAGAAAGCTGGAAATAGTTGAGAAGGGCTTGGGGCCTGCAGCTTGGGCCACCTATAGGGTGTCAGAACAACCAGGCATATGTGGGAGTTGACCCTCCCTTCTTGCAATGGTCACTATAGGAAGGGATGAGGAGGCCCCTGGACTAGGCTTGACAACAGTCACCCTCAACCCCAATCGGACTGTCTGCCTCCCATTTCTTCTCTCGACATTGCTGAGACTGTTTGATAGGCATTTGCATTTCATCTTTCTTCAGATCCCAGAAACAGTTTGGGAGCTATCTTAATCTCCAGGGCGTCTGTGGTGGTCCCACAATAGTGCGACACATGTCCACTTACTGCTGAGCTGTGCCCTCCTTCTACCTCCTCTGCAAGCCTGGGGCTTCAGTCCCATCGCT
Source organism: Talpa occidentalis (assembly GCF_014898055.3). NCBI lineage: Eukaryota > Metazoa > Chordata > Mammalia > Eulipotyphla > Talpidae > Talpa > Talpa occidentalis. The sequence goes on from NW_023605083.1 coordinate 89,365,313, forward strand.
CTGTCTTCAGCTCTTGACTCCATCTGCTTCTCTCTTTGTGTTTCCCAATGATTGGATCACAGTAACTCACATTGCCCCCTGATCTCTTGTTCATCTGCTGGCTTATCCTTCTATCCATCTATTCATCTATCCATCCATCCTTCCACCTATCCATCGGTCTGTGTACCCATCCATCCATCCACCCTTTTGTATATTCACTGAACAAGGCACCCATGGTGTGGGAGGTTTTCATGTTAAATACTGGAAACTCTTTGAAGAGAAGAACCAGGCTTCTCAAGAGTTTTCAGTGTGGAGAGCTGGACAAGGAAATAGATCCAAAGTGATAATGTACCACAAAGGGGGGGTGTTCTGCTTTATCAGTTAGGATACATGCAGCTTCAAGACACCATTACTTGGTTGAAATTGTTGCTCGATGAACAGTAATAAGGAGAGTGTTGGCTTTGGGAACAACTAGCTGTGTGGGCCACCCATGTGCATGGTGCATTGGAAACCATAGCATCATTTGGAAGAATTCAGATAAGACTTCCTAAAGGAGGTGACATTTCAGCTGACTCTTGAAGATGTGGGCATCACCTGGGTCATAGGAAGCAAGGGCCATTCCAGACAAGAGAGGCCTCCCACCTGTCCAAAGGCAAAGGCCTGGAAGCACACCATATGTTAGGGGAGTAGCCAGGAACTTGGTAGAGCTAGTGCCAGGTCAGGGTGGCTGGAGAGGGAACTGAACCGTGAGTTCTCATTCAGATCATTGACACCCAGGAATGGCAACTCTGAGCCTCCACAGAATGCTTCTCAAAGGCTTCACCCTCTGGAAACGGTCATTCAAGAGGTGACAAGTCATCAATCCCACATTTCTACAAAAGACAGCCTGAGTCATCATTGGCATCAGGATGACAAGCCCAGGCAGGGGGTCTATTCCCAGCACCACGGTCTCTCATACTTGGGCAAGTCATAATCTTACCGAGCCTCAATGTCTTCACCTGCAAGAGAAAACGCACCCATTATTGGGTGCTTGTGAGAATCAAATGAGATGCCCGTGGCATGCACAGCACACTGTTTGCCACAGAACAAGCACCCTGTGCATCTTAGTAAATACCGTATGAAGAGCTTTCTCCCAAGGCTTTGCCGCAAGCCAGAGATGCCACCTGTGCAATGCTCCTGCTCCTCAGGCTCCTGGTGACTTCTCGTTCTCCAAATGCCTCTCCCTGGGGACACCTGCCCTGACAACCCAGCTGAAGCACCCACCTCGCTGTCCAGTCTCCAGGTTGTATAAAACATATCACTGTGTGTATTTATTGTTTATCGTCTGTCTTCTCCTGAACCCTCAGGGACCCCACAGCTAGAATTTCAGCTTCCACTAAGTAGAGGGACTTTCTGTCTCCTTTAGAACTGTATCCTTTGTCTCTAGGTTAATTCTTGGCACATTGGCATGCCTGCTAAATATTTATTAAATAAATTATTGATTGATTTTTTTTAAGTGCAATGTGCAATGTATCTAGCATGACATGTTTTTAATGAACCCAAGTGGGTTCCCAGTGGTGGCTGTTTCTCCCCAAGAATTCAGACTGCTCCTCCTGATCAGCTCCCTGGCTGGTCCCTAGCTGTATCCAGACATCTTCCAATTGTCAGGGGGATCTACTGGCCAATGGGGAGACCAGTGGCTGCTCCCTGCATTCTGTCCCCACGCAGAGACCGGTGGCAGGCTGAGAAAGCCCCAGTCACACCCATACCTGGGGCACCTGCTTCTGAGTACCCTCTCTTTGTCCACATGGGCTTGGTGGCTGCTTTGCAAGTGCCTGCCCACAGGGTGACCTGGCCTGATGCCCCCAGAGTAGCTGTGTGGAGCACTGCACCATTAGGGGCAGCATCCTTCATTCAGGGATCAAGAGAACCTTTGGCAAGCTCTCAGAAGGAGGGGAATGCAGTTGCTCCCTCTGCCTTTGCATGTTTCTGTAGCGCTGTGAACTATTTGGGGCCCCTCGGTGCACTCAGACCTGAGACTGGGTTCAGCACTTTGTAGGGCTGCCTATTTACTTGCTCTCTCCTGTGAGTGCTGCAGCGACTTAAATATGCCTCTGTAAAGATGCCAGCGACACAGATGGTAATTGTACCCCCTGCTGAGCTGTGCCTGCAGACACCAAGAGGGGGTGGGGAGGGCAGGAGCTCTACCTGCCTGCCCAGGGAGAGCCCCTCTGAGGAGGGGTCTGTTCTGGGAGCAGGTAGACTTCCCAGGCATGGGTCAAAGACACCTCAAAGAGTTCAGAAATTCTGAGGCAATGGAGAGAGCATTGGGCTTAGAACCCAAAAGCTGGCCCCCCCACTTTTCTGGCAGACATGAATAGGCTGTGTGGCCTTGTGTACCCAGTGTTCTGGTTTGCCTTTCTGTCAAATGGGCAGGTTGTCTACTTGATATTGAAGGATTTTTTTTTTTCCTTAATGGAGGAAGGGGATAAAATGAGAGTGTTTCAGGGTCTGTTCTGCTTCTCTAATAGGAAAGATGACATTGCTTCTCCCGGATGTAGTTTTTTAATCTGCGAATTGAGAGCGCAAGGCACTAAGGCCCTCTGGGTTGCGGCTGAGCAGGCTACGCAGGCGTGCTACCCAGCCCGAGGGACCCCTGTCCTCCGACTTGCTGGAGCAGCACCGAGTCGCTAGGCCCTCCAGAATGTCCTGGGCTCCGCAGCCTGAGTCTGCCCTAAATGGAGTGGGCTTTATATTGATTCTGCCTGGAGGGTGCTCACACACTGAACAAGCGCCTCTCCTCTGCCCAGCAGGCTTCTGCCTCAATCCTTCCTTCCTGTGCCCCTACCCTGAAGGGCCTCCCCTGGAAGCTCCTCCATGTGACTCCCTCCCCCACCCACATGCCCAGGTCACCCTCTCCTGTCTCCATTCCACCCTCAAGCCTCCTCCCAGTCATCTCTTCACCTTCCGCATCTGCATCTCTTCCACCACACTGACTAGGTCCTTGAGGACTGGCCCCCACCCATACCACTCCCCTGAAGAAGCTCCCCTGGAGTAAGACACACCCCCCCCCAACAGCCAGGGGAGGGGCTGCTTCTCCACTCCCCACAGCACAGCCCTGGAGGCTGCCATCCCCTTGACTCACCCCCTCTCTCTGCTCTCTGGCTCACTCTCACTCTCCTGCTCACCCCTTAAACAAAGACATTCCCAGGAGTTCTGTCCTCAGGTCTCCCCTCTGCTTGTCCTTCTCTAAACCCCGCTTTTGCTCTGCGGAACTCTCTACCCTCAGTCCCCACGCTCTGCTGGGCATCTCCTGTGGAGGCGTCTTCTGCTGGTGAGCCCCACTGGCTCCCTACCCCGACATCACCTCCCTCCCTCTCTTAGGTGTCTCCTGCCCCTTATCTCCTCCCTTGGTGAATGGTACCACCACCCACCCACAGACAGAGCTAGAAATCTGGGGTCAGCCTCAGGAGTTCTGACTCTCTCACCCCACCCCACTGCATTGCTAACCTGCCTAGTGCGTATTCCTAAATCCTGATTGAATGGCTCTCCTCTGCTCCTCCGTCCTGGCCATGTGCTTTCTGCTCCAGACCCCCTGCCCCGGTTCCCCCCCCCAACCCTGCCCGAGCACCCGAACCCTGGTACTCTGACGTGATCTTTACTGGTCCGATGTTCCCAGACCCCACAGAGTGAGCTCAAGCTCCAGAGCCTGTGGCCCAAGCCCTTCATGGCCTTACCCTCCTCCTTCACCCCTCCTGGGGCTCCGAGTCAGCCTGGCTCATCTTATCTCTGGAGTTTGCCCACTCTGTTCCCTCTGCCTAGAACACCCCTCTCCTCACTATTTGTCATCAAAGGCTGGCATCTTCCAGGACCTGGGGCAAATTCTGCTTCCTGGAAGCCTTCCCAGCTTTCCTATCAGAATTTAATGTCCCCATCAGTGTTCCCACAGCCTCATTCTTGGGATAAAAGCCAGGATGAAGAAATAGGACCAACACAGGAGGAAAGGAGGGGTGTGTGTGTGTGTGTGTGTGTGTAATTTTTCGTAGCTTCACTGCCCCAGAAAGTATGTGTGTCACCCATCTGCCCCAGGTGAGCGTGGGAGGAGATGGTGCTATCACTTAGGAAGGACACAGAATTTGTTAGGCATGTGTTTACATGTGTTGCCTTATGTAGTCCTCACAACACTATATGGATTTTAGTCTCATTTTATGAGAGAAAACCAAGCTCAGAAGTGTTGAGTAACTAAGCCAAGATCACACCACTAGAAAGTGGGAAAGCTGGGGTTAGAGCTCAGGTCTGTTGACTTCCAAAGGTCACCCCAACCATGCCCACTTCTACCCTGGCCATGAACTCTCGCCTTGTCCCCCAGGTCCACCCACTCATCCATCCCCCCATCCTAGCACGCGGCAACTAGGGACAGCTGCTTCTCCTCTATCTAAAGAAACCTCTGGCTCCTTCTGCGAAGTCATCTCATGGCCCCATGCATGCACATGCTGGCCTTGCTCTCAGATTATGAGGGGATTCCATGAAAAGGAGGCCGCTGAGTCCTCATTATCAGAGGATGTGCCAGAGTCCAGGGGCTGGGGGTCCTGGAAGAGCGGCTGCTCTCGAAAGGTCCTGGAGCTGGGTGTGGGGGATCCTCTGGGGATAGGGAGAGAAAATGCTGCCAGAGAAGGCATCTCCAGCCCTGCTCTGTATCCACCCAGCATCGGAGCCCTGGAGCGCAGGTGTCCCGGGAGTGGAGACCTACAGAAGAGCCAAGGGCTAAGTTTCTTAGATGAAGTGCTCCTCTATGTTCTTCTAGTTCCTTCTGTTCCTTTCATATGTATTCCCCCAGGTAGAGGTGCTGAGAATGGGCAGAAATGCAGTGTGACAAGAATTCTCTGGTCTCTGGGAGCTCAGCAAAGCAGACTGACTCTGTCTTGGTTAATGGAAAGTTAATGGAGTGGCTAATGGACAGCCCTCCCCTTGTCTCCATGCCCACCCACCTGTGCTGCACACCTCACCTCCACGATGCTTATTTCTTTTCTGTGGGATGTGTTGTCACAATGTGCAGTTGTATGTTCCTGTCTGTACCCAGTGGGTTAATTAGTCTGCCTTGGATACTGTGAAACCCATAGGCAGGAGCCAGGCTAAAGTTCATTTACACTGTTTCTGCAGAGCCTAGGACAGCACCTGCCAAAGGGCAGGGACCATAGGTCCAGAGGTGTGCAGTGAAAGCTGCAGGCTTTCCCCACCCCTCTTGGACTGTGAGAGAGGCAGGCCGGCACTGGGTGTCTGGGAAGGTGGCAGACTGGAAGACTGTGTGTGAAAACTGAGAGCCGGCAGGGACTTGGGGACACAGGTGTCTGTATAATTCAGATAGGCCCCCCCAACCCTGTTTTCATCAGTTTGGGTGGCTCAGAAGAAAAGGAATACATTTTGGAGGAATAGGAGGAGAGGTTGAGGAGAATACTGCAAAGAGGAAATGTTAGGTGGATGGGAGAGAGGGGTATTTTAGGATGAGAGGACGGCGCAAGTTGGCCAATTCAGGGTGGTAAATAGACCTGCAATGCTCAGGGGAAGGTGAGAAATCCTCTGTGGCTGGCAAGCAGGCAGGGCTGACATCTGCAAGTGTATTAGGAAAACCTAAGGAACTCGGTCCTTGTCCTGGAGCTAGGTGCAAGAAGGCTAGGGAAAGTGTTCCCCAGTGGCAGAAAGAGTGATATGGTGGTGGGTCCTAACCATCCAGACCACTCTCCCCAGGCCTACCTGTTACTATGGCAACCAGTGGAGTGGCCAGTGGAGAAAGAGCTTTTTGTGTCAGCATGAGTTTCACCCTCACAGTCTTGGGCTGAGATGAGAGCAAATAGCAGGGAGCACCTAGTCCCTTAAGAGTCCCCAGCTGCATAAGTAGTTTCAGTGCTGTCCCAGCAAAGGCCAGTGTCCTTCCTAGTCCCCCCAAGTCACCAGAGGAGTGCCAGGCTCAGGTGCACTCCTAGCTCTCTGACCAGCCTCCAGCCAGTTCCTACCAAGTTCTGAGAAGCAGGGAAATGGAAAGTGACAGCCAATGCCAGGAGCCACTAAGTCTCTGTCACCTCGATTTCCAGGCAGATGGAGCTGACTCCAAGTGAATGTGGCACTTCAGAGACACCCTTGTCCCTGCAGCAGCCACTTGAGACAAGCTGAGGCCTTGTTCCAGGCCACCCCTCAACACCCATAGACCCACGGACATCTACCCCTCCTTCAGCGGTGCCTCCCTCCACCCTCCCATCAGACTCAGCCATCTCCTGGCCCCTGCACCCCTGTGGCCACCCACAGCCCCTCCCCTGTCCCCAAACATCTTTTATATAGACAGAGGTGGCCCCTCCAAGCCAGTTCCAGTTCTTTCCCATCATTTGGACACAGGTCCATCTTCTTGAGCGAAATGTTCTTTAACGCTTTTTAAAGATAACCTTTTAAAGGTTTGCTTACAATAACACCCAGTAACTCTGGGTGCAGACTCCCAGAAATAACTAATTATTCCATCTGTGTTCAATTTCTTGGTGTCCTTTTATTTTTATGGACAGATTGAGGGTTTTAGGCTATCACGTCTTTTCCCAAACAGCCTTGCTTTTCAAAACGACTTAGACAGTGTTCTGTTTGTTACATGACAGACTCGGGGAGGAACATCTTCTGAGGGAAGAAGTGGAGAAAAATCATCTCGTGTTATTTTTGGGCATTTGCAGCCTCTAAAATGCAGATCTGGCCAATTCACTCCCCTCCTTTTGATCCATCCAAACCTACTTGATCCAGATAAACTCACGTTCCACATTTTTCTAGCATTGCCCAAAACTTGACCCCAGGGGTGGAATTAAATTCTCTGACTCCCCCAAGTCAGTTTAGATGACACCCAATCCCAACACAGACACACATACCATGCATGCCCGTGTGTATATAGACATGTGCACACACATACACAGCGTGCTCACGCACAGATAGGCACATACCTGCATATACAGAGGCATACACACAAGCACAGGCACACACAGATATGTGTGTAACATGTATACATGCACATAAGTGTATATTCGGATGAGTCACTTTTGTGTGCCTTTTTAAAAAAACCTAGGCCTTGTATTTACCAGTGAGAGCCATCTCTCACTGTGTGCATGCTACGCAGCCTGGCCTCACAGCCCTGGGCTGGCTCTGCCCCTGGCTCTGCTTCCTGTCTGGGATGGTGGGTGGGTCCCTGTCTTTCCCTGAGGCTTAGTCTCCTGGGAAGATGAGAGGCGTGGGCTGCCTAGGGTAGGGCCCACATGGCCCCCAGCAGGGTCAGGCCTCAGTGGGAGCAGCTGGACTACCAGTCTATAATTCCCTCTGCTGCCAGCACAGCCGCCCAATTCACTTATTTACGATGCTTTTAGCTCCAAGCGGACCCATTTCCGAACTCCTCTCCAAGATATAAATTATCTTAAAGGGCTGATTTGTATCACTGTAGTTGGACAATGCCTAACCAGAAAGCACTCCTGCCTTTCAGCAATTTCAATCCAACGAGAGCTATGGATTTTTTTTCCACCCTAATTGAGCACTTCAGAAAGGGGGGTTGGAAACCTTCAATAGGTCTCATTTTTAGGGAGAGCAATTTTGACTTATTAGGCGCTGCTGGCTTCAGAAATATGCTCGCTAATGACTTCTATTTAAATATTTTCCTCCAGCTGAGAGGTTTTTTTTTTTTTTTTTAATATTCTGTTAATGGATTCAACATTCCCCAAACGAGTATTTTCCCACTGTGGCCTCTGAACTTTCTTGGCCAGATCTTTTCTAGCAGACAAGAGGTCCCAAACAGGCCATGCTAAGAAACCCATCTGAGCTATCTCAGGAAGTGATGGTGGTGCCTACCTGCTTTGTGGCATGTACAGTGATCTGCTCTGTGTAAGCACAAACTTAGGTGGAATCATGAGTTTCTCAAAACTTTTCACCGACTCCCAACCCTTACCAGATGCAAAGCCTCTAGTCTTGCTTTAAAAGTCCCTCCTTGCTCTCGTCTGGCCTGTGATAGCCACTGTGCTCCCCCTTGTACCCCAGGCAGGAAACAGCAGTGATGTTTGCCCAAAGGCCTGTGAGCATGTGACCTGCATGGGTACCTAGCAACGGGCTTCCAGAAGGGCCCTTGCCCGTTTTGCTACTCTGCTCTTACTGTCTTGAAATTCTTCATCATTTTGCAACAAGGGTCCCACATGTTCATTTTGTGCTGGGTTCTGCAAATAATGTAGTCAATCATGTCTAGATTCACCATCCTCTCCTCAGCTTCTGTCCCTTGCTAGGCAAGAGCTGTTTCCTCTACACAAGACATCAGCCTTCACCGGGCCCCACCTGCTCCTGGACCATGTATAAGCCTGGAGAGCGGTGCAGTGAGCAGGGAAGATGGGGAGCCCAGATCAAAGCCAGAGGCCGGGGCACAAACCTCAGATCTACTGCTTCCCAGTTATATACCTTGGGCAAGCCAGAAACTAGGCTCTCTGGCCTTAGTTTTTCAGTCTGAAAAATGGGGTCACCATCATCCCTATGCCCTAGGTTCCTGCAAGGACTGATTTAGAGATAATCGAGAGGGTCTGGCACAGAGCTATTATTGAATGGTGTTCCTCATTGCTTTTATTCCTTTGTGGCTGTGATTTAATACCACCCCTTGCACGAAACCTTCCCTAGTGGGCCCTGCTCCTGCACCTACAATGGAGTTCCGTTTCCCGAGTTCCTGCCGCCTCCTCTCTTCTCTGCATGACATCTGTGCCAATATATAGCAATTGTCTGTCAACAGTTTAAGAATTATTTTGTTTGCAAGTGTCACGAATTCACTCATGAAAGAATGAAAGAATGAGGCCTTAATTTCTGGTTTAGGTGACTGGGTGGACAAAGGTGCTGTTAGTTAGAAGCGAACCCCTCTTCCCCACTTTGGTTTTCTAGAGGAGGGTTTTTCCCTGAGCACACATGGGCTTTTCTACCTTTTCTGTCACTGACTCATCTGACAGATGAATTTGAAAAGAATAGCTGTGCAGTTTTCTAGACTTTGTTCTTTTTTCTTCTTGGGATCCAGTTTAACTTCAAAGGACCAAAGGTCTTCTCTGATTAGAACGTTCCAAATTGGGCCTCCCTGGTGGCGCAGCGGTTGAGCGCTGGGTTGCGAAGCTGTCCGCAGCGTCTGCAGCGCCAGTTTGATCCCAGCCTCCGGGCGAAGGTCCCACATGGCACACAGACCTCTCCTGCGGCCCGCTGCTCCCCTCAGCAGTGTATTTCTTCAGTCTGCCTGTTCTGTTCCCTGCTCTGGCTCTGGTGAATTCTCTCACCCGCCTGTGCTTCTGACTGTACCCAGTGCTTATATAAATAAATAAGTCTTAAAAAAAAAAAAAAAGAACATTCTAAATTGAGACCAGCACTGAATACTGATAATGAGAACTCTTGTTCATTGCTGGTGGGGAGGCAGGAAGGTACAGCCACCGTGGAAGGAAGTTTGGAGACTCCTTACACAACTAGACACACTCTTGCCATGCAACCCAGCAATTGTGCTCCCTGATGTTTGCCCAAAGGAGTGGAAAACTTATGTTCACACAAAAATCTCTGCCCAGATATTTACCCCAGCTTTATTATTCACAATTGCCAAATTTGGGGAAACAACCAAGATGTCCTTCAGTGGGCAAATGGATAAACTGTGCCAATCTAGACAATGAGAAATTTAGCACAAAAGAAAATAGAATATATTACTGAACTACAAAAAGACAGGGAGGAATATTCCTAACTGAGATATTCCTCAGGCCAATCAGAAAAAGCCACCTGTTGCATGATTCCAACTATATGACACTCTGGAAAAGATCAAACTATGGAGACAATAAAAAAACTCAGTGATTGTCAAAGGGTTTGGGTGAGGGAGGGATGAGTAGACAGAAGACAGGATTTTTAGAACAATGAAACTACTCAGTAGGATGCAATAATAGTGGACACAAGTCATTGTCCAAGCCCATTGAATGTCCAACACCAAGATGAATCCTGCTGGAAGCTATGGACTCTGGTTAAGACACGTCAGTGTAGGTTGATCAGTTGTGACAAGTGCCTCCCTCTCATGAGAGGTGTTGACACTGGGCAGGGTGTGTATGGGGCCTCTGTACCTTCTGCTCAGTTTTGCTGTGAACTTAAAACTGTTTTTTAAAAAATAAACCTATTTGTTTTTTGAAAGATCTCTTGTGCTCCTCCAACCCGAGCGTCACTTGAGCAGGCCTCTCCATGTGAGGAGCCAGCTCCAGTCTGAGTGCCTGATGCTGGGTGGATGCGTTTGCAGGATTTGGATGATGAGTCCAAGTAAGCCACTTGCTCATAGACCTAATCCCATATTTCCCACCTGTTTCAAACAGTGATAAACCTGGTGTTTTGATAGCTTTGCTTTTTATACTACTTCACAAATTGTTCAAAAGTAGGGAGATACACCTTTTATTAGGGGTTTCCTCAAAGACCCCTCAATATTTTGTGCATTGGGGAACTAAACAAACAAAGCAAAAAAGACTGGGATCCAAGGAGCCAGATACAAACAATGGTTTGGGTGCAGCCAGATGTCATGTCTGTGACCCTATGCTTCTGTGTATGGGTAAGGCATTTTGACCTTGGTGTTTTCTAGAAGCTAGGATTAGAACAATTTTTTAATATATATAGTTATGTGGTTGTCTTTGAACAGATCTGGTGTGGGCATGGAGGCTGTGCCCTTGGCCAGGTGGTAGATTGACTTTGATGGGTGACTTTTGATGCATTTAGCAAAGTTTGGGGCCTCCGAGCACCCCTTAAGAGCACCACTATCCCCCACCTGAGTTTTGATCAAGTTGAACAAACAAAAAATAAAGATGAAGACCCAGGGCCTCCCCGGTGGCGCAGCGGTTGAGCGCTGGGTTGCGAAGCTGCCCGCGGCCTCTGCGGCGCCGGTTCAATCCCCGGTTGCTCCCCGGCCTCCCGAAGAGGGTCCCACATGGCGCGCAGACCTCTCCTGCCGCCCGCTGCTCCCCTCAGCAGTGTCCTTCGGTCCTTCTGCCTGCTCTGCTCCCCGCTCTGGCTCTGGTGAATTCTCTCACCCTCCCGCGCTTCTGACTGTACCCAGTGCATGTATAAACAAAACAAACAAACAAACAAATAAATAAATAAATAACATGCCTCTATAAAAAAAAAAAAAAAAAGAAAAGAATCATAGGTCCTCAAAAGGGACCAGCACAAAAAAAAAAAAAAGATGAAGACCCATACATCTTTCATCATTGCATCCGGTCAGGCTGAAGAATGTAGCTCTGGGTCTGCAGGCTGTCCCTACAGAGGCTGAGCAGAGTGTCCCCACTTTCTCTGGCCACTCCCAAGAGGACAAAGGGACAGGGAGAAACCAGAAGGGAGTTTTGGAAAAGTCTTCCACCTTTGGAAATCAGACTAGGGGCAAAGGCATTCCGTTCTGATACCATCCTTGGAGGTGGGGACCTAGGAAGAGAAGCATGAGCTAGATTTATAAAGGGAACCTACACACAGCACTTTGTGAGATCCAGAAGCTCAGCAGTCCATGCTGGGTTTCCTTAGTCTGGGGGAGCTTGCTCAGGCACACCCTTTGCTTTTTTTCACAACTTCACCAGGATTGCTTTTCTTCACTACTTCACCGGTATGAGTGCCTGTGCTGGTAACACCTTAGCTGCTGAGGCTCCCTGACCACAGCAGCCTGAGCTCACAGGGTCACCAGTGTGGAGCGGGTTCCCTGATTCCGCCTTTGGTATTAGGACCCCAGCAAATGATTCGGCAGCATTTCTGCTCCTGCAGCATGTTTGGCTGTAGCAATTAGCTAAGGTTCTGCAGGGACTACCTTGTTTCCAGTCTTCCCTGACCCCTGACCCAAGTGATTTAATTCTGCCCCTTTAATAATTTCTGGGAATATAAATTTTGTTTAGTGAGCAGGTTCCCTCCTGCAAAAATCAACTTAAATCTTGAAGCCACACACTGCATATTCAGGAACATTGAGCCTGATTTGCTTTGGGGAGGTGGGCAGGAGTTGCTCTGGATGCAGACTGGGGGAACAGGCCTCCTTCTGAAGTTGTGGTGCTTGGCGGTGGGCTGCGGATGAATTGCCTACATGGACAGGCAATTTTTGTTTCTAGGACAGGCTCCTGCCCTGGCTTCCTGCAGGGAACAGAATAGCTGTGCAACAGCATGGTGCTCCAGGTTGAAAATGCAAGACCTTCCTCCATTCTTGCATTTCTTTATTCAACAGTTTATGTTCCAGGCCCTCGTCTAGGTGCTGGACAAGGCAAAGGTGAGCAATGCTGGTTCTTTAGTGGTCTTTTATGACCCATTAGGGAAAGACATATGTGTGGTCCATGGTGCAGAGGGATGAAGCCTCTCTGGAGTGTAAGGTTATTCCATAGTTTGGACTCTGTAAATGAGCATCTGACCTTGGACATGACAGTTGGGCCTCTGTCTGCAGAACTTTGAAAGCAAATCAGGAACTATCCAACCTTTGTGGCTAGAACCAGCTAGAAAAGTCAGAAGACTGTGGGGTAGAACCTTCCTTCATTGTAGCTGAGTTGAAATAGAGCAGAGATAGAGCTAAAGAGAGATGGGACAGAGACAAGATGGCCCTAGAAAGAGGGAAGGAGAGAAACTGGCTAGCATCACATAGAAGCAGAAGTAAATGGGGAGAGGGTACTTCCTGAGTTTCTGGGTTTATATTCCAAGGCTTTACTGAGATATGGGGTTCTTGTCCTTGAGACTCTATGTGATACCACATACTCTTATGGCCAGCTCCTCTTTTTGCCTAAGCAATAAGTGAGAGTTCTTGTTGCTCCATGTCCTTGTCAGTATTGAGTGCTGTTCTGAATTTTGGACATTCTAATCAGAGGAGAACTTTGGTCCTTTGAAGTTAAAGATCCCAAGAAGAAAAAAGGACAAAGTCTAGAAAACTGCACAGCTATTTTTTTTTTTTTCAAATTTATCTGTCAGATGAGTCAGTGAGAGAAAAGGTAGAAAAGCCCATGTGTGCTCAGGGAAAACCCCTACTCCAGAAAACCAAGAGTGGGGAAGAGGGGTTCCCTTCTAACTAACAGCACCTTTGTCCACCCAGCCACCCAAACCAGAAACTAAGGCTTCATTCTCTCACCCTTCCTGTCTATTACTCCTCATGGGCAAACTGTTGCCATGTTCTATTGGTTTCACCTTTTCTTTCTAAACTGATCTCAACTTTTACAAAAAATTTAATTTAATTGTTTATTTTTGGCATAGAAGAACTGGGGTGTTAGCCAGAGATGTGGGGTGGGGCTGCTGAGAGGATTCACCAGAAACAGAATGGGGAGCAGAACAGGCAGACTGACTGAAATACACTGCTGAGGGGAGGTCTGCTGTGCCACATGGGTTAGCTCCCAGGCTTAAAGGTAATAGCACTGACACTTAACACCCATGACACCTGGGAAGCCCCCAGACCTCAACTTTCTGCAAGTCTATCCACTGCCACTGACAGCACACTGGTCTAAGCCATCTCTCCCCTCATCACCAATTATAGCTTCCTTACTTGTCTCCTGACATCTGTTGGTCTTTCTCCCCAAGTCTATTGTTCTCCTATCAGCCACAGTTGTTTTTCCACAATGAAAGTCTGGTCATATTGATTCCCTTAGAATCCTTCATCTCCCTGCAGCCCTGGCTTCATCACCAAACTCATCTCTCCCTCTTTCCTTACCCACTTTCTGTGCCTCCTGTGTCTCCTGCTCTTTCAAGGCCCCGGGTTGACACCTGCGTTTTGCTCTGCTGGTGTGTTCTCTTGCTCCTTCTTCACTTTTCACCTGATAAAGTTTAGTAATATTTGAAAGCCACAAGATGTGGTTAGAAATATATAACATTCATGGATAAGATGTCTTAATATTATAAAGATGTACCGATCCAATAAAATTCAAATCTAATTCCAACATGATCAACTTTTTATGACATTTCCCAAAATGATTCTAAATTTGTAAATGGAAGAGTCAAGTGCCTACAATAGCCAGGAAACTTCTGATACAGAAAATCCTGAGAATTGACTTGTCTTACCAAATTCTAGGGCATATTATAATGTTACCGTAATTAGTCATTTATGGAACTGTATAAGGGCAGACAGATAGACTAATAGACTTCAGAATGAAACTCATACACAAACAGTATTTTATTAAGACAACAGGGTAGAAAGGGTTATACCTTTTGTTTAAATACCTGGTGTCGACTCAATTGACTGTGCAGGTAGAAAACAGTACATCGTGGTGCCTCCACCACACACCCTCCTCCACAAGGAGCTTCCAGCCAGAAGAAGGTTCTAAAGGGGGAAGAGAAGGGGAATTTATTAGTTACAGGTACAGAATTTCAGTTTGAGAAGATAACAAAAGTTTTAGAAATAGAAACTGATGATGGCTGCACAGTATTATAAATGATTTAATGAATGTCACAGAATTTTACACTTAACATTGTTTAAATGACTCATGTTATATATATTTTACCACAATAAAGCCATATCATAGGTTTCCAGAGCAGCCACATGTCCTCTCAACACCCATCTCATAGTCCCTTCTCATTTACCTGACTTCGTGTCTGCCTTGCACACATTAGATGCTCAGTAAATTAACAAATGAGCATTAAATGGTTGGATGAGTGAAAGGCAGGAACCACATGCTGCTGTATCTACAACTCCTCGCAGGGTGGTTGACACAAATATTTGCTGAGTCAATGAAATACAGCAATACGTGAATGAAGCAATCAAGGGTGGGAGTTGTGTCTCTTTTGGGGTTTGTCACTGTACCCTTTGTCCCTAAAAGGCATTTGATACCTAGTGTGGAGTCAGTGAGTTACTTGTTAAGTGAAGGAATATGTGAATGAATGAATAGGCACAGGAGGTGCAAGGGGAGAGCCAGCCCAGAGGCTGTCAGCGCGAATGCAGAGTTAGGGCCACGTGCTAACAGCAAGTCCAGAGGAAGTGAGCGGGAGATAGATTTCTTAAAACGTTGGAGGAAATGGAGATGTGACACTCTGTCTTCAAATGTGTCTTTAAACATCTGCCAGGCTGTCATGGAGAAGAGGAAGCAGACATATTCTGGGATCCCCAAGGGACCAGTGGAAGAAGCTTCAATAAGGCAGTATTTGACATAATTTTAAAATGAAAAGAACCTACATGCTTTGCGCACCAACCTTATTTGAACCATTCTGCAAGTTGCTGAACATACACTCTTAGATTTCATACCTTCCTGCAATGGCCGTGATTTCCCTACACTTCGGACACAAGACGATACAGCTTGCTCAAGCTACACGGTTATAACAGCAGAAGCCACCATGCACATCCAGGGCCAGCTGAGCCTATAGCCTACACTGTTTAGAGATGACCTAGAAAAGATCGAGG
Organism: Talpa occidentalis; assembly: GCF_014898055.3. Lineage (NCBI taxonomy): Eukaryota > Metazoa > Chordata > Mammalia > Eulipotyphla > Talpidae > Talpa > Talpa occidentalis. The sequence continues at coordinate 89,380,641 of NW_023605083.1, forward strand.
CTGCCTTGTTAGGAAGTGAGTTCCCCATCATTACCGGAGCTGATCAAGTAGAGGTTTGTTTGATTACTCGGCTATACCAAGGCAGACCACACAATAGAGCTGGAAAGATAGACTGACCTGGAGTCTGTGGGTCTCTGGCTGAGGGTTACCAGTTCTTACATTGGGTTCATCCTAGCATCATTATATTGAGTTTATTTAAAAGATATACCTGTCCTCTCTGCCACACCTAAGAGGCTTGCAGCACACCTTGTGCACACTGGCCATTGTTATAAGGAGAGCAAATAGATTCGATTTTCTGTTCCAATTGGATTCAATCAGCAGTGACTGCCTGGAGTGCTGCTTGATTCAAAAGCTTTGATTAGCCTCCCATCAAAGTGGTGCATTGATTGATTAGTGATGTCTGTCATGGTACAGAGAAGTAGCAAGCAGACATTTGCCACATTTTTACCATCTTTACTCCAGGACAAACATTTGAATTCTGGAGAACCAATTTGATAACAATGGTAAAGCCACATTCATCTAAGAAAATACCAAAGTACATTGTCTTAGAGCCAGAAAAGGGATTAATTTTCAGCATGGAGTTTTGCAGCAGTGCCGATTCCAATTGCTAAACACTGGACTTGCTTTCTTGTGTCCTTTAATTAGAGGCTCTGCAAACACTTCAAAACTGAGCAGTTCCCCAGGCACCCCCATGCAGTGACTGTGCCTGCCAGGTCCCCAATCCTCCCACCCCCACCCACAGCCACAGTCTCCCTACCCACAGCCACTGCCTCTCCAGAGTACCAGACTGGATTTTGAGTGTGCAAATAGAAATGGATATTTCCCACTGTGCAATAAATAGCCTGTCCCCATGCTCAGCCACATCTTTATCCCTGAAGCCAATTAGAGGCATGCCACCTCCCCAGGTAGAACAAGGAGGATGGCTCTCTGCACTCCCTCCTTGGATGAGGTGGGGAGGTTGTTCTCCCACACCCTGGACAGAAATCTGAACATCTTCCTTGGACAAGTGATCTAAGGAGTTCTCTGCCATCCCCGCCTGTCCAGTGTGCCCATACCTCCTACAAGTGCCCCAGTGGTTAAGAATATGAGGGGTGGAGGCTGATGGTTTGAGGTCTGGGTTCAAATCTTAATTCTGTCATGGACTTGCTGTATTACTTCAGGCAAGTCACTTAACCTCTCTGAGCTTCACTTTCCTCATTTCTAAAATGAAAATAATGCTGTAAACACTGTGAGGTTTTTGTCAGGAGGGTTTTTTTTCCTTTCTTCATTCCACTGTCACTTACTGATATGAATATCCATCAGGCAAACCTTGTCACGGCCAAGGCTACGCTCAGGTCTCATCAGCTCTTCCTTATAAAGGGGTTTGCCCAGTTAGGCAGCACTTAAAATTTAAGGCCAGAGAAGCTGCTGTTTGGATCTGTCAACTTTTCCACTGCCTGTGTGGAGACATTAAGTCATCTGGGAGTGGATTTTCTCCTTTCTGGGAAGAGCCTCTGAAGGGAGCCCTTTTAGTAATGGAGCAAAGGGCAAGGAGCACTCATCGGCCTAGAAGAGAGGAACAAAGGGGCTTTTCCCGACGGTTGAGTACGTCTGCAGCCCCCACCCCCAATATTCCAGAACTGGTGACTGGGAGGGAAATGGGCCTATTAGGGGTCTCTTAGAAGCCTGAAGGAAAAGATTCAAAAGACCGCACTTCTTTTTCACATCTGAGGTTCAGTAAAAGGTTTGAGAAGGTCCCAGTTCAGCCTATGGGCAGAAAGGACACTGAAATCAAGACGTTACCTTGAGAGGAAGTGGAAGCTGGCCTCAGCCTGGGAACATGTATCATGGCTTTGTCTGGTGGTCTGGCCTCGGCCTGTGGCTCCTTGTTCCTCGTCCCCTCTCCCAGAGGATGAGCTCTGGGGAAATCCTGGATGGGCCTCAGAAGCTGAAGAAGAACCACTGCAGCCTGCTTTAGTGGAGAGCTGCCCTGTTCAATGCGGCAGCTATTAGCCACATGTGGCTACTTAAGATTAAATTTAAATTAGTTAAATGGAAATAAAATGGAAACTAGCTCCTCAGTCACAACTAGTCACATTCCAGGGGTTCCATCGCCACATGTGGTTAGCCGTTACATTAGAAGTAGAGAATCACAGGGAGCACCCGGCACTGCCGGACGTTCTGCAGGGCCTTGTCTATGTAAGGCCTTGTCTACATCAGTGTGTGGGGCCTGATCATTCTTGCCTGGAGGGGTCTGTCCTGGGCATTGTAAGATATTTAGCATCATCTTTGACCTCTGCCTACTCTGTGTCAGTACCTACCCCCAGCTGGGTCAACCAAAATATCTCCCCATGTTGCCAAATGTCCCTTGGTGGGGATGGGGGACAAAATTGCCCCCAGTTGAGAACCACTGGGGTGGACTGTACAGAGTGTGATGGGGATCACTGGTACGGGTGGGGCTATGATACAAGGGTCCAGGGATGGTAGCAGCAGAGAGCACAGAGGGTGCCATCCCAATAGACTGGCAACTGTCCAGAGTTTGTGGACAATAGGAAAGGTGGAAAGGCAGTAGGACTGTCAAGGAGCTGTGAGGGCCACCTGGGACACACAGGTCATTTCTATGTCACTGTGACCTCCTATTGCACCTCCAGCCACCTGCTCCCTTCCCCACAATAAGCCTACATGCTGGATACTAGAATAACCCTTTGAACAGAAGTAACTTTGACTGTGATTTCCCTTTGTAAGTACATCCTGTGTTTCCTGTTGCTCTTAGGACAAAATCAAGACACCTTCGCCTAGCACCAGACTACTGACAGCCTGTCTCCTCCAACCTTGTCAGGTCCATCAATACCTCCCTCTGATATTCCACAGGCCACACTGTCCCTGGACAATTCTTGCTGAGCCATGCTGGATGTGCTTCTGATAGTTTGATCTGCTGTTCCCTATATCCGGCAAGCTCTCCCACACTGCTCTCCCAGTTAAAATCACACTCACCTTTCCTGTTGCAGAATCCTCAAGATCCACTCACATATTCATTATTCACTAGACTTACGGATTCGGCACATAGTTTTCCTCATATGCTGGGGCTTATTGTAGTGTGAAAGGTACATACAAGACTAAAAAGAGCAAAGATATCCAATGGAGCCTGGAGAAATTCAAGCACGAGCTCCCCCGAGCGCTCCCTGCTATGTGGGCCACGCTAAACACACTCCTGTTTCCAGCAGTAAAATACAGCCCGAGCGTGTAATGTTTTTGCACAGGGAAGGCTGTTTGAAACTCAGAGTTTAGGCTTCTTATTGGGGGATGATCACATGAGCTTTCCTTGCCTAGAAACTACGAACAATTTCAGACTCCCAGAAGGAAAGCAAGTGTTCCACATTCAATACAAATTTGTACAAACAGCCTAATCACAACAAAGCAGCTTTGTTAGTTAAGGAATGTTTGAAAAGGCAAATTCCCTGATTCTAGCCAAGGACCAACTTTGCAAGCTCTTCTAAAGATAGCGTCTTCAAGTGTGCTATGTTAATTCTTTCCTGCACATTTCTTTTCCCAGATCAAAGGCCACATTCTTTGTAAATCTCTTCCTTCCTCCCAGGTAAAGCTAGTTCATGGGTCTCGTCTCTGTGTCTTCCTCTGACTTCTTGTATCACAAAAAAAAGACCATGAGGGTGTTGTTCATTGCCTTTGTGTTTCCCCTCCATATTGTGAACTTCTCAGATGCAAAGATTGGCATTTGGTTTCTGCTTTTAGCTCAGGACCTGGTACCCACCAGGGACTTGATGGGTATTTATTGAATAAGTAGATGACTGGAAAGCATTGATATACATGGGGATGAGGATGCACAGGCTACACACTGGAAAAGACATGACCCCTGCCCCAGGGGAGTGCGTGGAGAATGCCAAGACCCAGTGAGATGTAGCAGGTGGGCACAGCTAGACAGAATGCCCATCCTCCCTGGCCATTGCCCCAAAGGCAGACCAGGGGATCTATCAGACAGGAGAGCCAAGAGCAGCCTGAGATCCCACATCCTCTCCCTGAATCCTGCTGTCAACCAAGATCACACGCTTCCCAGGCGGCGGCTCATTGACGAGGAATGTCAGGCGTGGGGCACTGAGATGTGTACTCAGCCTTTGGCGGAGTAACACGAGGCCCCCATGCTCTGGGTTGGAAATCCAGCTCTGCTGTTGGCTATGAGATGTGACAAGTCCCTTAGCCTCCCTGAGCCCCAGCCCCAGGTATAACATATCTTCTTCTTGAGGTTATTGGAAGGGTCAAGCGAATGAATACGTACAAAGCGTCTAGCATAGCGCCTGCCAGGGCTCGGTAAGTGGAGCTGGTGGTGACGGCCAGCATCAGGGGGTGCACAATCATTGCTGGCTTGTGGGGCTCTGTTGGCCTTTCTCCCTCCAGGGATGAGCAGAGGCAAGTCCTCTCTTGCGTGTCAGGCCTCCCCGGCTTGGCCGGGCCTTAGGGCAGTGGTTCCAGCTGCTGCAGTGTCAATGGAGCTCCAGGGCTCACCCCACCCATGGGCCATTTTGGTCAGTCAGGCTTGCCCTGGGCAAGTGTCTACCATCTTGTCAATATGAAAAACAGACCCTGAGATTTTGGGGGTAACCACGGCAACTGTCTTCTGAGCGGGATTATTGTTACTTTATCAGAAAGATCTCTTTTCCTTCAGCTTTCAAACGCTCCAAAGTTCACTGAATTTTTAAGTGTGGTTTTATTATATCTTGGAGCAAAATCTTTTTGCAGCAGAAACCCTTCCCCATTTCAGTCATGCAAGTCGACAGGGAATTGTCTAGAAATCTTCTCCAATGACAATTCCCCCCCCCCCCAAGGTGCCCGTAACCACTGTCTATTTTTACCCCTGGTGAATATAATGGGACCAGGTGATCGGGGTGGTCATGTTCTCTGGTTGTAGATGACCAGTTCCATCTCTGGTGTCTGCTTCAAGCTGGTCTACCCACAAACAGCTCAGAGAGGGCAGGAGACTGGGGGCCCCTCAAGGCAGGACCTGGGAGATTCAGGCCTGCAGCTGATCTCCCACACTACCCAGGGAGGAATGAATGCGTTCACGCACATCCCAACTTCTCATCCATGAGACTGCCAGTGAGAGCTTTTACCTCGCGGGCCCCAGGTTTCTCCTGTAAAGGGGGTTAAGGATACCAGGCTACCAGCCCAGCAGACTGACAGCACCTAACAAGTGCTCTATAATGCAATAAATATATGAATGAATGAATGGATTAATTCCTCATTCTGTCTCTTGCAAGGCTCAAAGGAAAGAATGATTATTGTTCATTATAAGCTCAAATTGCACAGATTGCTGCCCTTGTGGTTAGCGGTGAAAACCCCACTGCGGCTCCCTGCTCTGCCAGCAGAATCACGTGATGGTCAGCATCATGTCCTGCCTTGAGCACATTCACCCCTCACAGAGCAAAGCCCACAAGCCTGGCTGGAGGGCAGGGACCCCACAGTCAGGTCTTACCCCATCGAAACAGGTAAACCCCTTTGTAGGCTTCCACTCTGACTGGCTAGGATTCAGACTAAAAATCATTTCTTTCCAGGGAGGCTGAAGGAGGGAAAGGAAATGCCAAAGCAACAAAGTCAGAACTGACTGCATTTTGTTGCTACCGAAGGAGAAGCAAAATCTGGGAGGTTATTCCATGACTTAACCAGGTCCCAGAAAAGTGACCAGGCCTATCCTTTGCTCCCTTGAGCTTAGAGCCTGCACCAGGAAACTTTTTTTTCCCCAATTACTTTAAGGTGAATGAGTTCTTGGGCAGTCAGGGAGAGAAAAGGGGGTGTCAGAGCTCAGAAAGGAGGTTGGCTCCAGCTGGTTCTGCTGTGCAATCTGGCAAGTGCCTAGCCTGTCCTGCTGGGGTTCAACATGGGAGGTCAGGCAGTGCTGGGCTGTCTGGCAGTGTGCCCGGATGAGGCACTGAGTCTAGAGTTAAAGCTGGGGAGACCAAGGCATAGCCCTGTTTTCTCAGGGTGAGGGGGTGGGGAAGGGGTCAGCCCTTCTTCCAATTGGGGTGGGAAGGCTGGTTGTGGCAGTGAGGGGTGCAGGGTCAGGGCTGGACACAAGGCTATCACAGGGCTGCTTCCTCATGCAGGGAAGAGCAGGAGGGGCTGGGGCTGCATGGAGAACCCCACACTTTCTTTGTGTGATCTGGGGAGGTGACCCCTTGAGTGAGGGGACTAAAAGGCCCACAACCCAGAGCCAAGAGTAGCTAAAACAAAGCTGAGCCCAATCTCACAACACTTGTCTGGTGCCCACCATCTGCTCCCTACTCTGCCCACCCCAGCGTGGCTGCCTGCCGGATGCTGAGGCACAGCTGTTTAAAACTGGAAAGCTGGCCTGGAAAGCTCCGAGAGCTGAAACATCTAAGGTTCTTCCTTTCCTGACCATCTATGACCAATGTCACGAGGGCAAGGGGTCTGGGGGAAGAACGAAGGATACAAACGCCATCTGAGTGCCTACCCTGTTCTGGACTGTGCTAGGCTCTCTTTACCCTCTCCCTAACATAAATCTCACTCCATGGAGATTGCTGGGCGTCTGGCAGATGAAGCCCAGCAAAGAAAGGGGCCAGATCCTCGTCCTCACCCCCAGTGTATCTCACCTCACTTTACCTTGACCTGGTCAGAAGCTGCATCCCAGGATGCTGCCCCTGGTCCTGCCTCTGACTCTCATCCACTCTGGTAAGTCCCTCCAAGCCTCAAGCCCAGCCCTGGCGAGGCCATGCAGAAGGAGCTGCTGAGCAGAACGGGGAGCAGGAGCAGCTGGGGACAGAGAGACAGACAGGCTCCGGTGACTGCAGGGAGTAGGCAAGGCCACCTGGGAGTTGGTGTCCAGAGAGAAGACAGCTTGGGCTGGGATCCCAGGGTCACTGCCTTTTCAGGGACATTTTCTATGCTGACTACAAGGACAGGCTATTTATACCCACACCACTGATGTCCAGGCTGGCCCAAGCAGGCACCCAAAAGCCCCTTGCTTGGTTCATGAGTGACACCATCTTGGAGAAGGCTCTCCTTGGAGTAGCTCCAGTAAGGTCGCCTTTTACCCCCTGATCCCGAGATGTTAGAGTCTAAAATTAGTCAATCAATACTGTAAATACAGCTGAAAGGTCAGGCTTCCTGCAGCCCTCAGAGGGGAAATCTTAGTGCTGAATGACTTGGACCAAGTGAGAAAGCACAGCTGTTTAAAACTGGAAAGCTGGGCCTCCCTGGTGGTGCAAAGGGGTGAAGACACAACCTATGAAGTTTTCTGCAGCCACTGCAGTGCTGAGTTCAATCCCTGGCGAGGGATCTTCCCACATGGTGCAGCAGACCTCTCCTGACTCACCCGCTGCTCCCCTCAGCAGTGTATTTCAGTCAGTCTGCCTGTTCTGTTCCCCGCTCTATCTCTGGTGAATCCTCTCTCTCTCTCTCTCTCTCTCTCTCTCACACACACACACACACACACACACCCCTCTGGCCTGTACCCAGTTCTTGTATGCATAAATAAATATTAAAAAAAAAACTGGAAAGCTAACTTGGAAAGCCCTGAGGGCTGAATCCTAAGGTTCCTCCTTTCCTGACCACCTAGGACCATTGTCACCAGTCCTGCTCTCTCTCCCCCAAGAACAACCCCTGTGCCAACTACGTGGCCTTTGTATCAGCTGTCACCTTACATTTCAACTAGTAGAAAGGTGGGGAAATGAACCCGTGTGAGGAATTTTGAGCCACAGTGTTATTCCTAGAGGGGAGAGTCACTCGGGGGGTGTGGAGGGGCCAGGCCCGGGAGGGAAGGGGATCCAAGAACAGAGAGCCCCCCCACCAAGCAAGCCTCACTCCCCCAGACACTGAGATCACTAGGCTGCAGGAGAAGCTCACAAGAGGGTGAAGCAGGGACTGCATCCACTGGGAAAGCCACGGGAAGGGCGGTGAGAGAAGACAGGGAGCAGGCATGGCCAGTGGTAAGGCCTGGAAACAGAAGCCCATTGGTCTGGAAGACTCACTGTTGTCTGACCAGCCCTAACTGTGGCTTGTGCCTTTTCTCAAATCCACAGAGACTCTTTGTCACCTCCAGGCCAGAGTCTAAACCTCCCTGGGCATCAGAAGTCCCTCATCATTTGGTCTTGATCGGCCTGCCCAGCCTCTGCCCTGCTGACATGGAACTTTGAAAGGAACACAGACTTTGGAGCCAGAGGATGTGCATCCTGCTGCTGACTAGCCTCTCTGGGCCTCAGTTTCCTTACCTGCTAAATGGGGGCACAAATGTCTAATTGACAAGGTATCTGCAGGAGTTAAATGAAACCAGCTACCACCTGTAAACAGAATACGTGACCTTTCCTGCTGGACAAGTGGCAGCTGATGCTTTTACCATCATCTCCGAGGCTCAGTTCATCCGCATAGTGGGACTGGTGTTACCAACATATGGGATTGTCAAAAATATTAAATCTCAGTAGGTTACTGAGAAATTTTGCAAACAGTGAAGTCTTGGACAGTGTGAGTTACACCACACAATGCCAGCCAGTGTCCTTTCCTGAACATTCCTTCACTCACACCCTGAAACTTGGGTCAAGCTGTTTTTCTCTGGACCTGGGCAGCCTGATGCCCCGGAGTGCTGTCCATCCTGCCTCTCCTCAGCATTCTGAGGGTGCAACTACCACCACCGTTATTTATTAGCTCTTTCCTTTGCATCTGTCTTCCTGTTGTGGGCTCTTGTAGGGCAGAGTGGGGGTTTCACACTCCAAAGCGCAGCCCAGGGGGGGCACTTGATAAATATTGGTTTAATTGGATTATAACAAAAGAATAGGGGTGGGGGCAGCTGTCTCTCCCTCCACTCCTCTTCCAATCAGATGTCTAATGCTTCTCCAGGATGGAAATTAATTGAACCAAGGGCCATTTTCTGAGAGAAAAGAAAGCAATTTAGGATTTTAGAAATAATTGCAGTTCTGTGTTATATCCCATTTGGGGCAGGAGAGAGGAGTCAGATAAACAAACTCACAGCAAGAAGGCAGAGGAGTCACCATTTCTCTTAATAAAGGACGCACTTCATCTCTTAAGATCACTTACAAAGTGCCCTCCCACCAGCTGAGAGTCCTCCAAGTGCCTGAACACCCCCACCCACCACATGGGGGTCCAGAGTGGGAGCCACAGGCCTCCTGGCTCCTCTTCAAGTTAGGTTTGCCAGGACCTCTTCAGGGTGGCGTTGGCCCAGCTTTGCCAAACTCAGGGAGGAGGAACAGAAACGGACACTGGTCACTGGCAGTGACCTTTTCCCGGCCCATCTCCCAAGCCTCTGTGTTTCTCCATCACAGCAGTCCCTGCTGAACTCCCCGTCCCCCTGGGAGACCCCCACATTCCATCCATTACTCTCACTGTCAGGGAGGTCTTTCTGGAAGATACAGCTGAAAACGCCCTCCTTACCTTTTTCACTTGGAAGAGGGTTATTATACCTTCAAAATCCAGGTCTCTCTCTAACCTTTCTGAGCAGGTCACTCCCCTGACTCCTGTCTCTCTCTTTCTCTCTCTGTTTTTTAACACTTGCGGCACTGCACAGCCTCATTTGGACCTGTCTCTCTTCCCTACCACGAGTCTTAAAGAACCTGAACAATGTTGAGGAGTTCTCTGTGTTTCTGGTGCCAGTCGAGGTGAGGGGATGGGGGAAAGGAGGGGAGCCCCTCTCTGAATGTTGAGCATGGCCAAAGCTCCCCCATGCAGCAGACTTGTCTGCAACCCATGGGTCCCCTTTCATCCCCTGGTGTTGAGGCCGTGTGGTGCTAAGAAAGGTTGGTGGTTCCAGTCAAGCAGACTGAGTTCAGAGCAAGGACCTCTCCCAGTGAGTGGGTCAGAGGGCCAGACTCACTCAGAAGACACAGGAGAGGCACTGCTGGGCGAGGATGCTTGCACACTCTTTGTCCAGCGCTTACCCTCAAAACAGGGCCAAGGCACCTTGGCTTTGCAGAAGCTCCTGAGGGAGGAGGGTCTGACTTGGCAGGATGGCCTAACCCACCAGGCCCTGAGCTCCTCGAGGACAGGTGTTGTCTGGCCGCTCTGTGTCCCCAGCGTCTCCAGCATAGAGCTGAGCCTGGGGGATATCTGTGGAGCAGGACTGAAGGAGGCTAGCTTGGGGCTCAGGTTGGTACAGAGAGAAAAGGACAGAGAGCCTGAGGTGGCAGTTTCAGGGCCTGGGGTTGCTTGGGGAAGGCAGGGGCTCACACACACCACACTGGCCACAGCCCCCTCCTCCCCAGTCCTCCAGCCTTTAACAATCCTGAGTTGATAGGGCTGCCTTCACCAGAGCTCCAGGGCACACCAACTCCTCAAGTGGTTTAGAGGTTCTTCTGGAACAAGTGATGCCTCCAGGAAGCACAGAATAATAGGTCTATGTATCCAGCTGGGCCCTGACTTTTCACAGCTCAGCTGAAGGCTGCCCACCCGGGGACACAGGCTCTCAGTGAAATGGGTTTCCAGAATGTGTCTAGAAGCAAGGCCAAATCCTGGGGGAAGGACTTCAGGAGAGAGTGACTCTCTTGTCCCTTCCAACATCTTCCTAACATTGGCAATATGCCCATAATATTTTGGTAACCAGAAAATAATGCTATTTTACAGTGTAAAAAATATGTATAATGAGTGTATAGTGTAGGTGATATGGGGGGGATGTTGGGAAAGACTTCAGAAATGGTTAGGATTCTGGTAAACCGGTGGGAGGAGAAGCAGTGGGAAGTCATGACTAGAGGGCAGTTCCATTGGGTTGGAGGGCGGGGTCTACTTAGTGCAGCTGGACGTGGCACGGGAATAGGATGGGCCCAGTGTGACTGCCAGGGGGATAGCAGGGCCTGAGCTGGGGAGCAGCGAATCCTGACTAGCTTCAGGAGCACTCTACATTCCTCCTGCTACTTGCTTCAAATCCCATTATCTTTCCCCCGAAATACCAGAACCTCCTTCTAACCGCCCCAAGTGTCCCTCGGGCTAACTTCCATCCAGACTCCAAGCATACTCAGGAGGCACTTGGTAAAGCAAAGCAGTGCATGTGAGTCATGGGGCCCCTGTTAACATGCAGATTCCGACTCATTCGTTCAGGGTGAGGAGGTGACCACAGACCTCATGTGATGGCCGCGCGGCTGGTTCTCAGCGTGTGCTTTGAATATCAGGTCTTCGTGTGACTCTGTAAAACACTTCATGTTCATCCCTTAGCCCAGTTGATTGTGTCCAAAATGCCTCACACACCTCTGGGACCCCCCAGCACCTGGCCCTGGTCTACTCTCCAGCCTCTGGACACAACATTCACACCCTCTTCCTCCTCTCTAGTTGACCTGGATTGTCCTTCTTCATCACCTTACAGAATGTCCTACATGTTGTCCTTGTTGTCTGGGACACCCCAACTCTTCCCAACATACACGCAGCAGTGACTCGATTTGTGGAAGCCTTTCTTGTCCTCCCTCTCTCCCCAACATGATGCCACTCCGCAGCATTTACTTCTGCTGTTACGTGCTCTGCGTCTCTGCACAGCTCACGGTAGACATTCAGTACATTTTTGTTGACTGCATCTGAAACCAACACTCAAACCTCACGTGTGACTCTGAGATCAGTGATGAAACCACACTTTTCCTCCTCTTCAGCTTCTGATAGCTGATTTCAGGATCCCTGATAAGGCTGGCAGTGCTCACCCACAAGCCACATGGCTCCTCCCCTGCTGTTGAGGTCACTCGGGCTCTGTTATGTTCTAACCCAAGAATCAGCACCACCTTAACCCCAGAGTCCAGTGACTGCCTGGTCTTTGCTGTCTACAGGCTGCCTGGAGACCACCCAGGTCTCCAGGCCTCAGCTCTGTCATCTGTTATCACAACTGGATTGGAGACTGTGGCTGAAGTCCTATTGTCATCTCTCACTCCATCTCCTAGATGGCCACCCGAGTTCTCTCAAAACACTGTCACCTCCAAATGGACTACCTGGGTTCCTATTAATAGATCATCCCAGGGCCAGTGTCAAGCTGGTCAGGTTGAAAAATCCCCCTTTACAGAGAGTCGGGCACTTCTCTGGCCCTTATCCCCTCCCCAAAGTTGTGCCCAGTTTAGGTGGAGCCCCTGGCCCTTTTTTGTCATCTCTGATCGGTCAGTGCAGTAAATACTCCTGTGCCCAGTGCCTGTCATAAGGTGCCCCCAGTGCTTAGTTGAAGACTCATCCTCAGGATTTGCCATCAGGTTGAACAGCTTCCTTGAACATGCAAGCTGTCCTCCAGGGCTTGGCATGTGTGGCCCTGCACCCTCACCCTCTGGCCGGAGATCTTCCCTTAAACACAGACTAGTTTAGCAGGAGGCGAGGAGGTTCTCCTATGACCATATGGGAGCCCCCCTGAGTCAAACCTGTGCTCTCAAGGATCCTCAGGGAAGGTCATCAAGATAAAATAGCAGCTGAGGTGGCTGCATTGTGCCTCTGTAAGTCACTGAGAGTTTCCGATTCTCATCATTTCCTGAGGCCAAGTCCAAATGCAGTGACCTCTCTAGAGTCTGGGAAGGGCATGAGAAAAGGAGGAACCATCATTAGGAAATCTGATGAGGAGCTGATTACTGCTAACCATGCTGGATTTTCCTTTTAAATTATTCATAAACACAAGTTTAAATGTTTGTGTCCAGGCAGGCATCTAAAAACTAAATAAGCTGATGCAGTTAGGAAAAGTGGCCCTGTTGGAAACACCAAAACTGAATTTGACAACTGATTATTCTATGAATGAATTTATTCTATTTTTGGTTTTGGGGAGCTTGTAATGAAAGAAAGGAGGGGCAGTCTGCTTTGTGACTTAACCCCCGATGATGCTGACCCAAGATGCATGCTGCTCGTTCCTGGGGCTCTGAGTCTCGCCCTCCAGCACCTCCCTCAAGCCTGATCCCTACCTCCCGGCCTGGACTCTGGTTCTCTGGAGTCTGCTTGGTAGAATGTGCTGAGATCTTGCATGTGGCCCATCAGGTACTGCCATAAACTAACTACTAGTGAAAGAAAATTGAGATTTCCAGAAAGTCGTATTTTAAATGGGCAAGTCTCACCCTAAAACTCATTTGGGAGTTCACCTTAAGAAGATAAGTGACATGCGAAAAGATAAAGGCATAGTTGCCAAGGGCTGGGGTCGGGGAGGATGAATAGGCAGAGCACAGGGGATTTTTAGAGCAATGAAAGTACTCTGTATGACACGAAAATGGTGGATACAAGTCATTACACATTTATCCAAACCCGCAGAGTGTAAAACACCCAGAGTGAATTCTAATCTGTGCTATGGACTCTGGTGACAATGACATGTCCGTGTAGGTTTATCAGTTGTAATAAATGTTCCACTCCGGTGGGGGATGTTGGTGATGGGGAGGCTATACATATGTGAGGGTAGGAGGCATATAGGAAATCTCTGTGCCTTCCTTTTAATTTTGCTGGAAATATGAAATTGTTCTCAAAAATAAAGGTTTTTTTATGAAAGATAAAGAAGAAAGAAAGGTCATCAAAACATTGTGTAAAATAGCAAATGATAGGCTGAGAACTGTCAGTGGTCTCATGGAGCTTGGGAACAACAATTGGAATTCAAGGTACAAAGATGAGAGACCATCATGAATATCCCTGCCTTTTAGTTGGGACCCCTGAAGGGCCACATCGAAAAACAATGGCTACCAGAAATAGGCCAGGCTTTGTTGTGATAAAAGTCCAGGTTCAAATTTCCACATTAACTGAATACAGGAGAAAAGTTCTATAATCATCTCAGCAAATGCAAAAATGCTTTAAGAGCTCAATATCCACTTATCATTAAAAACTTACAGAAAATATAAAGAGATTTCCTTAATCTGATAAACCTACAGCAAATACTGTACTTAATAGCAAGATATTAGGGGCTCTTTCCTAGAGTTCAGTGATAGTTTGCTCTCAGAAATTCTATTTTGCATTGTATAGAGGTCCTAGTCCATGCAATAAGGAAAGAAAATATTTTAAATGCACTGGCTAGAAAGAAAAATATTGAACTGTCATTTTTCACCAATGAAAAGATTGCATACATAGAATATCCAAAATATTCCAGAGATAAATTATTAAAGTAAATGCATGTATAGGAAGGCTTCCTATACACAAACAATAAATCTGAAGAAGAAGAAATCAAAAAAAACATCACTTTCATTATCAAAACAAAAAAAATCAAATACCTGGGAATAAATCTAACAAAAGAGGTAAAGGACCTATACAAAGAAAACTATAAAACACTGTTAAAAGAAATAGAAGAAGACACAAAGAAATGAAAAGACATCCCCTGCTGATGGATTGGAAGAATTAACATCATCAAAATGGCCATCCTACCAAAAGCAATATACAGATTCAATGCTATTCCAATAAAAATTTCAAAGACATTCTTCAAAGAAATAGAACAATTATTGATGAAATTCATATGGAATCACCAAAAACCCCAAATAGCCAAAGCTCTTCTGAAAAAAAAAAAGAAGGGAATGGAGGCATCACACTCCCAGACTTCAAAAGATACTTCAAAGCCATAATCATCAAAACTGCATGGTATTGGAACAAGAATAGACACACAGACCAATGGAATCGAATAGAAAATCCAGAAATAAACCCACAGATTTATGGTCAACTAATATTTGACAAAGGAGCAAAGAATATGCACTGGAGCAAAGAAAGTTTGTTCAATAAATGGTGTTGGGAAAACTGGGTCGCTACATGCAAAAGAATGAAGCTTGACCACTACCTCACACCAGGCACAAAAACCAACTCAAAATGGATTAAAGAACTAGACATAAGACCTGAAACTATAAAATACATAGAAGAAAATACAGGTGAAACACCACATGACATGCACCTCAAAGACATCTTTACAGCCACATCACCCAAAGCAGTGATAGTGAAGGCAAAGATAAACAGCTGGGACTACATCAAATTAAAGGGCTTCTGCACAGCAAAAGAGACAATAACCAAAACAAAGAGAAACCACACCAACTGGGAGAAAATTTTTGCACACAACACTAACGATAAAGGCCTGATCACAAAAATCTACAAAGAGCTGATGAGACTCAACAAAAACAAAGAAAATAATTCAGTCAAAAAAATGGGCAGAAGAGCTAAAAAGAAACTTCTCTGAAGAAGAAATGCAAATGGCCAATAGGCATATGAAAAAATGTTCAACATCACTTGTAATCAGGGAAATGCAAATCAAAATTACAATGAGATACCATCTCACACCAGTGAGAATGGCACATATTAAAAAAACTAGCAACAACAAATGTTGGCGAGGTTGTGGAGAAAAAGGAACTCTCCTGCACTGCTGGTGGGAGTGCAAACTGGTCCAACCACTATGGAGAGCTGTGTGGAGATTTCTTGACCTACTAAAGATAGAGCTTCCATATGATCCAGCAATTCCACTCCTAGGTATTTACCCAAATGACACAGAAACAGTAATTCCAAAGGGTACCTGCACCCCTATGTTTATAGCAGCACTATTTACAATAGCTAAGCTATGGAAGCGACCCCAATGCCCAAAAATAGATGACTGGATCAAGAAGATGTGGCACATATACACAATGGACTGTTACTCAGCAATCAAAAAAGATAAACACATGCAGTTTGCAGCAACATGTATGGAGCTAGAAAGAATCATGCTCAGCGAAATAAGTCAGAAGGAAAAAGATTAACCCCAGATGGTCTCATTCATAGCAGGAATTTAGAAAACCTAAATAAGAGGCCAGGAAAAAGACTAATCAATACAAAGTAAAAATCAAAATCAACAAGCAACTATAAACCAGAGACACACTATGGGGGGTGGGGGGGTCCATTTGTATGGGGAATATAACCAAAATGAAAATGCATACATTGTGCAAAGATGAAAAAAGATGTAAGAATTATATAAAATAAAATATTTAAATAAAAAAATAAAAGTAAATATATGAATTTACCTAGGTTACTGAATAAATGATGGATACACAAAAATCATTAATGCTTCTATATGCTCGTTAATGGTTAGAAAACAAAACTTTAAAAGTCTATCACTCAGTAGCATAAAAAATCAAATGCCTACATATAAATCTAAAAGAAAATTTGAGAGACTTCTGCCTGGGAAACTACAAATAAAATAGCATTAAGATAGATTTAAGACATAAGTAAATAAGGGAAATACTATCATGCTTATGAACTGAAAGACTTAATATATTATAAGATGTCAATTTTCCCTAAACTGATTTATAGATTTAACGTAATATCAACAAAAATACCCCAGAGGTTATTGCAAGTGTGCAGATATTGATAAAACAATTATAAATTTGTATGAAATTAAAAGGTCTAAGAATATCTAAGATAATCTTTTTTTTAAAAGATTTATTTATTTATACATACAAGGCTGGGGTACAGGCCAGAGTTGCAAGGGGGTGGTGGTGAGAGGATTCACAAGAGACAAAGTGGGGAACAGAACAGGCAGACCAACTGAAATACACTGCTGAGGAGAGCAGTGGGCAAGAGAGGAGAGGTCTGCTGCGCCATGTTGGTCAGCTCCCTGGCTGACCAGGGATGGAACTCGTGCTGCAGAGGGTGTGGATTGCTTCATAGTGCTGCATCTTCACCCCTTGAACCACCAGGGAGGTCCATATCTAAGATAATCTTTGTACTATCAAATACCTGGTTTTTTAAAATAACGGCAGAGGAATCAAGATATTGTGATATTGGGACCAGGATAGGCAATAAGGAACCATAAAATAACTACCCATATGCTGGTTTGTGTAAAGACACAGTTAATATTTGAAAAAGATGGCACTACCCAGCAGTGGGGAAATGACAGTGTTCTCTTTAATTTAACTGGATATCAGTTCAACAACTGGATATCCATATGGGAAAAATGAATGTTGACCCCAACCCCACATCATACAAGGAACTCAACTCCACTTGAATTATACATTTACATGTACAATGAAGCCTCTAGGATATAATTAGCTTCATAATCTTGGAGGAGGCAAAGGTTTTTCAAACAGGACACACAAGCAGTAAACTTTAATCACTGATAAATTGGACAACAGTAAAATAAAGATAACTACAAATTAATAAGAGAAGAAGATAACAGAAAATCAAGCAAAATATTTGAATAGGTGCTTTACAAAAGAAGTTATTTAAATGGTCAATAAACTGAAAATACATTCAAAATTATTAGTAATCTGGAGGATGCACATTAAAAGCACAATAAGACCCTGTAGGGTAAGGTAAAAAGTATCAGGCTTTTTTGCCCTCCCACCATTAGGATAGATGACGGAACACTGTGGTCCTGAATGCATGCCTGATGGCGGGCACCTGGAGTAGGGTGTGGGCATATGTAGATGGGATTCACCTGTACTGAGAGACTGGTGGCGGTGTCACAGAGACACCAGCAGAAGCAGAACGAATGCAGAGGCAGAGCCACGAGAGCTGCTGAGAACAAGGCCACTAGAGAACATCGGAGAGCTCAGAAAGAGTGAAGACTTGCTGCCTGCTGTGTACCTGGTAAATCCCAATAAAAGCCTACAAAAGCCACTGAGGGTTCCAGGACTCTCTTCTCCTTTACCTGGTTTGCTGGATCATAAAACCTGCACTGTGCCATTCCTGCTATTACAGACCCACTAGACAATCTAAAATTCAAAAAGTACTGACAAAGATGTGGAGTAACCAGACTGCTCTTACATGTGGGAATATATGCAAGAATATACTTACATTTGATCTGGAGGTAAATGGTAAATAGCAAATGGTCTGAACAGGTAAAGGTCTAAACAGGAAGGTCGTCCAAGCATTACGGGGGTACAAGACTCACCTAAGAGCTGTGAGCACTCCAAGGATTGACTGGAAAAAGAAAGATTATAATCTCTCCTGCCTTTTCTCTAAATTCTAGATGAAATTGTCAGCCAGGCTCTTACCCAACTGATATTTGTAACAGATCCTTAATAACTTATTCTTTGCTGAGAAGAAATTGCATGCATCCTAGTGAATTGATGATTTTATTGCCTTTGAAGTTGAGGGGATTGTTTCTCATTTTCTGCTTCCTTAGCTAAATGTTTCAACACTATAGTCCAAATACAGCCACTGTTGAAGAGGAAGAAAAATCAATAGAGAACTTGAGTTTATTGGGCATGATCTTATGACTTTCTATCATAAAATAATTTCTGTAATTGGATTCCAGAGTTGGAATCCAGAAAATAATTTCTAAAACTGAAGTCCAGAAAATGAAACAAATCACTGAGCACATACAAATTTTGTATTACCACTTCTACTTTTGACTCCCTGCTTGTGATTTTAAATGCTCGGTGCCTAGCAGCGTTGTGCATTGCGCATGCACCTGTCCATACACTCACATGTTTCCTGACTGTCAGCCCGAGCTCTTCCCTTTACTCCATGAGTCCTCTTTGGACATTCCTTTGCTGAGTGACAAATTCCTGACACTGTCTTGGCTTCAGTTTCCCTACCTGCACATAGAAGGACCTGGATAAAATTACCTCTTTGACTCCAACTGACTCAGACTTCAAACCATGGTGCTTTGAGACACCTGCCTCTTTTAGAAGCAAATTCTCAGGCCCAGGACAAAACAGGCAAAGCTGAGAGCATTGGTCCTTTTAAGGATTCAATTAATTGGGCTCTGGGTCGAGAAAAATCAGCTTGGGGCTGATTCTTGTGGTCTCCAGCTTCAGCTTCATCCTCCACACAATGTCACTCTTCTGCTCATTCACTCACTCACACACTGATTCATTTAGTATGTCATATATTCCACACAGCACTGGCAAGTCATGGAGCTTGAAAAGACCCTCAAAATTCACCAGCTGGGGGCCTCCCTGGTGGCTCAAGGGGTTAAGATGCAACCTATGGAGCTGTCTGCAGTCTCTGCAGCACGAGTTCAATTCCCCAGCCAGTCAGGGAGCAACCCACATGGCACAGCAGACCTCCTGTCTCGCCCGCTGCTCCCCTCAGCAGTGTACTTCAGTCAATCTGCCTGTACTGTTGTTCATTCAGTCTCTGGTAAATCCTCTCACCCCCCACACCTCTGGCCTGTACCCCAGCTCTTATATGCATAAATTAATAAATCTTTAAAAAAAATTCACCAGCTACAGGGCCTCCCTGGTGGTGCAAGGGGTTAAGACGCAGCACTATGAAGCAATCTGCACCCTCTGAAGCCCGAGTTTGATCCCCAGCTGGCCAGAGAGATACCCACATGGTGCAGCAGACCTCTTCTCTCTCGCCCGCTGCTCCCCTCAGCAGTGTATTTCAGTCAGCCTGCCTGTTCTGCTCCCCACTCTGTCTCTGGTGAATCCTCTCACCCCCCCAACCTCTGGCCTGTACCCCAGTTCTTGTATACATAAATAAATAACTCTTTAAAAAAAATTCACCAGCTATAAATTCTCACCTTAGTACACCAATGCCTAACTAACGACCATTGAAAGTTGTCATTTCTTTGGCAATGTCAATGACCAGGGATTGCTTACCCCTCAACCCCAAATGTGAATGTCCTGTGGGTCTGAAAGGCTGCCTCCTCCTGAGTCATTGAAGGGTCTGCTGTCACAATCATCTAGCTCAAGTGCTCCCCCTTTGCTGCTAACAGTTGCCTCTTATGACTCCCCCTCCCAGGAGCCAGAGAAGCCAGAGTTAAAGAGTGCCCCCTTCTGGGCCAGCCTTTGGACCAACATAGAGTCCCCTTTGGGTCTGAAGTACCTACTGTTGGCCCAGGGGTTGGTCTCGGGGCAGCTTGCCTGTCCACGTGGATTTCATGACCACTTGCACTAATGCCAATCTTGGCCTGAGTTCCTCACATTACTGGCTTCCTTTCAGCAAAGGCTGCTCAGTGAAGGGTATAATTTCCTGACTTTAATGCATGACAAGGTTTCACTTAAAGGATAAAATAAAATTACCTCAGGAAGCAGACACTGGGAAGTCACAGATATGGCTTGGGCCACAGGGACATGTAGGACTGAGCAGGTTGGAGAGAGTGCACGGGAGTCCCCCTGCTGGTGACAATGACATGACTTCCCTGTGACTCGCAGGAAAAGTTCCATGGCCAGGGTCAGAGTTCAACAGGGTTGGAGATCAGCTTAGCTGGTCAAATGATCTCTGTAGTCATGACTGTCCTAGATGGGCACTTCATGATTAAAAACAATGTGTGACCTTGTGTTCTAACCATCCACGCTTCAGGCCTTCAATGAGGACCCCTCACCAAGGTTGGAAGATTCCCCAGTAATGCACGTGGTGTTTCTGAAGCCTTCTACAGATAACTGAGATTCATGGCGCAATGTGGAACTGATGGCTAAGAGTGGGGCTGGGACTTCCCAAGGTTACTGAGGGCCTCATTGACTCATTTAAAGCAGAGTTCTTGGAGTAAGGAAACAATGGTACAACACCAAGTGAAGAAGGCACCTTGCCTTCCATCTCAGCCACTGTCTGATGCCATCCTGATGGGTGAAGGAAGCAGAAAGCATGGAGGTAAAAGGTGCAGCTAAGACGTGAGGGAGGTTTTTGTCTGTGAGGAAGCTCCACTGGACACCAGTCCTCCTGGCAGGCACAGGTTGAGGGTGGGACATTCCTTGACTAGATTTGCAGAACTTTTCTAGAACCTCTTCCCAGAAGCTGTGGAGCCATTAGGTGGGAGAGCAAAGGTAAGCAAAGCTCATGCCCAGATGTGTAAGGGCTGCTGGAAGGACATGGAGTCTTTAGGCCCTGCCTCGGGGGAAGCTCTTCAGACCATGCCTCACATGCCACACAAGGACATGCTCCATCAGGGGCAGGAAGCTCCAGTTCCCCCCATCCTGGAGCCTGTTCTTCAGGTCAGTTCTTCAAAGATCTACCAGTTCTCTAGGTCACAGGCTAAACACTGTTGTTGTCCTCAGAAGGATAGAGAGAGGCTGGCTGGGTTCAGGGCACAACCCCAAGACCTCAGGGTCAGACACCTCCCTCCATTTCTGTCTAGGGTTAAGAAGGCCCAGTTTTCTGGAGCCTCCTCAGGATGGGAGTAAGGGGGATCTAAGCGATGCCAGAGTTGACCCTTCTGAAGGACTGCAGCAGGGGTGGTCCCTGTGACCTTCAGAACTGTACTTACCACTGTCCTCTGAAGGGCCCTCTTGCTGTGAAGTCACTGCACTGCCCTTTCCAACCACTTGGCCTTGTGTGAGGATAAGGTCCAGGGGAGGAGGTCTGATGAGGGGCAATGTCTGGGCACTGTTTGTATATCCACTGACTATTCAGTTGGGGGAAGCTGGTGTCTACAGCAGAGGAACAACCTGAGAGAGACAGCTTGGAAAGAGGATGAGGGTTGGAAAACTCCAGCTTGACCAAAAACTCCCCTTTGGACATGGGCCATTCCTCTCTCCAACCCCCTACTTTCTCCACTTGCAAACCTCCATTTGTCAACCAGCAGTAACCTCTCAGGCACTTTCCACTGTGAGACTCTGGTAAGAACCCAATAAGCAGGAGGTAGAAAAACAATCTGTAGAAAAGCCAGGCTGCAGAAGGGGGCTTCTCCACCCCAAGGCCAATTTTCCAGAGCTTCAGGGTCTTCAGCCCTTAAGGAGAGGATCCTCTCAGAGGTGACCAGCTGCCCCTGAGGCGTCCTGGCTGTAACTCACACACAGCAGGACTCTTTGGAGGGACTGGAAGTTGGACTGAAACAGTCTTCAAAGATGCAACACCAATTATTTTGAATATTCATGGGGTGAGTTTCACTGGGGGGAGGTTTGATGCTAAGCATAACAGCTGGACTCAGGTTGCAAACAGACCTAATTTTAGAGTTGTTTTGACATTTTTCCAGGATTTAGTCATTGGTGCCTGGGATAAGAGGAACCCAGAAGTAGGGAATATTGTTTTATAAATGTGTTTCTGTCCAGTTACTTTGGAGGCACAAAGAAATTCTCAGCTAGAGAATTTTGCAAAGGGCCACAAGCCGCTTTCCAAAACTGACCATTTCTTTAAGATCTAAACATAATCTACCCTATGGACATGATGTTTCATGCCTAGATATTTAGGCAAGAAAGTAAAACATGTCTGCATAAACTTTGTACAAGAATGTTCAGAGCCTTGTCATGATAATCCAGAACTAGAAACAACTCAGATGTCCATTATCAGGAGAACAGCTAACCTGTGGTAAGGTCCTATTATGATTGCTCAGCAATAATTTTAAAAAGTTACAACATGCGTAACTTTGAGATAAGTTACAACATGGGTAAATCTCAAAACTTAATGTGCTAAAAGAAAGAAGCCAAACACAAAAGAGTACTCATAATAACATTTCATTCCTATGGAGTTCTGGAATATTCAAATTACCTATGGTGATCAAAATCTGATCAGAGGTTACTTTGGGGTAGGAGTGGGGAATTGACTGGGAAGGGACATAAGGGAATTTTCTGGAGTGATGAAGATGTCCTGTCTTGACTCCATCAATCTCTTTCCCCCTCTTGGCTTGTTATTCGAGTTAAATAGATATTATTTGTCCCCCTATTTGCTGTTTTGTGCCTCATGCCTTATCTCTCCCTAAAACCCCTCCTGAACCAGTCTCCATAAGTCCAGATACTGTCTATCCCCTAGGAAATGATTAAAATGCCACCTGCTCCACCTGCCTTATCCTTACCTAATAGCAGTTACTCCCTGTGCAGGTCAGACCATATAATATTGCATCCCCATCAAATCTTTTTGGGGTCCTGGGTACTTTGTGTGTGTGTGTGTGTGTGTGTGTGTGTGTGTGTGTGTTGTTAGGAGTTGGATGTATCCAGCTCTATTTGTTCACTATATCTTGACCTTGCTGGCAGGAGCACTGAGTAGATTCCAGCCACCCCAAGCCCAAGAAAGGACCCAGAGCAGCAGCCCAATGTCTATAGGGAATAAATGAGTGACTGAGGTGCACACCTTCTCTTTGTTTTTGCAGACACTGCACTGCATTGTGCTCGAGTCCTTTCATTTTTCAGCCACGTAGGATGCAAACCACGCTAATCTTTGCAGGAGCATCCTCTGGGCCCCTGGAGAGGGCTGGGCTGCCAACTTCTCATGGAGTAATTAAATGACAAATTACCTGCAGGCTCTCAGCTGGAAAACCTGTAGGAGCACAGCCTTTCCATATTCATAGGGTTTAATCAAATCTGAAAGCTCAGAAGAACTTCACAGTTCTTTGTTCATTTGAAAATGGGGAAACTGAGGCTCAGCGTAGAACAGTGACTCATTCAAGGATGTACAGGGATTGGGTAGGGTGGGATGCTTATCGTCCTCTCTTGACGTTTCCACGAGAGAGGGGTTTCCATTTCACTCCCCACAATGCGATGGGATTATGGGGGCATTTCCCACACTTCTCTCCCACCCAAGAATAGAAAAACCTTACCCACAGGAGAGATGGATAGAGGAAGGTAAAGACCACTGGCCAGACATCTCTCAGACCACATTCTCCACAAGCTGCTTCCTCCAGCAGGAGTCTGGGACCAAGACTCCGTCCCCTGAGGAGACACACATCAGGCTGGGGGAGGAGGGAAGCACAGATTCTCCAGATACTGGGTTTTCACTGGGAAGGTAAACAAAATTCAGGGGGAAAGGATTTGTACATCCTATGCTGGGGTCAGTCCAAGGTGAGTTCACTAATCCAGCCTTATCGGCAATACAGTTGATAATGTGTTTTGATTCTTAAACAGATCTGGTGTCTGTTCTCAGAGCTGATACACTCCCTCTCCACATAGGCAGTTGGCAGTGCTGGGCAGAGTCAGGCCTCCTCCCACCCACCCAAACAATTTCCCTGGAAGGGAGAAAGGAATCAGGGGGTGGCAGGTGTCAGAGGTGGTACCCCAGTTTCTTGTCTGGGTAACCAGATGGATCAGGAAGTCACTGTCTTAGAAAAAAAATGAATGCGGCCACCCTGGTGATGCAAGGGGTTAAGACGTAGCACCCTGAAGCTATCCACAGCCGCTGCAGCATGAGTTCGATCTCTGGGCAGGGAGGTGACCCACATGGCCCAGCAGACCTCTCCTGTCTCACCTGCTGCTCCCCTCAGCAGTGCATTAAAGTAGATGCCCTGTTCTGCTCCCCACTCTGTCTCTGGTGAACCCTCTCACCCCCTACACCTCTGGCCTCTACCCCAGTTCTTGTATGCATAAGAAAAGAAATGGAAAAAAAAAAAGAAAAGAAATGAAAAGAGTGGGTTTGGGAGATGAAAATAAGCTAATCTTTGATCCCAGCCTGCAGATCCTGAGGGTATCTATGTGGAGGTATCCAGGAGGCAATACCTGGAACTTCCAAGAGAGTCCTGGACAACTGGAAATGGAGACATAGGAGCCCTTGGGGCATTTAGGTATGGGTACATACCCACAGAGACAAGGATTCAGCCCAGAACCCTCAGGGCTCCAAGTTTGGTGGTGATTGAAGAATGAGAAAACCAGCAAGTCAGTGATTCTCAAAGTGTGGTCTGTGAGCCAACAGCATCAACATCGCTCGATAGCTTGTTAGATGTACAAATTCCCCAGCCCCACTGGATCAGAAATTTGGGCTTGAGGCCCAATCTATATTTAATAAATTCTCCAACTATTTCCAATGCACAATAACCAAGATATGAAAACAGCCTAAATAGCCCCAAATAGATGACTAGATAAAGAAGATGTGGTGTATATACACAATAGAATATTACCCAGTGATCAAAAAAGATAAACTCATGTTATGTGGCAACATGGATGGAACTGGAAGGGATCATGCTAAACAAAACAAGCTAGAAGGAACAAGATAATTTCCCTCACATGTGGATATAGAGAAACCAACCAAAGGCTCAGACAAAGACAAATTTTAAAATCAGCCCTTGAAAAGTGAATAGATCTGAGACATCTGGAGGGCAGGGGATGCCTGAGAACAGGGTGGGGGAGAGCACAATGGATTGTGGTGGGAAATTATGGCTGTTTCGGTGGTGGGAGAGCTATAAAGTGCACACCTAAAGAGAGAAATTCTTTCTGATCAAAAAATTTACAAAGATGTAAAACAATGGTACTTCATTAAAAAATTAAAAAAAATTAAGAAAACATAAAAGATAAAATGGGATTTTAGAAAATAAATTTAAAAAAAGAATCTCTTGTATCAATGATTACCTTCTTATAGATCTTGAATTGGTTTTATCTCTAGGTATTTGTTAGGTTTTGATGCTGATAAATATTATTTCTTATAAGTTATATTTTTTAAGGCTTATTTATTTATACATACTGAAACTGAGGACAGGCCAGAGGTGTGGAGAATGAGAGAATTCACCATATACAAAGTGGGGAGTAGAACAGGTGGATCTACTAAAATACACTGCTGAGGGGAGCAGCAGGTGAGACAAAAGAGGTCTGGTGTGCCATGTGGGTAGTTCCCTGTCCAGGGATCAAGCTCATTCTGCTGTGGCTGGGGATAGTTTCTTGGGTTGCGACTTAACCTCTTGTGCCTCCAGGGAGGCCCATTTATAAGTTTTAAAAGTTGATGTACAGATTAATCCCTTTGGATTTCCTATGTGACCGTTGAATGCTGTAGGCAGATGACACAGAAGAGGCCATAGGCTTGGAAATAAATAGAACATCTGTAAACTCAGAAGAAAGCTATTTCTTTGGAGAAAAGGAGTCTGCTGTGTGCTCTATGGTGTGCATGTGTCCACACACATAGGCACAGAGAACCTTCCAGCTGTCATGTAGACGAAATGTGGACTAAATCCACACTCATCCACACATAGGCTGTGGAGCTTCTTCCAGGTCCCATTCCTGGGCTCCTGGGGTCTGCCAGGGCCACCTGTCAGAACATCCTGCTCCTGTCTGTGACTGCCACACTTCCCCCAGTGACAATGTCAGAGATGGCACAGGATGACTAGATGCAATATAATTCCCAAGTAAGGAGATCTGCTTTCTCAGATCTGGTTAGGAATCTCTGCAAACAAGGTTAACCAACCAATGAGGTTAACAGATCTTCTAAATAAACCTGTCTGGCACTGAGGGGTCCCCAGGATGTGGGATTTCAGTGCTAAAACCTGGAGAGTCCCACACCACCCAGGATGGTGGTCACCCCTAACTTCTAACTTGTCTACCTTAGAACTGAACAGACTGATGAAGAAGAGGACCACAAAGAGAACATCTGAGAGCAATGTGTGGCCCCAATGATTAGGAGGTAAAGATGGATTGTGAGAATTGTGACTGTTCCCATCTTTTCTGTTCAGGCCACTCTCCTTTAGCTTCTCAGACCTACAAGCCTGCAGCTCTGTCAGCTAAGTAACCTGCTTCTTTGAGCCGTCTTCCCTGATGTGGAGCACACTAGAAGTCTTTGGTACCAGAGTTCCCCCAGAATCCTTTAACAGTCAGTACCTTGGGGGTTTCTGACCACTAATCACCATCATCCAGGGGGTGGGGAAATGTGATTTGTACAGGCACCAGCCACAAAGACGGCAATGTCCTTAGTTGTTAAGTTCCCCTTTAACAGACAAATTCTCATGTGTAACTTTCATCTCACAACCCAAAGTCACCACTTTCCAAGTAAAAAGAGCCTACCTTTCTCCCAAATGAGTAAGATTATTATAGGGTTAGCCTTGAATTTTCTCTGGATTTTTTTTTTTTTGGAGGTAACATTAGCTTACATCACTGTTTGTGATCTAGGGAATGGACCTATCCCTCCTCAGATGTATGTGACCATACCATACTTAGACCATACAACTAAGGCACCCATAGTCCTCCACTATAGACCCTTGTCAAGTCTGAACTGGTTTCCACTGACCAAGGGCTAATCAGTCCTAGCTGTATCCACGGGGCTGCCTCTGCATTTCACGGGGCTCACTGCTGCAGGAGGTGCAGCTGGCGGGGCCACAGCCTGCCCTTGCCTCAGCTGGCACATCCACGCCCGTTGGCAGGGCC
Source organism: Talpa occidentalis (assembly GCF_014898055.3). NCBI lineage: Eukaryota > Metazoa > Chordata > Mammalia > Eulipotyphla > Talpidae > Talpa > Talpa occidentalis. The sequence goes on from NW_023605083.1 coordinate 89,407,451, forward strand.
TGCTCCAGCACTTTTCAGGGTCTATTGTGTCAAGCTTGCTTCCAGCTCCTACCCGAGGGCTTCCTGCGGCCCACAGGGGCCCACCTCACTGGGTTTGCTTCCACCTGCCCCAGGACTCACTGAGGTCTGCGGGGCCTCAGCTGGTGGGGGTGCTTCCACATCCTATTCCTGGGCTCCTGGGGTCTGCCAGGCTGCTTTTCAGTTCCATTCTACTGGTCATGGATCTGCTGGGGATCCCTCACCCACCCACGCTCCCTGCTTGGCCCCTTCCACTGCTCACTGCCTCCCTCCTCCCAACATTACTTAGCTTATGCGCTTCAAAACAGCGATGTAATGATCGTGTGTGTGTGTGTGTGTGTGTGTGTGTGTGTGTGTGTGTGTGTGTGTGAGATCTAGCTAATCTATCTCTTTATGTAAAGGCAGGAGAGACAATTTTAGAATAACTAGACTGAAAAGAATGAACAACTAGGGCCTCCCTGGTGGTGCAGGGGGTTAAGACGCAGCCCATGAAGCTGTCCGCAGCCACTGCAGCAGCACGGGTTTGATCCCTGGGGAGCTACCTACATGGCGCAGCAGCCCTCTCCTGTCTCACCAGCTGCTCCCCTCAGCAGTGTATTTCAGTAGATCTGCCTGTTCGGTTCATCACTCTGTCTCTAGTGAGTCCTTTCACCCCCCACATCTCTGGTCTGTACCCGAGTTCTTGGATGCATAAATAAATCTTCAAAAAAAAAAAAAAAAAAAAAGAATGCACAGCTAAATGCAATGTGAAAGCCTTGACTGATATTAGATTTAAAAAAAAAAAAAGGACATTCATTGGATACCTTTTTTGTGTGCCCTAGACATCTGTTTCTCCTTCAGAAGTTATTGGTTTTGTTCTGCTCCAAACTAACTGTGAGTACATGGAGCAGGTGAGCCCCAAGTCTTCACTCTGCTGACATCTTGCTACTCCTCCTTCAAATAGCTCAAGGAAGAAACTTTTGCAAAAAGTAGAGTAGGATGAATCACTTCCAAACCCCAGGAAGTCCTCAATTCCAAAAGTGTCCAGTACGGATGTCTTAGCGATGGCCTTGAAATAAAACACAAGCCGTGTAGCAGGGAGGACCAGAGTGCCCAGACTTCACTGGATGCAATTCCTGGGGACCAAGGCGGATGCACACAAGCCTGAGATCCCCACCACACAGACTGAGGGCCACATGAAGACCTTCTATTTTTTAAAAGAAGGAAATCATTCACAAATGCCAGTCATTTATTATTAATTACAAATTACTAGCAACACAGCACATGAACTGGGACACTTCCTTGAGAACCACCAAACTTGAAACAAATTCCTTGCAGGTAAGACGACACCTGTGTGTGGATAGATGGCAGCAGATATGTGAGGAGTGATCCAAGATGCCGGTCATGACAATGAGCTCTGACTCACCAGCCCAGATGGAGATTATGTGGCCGTGGTCTCCAGGCTCCTCCTCGTGATGGCGTCTGTGGCCAACAGCACTAGTGAGTCATGGACATCACTGGCCACCCCCATCTGCCCTCCTGTCCCTCCTCTCATTGCCTCTTTGCAGGAGCCAAAGTCCCCAAGGACGGTAGCAGATTCACAACCTTTTCTCATGTGAGGCAAGATGTTGAAGATCCAGAGTCCTGGCACCTGGTCTGCGGAGCTACTGCCAAGCCCCATGATTGTCTGTGAAGGACCCTGGGAGCAGCCTTATATGCAGTGGGGAGAAGAGGAAGGAATCAAATATTGAACTTGGGTCCTACCTTAAGCCCTCTGAGTCTTAACCTTCTCACCTTATGTGTCTCAAAATCTCTGTGTTGAACTCATCATTTTGCAAACAACAGTGTAATAATAGATACAGGCAAGAATCAGAAAGGAATGCTAAATCATTGACTGAAATGATATTGGGGACTAGGATATTCACAGGTTCTCCAAGTATCATCCCACAGTTGCTTATTAATTACAAAAGGTAAGTGTACTTCTATAAGGGAGAAAGCTGGTGGATACCACCTTAGCCAAGTAATCTAACATCACCAGAAGCGGGACAATATGTGTATCTTGATATGATTCATTGGAAAGTATAAGGTTTCCCCATTCGTAGAAAGTAGAACATTCTTGCTTAGTATAATTTTATAGGTTATTTTGGGAGGCCTGGGAATGCTCAAATTTTTTATATAAAATAATGGTAATAGCATTCCTTGATCCAAAAAAATAGCCTACCAAATCATACCAAATAGGAACATTCTATTTTCTGAAGCAAAGGAAACCTGTATGCATCATCATATATGTGATATATGTGGTATTTTTACCCAAATTTTAACAAGGAAATAATTAATGTATTCTGATAGCTTAGGCTCTTCAAAACAGTAATATCATGATTTTATATATATACACACACATATAATCTAGGCAATCTATCATCTATCTCTTTTTTTTAAAAAAAAAAAAGATTTATTTATTTATTTATACAAGCACTGGGTACAGTCAGAAGAGCAGGAAGGTGAGAGCGTTCACCAGAGTCAGAGCGGAGAGCAGAGCAGGCAGACTGATGAAATACACTGCTGAGGGGAGCAGCGGGTGGCAGGAGAGGTCTGCGCACCATGTGGGACCCTCACCCGGTGGCCGGGGATCGAACTGACGCTGTAGAGGCTGTGGGCAGCTTCGCAACCCAGTGCTCAACAGCTGTGTCACCGGGGAGGCTCTATCATCTATCTCTTTATGCAAAGACAGGAGAGACTATTTTAGAATAACTGGACTGAAAAGAATGGACAACCAAATGCAATGTGAAATCCTTGATGATCCTGGATTTTAAAAAACAAGAGTAGAAAGGACAGTCACTGGATACCATTTTCGTGCTCTTTTGAAATCTTTTTTTTTTTTTAAACAAATGACTTTTTAAAAAAACATATTTATTTATTTATTTATACAAGCACTGGGTACAGTCAGAAGTTCAGGAGGGTGAGAGAATTCACCAGAGCCAGAGAGGGGAACAGAGCAGGCAGACTGATGAAATACACTGCTGAGGGGAGCAGCGGGTGCAGCAGGAGAGGTCTATGCACCATGTGGGACCCTCTCAGGTGGCCGGGGATTGAACTGGAGCTGCAAAGGCTGCTGGCAGCTTTGCAGCCCAGTGTTCAACCACTGCACCACCGGGGAGGCCCTCTTTCGAAATCTCTTGATGCCACCTCTTCCCCAGGCATTGCGTCGCCACTCCCTCCACACTGGTTTTGATCATTTTTGTCTGGGTGAAAGCTGACAAGATGTCCCCCTCACACGGAGGTGCTGTGGGTTTCTTGATTTCAGCCCTAATGCTTTTCTGACTCCCCAGCACAGAGTGGTCATGTCTGATTGGAAGTTTGGGGCTGCTAAAGACAGGGGATCAGCCCTGACTACAGAAGATAGGAGCCCATGGACTCACACACTTAGCCCTTTCTCCTGCAGATGGACAGATCCTTTCTTAAGAATCAAACACCAACCAACTCTTCCTCATATTGACTCTCCCTCCTTCTGGTACTTACCCTCCTCCAATCCCCCATTCCTGTTTCCAAACATTGCATTTTCCAAACACCAGCACTCAACTGACTGCCTCAAGCTCATTTTTCAGGGAAACCTAGGCGAAGAGAGACAGTTTGGGGACAGTTGGAAAATTCTGAATATAGAGTGTCTAGTAGATGACATTGTTGTATGAATGATAAATTTATTTGTTTGATAATGGTGCAATGATTGTGTAAGAGAACAAGGAAATGTCCTTGCTATTAAGAGACACACTGAAGTGCTTCAGAGGTGAAATGCCTTTGTGTCTGTAATTTAGTTTCAAATATATCAGCAAGAAATTGTGTGTGTGTGTGTGTGTGTGTGTGTGTGTGTGTGTGTGTGAGAGAGAGAGAGAGAGAGAGAGAGAGAGAGAGAAATAAAAAATTAGTGAATCTAGGGAAAGGTTATACTGTTTATTTTGCTATTTTTCCAGTGTTTTATAGATTGGAAATTTTTCTAAGTGGAGAGTTGGGGGAGGTAAAGGATGGGTAAACTGGCAATTGTATGGCTAGATGGAGCCTAGACTGCGTGGTGAGCATCATGGATACACCGATGTTGAATTATGGTGCTATACGGCTGAAAGAAAAAAGATGTTGGGGGGAAATCTGAGTTTGGCATTGAATTGTAGTGGATTTCTCCTCTTGTCCCCATGGGACACATGGGACATCACCAGCGCTGCCCCTGGCCCCGGGGGTCCTTGGTAAACCCCACACTCCTCTGGATGGCTAGTCTCGTGGAAGATCTGCCTGTGTCCTGACAGAAGGCCTGAGGGCGTGACCTCCCAGACTGGAAACTTTGCTAGTTTGCATTTCCCTTTGCTGGGTTTTGTAATCTTGTCAATGACTTTGATGATCTAGGGGACAGGCTTCTTAGGCTCCTCAGAGTAAACTGGGGACCACCCAGTGAGACTGGGACCAATAAGTCTAGGCGGTCCCAGGGCTCCTGTCCCATGGGATACTGGCGCCTGGGGCTAGCCGTGAGCACTGCATCTGAGAGCTCTGGGCTCCTCACCACAAGAGGAGGCTCAGAAGCACAAGAACGAAAGGCTGGGCTGGGCTTCACAAATCATTGAATCCTAATACCCGGGCCATACACAGAGACACGTTTCTGCTTACAAATGCTTTCTGATGAGCTGTTCACTGCTTCTGAGACAGCCCCATTCATTCCTCTCTGTAATGGAGAAATTGTTCCTTGGAGCATCAACTCTCCAGTCTCAATGTCAGCTTTGAAGTTCTCCATACTCACCTAATCCCTGCTCCCCAGGTAAACCTTGTATGGCTACTCAGGAACTGGTAGACAGAAACTGTGGTCCTGGTGCCCCCTTAGGGCTCGGCTCCCAGCAGCCCTGGCCTCTGCTGCCTCACTTAGGATTAGCTCCCTAGTCTCCTCTTCCTCCTGGTTGCCCCCCACTTATCACCAACCTTGTCCATAATTTCTGCTTTCCTTCCACCACACCCTCCCCATCATTATGTTCTGCAATGTCTGGTTTAGGTCATTTGTTCCCTGCCACTCCAAACAGCACCAGTTACAAAAACCTTTGGAGATTGTGTATGTATGTCTTGTGAAGGGCGGATATTCCTCTTCATACAGACTGGAGGTAGTGAGAACCTCTTATGTCCCGGGTTGTCTCATCTAATGTTCCCATCAACCCCATGAGATAAGTATTAACACTCCCTCCTTCAAATGAGGAGACAGGCTTAGAAAGCTTAAGTCCAGGGCCTCTCTGGTGGTGCAAGGGGTTAAGTTTCAGCACTGTGAAGCTGTCTGCAGCCAGTGCAGCAGGAGTTTGATCCTGGGCCAAGGAGTTGACCCACATGGTGCAGCAGACCTCTCCTGCCTTGCCCACTGCTCCCCTCAGCAGTGTATTTCAGTCAGTCTGCCTGTTCTGTTCCCCACTCTGTCTCTGGTGAATCCTCTCACCCCCACATCTCTGGACTAGACCCCAGCTCTTGTATGCATAAATAAATAAATCTTAAAAAAGAAAGAAAGAAAGCTTAAGTCCACTTGAGGGCTCCGTGCTCTGGGATCAACTTTCTGGCCACTGCCAATTGATCTTTGGCTTCAGAGAACAGCAAGAACCCCCAAACCTTGTATTAGTTCCTGTGTATTAGTTCTGTTGTGACATAAATTACCCCAAAGCTTAAACCACTGTTTCTGGTGGTTCAGAATCTAGTGGTTGCACAGCTGGGTGGTTCAGACTGTCTCCCCAGGTGGGGGCATCTGAAGCTTCCCTGAGGATGGGGGACACCCTTCCCCTCCTGTGGCCACGGGAAGGAGGCATCTGCTCCTCCTGTGTGACTGTCTCTGTACAGTGTGTAATACAGCAGCTGGCATTCCCTAGACTCACAGAAATGCAGAGAGTGTCCAAGATGGAAGCTGGTGTCTTTCATAATCCATTTAGAACATAACTTCAGAAATGATGAAACAGGGTTTTTTACCACTTCTGTAGGTCGTGCAGACCCACCCTGGTAGCAGGTGGGAGGGAGCTATGCGAACAGGAGGCAGAGGTCTCGGGGGCTGGTCACCACGTTCCTGAATAATCTATTTTTCCCTACAGTATGTGAGACTTCTGCGATCTGCTAGGGCACATTTGGGAGGCCACGGGAGTTCCAAAGATACACACACTCTTTCTCTCTCCCTCTCTCTCTTTCTCCTTAAGCACATGACTGACCCCTTCTCCCCATCCATGCAGCATCAGATTTCCTTAGACAAGAGGACAGGGGACAGGCTGCTATGATTGTGTCTAAGCAGGGAGAGTCAAGAGGGAAGTCGGGAGCGAGGCATGTAGCGGGAACAAGTGGGTCATTAGTGATTGGACATCTCCCAGGGACTCCAGTACTAGGACCCTTGACACAGCCATGTGCCCTGGGCAACCTCAGTGAGCTATGCAGGTTGGAGTGCGCATGTGCAGAGGCGGCAGGAAATGTGGCTGCAGGAGATCTGGGCCAGGAAATTAGTTCTTTCACGATTCTCTATATCCATTGTTACTTTTCTGCCTTCATTTAATTCTTAGAAGTTTATCCTATTCTCATTTCTAATTTAGTATGTTTTCATTTTTAATTTTTCTTAATTCGATTAGTGGTTTGCTGATGTTCTTGCTTCTTTCCTCCTAAGTACCAGCTTTTCTATTTATTTATTAGTGCTACCCTTTTTCATCATTAATTTCCGTCCTTATCTTTGGCAGTTCCTTGTGTTCGTTTTTCTTAAGATTATTTTGTTCTTCTTGTTTCTCCTAAATTTGGGGGCTGAGCCCTAAGCGCACCTATTTCCATTTCTTAAATGAAAAATGTAAATACTTACGGTCATAAGTTTTCTGCTAAACATTACTCGAGTTATAGTCCATTAGGTTAGACATAGCATTTTAATTAATCTTAAATTTTTAAAATATTCTGCAATTTTGTTTTGCATGTCCCCACACGACAATGAGAACTTTGGGTTTTTTCTTTGTCTGTTTGTTGGCTTTAAGTAATAGGTTTTTGTTGTGCTTATACTTTATTGTTATTATTCTCTGATGTTATCAAATTACAATGAAAGAGTGTCTTCTTTATTATTTCTGCTCTGTAGAATGTACTCAGAGTTACTTTGTGGTCTAATAGGATCGAAGACTTTGTGATCTAAATGACCAATTTGATAACTATTTCAACAGATAGTGCAGAGGCTGGGGTGCATTTAGAGGCCAGGGTCATGATAATATACATAGCTTAATTTATTATCCTTTATTAATTTTACTTTACTAGTAACTTTATTATTTTCTAAGTCCACTTATTTTTTTTTTAAAGATTTATTTATACATGCACTGGGTACAGTCAGAAGCGTGGGAGGGTGAGAGAATTCACCAGAGCCAGAGCAGGGAGCAGAACAGGCAGACTGACAAAACACACTGCTGAGGGGAGCAGCAGGCGCAGCAGGAGAGGTCTGTCGCGCCATGTGGGACCCTCACCTGGCGGCCAGGGATTGAACTGGCTCTGCAGAGGCTGCGGGCAGCTTCGCAGCCCAGCGCTCAACTGCTGAGCCACCCGGGAGGCGCAGCCTACTTATTTTTATCTAGCTGATCTACCATAGACTGAAATGAAGTCACTTATTTTTATTATGCTTATTTCTGTTTTTTACTTTCTATTGTATGAATTTTAGTGCCATGTCTTGATTTTTAAATATTTATGACAAATAACTGAGGATTGTAACCTTTACAGTATAAAAGGTTCTTCTTGGGCTTTGTTTAATATTTTTCACTTTAAATTCAACTTCTGATAGAGAGACTTTGACTTCTTTGCCTGCACTGCATTTCCAGGTAGGGGCTCAACCACCCTTTGATTTTTCCTTCTGTCTTTGTTTCCTGGTTTTAGATGATTTTGTCTATAGCACATGGTTTGCCTTTGCCTTTTGAAGCAATCGGAGACACTTTTTCTCTGTAGGTGTGTTTGTCTCATTTGCAATCACAAATAAATCCTTCACATTTGTTTTTAGGCCTGTCACCTTTTTTATGCTTTTTTTTTTTTTTGTATTTTTTCATGTTTCTTTTTGTTTGTTTCTTTAAATCTTTGGTTAAATACTCTGTTTCCTTTATTTTCTACCAAATGTTTTCCTACTGATAATTTGAAAGGGTGATATCTTGTAAGTTTACAACTTTTTTTTCAGGGTGATATTTTTTCACATTATTGACTGTACTTCTGTCAAGCATCTTCAAGGCCACAATCTTAGCATACCTGGCTCTTGTCCCAGGTACATTGCACCGACCAGCTTTCGGCAGGCACCACCAGCCAGTGCTCTGCTCTCCCGCCTCCCCAGGGCTTTCCTGACTGAGGCTGATAGACGGGACCACAGGACCATGCACAGCATCCACACTTGCAACATGTAAATGCAGGGTGATTACACCCACAAGTGAACCATTAACCAATGTGAGATGGATTTTGTAGATAAAGTCTTCCTGTCTTCTCTCCCTAGATAGAACATTCTGAAACAGAATGTGTTAGCCTGCTCAGCCAGCCTACCATACCACCTCAGATGGGTGGCTGAAACAACAGAATTTATTTTCCCACAGTTCTGGAAGTGGGTAGTCCCAAGAGCAAGGTGACTGATGTTTTGGTTCCTATTAAGACTGCTCTCCTTGGCTAGGGAATGGCTGTGTTCTTTCTGTGTACTCATGGGGTCTTCCCTTTGTCTGTGTCCAAACCTCTCCTTATGAAGACACTGGTCATACTGGATTCCAGCCCACCCTTATGATCTTATTTTTAATTAATTACTTCTTCACCCTGTCTTTCAGTATGGTCGTATTCTGGGGAGATGGAGGTAGGGCTTCAATATACGTGCTTTGGAAGGGGAAAGACGATTTACCCTTAAGCATAGTTTACAGATGCCCTTGGGGGCTGTCCCACAAGATGGAAGAATCACAAGCACTTAGTGGCCAAGAGTTTGATTCTATATCCTACTGGCTTGCCCCCTCCTCGTGTCATTGTCTTTGTTCCTCATTCTTACCTCCTATTTCCTGAAACTGAAGTCCTTAATAAGCTGTATCCCGGGCATCCCTGGTGGCACAGGGGTTAAGTCTCAGCACTATGAAGCTATTGGCAGCCACTGCAGCACGAGTTCAATCCCTGGCTAGGTCCACATGGTGCAGCAGACCTCTCCTGGCTCGCCCGCTGCTCCTCTCAGCAGTGTATTTCAATCAATCTGCCTGTTCTGTTCCCCACTCTGTCTCTGGTGAATCCTATCACCCCCGCCACCCCCCCGACACACACACACACACACACACACACAGTTCTGGCTTGTACCCCAGTTCTTGTATGCATAAATAAATAAATCTTTAAAAAAAAAGACTACCCACATGGCTCAGCAGACCTCTCCTGACTCACCCACTGCTCCTCTCAGCAGTGTATTTCAGTCAGTCTGCCTGTTCTGTTCCCCACTCTGTCTCTGGTAAATCCTCTCATCCCCCGCACCTCTGACCTACACCCCAGCTCATGTACACATACATGAATAAAATAAATCTTAAGGGCCTGCCTGGTGGCTCAGGGGTTAAGACATGCACTATGAAGCTATCCTCAGCCACTGCAGCACGAGTTCAATCCCTGGCCAGGGAGCTACCCACATGGTGCAGCAGACCTCTCCTGACTCACCCACTACTCCCCTCAGCAGCGTATTTCAGTCAATCTGCCTGTTCTGTTCCCTGCTCTGTCTCTGGTGAATCCTCTCACCCCCCACACTTCTGGCCTGTACCCCAGTTCTTGTATGCAAAAATAAATAAATCTTTTTTAAAAAAAGTTGTATCCCATGAGCCTTTGCCTGAAGCTGTGTTTTCCAAGTGCTCAGCACAAGACAGCACTGGCACCCACAGTGCTCATCTATCCAGAGGCAGTTTGTCTATTAACTTACTGTGAGTGACAAGGAGATGGATAGATTCATGCCCCACTACCTCCTCTCTCATCTCACTTTCCAATTTTACTGCACATATTACAATTTAATATTTTAATAGTCCTCCTTATCCCTTTCAATAATGTGTTTACATAGGTAGGCGCTTGGCTTATGTCTCTGAGTCATATCATTTTGGCTCTAACTTTGAAAGATGAGGGAAATTGTATACCGACTCCCCTCCCACTTGACTTCCCATCCTGTGTCTAAAGCTTTAAATGCATATCGTTGCTCAATATTTGCCCTTTTATCATGGATTCTTCATAGTAAAATGGCTCAGAGTAAGTTACTTTTCTCTAAGAAGAGTTTATATAATTAGCTTCTCAAAATCAGTATTTGTTTAAAGATAATCATTTCTTGCCCTTATTTGGAGTGACTGCTTAGCAGGGAATAAAATTTTTCCTAGGAGACACTGGGGAAATTATGTCAGTTGCAGCGGCACTGCCTCTGGGAGGGTTGGGCATCCTTGCCTCCTGCCTCACAGTAGGTGGGGTGTCTCTCTCTTTTCATTGGACCAGGGTCCTCTCTTATTCGTCATGTCACTCAGTTTACCAATCAAGAGTGAGTAGAAGAGTCATATGCAGTTCTGAACAGAAAACTGCAGAGCCACTGTGTGTGTCTGCCAGTTCTTGTACTCCTTGATCTCTTCCATGAGATTGAAATGTCCTGAAGGGGGGCTGGCACTTCAGCCTGCATACTGGGGAGAAGAATCTACTTAGAATGAAGATAATGCACATAGCAGGGGACATTGGTTACCCAGTGCTACCATGGCCCAGATACACTCTGAGGAGCAGAATAATTGCATTGGCAGCTCTTGGGAGTCGGTGGTTCTGGCAAACGTAGGCTCTCCTGGTGAAAACTGCTTGCTTTCTTTTCCTAAGGAATTTGAGGTCCTGTTGCCTTTGAGCACTGAATATGATGTACAGTCTAAGGGAGGTGTGGTTTTCCCCTTTATTGGTGATTTGGTTTTCAGGTCTGAATACCCATCAGATTTTTTCCTTTCACTTTGAAGTTCAGAAACATTAAAAACTCTTTTTTTCCCTAGTTTTAACCAAAACCCCACACACTTAAAATCTTGGACCAGGAGGATGACATGACTGTCTGGATGGGGAAAGACCTTGGCAAAAATGTCCCCTAACCCATTACGTCTGCACAGTATGAAATCATCCACTCCTGAGCAAGGTCTGCTCTGCATACTGAGTGCATGCGACCCAGGAGACATGTGGGAGCTGCCTTCTTTGTTAACAAACTCTTCTCAAAATAATGTATAATGGTACAATAAAGGACCCCACTGATGAGGTGATTAGAGGAACTTAGATTCTCAACCCCTTGGGTTGGGGAGAGAGTGGAAATCTCTATTCTTTCTATTCCCTTTTTTTTGTGTGTGTGTGTGTGTGTGTGTGGGACCTTTGTGGTGGCCGGGGATTGAACTGGCACTGCAGAGGTTGCAGGCAGCCTCGCAACCCAGTGCTCAACCGCTGTGCCACCAGGGGAGGCCCTCTTTTTTTTTAAGATTTATTTATTTATTTATACAAGCACTGGGTACAGTCAGAAGCAAGGGAGGGTGAGAGAATTCAACACAGACAGAGGGGAGAGCAGAACAGGCAGAGTGGAGCACTGCTGAGGGGAGCAGAGGGTGGCAGGAGAGGCCTGAGCTCCATGTGGGACCCTCACCAGGTGGCCGGGGATCGAACCGGCGCTGCAGAGGCTGAGGGCAGCCTCGGAACCCAGCGCTCAACTGCTGTGCCACCGGGGAGGCCCAGAAACCTCTATTCTTATGAAAAAGCAGCTAGGGCTGGGTTCCTGAGTTTGACTTCATTCCGAGGGGATGGAGGAAGGAGAGAATGATTACCCAAAGTCTTATCTTTTCCCTTTTATTTTCTTCATCTTCTTCTCTCTGTTCCTCCTCTGAATCATCCTAACTCCCATCTCCTATGTGAAGTGCCAAAGGCTTGACACAACACAGAGTCTGAAGGAAATCTCTTGGGTACCAAGCCTGAGGCAAAGGGGTTGGCATTGGCCTGTGTTTCCAGACCATGGAAATAGTGGCATAAGATGATCCCCAAAAGAGGGACGGAGGAAAAAAAAACTAAATTTAGGCCACAACTTTGAGCCAGAGGTGGGGAAGTTTTTTTAGACCAGAAAGAGGAAAGGGATACCTAAGTTTAGAAAACAGAGGTAACTAGACTCAATTCTCAGTGTCATCGCTTACTAGAAAAGATCTTAGGCAAAGTGATTCCCTTCCTCAGTTCTCATTCTCCTTATTGGTTAGTGGAAACAATAACGCATTGATATTAGGAAGTTGTTGTGAAGATTAATGGGATGGTATGGTTTGGGAAGGTAGTAGATTTAAATTAATACAGAATCCCTCCATCTACAAATATTTAGAAATGCTGAATAAATATAATATTTAAAGTACAGAACTCACAAGAAAGGAAAATCTCCAGAAATAAGAGCAGTAATGTGTGAGCTTAACAACATTAACAGTGCTGGTTACATATGTTCAGCAGAGACATAGACACAGAAATAAATTGATGATGGCTGCATTTTTCTTAATAGCTCCAAATTGGAAATAGCCCAAATGTCCACCATAAGTAGAATGGATAGATAGTAATATATCCGAAACAATAGACCATTGTAAGCAATTAAAAGAAACCATAGTTGTATACAACAGCATGGATGAAGTTTACAAATAATCTTAAATGAAAGAAACAAGACACAAAGGAGCACATACAATCTGAATCTTCTTATATAAAAATTCAAATACAGATTAAAAACCACCATTCTGTCAGAGACCTGTGGTGGATACATAATTACCCATTTGTCAAAACCCACAGAACTTTACATCACAAAGAATGAACTTTAATGTAAGCAAATTGTTTTTTAAAAAATCAACCAAAATGATGGGGACCCCAGAAAAGAATACAGGCTGTAACAAAGGAACTGCATAACAAAAGTATGGTAATTGAAGGGGGCTGTCATGTGGCCAAGAAGCCCACCCAAGTAATTTTGGAAAAGGGTTTTGACTGAAAACCGTAAGGCTAAAGACAGAAAGAATTGTACATTGGCATTGCACTCTGGTTGGCAAATTTGTTTCTCTCAGAGGGTACAAGGGAACAATTCTGAAACTACATTACATGTGTCCTTGGGTTGAACAAACCAGTTAATAAAAGGCAGATCATGGAAGTCAGGTTTCTCCCTGTCCAACAAAGTTACAAGTAAGCAAGACACTGAGAATTTAGGTTAACATCCATACAGGTGGATGGATTTAATAATAATTATAGATATGTACATATACATGCATTAGTATACATGCATTTATTTCTTAGCTATCTTGTGACAGAGCTTAGAAGCAATAACCCCCATTAGCAAATGCTAGCTCAGATTTGGTTTCCAAATAATGATTCTACAGTAAATAGAACCAGGGTTACTTGGAGAAATGACTGATTCTAGACTAGGGACAGGAAATATACAAGATGAATCTGATATACTTAATAGTGCCAGGAAGTAAGAAAATGTTAGAAAGGCAAACCCATGAGGGCTGTCAAAGTGACACAAGAGTTGACCTAGAGGAACCCTTAATGGCCAAGCCTGGAACAATTTGAGCAACAAAATAAATAGCATAAAAATCCCAAAACTATAAGATAAATATACACAAGTCCATACTATACAGCCAAATGATTTAACAGATAAAGAGGCAAAAGGGATACATTTTGTTTACAGAATTCCTATTGAGTACGCCTTCTCCAGGATTCCCTACCTTACCCTCATTGGATGAGGGCTGGATCTAAAGACTTGCTTCCCAAAAAGAGGGCAGGAAAAGGGGAAAATAGCACCTTCACAAGGGAAATATATGGTAAACACTACCATGACCAAGTGATCAGCACTCAATAACCAGACAAGTCATGTGAAGTCACCCCAATAGGCTTGATGAAAGGGGGGCACCCTAAGGTGTACTTCAGGTGCTTTAATGCACATGGGTTAAACTGCTAACATCACCAGAAATAGCACTGTTCTGTTTTTAAAAACACATTTCTTATGGCAAATATCTTATCCAGTTCTCACTGTAGTAAATTGTGCACTTGAATCTAAAAAGAAAAAAAAAATTAAAGAAGCTTAAAACAAATACCTATGGTGGGGTTTGGCATGCAGTAGGTATGAATATGATATTTGCATATTCTGGTATTGGATAGGAATTGTCCTTGCAATAACCAAAGAGTCACTGGTGCCCAAGAGAAAACTCTATGAGTGGAGACAGGGATAACTCCCAGAATCTCTGGGCGGGGGAGTCTCTTCTGGAACTAAAGGGAGCTGGGGGAAAATACTGCCTGCCACACTCACTCTCAACCTTTCCTCCATGCTGCTCTCTGTCCACTGAGCTCCTTTTTCTCTCTCCCAAAAGCCTGGACCAGAAGACAGTGCATTCATCCTTAGAACTCCTGGGAGGAATTTTCCTTTTTTAATGGGTACCCAGAACAAGAATGTAATACCTTCCAAATTCCTCGGGAGGGGGATGGAGTGCCCAGCTCCAGTGTCCAGCTCTGAGCTCACCACGCTTGCCAAGGCAGTGGACACTGTGGAAAGAACACTTGGTCCCGGGGAACAGGGACTTGTCAGCTGGGTTGAGCATTGGTGTGAGCTCATGAAAAATGGAAAAGTCTCCCTGCTGTGAGCAAGGAGGGGTCAGGGAAGGCTGGGCTGACAACCCAGTAGGTGCGTCCTGCACCACGGCGATGCTGATGGCCTGGGTGTCCAGTCCACAGTGTGACTCTAACTCATTAGGTCTGTGTGGTATTTTCCATCTTCCAACTATTTTCATATTCGTGAATACATTTTCTCCTTTGCATATTCTTGGGCTTTTGATGGTGTTAAGCCCAATTTACATATGATAAGATGAGTTCTTGAAGACAAGTGACCTGCTCAGGATCACATAGTGAGTAGGTAGCTGAGCCCTCTTGACCACAGATACATTGTTCAGTGTGGCAATCGGCCGGATATCCCAGCGTGCACCCTTTTAGTTGCGAGTTGCGAACTGAGGCTGGCTGCAGCGGAGCCAAAGAACCAGACTGTGCGTTTTCACATCTGGCTCCCACGTTCCTTGGCCAGGATTTTCACAAGGCATGCTGCAAATTGCTTTACCCATCAAAGGGGTTGCCACTGTTAGGACACGCCCAGCCAGTTCACTAGTTCTGGGATCCCAGCAGCTGTTATAGGTGCCTCCTGGTCCTGTCACCTGCAGCTCTTTTGCTGACATAAGTCCAGACCCGACATTCAGTCCCATGATAATCAAAAGTGCCCAGTGCATGTGGAATAGCAGAGAAAACATAGTGGGCCCAGAGTCAGTGTCCACTGACGTCAGTCTCTGTTCTGCCTGCCCCTCCTACTCCATGGAAGACCTCACTTGTGAGACAACCTCTGAACAGCACATTCCAAGTCACACAAACACCCTGGTATCCACTGGTGAGTTGTTTCTGGGATTATAATCCCCATAACCATTCTGGAAGTGAAAGCTCCCAAGAGCTTTATGGCAGAACTGGACTGCAGCCCAGGTCTCCAACCTTGAGCCCCAAGCTCTGCCCACTGCTCTACACTGCTCCCTGCACACACAGGACAGTAAGCACATCTAGGGCAAAGTTAAACACAGTGCAAGTGATTGAGACTCCAAGTGCTATGAGGGAATGAAGGAATGTCATGCTTTATAGGCAAAAAGTGACTTCCAGGAAATCACAAATGTCCCCCAGTCTTTACTGCACTGTACCCCAACCTAAAATGCTGGGTCACACAATCTTTTCTGCTCATGGCAATAAAGGAAAAGGGGCAGGAGTCCAACATTTTAAGGTTGGAAGTTATAAACTTTTTATTAAGGCAGAGTCTCCTTTTATCATTAGCATGTAATGAATTATTCTCAGCTTCCAATGCCCTGGTAATTGTCTCTCCAAAGAATCTCATTAAACATTGCTGGATACTTTTGATCATTATTAATAAAAGTGATAACTTGAAATAATCTTGCATTTTTCAGTTGAGGCTGCAAACCTGAAGTACAAAATTAGGATAGATCTTTAATGACGGTGGAATCTCCAGGGAAAACCACCTGGTGTCTTGTCTTTGTTCTTCCCAGCAGGCCCTTGCCAAACAAAGTCAGACCTTCTATCTGACCTGTTTTCTCTCCGACTCTAGAACTCACTCTATTCTATCTCCAATTCCCTCCCATGTGAGCCAAAATTCCAGTAGATTTTCTAAATAAGGATTTAGATTGTCAAATCCTTAGCAGCCTGCTTCTAAATCCTAGTTATGAGGCAGATTTTATTTTCTGAAAATAGTGCATCAATATATCCCATCCTGCATGCTCTTCTTATAATCTGATTTTAACACTCTTCCCACTCAAAGGTGGGTTCCAAGCCCCAACTCCCCCACTGCACCTCAAACTTGGGAGGGTTTGTTTCTACATGACTTCTGAGGGCAGATCATAAAAAAAACAACACGGCTTCTGCGTGATTCTCCTGAGATGCTCGCTCTTGGAATTCACTGCCATACTCTGAGGAAGTTCATGCATTCTATAAAGAGATCCACATGGAAAGAAACTGAGGCCCCAGCCCTCAGACCTAGCTGAGATCCAGGTGACAGCTCCCTGCCAGCTATGCGAGTGAGTAAGGCACACTGAAGGAACCCTCTAGTCCTCACTTGGTCCAACCTAATTGATGCTACATGCAGCATAAACAAGCTTTCCTCATCTAATGCTGTCTAAATTGCTGATTTATGAGATAAATAAACCGTGCTTTAGACTACTGTGTTTTGGGTGCTTATTATACAGCAGTAGATACACTGGAACAAGTTTCAACCTCTTTTTTGCTTTCCAGACACATATATTCAACTGCCTCCTGCACATGTTCACTTGAATGTCCCCAAATCATTTCAGATTTAATGTGTTTAGGGAGTTCTACTTCCACTTGGAGCATAGAAATACCCCCTAGGAATGTCACTCCCATCCTCTTTATGCAAAAAGCCAGATAATCTATAAAAGCATAATGTTTTGGGAGCCATCAGAGAGCTAGGCTCATAAGACAGCCAAGTGAAGTGAATTCCAAAAAGTGGGAAGCTCTTTTGAGGAGCAGTGGGTCATAAGAAATGTTGCACCTTTGGAAAGCATAGGGCAAAATATAGGTAAGAAGAAGTTGTAATGAATTCGTATAGGTTGAGTACAGGCTTGCAAACAGTAGAGAAAATTGAGAGGCCCCAACACAATGGAAGATTGAGGGCTCTTTCCACAGACTTCTGTAATGTGCTTATAAGAAAGACCAGAAACAGGGCAGGGAGCTGGAGAAGGCTTAAATGCTTGTGCAAGCATGCAGCTGATGTTCAACTGCAGCTGAGTCATAGACACAAAACCCCTTTCACTTCCCTAGACCTTTCCCTCCCAAAGCAAAAGTCATAAGCCACTGGGGAAGTATAGAATCTCCCCCTTTCTTTGCCTCAAGGTTTAAGCAAAGACACTGTTGGTGGGGATGGGTAGAGGTAGAAGCTAAACCACCTGTTCATGAGAGAAGGGCAGGAGCAAAAAAGCCTGTGCTCTTGAGGAAAGGGAAGGAAACATTTTCAGGCCTAGGATCTTGCTCTGACTCAAAGTTTGGTCCTGCTCCTGATGGGGGAGGAGAGGGCTCTATGCCAACCACAGACACTAAGCAGTATTTGGCTACCACAGAGCAAAGAGTTGTTGATTAAGCCCCATACCTGAGGCCAAATTGCACAAGGTCTGCCAAAGACTGAAGATGGACAAGGACTGGGAAATTGTCTGTGCCATCATGAGCCTCCTGTTAAGGATAATGAGCTCAATCTGCTGGAGTAGTTTCAGGAGTGTGAGAAAGACCCTGTGGGGCAGAAGCAGGGGTTGAGGGGGCTGCTGAAAGCTGTGGGTGAAACAGAAAGACAAAATAAGTAAGAAAAAATTTTCCCTGGTATTCAAGGCCTGATGTCAAGTGCAAGATAACAACAGACCACTCTGATGGAATTTGAAACCAGTAGTGCTCTGAAAGGTAGGATAGCAAAGAAATTTCTTAACCCAGTTCATCTTCTCATTAGATTGATTCAACTCCTACACTAAGATTTAACACAAGAAGGACTGTACCCACTTTCTGAAGAAAAGCTATTCACCTTAGCCTTCATTCTATGCTCACACACACATACAGGAATACATACATATACACACACACACAAAGAAAGAATAAATTCTCCACTATCAAGAGATAAAGCAATCAACAGAAATAGATTCAGAGATGATACTGTTATTAGAATTACCATCCTGGGGCTTTCAAATAACTAGGAATAATATGATCATGAATCTAGTGGAGGGAAGGTGCAGGAGATACATGAACCAGAATGTCAGTAGAGAAATGTAAATACTTTGGAAAAAAAAAAAACAATTAAAATGCTATAAATATAAAATTTTGATGTCAGAGATGAAGAATCCTTTGATAAATTTATTAGTAGAGTGGACCGATTGAGGGAGAACTGATGAATATAAGTCAAGAACTTGAATATAAGTTGAATATAAGAACTGGAATATAAGTCAACAGAATCTACCCAAATTAAAACACAAAGTGAAAAACATAACAGTATCCAAGACCTGCAAGACAATGTGAAACAGTCTAACATGTTTGTAATTGGAGTCCAAGCAGGGGGTGGGGGGAGAGAGAAAGAGAGAGAGAGAAATGGGGAGAAATACTTAAAGGGATAATGGCTAAGAATTTCCCCCAAATTATGCCATACAATAAACCATATATCCAAGAAGTTTAGAGAATATAAAACAGAATAAATTATAACACACACACTCCTACACACGCCAAATGGCCAAAAATGTAAACATCAAAGATAAAAAGAAAATGTTAAGTTAGTCAGAGGGAAAAAAAGAAACATTATATACAGAAAAGCAAATATAAGAATTCAGATTGTATTTCAAAGAGATGATGAAAGTCAGAGGAAAATGGAGTGACACTTTTAAAGTATTAAAAGAAAAAACTGTCACATAAAATTCTATATCAAGTAAAAATATCTTTGAGAAGCAAAGATAAAACAGAGATTTCTCAGACAAACAAAAAACTGAAAGAATATATTGCTTTCAGACCTGCACTAAAAGTTAAAGGACATTTCTCAGGCACAAGGAATACAATACCAGATGGAAATTTAGAGTGATACAAAGAAATGAAGTACATCAAAAAGTGCAAAGATGTGGATAAATATTTAAAAAAACTTTAAAATGATTTTTTAAAATTGCTTTAAAATATTGACCATTTGAAGTAGAAATGTCATAATGTACCTGGGGCTTATAGCATATTTATTAATAAAATTTTGTCAACTATAACACCAAAAATGAAAGAGGAATTGGAAATATACTGCCATAAATTTCTTAGACTATATACAAAGTATTATTATATAAAGAAAGAAAAAGGAAGGTTTTAATATAAACCCAAAAGCAATCACTAAAAAGTAAAATATACTTCCAGTACACCAATGGTGGAGATTAAAAATGGATTATTAGACATTTCCAACTGATCCAAAAGATAGAAGAGAACAAGGTGAACAAAAAAATCAACATGTAAACATAACAAACAATATGTAAGATGAATAAGAAGAATTTTTCCTTCAGTTTTATTTCCTCCTGAGCCTGATATATTTAAGTGAGGGTACAGCAACCTTAGTGAGGCCCCAAACTCCTTAATCAACACTCAGAATTCATGGATTAATGTAAAAGGTGCTAAGGGAGAAAATGGATCTTTCTTCCACATCTATTAGCTTACAGCCACAGCAAATTACAAGCTTTACAAAAGTTACTGATTTTATCCAGGGTAGATCAAGTCCTACATGAAAATATGCATGTTCAACATTGTGTAGTGAGTGAAATACCATCTAGGAGACAGTGCCCTCCAGAACTCCCCTCCTCCCTCATGATTGGCTCTTGTTCCTCATCCCAGAGCTCCCAGATATTTGTTTACATGGTTGAAATGATATCTTAAATGTAAGATGTTCTTAAGATAAAATTTTGAAAAGTGAAAGAATAAAAAAGAAAAAGTGGCAAAATCATATTTTAATATGTATATTAAATACAACCAGATCAATAATTGAATTAAGTATAAGTGGTTTGAGCAACTCAATTAAAAAAAAGGGCGAGATCTGATTAATAAAAAGTAAGCCCCAATTCTTTGCTATCTATGAAAAACACTTTAAATGTAAAGCCACAGGTGGATTAAAAGGATAAAAATGGGAAATACATATGAAAGCTGATCAAAAGAAAGCTGGAGTGGCTCTATTACTATCAATCTAAGTAGATTCCAGAAAAAGGAATATCAACAAGGATTGAAGGAAACACTACACAATGAAATCAACAACAATATGAATGTACTTAGCAACATACTTTGAAATAAATAAAGCAAAAATTGATAGAACCATAAAAAGAAATAGACAAATTCATAATTGTAGTTGGAGACTTCACCACTTTCTCAGTAATCAATAGAATATGGAGACAGAAAATCAGTAAAGTCATAAATGACCTGAATATCAAAAGGCCATAAACCCAACCCCCCCCCTAGGAAACAAAAAAGGAATGGAGACTTTCAACTCATTTTATGAGGCTAGCTACTACTTAGGCCAGTGAAGGAAATTACAAGAAAAGGAAACTACAGGCCAATGCACATAGATGCAAAAATAGTTAACCAAATATTAGCAAACTGAATCAAAAGTATATTAAAGGGATAATATGACATGCTCAGATGAGAGCTAGCCCAGAAATTCAAGATTGATTCAAAACAAATGCAGTGTATACATAACAGACTATAAAATTAAAAAAAAAAAAAGACCTTTTCAATAAATGCTGAGAAAGAATTTGGCAATATTCAATATATACAAAATATATAATATATTCAATATTTAAATATATATTATACAATATAATAAAGTATTAAAAAACCTTCTATAATGTGTGAGTAGAAGAAACATATTAAAGGCATCTGTAAGAAAACTTATAGCTAGGGAGCCTGCCTGGTGGCACAGGGGGTTGAGCGTAGTGCTGTGAAGCTGTCTGGCCTTTGCAGTGTGAGTTTGATCCCCGGCCGGCCAGGAACAACCCACATGGTGCAGCAGACCTCTCCTGTCTCACCTACTACTCCCCTCAGCAGTGTGTTTCTGTATATCTGCCTGTTCTGCTCCCCACACTATCTCTGGTGAATCTTCTCATCCCTCTGCGACTCTGGCCTGTAACCTACTTCTAAAAAAGAGGAAAAAAAAAGAAAGAAAAAAAAAAAACCTACAGCTAATATCATGCTCAGTGATGAAAGACTAAATGCTTTCCCTCAAAGATTGGGAATAAATCAATGATAACTTCCTTTGCTATTCTTGCTCAGTATTTTAATGGAATTTCTAGCAATGTACAACAACAACAACAACAAAATAAACTCATAGAGATTGGAAGGGATCACAATTCTATATTAGTAGGTAGCATTATTGTCTATAGAAGATAAAAAAATCTACAAAATGTTAATAGAACTAATAAGTGAATTTAACAAGGTTGGTAACAGAAAACTCTAAAGCCCACAAGACATTGCTGAGGAAAAATAAAGAGAACCTAAATAAATGGAAAGATACACTATGTTCATGAATCAATGACTCAACATTGTTAAGACATCAATTTTCCCTGCATTGACTATAACCCTAATCTCAGGGTAAAAATATATCCAACTGACCATAAAATTAACATTGAAAATGTACATGGAAAAGGATTAGAATATCCAAAGTAAACTTGAAAAAAAAGTTGCAGGATACACAAGTTGTAGGATGCACACTACCTGATTTCAAGACAATAAAAGTATAATACTCAAAACCCAGAAATCAGCATGCATATGTACAGTTCATTAATTTCCAATGAAAGTGCCAAGAGAATTTAAAGGGAAAAGAATACCCTTTTCAACAATAATGCTGGACATCCATATACATCAATCAATAAATAAAGATCAAGCCCTAATTCAGGCCCTGAAATACTTCTTCTACAGATTATCGATAGTAGAGGCGATGGACAATCCACTGTGAAGAGATAACACTTATCCCAGACTGCTTAGGTTTAAATCTAGACTCCAGCACCTCTGTATCATTTCCATTTGGGTAAGTTATTTGATTTTTCTATGCTTGGGTTTTCTCATCTCCAAAATGGAGATATTACACTATCTCTATAATTATGGAGATCATACATTCTGGCTTGCCTTATTGTCCTTGTTCCCCTGCATACACTCAGAAATATCTTGGTTTGCATGATAACGATGCAGTTTCTCTATTTATAGAGTTGCTAGAGGGATTACATGAGTTAATGTCAATATTATCTTACAGTTAATGTTAAGTGCTATGTAATTTAGGTCTTTCAGGGAAAGTTAGACTAGTGAAAGAAGAGATTGAGTGAAGGAAGGAAGGGAGAAGAAGGGAAGGAGAGAAAAAGAAGGAGATAAGCTATACTGTATTTACCCACTACCACAACTTGGAATGATTTTCCTTTAAATCGGTGACACAAAAGTCAAGTTTTTCATCAGCACTACATTTGCATTCAAGGACCGTTTCCAGAGTGTCCCACATCATTCAGAGACGCTTTCTCCCTGCTTGTTTGTGAACAACTGCCTCTTGTTCCCTTTCCATGGAATCAAGCAGGGGCTGCAAATGTCCAGAGGGAGGTCTCTCCCTGCTGCAAAGAAGGACAGTCTGGGTTTTAGTATACAATGTAGAACCAAGCGGTAATCTGTACTGGATCTCAAAGGAAGTCTTTGAGAAACTTCAGAGAAGTCACTTTCCTTCCATGACTGGGAATGATGTTCACGGAGCTCATGCGAAAGGAGTCAGAAGAGAATAAGGCAGAACCTCACCTTCAGCAGGGGAGGTAGGGATAAATGTTATCTCTTCACAGTAGACTGTCTATCCTCTCAATTACCCATAATCTATAGAACAAATAGCAGGGCATTTAAGGGCCTGAATTAGGACTTGATCATTATTTATTTTGTATATGGGTGTCCAGCATTAGTGTTGAAATAGGTGGGGAGACCAGGCTTCTATCTGGCTCTCAGGACTCATTCTTTTCCTTCATGGTCCCATCATATCACTATTTTACTCAAAAATCACCCATAGCCTTTCTTCGACTTATGACTGAAGTCTAAAACCTACAGACCAGTGGATTTTAAGCCCACTGAATCCCTGCAGGCCATTTTAATACACACATTCCTGTGATTCTACATCCAGAATCTCTGATTCAGTAGGTCTGTAGTGGAGCCCAAGAATTTGCCTCTCCAACAAATTTCCAATAGATACATAGTGCCTTTAGTGCAGAAACTATACTTGTGCTCAACTCAAGGCTAGTTATCTATCATACTCTATCTATCTGACTTTATCTTCTACTGCACTGAGCAGAGTCCCTTAAGTCTTCCTTGCCTGTTCCTACCTCCAAGCCTCTGTTTAATATTTAACTACCACTAGACAATCATTCTGTCCTTTTATACAAGCCAGTTTTCAAGATTTAACTCCAGCTTCACCAGGATACATGGCCACTTTGGTTCTGACAGTTCCTGGTACTGAAGTTGGATTGTACTAGGAGTATAAACTTCAACAAGGCTCTTGATAGCTTGCTGTTTGTACTGATGTTTTATCATTTCAAACACTTATTCAGTCGTGAATCATAGAAAGATATCTTAACACCTACTATGTGTTCTAGGTGCAGCTGTGGTGAAATAATGTATAGAGGAGTGATGTCTTACATCTTTGTAAATCTCTTTAATGTCTGGCTTTTTAGGAGGCAGCTGGATCTTCATATATGCTTCTTGATTCATTCTGCTCTATGATGGTAAGTTGTTACAGAGAAAATCAAACTTCACACAGATATGCACATAAAAAAGGGAGAATATTGTAGCAGTTCAAGGTAATTGTGGATATTCTTCTTTGATACTACTGACCTTCTTGAAGATTAGACATGATGTGGAATCTGAAGCCATATCAATGGGCATATTGTACTCTGTGACATTAGAATACATTGATCTCTCTTGAACTTTGAATGAATCTTTTACTGGGGTATGATTTCGTAACATCACACATTAGTTATTTAGAAAATATTGGTCTGCTGAGTTATTTGAATCTTTCAAATGCTAGCATATTTCATATACAACTACAAAAACTCACACAAGCTAATGTCACAGATTCCATCAAATTAAGTCTTTAAATATTGAGGGCTTTTAGGCTTTTGATGGCAGTTGCAAGATCTCAAAAATTTTAATTTTCATTTGAAAGCTGGAGTTTTCACATTGGCAACAAACACTGCCAATTGCTTTTCCTGAAGTGACAAGTTTGCTTTGCTCATGTTCAACAAGTATCTGAAAAATACTCAGACTTGAATAACTATCCCTAGACTAACGGTCATTCTTCCCAGGAAAGGGAATGAATTCAGCCTGCAACTGTGGGATATTTTCCTCCAGACAACCATTGCACTTTGATACGCAGCACAAGTGCTTCAAGTGTACTTCCTGTCTCATCACACAGAATGTTAAGAAGATGTGTACTCAAGAGTCAAGAGCTCCTAAAATTAATGATGTTTACTGCTGTATTCAAGACATTCACAAATCACACTGCTGCTTTCTGTCCACACGTGTTTGATGGTGAGGAGTACGACAACTGCTTATACAGGTTGGCATCACCACCTTGATTTGTGCTGAGCACTTTGACCCAACACTGCTTTGGCAGGAGCAACACAAGTATCTGACAGTGGAGAGGTAAATAATATATTAATATTATTATGAAATTTGTTTTGACCTACAGATTCCCTGAAATGGTCTCAGAGGCTCCCAAGAGTCTAAGACCATATTCTGAAATTTGCTTTTCTGAATTTTAAAATCTGAAATTTGGCCCATTATCATGGACTATTTTGTCTGCCTGAAATACCCATCTGTACTTCTCCACTTATGAAAATTCCATCCTTTCGAGACCCTGCTTAAATTATACCCCGCCCATTATCCACATTTCACTCCCTCCTTCCTGGGCCAGGGTTGGAGTTCACCTCGAAGGAATTATCCAGAGAGCTGATCTGCAGCCAGGATAAAGTCAGTGGGGGTTGCTTAGACAGAGCATCAGGAGGCCTTTTCTTTGTTCAAGTGCATATGAATGTGGTTCTGGCAGAAAACCTAAAAGACCAATTTTGGAAATTGTAAGTTCAAAGGGAATAGAAGTATAATTTCAACCCAGAGACAGAACCAAGGGTCAGAGTGAAATGGTTGGGGTCAGTGGGCAGAACTGACCAGTGGAGAAGTTACTGGGAGCAGTTAGCCGAAATACAGTATGTAAAATCAATGCATTCTTGGGAATATGAACAGATCTTTAAAACCTTATAGAGAAACAGACAACATCAAGGATAGAAATTGTAGGATATCTATATTCTTATGACCCAAAACATGAGGTGACCCAAGAGCACGCAGTGCTTGGTCAAGTAGGGTTAAGATTTCACAAGGAGTAATATTCCATGGTGTATATGTACTACATCTTCTTGACCCAGTCATCTATTTTTGAGCATTTGGGTTATTTCCATAGCTTAGCTATTGTAAATAGTGCTGCTATAAACGTAGGGGTACAGTGTCCTTTTGAATTAATGATTCTGTGTCCTTTGGGTAGATGGAAGATATGGTACAGATACACCATGGAATATTACTCAGCAATCAAAAAAGACAAACTCATGCAATTTGCAGCAACATGGATGGAGCTAAAAGGGATCATGCTCAGCAAAATAAGCTAGAAAGAAAAAGAAAAATACCGGATGGTCTCACTCAGAGCAGGAATTTAGAAAACCTAAATAAGGGACCAGGAAAAAGACTAATTATAATAAAGTAAAAATCAAAATCAACAAGCAACTATAAACCAGAGACACAGTATGGGGTCTGGGGAGGGGAGGAGGGATTAGGGTCAAAATAAGGGGAGTGGGAATTGTATGGGGACTATAACCAAGATGAAAATGCTTACATTGTACAAAATGAAAATGATGTAAAAAATACATAAAATTAAAATAAAATAAAATAAAATAAAAGAGTTCACAAGGAACTACAGTGGTTTTTTGCCCCTTAGTAATACCCTTGTCAATGGGACAATGCCTTGGGGCAACAGAACCGTGGGGGTGAGAGGGGAGACTCACATAGGTGAATTCAATAGTAAATGCTGCCTGTTTGACTCCATTCTGGGGAGAGACCGAGGGAATAACAGCAGTGAGAAGACTCGCGTGTTGCTCCAGATAAATAATGAGGTTATGAAGGAAAAGAATGTGTAACACACAATGGCTAATTGATCTTGAGTACTTAAGGGAGAGTCCTGGGGTGTACCTGTCATGTTTGCTTTGCCTGTAGTGAAGGCAGTGTAAATTGTGTGGCATCTGGTTGTAAAGCTGCATGTTTTTTTCTTATCTATGGACCAGCCTCACTCCCTGGGTGATGCTAACTTTCATGTTACCTAGGATGAGCTGGCCCAGGAGCCAAGCATTTATCTGATCAAGCTACCTAGATTGTGTTTATTGTCCTTCCTACGGTGGGGGGGGGGCAGTGAATGAGAGTCAAACTGTGGGCCAACAATTGGAAGAGGGCTTGAAGGCTTGGGATGGTTGTTTTGAACACTGGCTAGAAGAAAAGACCTGTGCACAGGAGAATGGGGTAACCAGGGATCTGAGGATCTACCTCCTACATATGTCACTTTAGGACAGAAAAGCACCATCTAGGGGTTAACTGTAGGGACTTAGCACCCAGAAATAGGTAGCCTTTCCACCCCCAAGCTATGCAGTTTTAAAAAACAGAAATGTGTGCTTTCACAGTTCTAGAGATTTCAAGACCAAAATCAAGGTGTCATCAAGGGAACAGCCTCCTGGGAGACTCTGAGAAAATCCATCCTTTCTCTGAGCTGCTGACGCTGCAGGCAGCCCTGGCCCACAGGGACTTGTATCGGCACTACTACAGTCTCTGCCTGTATCAGCAGCAGCGTTGTCCCAGTGTGTCTCCTCTGTGTCTCTCCCTATAAGAACACTAGTCATAGGGCCTCCCTGGTGGCGCAGGTGATTGAGCGCTGCACTATGAAGTGATCCACAGCCTCTGCAGTACCGGTTCGATCCCAGCCGGCCAGCGAAAATCCCACATGGCGTGGCAGACCTCTCCTGTCTCGCCCGCTGCTCCCCTCAGCAGTGTATTTCATCAGTCTGCCTGTTCTGTTCCCAGCTCTGTCTCTGGTGAATCCTCTCACCCTCCCACATATCTGGCCTGTATCCCAGTTCTTGTATAAAAATAAGTAAAATCTTTAAAAAAAAAAACAAAAACACTAGTCATATTGAATTGATGACCCACCCTAAAGACCTAAGCCTAATTTGATTACCTCTGCAAAGACCTCGTTTCCAAATCTGGTCGTATTCATAGGTTTCAGTTTTAGAGCTTGAACATTTCTTTGATGCAGAGCACAACCCACCACTGGCATGAACCAGAGAGCTGAGAATCTAACAAGTACATAGAAGTCTATGAGGCAGCTGAGCATGAGTAATATTTAGAAATCCAGACATGTGACAGTCATGGCCATCAGCCCCATCCCTGTGGGTTGGGGATTCGGGGTTCTGGTCAACAAGGTTGGCAAGACCAAAGCAGGGAGATCCCAGACCTTAGTATGTCGGGGTGTGGGGTGGCTCACTAAGGTCAAACATTCAGGAACATCACAGGGGTCTCGGTTGGGATGGGGCAGGGCCATTTCTAGATGGGGTTTCTTCCTCAGAGCTACTGAAAGTACACTTAATTTGGGTCTGTCTAATCACCTGGGTCTATCTAATCTTCTAGGTAGTAGGCAAGAGGTCCCTGCTAGGAGGAGAAGAACTGGAGGCAGGGACAGGTGGGGAAGGGGATCCAGGTGAGGCTGACAGTGCCCCCAGGTGATGAACTCTTGGATGGAAATCATCGCTGCATAATGTCCCTTCTGTTCACCCATAAATGTCCACGTTCTGCCATTAAAACAGGCTCCAGACTGAACTGCATGCCCCTTGTCACTTAGCTTCCCCTCCGCAATGAGTCACTGGTCTGAGCATGTATCCCATTAGGCAGGGGAAGCACGGAGAAGACTGGTCCAGTGCCCTCCAAAGTCATTGGTGACCACAACAGAAGTCGTTGGGGGTGGACAGAAACGTTAGGGGCTAAAATTATTCGCGCTCTTAAAATGGGATAATAAGGTAACTTTCCTCCTCCTGGTATGAGCTCATTTAATTGTAAAGATCTTAATAAATTCAGCCTGATTAACTCCAACCTTGTGGGGGGAAGGTTATTCAGTGTTGTGGAATTAATTTTAAACAGAAGCAAAAAAAAAAAAAAAAAAAGCAAGAAGGAAGAAAAGCTCTTGTGCAGGATCGGGAGGGAGGGAGATTAATGTTCAGGAAATCAGAGCTGGGGAGCACCCACTAGTAGGGCACCCTGCTCCTGAGACCATACACCATGGCCTTTGATTAATCATTTACTTTCTTAAAAGTGATGGAGCTTCAGGAACCTCCCCCAGCTTGATTGCACACACCCCAGTGCTGAAGGGAAAGAGAAAATCTTCACACATAGACAGGATTGCCCTGGACTCCATCCTGCCTAGTTCCCACCTGCCCCCCCTTGGTCTCAGTGCTCTCTTGCTCTGGAGTGGCTTCTATGTGCCCAACCACTGTGCCCAGAGGCTGGCAGCCATGGCTTCGCATCCTAGCTGCCCTGCTTCCCGGCTGCCCACGTTTATGTCTTTAGGCCCTGGTGTCCCAATGATGGCGATAACTCTCCTTGGGAGAATGAGATGCATAGAGGGCTTCACCCTGTTTGAGGCGCACACCCACTGCTACTGCCACGGATGCTCTATGGCTTGATGTTGGTGCGCTTTCTGGGGTTCCTACCCTTACTACCCCCGTGACTCTGGAGGAGATGAATCTCCTGCTCTCCTCATTTCAGACCTCTCTGGTCACTGCCTGAGTCCTCCACACTGACCTTGACCCACAGGTCTGCCTGAGCAATCTGGGTGAGGTGTGGTTTCATGTGGAGAGCCTCCACGTGGGCTGGTCGGGGCAGACTTAGGGTTCCTACTCTAGAAAAGGGGAGAGAGGAATTAGGGAAGGTTGTGTTTGAGGGCCCAGGAAGCCTAATGAATGACTTATACCCACACCCATACTCCTCTGGTTTCTGACCAATGTGGGAAACCAAACTAAGCACCATTAAAACAGACCCTGCTCTGTTGCCCAAAGTTCAGGGCTCACTTGATAAGCTAGACTTGGGGACACAGAACTGGCCAGTGGCAAAAAGAGACCTTCTCTCCTCCTCCCAGAGTTAAATTGACCCCTGTCCAGACAGAATGGCTGCACAGCAGCAGGCCTTGGTGATTGGGGTAAGGAGGAGCATAGATAGGGCAGAGTTCCCCCAGACAAACTCACTTCTAGGGAGGAAAAAGCTGAGTGGCAGAAAGAATGTGGATTAAGCCAAAAGGGAGTGAAGCACAGAGTTGGGGGCACTGGGATTCATTTCACAACACCTTCTGGGTGGAGAGCAAATAGGAGAACCCTCCAGCTGTCTGCCTATCTCCCCCACTCCTGCAGCAGGGTCTGGCCTTGCTGGGAGTTTTCTGCACCTGAAAGTCTGCGGGCTCAAAGCTCAGATTTCACATCTGACTCCAGGCTCCTGCTCCCTCCCCGGCCAGTGCTCTGGGGACCTGAAGTCAGGAGGGGCCAATGCTCTGGGGACCTGAAGTCAGGAGGGGCCAAGGTTTGCTGCTTCACCCTTCCAGCCCTGCTCCCCCACTTTGCAGCAAGGAGAGGCTGGTTCTACCTCTAAGACTGCTCCTCCCCAGCTCAGGCTCAGGCTCCAGACCCCCATCCTTAAGCCCCTTCTCCCAAACCCCCTCTCCAGGTTAGCTCAGCCCTGGAAAGCAAAGAAAATTGAAGAAAGAGCCAGAATGGAGTGGAAGTGAGCAGGGGGTGGGCCAAGAATCCCAAGGCTTGTAACCAAAAGGAGCTACTTTGGGGCCCTGACGTCGCTCCCTCTCGCCTTGCTCTTCTGCCTGAGTTGTTTTCTCTACCCAAATGCCTCTTCCCACACCCCCCACCTGGCTAACTATAATATTATCCATCCTTCAGTCTCAGTTTACATGCCCCTTCCTTAGGAGGTCCCGGCACCGCAAGGTCAACGTGGACTTCTAAAAAGCGCCATTCATCAGCGTTGATGTTGCTTTAACCATGGGTCATGACCCATTAGTCATCGTGGAACAATTTATCAGGTTCTGACAGCATTTTTTAAACTATGAAACTGAATAGGACAGAAAACATCAGAGTGAATTCACTTAGTGAAGGCAAGTTTTGTTGGGTGCGACTTGTTGAAATTGCGTTTGTGTGTGTGCACCCACGTACAGGCGCACAGGCACACCTGGGTGGTGTGTGCAACATGCGTCCTGTGGATGATGGCCCAAAAGCTGGAGAGTCCCAGTGGCAGGCATGAGAATCATTGCTTTAGTTTTTTAGGGCTCTTAGAGCCTTGGGATTATGGACTGACCAGCCTGAAGGACAAGAAGGAAGAGGGCTGCTCGCATTCTTTCAGGGTCCCTATGGGAGCTGCCCCTGAAGTGGCTTTGCTATGCCCCGGTTAGGCTTGAGTCTTTTTCTGCCCTAGACAGTCATCGCCCCTGCAATCAACTGCATGTTGGTGCCCCCCAGGGTTACGTTGAAGTCCTAACCCCCAATAGGATGGGGTCCGGACAGTCAGTTTAGAAGTGGTCATGTGGGTAGAAGCCCTGTGAAAGGATTAGTGTCCTTATAACAGATGAGAGACGAATGCTCGCTCCATCCCTGTGTGAGGTGCGATGAGAAGACAGTTGTCTCAAACCAGGAAGCAGACACACATGTCCACCTGGATTGTGGCAGCACCTTGATTTGCTGGCACCTTAATTTTGGACTCCCCAGGCTCCAGAGCTGTGGGAAATAAATGATGTTTAGATCACCCAGGCAATGGTATTTTTGTTACAGCAGCCCCGGCAGAATAATACAGCTCCCAAGTTCTCAAACTCCCTCTTACCCAGTTTATGAGTTTCTTAGTGGATTTAGCAGCCCCCTATATGTGTGTGTTGGCTAGTGGACGTCTTACAGGGCAGCTACCTTGAAAACCTGGGCTTATTCTTGAATGGTGATGCTAAAAGCTGCCATTGATGAGCAATCCCATGAAGCCCCCATGGGATCTACCCTTTGTGCGCAACTGTAGCCTGTGGCTGAGACAGAGGGCGAGGGAGCCAACCCCGTGCACACCTTGCTTCAGATCCATTGGCTCCCCGAGAACAGCACTTAGCTCACTTCCATAAACAAGGACATTCATCTTTGTCAGCCCTAATGAACCGCATTTGTCAGACAGGAACCAGAGAGCAGCTGTGTTGGAGGGAGACAAATCACTTAATCCAAGGCTCCTGATGTGGCAGCCCCTGGCACAGTGGAGATCATGGCATTTAACTACAGAAGGGCCTGGAGGACCCTCAAGGGGGGAGGGCTGGATGCCCTTGACTGTGCCTGGCGGGGGGTAGTGTGTGAGCTGGCAAACCCAGTGTGTGCGTTGGCTGGTGCTTCTCTCCTTCATGCTGCACCTGGTTCTGGGGGTGTGCATCCTGCAGATGCCTGGGCAGGGGGAGAGAGAGTGGGGTGACAGCCTCTGTTCCCAGCAGGATGCAGCCCAGGAAAAATGACTGTGTCATCCCTTCCAGTCCCACCAACTTGTTTCCTTTGAAGATTGTTTAGGAAAAAAATCTTGGATGCAAGGAACAGAAACCCATCTCAAATGAGCTTCGGCAGAAGGGGACGTGCTGACTCATGGACTGTGACGCTGAACAGTCAAGCTGCAAGCAAGGCCAGGATGCAGCTGCGGTGCACCCAGGAATTCAGACATGAGCTGCATGCCTCCGCTTTCTCTCCATGCTTGTCTCTGCAAGCTCTGTTCTCTCTCCCTGTAGTTGGGCCTCCACCATCAGTGGGGAATTTGAGTAAGGCACCTCTCAAATTTTTCCTCTCAAGACTTTCACCAATGGAAAGGTGTAGATGTGAGCTTCCCCTGCCCCAAACTGAAAGGAACAAACCCCCAGGCAAGAGCTCTGTTTGGCCATGGCAGGTCAACCAACACTGTCATCTGTGACATGAGTCGTCTGAGGGGCTTCTGGGGGAACCCAGGGCTGGAGTCGGGGAGGAGGAGTTGCGGGAGAAAGGTTGGTGTCCTTAGCAGACAGGACAGCACATGTCCACTTTGATGGTCTTTGGTCCTCATTTACCTCCAAACCCATATCCAACTCAGCTCCTCCTCTTGGCTTATAGCCAGACCCAGAGAGAAAAGACCAGTCATTACCCTGAAGACACACAGGGAGTGCAAGCAAGGGAGATGCCTGGGATTCTGTCACTGGCCGGCCCTCCCATTTTCAGGGTTACATGTGACTTTTATAGCTGACACCAGGACACACTGTGGGTTTGCCAGGTAGTTTTACTTTGTTGATTTTTTTTTAAAGATTTATTCATTTTTATACAAGAGCTGGGGTACAGGTCAGAGGAGCAGGAGGGTGAGAGGATTCACCAGAGACAGAGCCTGGAGCAGAACAGGCAGATGGATCAAAATACACTGCTGAGGGGAGCAGCGGGCGAGACAGGAGAGGTCTGCCATGCCATGTGAGTATCTCCCTGGCAGGGAATTGAACCTGCACTGCAGAGGCTGCAGACAGTTTCACAGCACTGCTCTGCGCTCAACCCACTGCACCACCGGGGAGGCCCTACTTTGTTGATTTTGACAGTTAAGTGTCACTGAGGCCGGGATCCTGGTGGCCTTTGCATATGTACCAAGTTGCTCCTTATCTGCACCAGCCCTGGGTTCTCAGATCACTCGGTATAGTAGAATTGAAGAAGTGTGCTGCAGATGGCAAAAACACTTCACACTGATTCTCTCAGTAAGTTTCAAATGTTTTGACCATTAATGTTGGCAAGAAAAAATATTTTTAAAACAAAACAATACATATCACAACATGAGTCAAGACATGCCAATGCATATCTACATACCCACACATAGTTCTATGGACACACATTGTTGTATCAGCAACACCACACTGTCAAAGAAACGGGACTTGTGGAGCGAACTGTTACAGCAGGATGCTGCTGAGACGGCAAAACCTGGCCTTTTTATTGATTGAATGATTTTACAGAGTCAATTACTCAGGGCAGGAGAACAAAGAGAAAAAAGTTAGAAGGGGGACTCCCTGGTAGTGCAAGGGGTTAAGATGCAACCTATGAGGCTGTTTGCAGCCACTGAAGCACAAGTTCGATTCCGGTCAGGGAGCACCCCACATGGCGCAGCAGACCTCTCCTGTCTTGCCCACCACTCCCCTCAGCAGTGTATTTCAGTCTGTCTACCTGTTCTGTTCCCCACTCTGTCTCTGGTGAATCCTCTCACCGACCGCCCCCCCAAACCCTACGCCTCTGGCCTGTGCCCCAGTTCTTGTATGAATAAATAAATAAATCTTTAAAAAAAAAGGTTAGAAGGAAGTAAATGCATGCTTAGGTTACCTTGGCTTTTTGGGGAGATGAATCTGAGGATCCAGATTAGTTTTATGGCCCATGTTTGAAGATCAAAATCAAGCTTTTTTGTTGTTGTTGTTAATCAGGCTTTCTTTCTTTCTTTCTTTCTTTCTTTCTTTCTTTCTTTCTTTCTTTCTTTCTTTCTTTCTTTCTTTCTTTCTTTCTTTCTTTTCTTTCTTTCTTTCTTTCTTTCTTTCTTTCTTTCTTTCTTTCTTTCTTTCTTTCTTTCTTTCTTTCTTTCTTTCTTTCTTTCTTTCTTTCTTTCTTTCTTTCTTTCTTTCTTTCTTTCTTTCTTTCTTTCCTTCTTTCTTTCTTTTTGTTTGTACATGCACTGGGTACAGTCAGAAGCCCGGGAGGGTGAGAGAATTCACCAGAGCCAGAGCGGGGAGCAGACCAGGCAGAAGGACCGAAGTACACTGCTGAGGGGAGCAGCGGGTGGCAGGAGAGGTCTGCGCGCCATGTGGGACCCTCCTCCGGTGGCCGGGAGCAGCCGGGGATCGAACTGGCGCTGCAGAGGCTGCGGGCAGCTTCGCAACCCAGTGCTCAACCGCTGCGCCACCAGGGAGGCCCTCAAAATCAAGCTTTTGAGCCCCACTCATGGCTGATCAGTCTCTGGAACACAAAGTTGCCTATCAGTCTATTGCTCCCCAGGCGTTGCTGGTCATGTCTCCTGAGCATACTCATTGTCCCAGGGAATTAAGCATCCTGCTCTTGCTTAACTTGAGAGGAACCTTTGCAGGGTGGGTAGCTTGCATTCTTTAAGTTTAGGTAATTGATTGACTGGACCAAATGGACTTTGTACTGAAAAGCCCAAACTGCGTAGCCAGAATGATCACTTAAGCAACCCTTCAAATCTAGCAGACCCACAACACATGTTTATATCAAACTGAAACAAGTTTTGAAAAAATGTACTTGTCTCTGTGACTCATGATGAAACTTAGTATTTTTCCTTTTCTATTCTATTCTTTTAAACTCACTGGGCTGTTTTCATGATCTATATGCACAACTTCACTGACTCTCCTCACATTATTTGTCTGTCACTGAACTGTCTTCTGCATAGCAAGAGCTCCATGGGCAGTGTAGCTTCTGGATGCCAGGGCTAGGATTTTATACATGAATTTACTTACTCCTCCCAATAATACTGTAAGGTGGGAGCTATTGATTTTATTGCATAGGTAAAGAAATGGAGCATCAATGATTAAAATCAGAGGTTGGAGTAAAATGACAACACTGAAACAGACTATCAGATTCCAAAACTTTTCTATCACTAGTCCGCTGCCACTATGAGGCCTAGTAAGCCCTTGTGCAAAACCTTGTGCTGGAGAGGTTACAGAAGACAGCTACAGGTCTTTGCTGCTCCTCACGTGAAAGGTGGGGTCTTATTCCCTTCCTCTTAAATCCTGGCTGGCCCCCATGATCTGCACAACCAACAGAATAGTCTAGAACTATGAAGTTAGATCTGAAGAAGTCTTGCACCTCTGTGTGAGTCTGCTGGACCCTCTCGTGGTGTCTCAAGCCACAAAAGTCCAACTACTTAGAAACACTATGCTGAAGACACCATGTGAAGGTCTTCTGGCCCACAGCCGAGGACATTCTCCACCCATCTCCAGCAATGAACAGACATGGAAATGAAGCTGCATTGTCTAAACCAGACTAACTCATGTGAAGCAGAAGACACCCCCAGCTGAGCCCTGCCCTCATTCCTGATCATCACACCATGGTGAAGTATAATGAACTGCTATGGTCTCCAGTCATTAAGTTTTGATAGTTTGCTATGCAATGACAGATAGCCTGAACGTGAGCTTCAGGCACTCCCAGCCCCTAGGAGCCACCTCTTCTCTTTACAACTCAAGATGGATTCTGCTATAATCATGGTAAGGCCATGCCCACCATCTTCTCTCTCCAATTCTGCTGCATAGTTTCCGCGCCTTCAGACACAGAATCTCTATTTTATAAGCCATGAGGATATGCTGGGAAGTAGAAGAGGGTCCAGAGGGTCTTTCCAGTCCCCCTCTCACCCATGTTGACCTGCCCAGTGGGCCACTGTCAGCCCATAGGTGACTTTCATAAGGGCACAGCAGAGAGAAGGAGGCTGCCAACTGAGAGGGTAAATGTGCCGGCATGGAAATAGTCATAAATAATAGAAAAGCATTTTCTTGCATTTCTACATGACTCCCAAGGCACCCCCACTGACTGATGATGGAGGGAGGAAAACAGCCCTGAAATCAAAAAGCTTTTCTTCTTGAGAGGAGGCTTTGTAACACTCAGGCCCAACACCACACAATGAAGGAAAAATGAAATCCCACACATCCCAGAGGAGGAGAATGTACTACAAAGGCTGGAGTCACAGCAGGGGAAGGTAGTGAAAAAAAGGTGGTTGGGGGGGTCTAGGAAGGGAGTGGGGGAAGAGTAGGAGGGGTGTGGGGGAAGGGGGATGGGAAGGGACTGTTTGTTAATATTTACTCAAATTAATAAGATGTTGAACAACAGCCTCTACATAAAAGACACTGTTAAAATTAGTAAGTAGTTCATCCTGATCTAACAATATGGAATAATTAATTTCCACACTCGTGTGCTTTTTTTCATAAACAGTAATTAAAGAGAAATATTATATAGCTGCACCTGTTTTTCACTCTCGGCTTACCACAGTGAGTAAACCCAATCTTTTATTGATGAGAAGAGACGCACGCTGGAAAGCTGTGGGAAGAGCATCAAAACCCCTCCAGCCTTCCCTTGAGACGTGTAAGAAATCTCAAATTATTAAACCATATGGAGGATGTTCTGTGGATGGCTGTTCACACCACTGGCCCAAGCCCAATTTCCTCTGATTTTCAGCTCCTCTAGTGGGTCCCGGGCTCTTAGGGGAGTAAGGCTCCCGTGCCTGGAGTAAGGAGAGTCTTATGAATTGGCTGAACTGAGGACAGGGACAGATTTCTGCATTCTGGAAGGCTGATATTCTCTGCCCCCAAGTGAGAGTGTCAGACGGCCCAGAGAGAAGATGGAGCAGTTCAAGTTCAGGGGCGCCGAGGCCCCTCTGGTGGTCAGACATTAGCCATCCAAGCCAGCTTACCCCACCTGGGATCCAGGGCTTCTGCCTGGCTGGAGAGGTGAGGCCAGGGCAGGCAGAGGCAGGAGAGCTAATATTTGCACAGTGCTTTACAGTTTGCTCTTTACACTTTCATACGCATTATGCAAAATTATTCTGCTCTCCAGCTAACTCCCAGCAGGGATCCTGCCACAGCTGCCGCCTGGAAATTCTGGTTTCTACATCAGGTCTCTGAGGCCACCCTGGAGTCAGGGCACCTTGGTGAGGACTCCTGTGCCCCTCTCCCCCCAATGTGATTTCCTTTGCTGAGGCTCCCTCTCCACTCACAAAAGCTGCTCATTGGCCAATGAGTCCTTGGACTCCTGGGAAGAGGCCCTATGTCAAAATAACGTGAGCAACCTCTGATGTTTTCACTCAGGCAGGGACAGAGGCAAGTTCACACCAGGCGCACTTGGAATCCTTTTATTTTTTTTTTAACATATATATGTATTTTTTTACATTGTTGTTATTTTTTTTTTGTACAATGTTTGATTTCTCATTCTTACTAGGGCACCATGATCTTCCATCCCCTTCTCATGGCACCCCCTAGCAGGCCCTAGTCCCTGCTTCCTGGAATTTCCTCCAAGCAGTATTGTCAGGAAGGATTACAGAAGTCAGGTGAGTAAGCACCTGTGGGTGTATTACTTATGGGAACTTGACCAAGATTGGAGAGGGAAGATCCAAGTCCCTGGAACCTTGGGGGTGACAGCTAAAATTATCCATTTACCTGCATTCTTTTTCCTCAGGGCACTATCCTTCGTGGCACCATAGCTCCCAAACTCCATGGAGTCTCATGCTCTCTCCTTAGGTCTGGTTGTCTACGATTTTCACCTGACTTAATTGGCTCAATTCCTTGATGTTCTTTTCCCTCCAGTAGTCACTAGCAGTAGGAGGCAAACCATGACCCCTTAAAGACCCATATCCTCGTCTGTAGAACCTGTAACTATGTCACAGAGGAAAGAGGAGTTAAGGTTGTCAATCAGCTGAGTTTCAAATAGGGAGATCATTCTAGATATGGGTGTGTCCTGTGCAATCACACGGGTCCTTATAAGTAGACAAGGAAGTTGGAAGAGAGAGCCAGGGATATGGTGGGGTGAGAGAGACCCAGACCACCACTGCAGGCTTTGAAGAAGGCACAAGGGGTCTGAGCCACAAGTCAAGGAATGCAAGTGGTCTCTACAAGATAAAAAGGCAAGGATTCTCCCCTCAAGGCTTCAGAAAAGACAAAGTCCTGTTGTTACCTTGATTTTAGCCCAATATCTTCTGACATATGGAACTGTGACATAATCAATGAGCGGCCATTTGTTACAGCAGCAATAGGAAACTAGTACCCACTTAGATGAGTTCTTCCCACACCATTCCACCACCACCCTAGCTATTCCAACAAAGTCGAATTTAACATTTACAACTCACAAAGAACTTCTCTTATGTAGTTGTCTAGACCAGGGTCTCTCCCCTAACTGTCTCTCCCCAGAGGCAACTGGCCATGAATGAAAGTCCTTGGGATTCCATCACCTCGGTTACCACACCTGCCCTCAAGGAGCTGCGTGTGATGGGAAGCACATCAGTGGGGCCCTCTGGAGGAGGTTCAAGTGGTTATGTCTATGCAGTCTCTTTTTGCAGCTATTTCTTTCACCAGTCATCCAGGTTAAGCTAGTTACCCCACCCTAGGATCACATACACACCCTCAATATACCAGAAGCCAGGGCAGGGGGTGTGGTTCCCATTTGGATCTTGCAGGGTAGTTAGAATTCACTGGGCACAGCCAGTGGCAATCACTGAAGACTTTCCCCTCGACAAACTGCCTAGTTCTTCACTGAAGAAATTGGGGTTTCCTGGTCTTCACAGAAGAAATTGGGGCTCGGAAGACCGCCTAAGGAGGAGAAGAATCAGGCCCATCCAGTGCAGGGCACTGCAGTCTCGGGAGCACACCACTGCCCTGGGCGGGGCCGGGGGAGAGCGGGAGGTGCAGAGGGCAGTCCAGCAACACAGGCTGTGTGTGATGAGGATTGAGGGCTGCTCCATGTCTCCCCTTTTCCTACCTCTGATGCCCATGGAGATTAGGCTAGTAGGGGCTCCTGCCCCAAAGTGTCTTGGGGGGCTGGGTGACTAATCCTTGTCCTTCTGCTTTCCAAGGAAGCAGGGCAAACTGGAAAACTGGAAGAGAACAGGAAGGGCTGGGGTTCCTGGCCTATGTACCTGGGTTGTGCTAAGCAGGCCCGTTGGGTAACCAGAGCAGGCAGAGTTATAAAACACAACTCAGGAAACAAGTACTTGGCAAGTCCAAAGGATTGAGGCAGGCTTAGGAAGGGCCAAGGAGTAGGGGAAAGAGTAGTTGAGGAGGCTGAGAGAGCTTGGAGATTGAGCCCCATTAAGCCTTTGTTTTGTGAGTGAGTCCTTCTCCCCTACAGCTGTTCAGTATGTGGCCCAAGTATGACCTTGACCTGTTTGGAGAGAATGCCGGTGACCACACTGGGGCTCAAGCAATGATTCAGCTCTTGCATTTAATTGACTTTGTCTGGTTCACCCACCTCTAGACACAGAATTAATACACTTCGACTTTTTTGCCACTATAAACCCGCGATCATGGCTGGTGGGAGCAATTGGGCAAAATATTAACAACCTTGAAAATATTCAAGCTTTTGTCCTGATAATGTCCTGGGAATCCAACCCAAGGGTGTCATCACAGATGTGAAGAGACTTTGCTCAAAGAAGTTAGTCACGACATAATTTATTTAGATAGCAAACAATTGACCAATTGCATAACTGTTCAATAAAAGAAAAATTTGTGTATAGAAAAATCCCTCTGCAAAATATTATGCCATTGAAAATGATTACAAAGACATTGGGTTGGTGGGAGGACAAAAATGTCTATAACATAAAATTGCATATTCAGAATGATTGAAAGTGTGTAGATTTAAAAAATTGAGAAATTTGGGTGTTTGCTACTTTTTTGTTATACTTTTCTACATTTTCTAACATTTTCACAGTGACTACATACTACTTTTAGAATCAGAGAAAGGGGCAGCATTGGTGCCTTCTTTGAGCCCTTAGTCTGTCTCCTGAAACCCATGTTCCTTATTAACAGGGTTGAGGCTTACAAAGCCAGCTCCATGGGATTCCTGTCGGTCTTGCCTGGCACTACCCATTAGGAAAGTTGTCTGGCTTTAATTCCAAATCCCAATAAAAACACTGCAGCTGTTTTCCTTCTGAATTCTGCAGAAGAAAAAACCTTCCCTGTGCATTTGATTCTCTTCTGCACAGCCAAGCTCTCTTTTCATGCAAATACTAAATACATTCTAATGGATCCAGATTGTTACTGATTTAGTCCAAGATTGGGGTACTTAAGTCACCATCATCTGAGTCTTCAAACTCTGATTTCGAGTACACACAAAACTCTACAAAAGAGTGTACATATAACCAATTCAGTCTTGAGAATTCTCTTCTTCAGAAAGGAAAAGCTAGTTCAACCTGGCTTAAACAATAAAGGGAATTTGTTCTCTGGTTGAAACAAAATGTCCAGAGGTATGCAGGCTTCAGAAACAGTTTGATCCAGAGGTTTATGGTGGCGTCAGGGCCCTGTTGCTATTTTCTCTGCATTTCCTTGGGTCAGTGTTATCCTTGGGTGGCTGGCTTCCTTTGGGGCTGCCATCCAGGTGGGCCAGGCTGTATCCACAGTGCTTTGTTCAGAAGAAAAAAGGGTGTTGTCTTCCCAACCTCCCCAGTAAGAATACTGAAATTTGCTCTGATTGGGCTGACGCCAGTCAGGTACTCACTCTGTAACTGTGACCAGAGAGAAAAAAATGCAGAGTCTATCTTAGACAGGTAAAATGCCCAAACTAGAGCTGGGGGTGGAAGTAGTTTCTCCAGAAATCAGGACCACTAGAAAGCATAAAATGAATGCTGGGGAGGTTGTCACAAACGTCTACCATGGGAAATCTGTTCTTTGACTTTTGGGAGGATACATAAGGAGTTGTTTTGCAAATGCTAAGTACAGGAACATTTGCGGATGTTCAACTCTAGTGTTTTATTTGGCCAACATTTACCATTCATTTACAAATCTAGTTAAATAAAATATTTTTATTTTCCACTCTTTCTGTACTTCAAGGAAATCTATGTGCAAAGAAGAATACTAAGTCAAAATACTTCAGTGTCCCAAGGAAACAAAGATTAGAAACCTAATTATAGCATTTTGAGTTTAATCAATAGAACAATGAAATCCATCCATGAGGACAGACTTCTTATTCCTGGCCTCACCAGCCTTTACGTGCATGCTCTCCTTTGACCAAAATGTCCTGCACCATCCTTCTCTGCTAAAAATTCCTACTCGCACATCAACAACCCTTTCACACCATCTTCTATGGGTGCCTTTGAGACACCCCTCCACTTAATAGCATCAGTGGGTCTCTCCCATGGGTTCCCACCACACACTCCTCATTTCTGGTGGGGTGCTGTGTTACTATGTGCTATGTTGTCTGTTGAACATGATAACCACAGGGGGCAAGGGGCTGGGTGAGGAAGGGAGTGTGGGAGAACAGAGCCCACAAAAGTCCTAGCAGCCATGATGGCCAAAGGATATTTAGCCTCAGCTTTCAACCTACCACAGAGAGAGCTCTCTGGTGAAGGCACTGTGGAGAATTGCAGGAAAGGGAACTGTGTTCTGCATGCGAATGATATGGACTAAAAGGAAGGTAACAAGTAAGAGAGTCAAGGCAAAAGGAGGGGACCCCTCAGGTCTCCCTGGAGACTAGAGGCGGGCACTAGGATCTCCATGCACAAGTGCCAGGATTCCTGGAGGTGGTCCTTCCTCTCTTATTTACAGGATTATAAGGAGAGGGGAGGATTGGACACCTGACATCTGGGTTGTAATTTAGTTAAAAAGCAAATTTCCTACCATGCAGGGGACATCGGCAATTTTTTTTTTTTTTAGCAGTATCATATTTCACAAAAAAAAAAAAAGAGTTCCACATTAGAACTGCCCTTCCACCACCAGCAGCACTTCCTAAGAAGGTGCAGTCTGTCCTTGGGCTGGAGGCTGCCCTCCACTGCCAGGCTGACATCCCCACCCCCACCCACCCCTGCAGAAGCCGCCCAGGCCACTGCCCGTTGCTGCCTTCCAGCGCAGGGCGTGGTGAAGCCCCCTCACCCCTCAGATAAGGGATTGGCAAGTTACCACCTGTGGGTCAGATCCATCACACCACCTGCTTTTTTACAGCCCATGGAAATGGTTTTTACACTTTTAAATGGTTAGGGGGAAAAAATCAAAAGCAGAATGATATTTCACGACATGTGAAAATTATATGAAATTAAAATTTCAGCATCCATAAAGGATCCAGTGAAGTTTTCTTGGAACACAGCCACACACACTCGCTCACATCTTCATCTGCCACTGCTCTGTGCTGCAGCGGCAGGGCCCAGCAGGCACGGCAGGCGCCGCTGGCTGCAGAGCTGAAAATATGTATTCTCTGACCCACCACAGAAAATGTAGATGTAGCCCCTGCTTGAGATCTTTAAACTTTGCTCTGTTTTGAGAAGTCAGACCATACTGGTGGCCTTCCTTTCTCTCTGATCCCACGGGGGACGACTTGGCTGTGCAGGACTAACAGAAGAGGCCTGTTCACTGGCGCTGGCATCCAGCCTCCCACACTCACCTTCGATGAGGTTTCTGCCCATCCTAGGACCAGGCTAAGACACACTTCCCCTGACGAAGGGCAGAAGGTTCAGAAACTGGTTCACTGGGCCTCCCTTGTGGCACAAGGTGTTAAGATGCAACCTATGAAGCTCGCCACAGCCACTGATGCACAAGTTCAATCCCCAGCCAGGGAGCTACCCACATGGTGCAGCAGACCTCTCCTGCCTCGCCCACTGCTCCCCTCAGCAGTGTATTTCAGTTGATCTGCCTGTTTTGTTCCCCACTCTGTCTCTGGTGAGTCCCCTTATCCCCTGCAACTCTGGCCTGTACCCCAGTTCTTGTATATATAAATAAATCTTTACCAAAAAAAAAAGAAACTGGTTCACTCGTCTGCCCAGGCCCTGCCCACCCTGACCAGTGCTGCCCATTACCCTCTCCTCTCAGGAAGCAGGTAACTGCCCTTGCTCCACCCACCCCAGGACCAGGGCTCATCCCATCGGCGGGTATGACATAGCCCGCACAGATCCTGGACGCCAAACATACCTGCCCGCCAGAGGAAGCTCAAACACTGATTTGCAACTGAAAAATGCTGATGAAATCATCCCATTTCTGACTGATTGCTTTTCTTTCTTACAGAATAAGGCATAAAGTTGAAGTTGCTATTCAAATATGAAAGTTCACTTTGAAGGTTCAAACAAGAAGAAATGGCAGAAAGTGTGTTCTTTGGAGCTAATCAAGCCTGAAGACTTCCTCAGCCCTGCCCTTTGGATTCCGAGGAAGGCCCTTGTTTGAAAAGTATCCCGGAGAGTATACGGCTCGGTCGTGGCTTTGAAGCGGTTTTCAAAGCTGGCAGCATCCCGTGGGTCAGGGTCTGTGGGATAGCCTCAGGCCTCAGCAGCTACGCGGCCCTGGAGGGATCCCGGGATTCCTTCAGAAAGGAGCCTGGGGTGGGGTGAAGTGGGTGTGGGCAGACCCAGGGCGGGCCCTGTTTTCAGCTGTGTACATTTGGGAAAGGAACCCCCTGTTTGAGTCTGGGGTTCTTTGTCCAGGGAAAGAGAATGTCCGCAGCACAAAAGTGAGAAATGTGGGGGTGACGTTGATGACGCTATGCTTCTGAGCACACAGATCTTGACCAAAATTGCAATAACAGGGAAGGAGGCATCTTGCATCCCTTGAGAACTTGAGCCCTCTGGAAATAGAAAAGTAAACTTTTTGTTTTCTTAGCACCTTTGCTTCAAATTCAGGAAGACCATCTGCTGTGTTTCCCCCAACACACACCAACAACCACCACAACAAACAATACCCACACTGTGACATGTGAAGGCCTCCACCGGCGCAGGGCAAGTGCCCCGCGGGTGCTCTGTGGGATTCTCAGGACCACCTTGGAAGGCCGGCATTCGTGCTGTTTCCCTACCTGAAAAGTGGTACTGTAGGTGTACCCGGGGAAGATGACTAAGCTAGCAAATGGCAAAGGCAGACTCAGAGCTTAGAAAATACAGTGCAGAACCCACAACCTAAACTACCTTGCTATATTCCTTCAG
This sequence comes from Talpa occidentalis, assembly GCF_014898055.3. NCBI lineage: Eukaryota > Metazoa > Chordata > Mammalia > Eulipotyphla > Talpidae > Talpa > Talpa occidentalis. The sequence continues at coordinate 89,451,251 of NW_023605083.1, forward strand.
CAAATAGAAGGATAAGTAAATAGATGCACAGATGTGTGGAGAGATAAGTGAATGAAAGTCCATGTAGGCCTTGCATCCAGATTGCCCAGATTAAATGCATATGCAGAGTTTAGGGAAGCAACCTACAAGGGTGGATTTGGAGCCACAGCAGATAACAGGCATTTCTGCCTTCTGTGTCCATGCAATGTGCCTGCTGGACACAATTTTTTAGGCAAGTCCTTGAAAGCAAAAGCCAAGGCACCATAAAAAGGTCAGAGGGTGAGGGCTAGCATGGGGCCGCTGAGCAGCCTGAGAAAGTTGCTCTTGCTCACAAGCATCAACTCAGCCCCCAGCCCCTTCAGTTCTCTCCCACTGTTGCTAAACATCACCCTAACTCAGTGGATCCTATAGGAAAAGGTAAAGAAAAATCTTTTTTTTTGGGATTCTTGTGTGGATAAATGAGCAATCCTGGGTCCCTTGAGTCATCCCCCGTTGCCCAGATGCAGCAGCAATGCTTGGAATTCACTTGCCTCTGACTGCTGCTGTGAATGCCCCATGGCTTTCAGGGGGCGGCTACGTGTCCGCAGGTGCTTCCCCAGTTCAATAACGTGGGGCTACAGAGGCAGCATGTTTGACTGGGGATTGTCTGTGCCACACACTCCAGAAGGAGCAGACTTACCTATGATGAGATGAGTTTTACAGGATGTGGGTTTCGCATCTGGGCGGGAATATGTCCATTCTGACCACACGGATGGGGTCCTAGAACCCTGTCCTCCTGAGTCTCAGGGTAGAAAGGAATGATGGAAGGAAATATTGTATTGATCATGTACTATGATCCAGGCACTGAATGAGCATTTTGTAATTGAGCATAGGGTAAGAACTCAGATTTGGGACCAGAAAGACATTGGTCTGAGTTCCAGTTTGAGAAAGAACTGGTTTTGGGATCTTGGACAAGTTATGCAAACCATTCATATCACTTATTTTCTGCTGGCTTCCAAACGTCCTCAAAACTTAAATGTTTAAACTAGTAGCTTAGTTTCTGGATCTGCAATTAGGGCAGGGTGCCTTGGAGACAGCTCATCTCTGCTCCACTTGAAAGGATGGAGAATTGACTTCTAAAAACAAAGCATGGCTTCCATGCTGGCGGTTGTTCTGCTAGTGACTCAGTGAGCAGGAACCCAGCTATGAGTGAGGGGTCCAGGTGTCTGTCCCTGTGGCCTCTGTGTGAGCCACTTGGGCTTCCTCTTGGCAAAATGTGAATAGCCCCGGAGATAAGGAAGGTGTGCACGACACCTCCAGGACATGGCCTCAAGAGTCATACAGTGTCACTTCTGTTGTCCTCTGTCAGATGAGGCAACCACAGAGAGGTATTAGCAGAGGGTACCTCTTCTAATTAGGCAAGCACTTTAAAGGAGTTTGAAAAAAAAAAAAAAAAAAAAATCCCTGGCCTGCTGTCTTTAAAGGCACAAGCACATGAGTTCCATAGATGTAAGCTAATTAATTTTGCCAACAACAACATGAACTTGGAAAATGACCCAGACTCAGTTGAGACACAAACCCCAGCTGACACCTTAAGCAAAGTCTCTGAGGCCTGGATGGAGAACTCAAGGAAGCCATGACCAGACTTCCAATGCACAGGAACTGTGAGATCATAAGTGCTTGCTGTTTTATGTTGCTAAATGGGTGGTCACTTATCACATGGCAGTACAAAACTCCAAAGCCAGGATATTGCAATGGGCATCAACTTGCGTCCTCTGGCAAGGAGTTCGCTCTTCCTGAGTTTGTCAATTAAGAGGGATCTAAATTCAGCAATCCTCCCCAACTCTGCTACAAAAGCTCCCCGCCCCTGCCCCTCCCCACTCCCCCCATCACATTACTCTACTATCCTTTTGTTTTTTTTAAAGATTTACTTTATTTATTTATGCATACAAGAACTGGGGTGTGGGCCAGAGGTGTGGGGGGTGAGAGGATTCACCAGAGACAGAGTGGGGAGCAGAACAGGCAGACTGACTGAAATACACTGCTGAGGGGAGCAGCAGGCAAGGCAGGAGAGGTCTGCTGTGCCATGTGGGTAGCTCCCTGGCCGGGGATTGAACTCGTGCTGTAGTGGCTGCCGACAGCCTCATAGTGCTGAGACTTAACCCCTTGCACCACCAGGGGAGCCCCCATTACTCTACTACTTTTTATACAATAGATGAAGTTACCCCTGGTCAGAAATGTGACCAAAGTGATGAGCCTGACAATGACAAGTAATGGGGCTGGAAGGACGTGCGGCTGTGCCCCCCTTAGCAGCCCTCCTTCAAGCGTCTAGCTTCTGACAGCTGCTTCTCCCCCTCCCTTTTGGTTCCTCAGCAGGAGGGGAGGTACCTGCTTCTTGCAGGTGCCAATCTCTGGGCCATCTCAGCATCCTTCTTTCTCTGCTCCTTCATTCTTCCCATATCCAAACTCCTACACCAAACTCCCTCCCGAGTTAGCCTAGGGGAGTCTCAGTTTCTGACAAGTCAAAGGTCTTTGACAGTAATGGAGAGTTTTTGTGACTTGATATAGTGTACATAATATATATAATAGCCATCTAATACATATATCATATAATACACATTATGTTAATATTATACACTATGTAGTATGTAATACTGTATAATATTGTATAGTTTGCATCATATTATATAATACATGGTATAGAATAATACGTTATATTATATATATATATATATAAAATAGACTTGTCTATTGTATATAATAGACCTAATGGATGCAATGAGATCTGTATCCAGGCCAACTCCTTCCAAGATCAGCACTCTCCCAACTGCACCATCCTGGTATCCAAGACCAGAAAGAAGTTTCTAGAATGGAGGAGTGAACATGCTCAGGACCACGCCCCTTGTACTGTGTACACTGATCTGCATGCCTTGGACCAGTGCTATATTAACCCCTTGCTGCCTAAATTACCGACTGCAATTACCTATCCTTCAGCAAAATACCCGGAGACTAGGCTCTTGTCCAAACTGCTCTCACATCCCAGTCTGCAATTTCCTCTGAACAAAGTGATTGCACTGCCCTTTTACCCGGGAAGATTAGTCTTCTCAGCCCAGTGACAGGAGCCAAATGGGAGGTGAAGCGTTCTGCCTCCTCTCCGCCATCTGTTAACATAACCCGAGGCCACCTTCAGGTCTGCGCGGTCTCTGCTCGGCTGGCTCTGAACAGGGCTGCCAGCGCCTTGATTGCTTTTCTCTCTGTGTGTACACACTGAGTGCACCCCAAATCCCTACTTCCTTCTCTGCTTTGGAGCAAGCAGCCAATGTGATATGCCTCTGCAAGCTGAGCACAGCTCCCGAAGGGCCGTGGGGATAGAGACACCAGCACCAGCCGCAGGGGCAGTTTCTGTACATCCAGGACTCTGTTTCTTACTACTTTGTGGGCTCCCATTCCCATGTGCTGGGGCATCACGAATACAGGGCCCAATGGAACTAACCTGAATCAGCAAGATGACCCTTTATTGTTGCAGAAATATGACCTTCCAAATTCAGCATACCTCTCTATGGAAACTCAGGACAGACCCAAATCCCCTTATGGGGGTAGGGGCGATGTTCTTGGTAGAAACTTCTCTTTGGATTGCTTTAGGAGTGGATGGTGAGCCACCTCTGCCCGTGACACCTGCACCATCTTACTTATGCATTTCCTGATAAAGGTGAAAGGGACAGCACTGTCCTGGGCAATTACTTCTTTTCAAATCATTTTACACCACTGACATGACAAGAGCCAAGAGAGTCAGGAAATTCGATCCCTTTTGATGTCTGCAGAGAAGATTAACCACCTCCAAGAAATTAGGAAAGTGTCTCCATATAACAGTGACTTAAAGACATTGCCATTCAATATGTTAATGAAAAATCCATTGATGTTTGGCATTTATCAAGTGTCAAAAATTAAATTTAGCTGTCTTATAATTTTAATTAGTGTTAACCTAGTTAAGCCAGCGAGTCGCTGCTGTGGTTAGGCAGACACCCTCATCTGCATCTCTCTCATTGGCTAACTTGCAATGAAAGGAGCAGGCAACATGGGAGAACTTCGTGAGAAGGTGGTGTTTGAGCTGGACTTTAAAGGAGCCTGACAACTCAAAGCTCGTTCCAGGAAGAATGAACAACACACGCAAAGGGGTAGAGGCTTCAAAGAAGAAGACACGTTCCCAGAATAGCACATAGGCCGGTATGAGGAGATGAGAGGGAGAGAGAGATAGGAACCCACTTGTACAGTGTCTTAAAGCTAGGGCAGAAATCACCATGTATTGTAGAAATGGGGAGTGATTCAAGGCTTTGGGGCAAAATGTGACTTGATAATATGTAACTGTTAGAAAGGAACTCAGGGGGGCTGTGTAGTATTTGGAATGAAGGGAGGAAGACTGGGTGGAAGGATTTGGGAGGGAGTTTATGGGCTCCTTGCATTCTTTGCACTTTTGCTTAAAACATAATAAGTTCAGGGAAAGGAAAGTGAGCAACAGGTGATCAAGTATGACCAGATCACTAGATCACGGTTGTACAAGTGAAGGGCGGGGTCTGAGAACAGTTGACAGGGTTTATGGCTTTTGTGATCTTGAGTCCAGAGCAGGAATGAGTGATCCTAAAGGAGACAAGGCCATGGAAGCAAGTGTCCTCTCTTCACAGAGCTTGCCAACCCCACTCTAGAGGATGACACTGCCCTGTCATTAGGACACTGAAGTCATCCTATGGATGAGTTGAGGCCACCAGCCAATAGCCATAGAGGGCGTCATCTTGGGGCTGCCAACCCCAGTCCACTTTGGATGCCCCAGCCAACTTCTTCACTGAACCCTAATAAAAGACCCTGAACCACCACCCAACTAAGCCATTCCTGAATTCCTAGCCCACAGACACGAGGAGAAAACAAATGTTTGTTGTTTTAAGCTGCTAAATTTGGGGCAATAGATTAGTAACATATCCTGGATTCAAATCCAAGCTCTATCATACACAGATTAAATAATTTTAAGCCTTCCTCATTTTAAAACAAAGATAACAGATAATATGGAACACATTCCAGGTGCACATAGGATTATATGAGATGAAATATTCATAAAGTATCCATCTGTCACCTGCCAGGTATTGCTGATGGTTAAAAAACAAAACATAAAAGCTGTCTAGGTATGACCACAGTAAATAATTACTAAGTGCAGCTAATTTTTGGCACCTAGTTTGGTCTGAAAAACCCATGAGTGCAGATTTGGAAGTGTGGACTGGACTGGACATTAAAAGTGCCAGTTATCAGGGTCTGCATCTGACCTCCAAGCTGCCCATGGCTTCCCTGGGGCACTGGGAAAGGTCATAGAAGCAGATAGCTTGGGGATTGTGATAATTTCACAGAGACTATCACTTACAAAAGAGGCAAAACAAAACAACAGCCATCCCATAAGCAAATGGGAGAAACACCAACTTGGCATTTCATCTAGTAGTTTTACCTTGTTGTGGTCTCTTGGAAGCCCCTATCCATGAGCTCTGGGACAGGGATGAGGACACATCCAACATCCTGGCTCAAACCCTCCTAAATGACCAAGAAGCACTGCTGTTACTTAAATCCTAAGAATACAATTAGATTGTATTCATTACCAGAAGGTAATGAATCAATCATCACAAAATGATGGTCAAATGGTTACTCCAGCTTTCCACTCTGCACTTTGCCTCCAAAGGAGAAAACATCATTCTTATGAATGGGATTATTCTCAATTCCCCTTGAATATCTCCCTTTACAAACATACCCGCCATGTAAATGGCAGATGCCAAGTTGAACGACATTAAGGATTATATCCAAATAATATAGAGGTAAACAAAGACAGATACCAGACCCTGAGAAATGTGTTCTTGGGAGAACCTGGGACATTCAAAGTGAGCAGCAAGCCTGCTCAGACAGCTGAGGTACAAGATGGAGTTTGCTCCTGAGCATCACCAAGGTCAGGAAATCCACACAGGTAGCACTATAGGTGACTTGGTCACCACGGGAGCATCCAGACATGTTGCTGACTGGGCCACAGCTGTATGGGCAACAGGCAGGGCAAGACCTGTGTTCCCACCCTCAGGCATGGAACAGGTAAGGGTGTAGAACCTGGTTGATTTGCCATAGTCAGAGAGTCATTTTCAAAGATAGAATCCAGAGTTCAGTCCAGACCTTTCTATATTGGCAGAATGTTTGTGGGTTCTGTCCTGTACCACATCCTTCCTCCCAGTTCATAAATTGAAGCAGAACCCTCAACTTAATGGCTTTAGGAGGTGGGACTTTTGGGAGGTGATTAGGTTGCACAGGTGGTACCCTCATGAAAGGGATCAGAGACCTTATAAAAGATACCAGAGATCTCCCTCCCCCCAGGAGGTGCTGTGTGATGACATAGCAGGAAGAGGGCCATGTGTGGCTCAGGAAGAGGTCTCTCTCCAGACCTTGGCCAGAGAAGCTGCCAGCATCTTGATCTTAGACTTCCCAGGCTCCAGAACTGTGAGAAATAAATGTTGTTGCTTTTAAGTCTATGGATTTTGTTTTGTTAGAGCAGCCCAAAAGACATGCTGCAAGCTTCTACCGTCATCCTTATGAATATAGCTTTAGACAATGCCCTTTGCCAAGTGGCTTTCTCCAAACAGTTTAGTCAACAGGAAACCCGAGATGGGTTGTGCCTGCCTCTTTGACAAAATTTTATCATGTTTCTTCTACTGCTACCAAGTGAGGCAACAAATACTACAAATTCCCTACTCCAGCTCTGTCTGAAATTCGATCCATAACAGGTGTTATTACTTCTCCCTTACTAAGCTGTGAAGGAAGTTTTCTGCTACCTGCCTGGACAAGCTGGGAGTAGGAGAGGGAATAGGCTGAAGCAACCTTTTCTGTGATAACATCCATTTTGGAGGAATTACTACCCAAGAATAAAATAATCAAAAATCAAAATAAACAAATAAAATGGGCTTTTTAGGCCATATTCTACAGAAAGACTTGCTTCTATGCACAAAGAAACATGTTGACAGAGATTTATAATGTTATTTGTGAAAGCAAAATTTGGGAGCTTCTTAAATGTCCATCAGTAAATAAATAGTTAAATAAATTATCAGATGTTCATATTTAGGATGCTAAATTTAAAAAAGAGTATGGCTATATATGCACATATAGACACACATACATACAGCAATTGATTGATCTCTGGATAGATGATATAGTCTAAGTAAACAGATCAAATTAGATCAAACAGATCAAATTAGAAAATTATACTCATGGTGTGATCCTGTAGAAAAAAATTTAAGACTATAGACTATATAAATTTTTAAAATGTGTATTTATATAAGTATATACATAAAAAATAGTCTATACTGAACAGATAATAGAATCTACACCTGGCGAGGACAGTGACACTAAATGGAGCAAAGGAAACTTTATTTAGCTATATTATTTGAATTTTTACCATGAGAATAAATGAATGTATTACACCAATGTGTTATTTATGCAATTAAAATAAATTTAAAATAATTTCTTGCAATTTAAACAAAGGTATTAGGGCCACTAATTTACCTACTTCTGCTCAAATGTACCAAAATGAAGCTTATTTCTTTCTTGATCAGTTTATCAACTGATCTGATCTCCCTCACCGTCCTGCATGGCTCCAGCTAACTGAAGGATGGGAGCACAGTGGAGAGAGACAAATGTTAAACTCTCCAGTCAGCAATATCTGGGCCTCTGACAATTTGATGGTTTCTGCTGAGAAACTCAGTCTCTTTCTGATATAATCTTTCTCAGATTTCTCCCCTCTGCCTCTGCTTCTCTCTGAGAGTTGTCTGATTTGGGAGCTTCTGCTCCCTCATGGCTGAGAGGAAAAGGAAACTTTGATTTTAATGAGATCCTTCGGGTCATCCTGGTTTTGTCCCTGTGGCCAGCCACCATCTGGTCTTTGGGGGAGTCCTGCTGTACCCCCTGGAGGGCAGGGTCCCCACTGCATGCATGCTATGGGACTGCCTCCTCACATATCATTGGCATGTCCCGTATACCCCAGAACTTGATGCCCTGCATGGCATAGGCCTTGGAGACCAGGAGTGCCACCTGGGGCTCATCTATCAGGCCTAAACCTCAGCCAAGGTGGTGCCCCACATCTGTTCCCTGGTGCCCTGTCTCCAGCCAGCAGCCAGGCTCTCCTGCAGAACCAGAGCCCCACTCTGGCTCTGTCCAGGGGACTGGCAATATTTACCATCTCTTCAAGCTCCCTGACACTCTGTGGGCCTTTCTTCAGCATCACTAGGATGGGGGTGCCTGTGATTGGGGGCAAGGGCGGGAGATACCAAGACCCTAGCATTTAATCTCCTGGTTCCTCGTTCATCTCTTCCTTCTCTAGCCTCCTCCAGGAGCCTGAGCTTCCTTCCTCTTCACCGAGCCTCCTTCTTCCCAGGGCATTCAGCCTTAATGCAGAAGGATCTCCTCTGTTACAGGCAAAAACATGTCCCACAAAACTTACAGGCTGAAGCCCCTAACTTCCCAGCACTTGCATTTGGAGACAGAAAGAGGTAACTGAGTTTAGATAAGGGTTATTTGGGTGGACCCTACTCCAACTGACTGATGTCTTTAGAAGAAACTTGGACACACACACACACACACACACGTGTACACGTGCGCGCACACACACACAAAGGGAAGGCCATGGAATGACACTGGGTGGAGGCTGCCATCTGAAAATCAAGCACAATGACCTCAGTAGACACCAAACTCTGATGACACCTTGATCTTGGACTTTAAGCTTCCAGAATTGTGTGAAAATAGGTTTCTGTTATTTACTCAGTCTATAGTACTTTATTATGACAACCCAAGCAAATTACTACACCTTCTATACCACCAAGGAGACTCCATGAGCTGGGCCACCAGGCCTGCTTCTCTTCATATGTACACTCCAGGACAATCCAAATTAGGGATTACTGAGGACAAAAACACAATGGTTAATGATGAAAAATATTGTCCCTAGGACACAGATTCTAGAATGGAATGAATCATCCACTTGGGAGGCTAAGGGCTACATTTTCCCTAATCTGCAGAGACCTGGTTGTATTATTGGAACATGGACAAATAGAAACTCACAGCAAATTGAATAGTGAGTAGGAGAAAGTATTTACAAGGCCGGTACAGCCAAGTGGCCATTGAGAATGCTCTGAGCACAGCTATCATCTTCCCTGCTATGACTAGGTCCTTTTTGGACCTATCTCTGTGTATGTGTGTATAAATGTGTGTGTGGGTATGTGTTATATTAGAAATGTAGTGTGTATATATATATATACGATATATATATATAAGCTATATATTAGATAAATGTAATATATCTAATATATCTAATATGTATAGATCAGATATCAATATACAACTCAATATATAATTTCATTGTGCCTTAGTGACAATTTTTACCTTTGTTTTTAGCACCCCCCCCCCCCGAAACAAGGACACAAACCCACATGCACTGATACAAGGGAGTGGGGGCTTGAATAGTGGTTTCTAATGAGGTGAGTAGCAACCCCCAAAGCCTCTCCAGGGCCAGTGAGCCCTCCAGCACCCACTCAAGCATAGTCCAGCCTGGCTCGGCCTTCTGAATGGCCGGCAGGTCTCTTCCCAATAGGTTTCTGCACTCAGAAAACAGCTCTACTTCTCAGTCCAAACAACTTATGGGGTTGTCCTACAAAAGAAGAGGGAAGCAGCTATTCTCCAGACCCACTTGGACAATGCTTGTTCTACCCAGCCACCCCTACAATGTGGCCCCTGTTTCCATATCATCTGTGACGCCTGTCAGAGGGCACCATGCTGGCACCAATCCTAATCTACCTTGTACATTTAAGCAGGTGACTGGGGGCCCTGCCCGCGACGCTTTGGAAGAGCAATAGAATCCCTTGTTGGGACTGAACAATGGCTGAATAGCAAGGCATGGAGTTGTGCCAAATGTCAGTCTCCGGTACTCAGAAACCATCACAGCAGCTACAGAGAGACCAGGTTGGGATCAACGCTGAGGACCAGGGCCCCTTGACCTCCCAGCCTGAGCCTCTTTTCTGGCTGCATGGAGGTGTCCTGGGCCCCTGAGCAGCAATGGCAACAAAGCCAGCTTTGTTCAGGGGTGTGCTGACAGAGTGAATGGGATATAGCCGAGCAGCTGGGCCCCTGCCTGTTGTAACGGAAGCTGTTCTAGTCAGAAGTAATTAATCTTTTCTTGAAGTGACAGGTGGTTGGAACAGTTCCTTTTACTTTCAGCAAACTCACATAAGGTACAAGAATCCCCATGCATAGAAGTAAGGAATTAATCAAATGCAACAATTGGGACCTAATTCCTTAGCTGCTAGGCAGGAATTAAGAAAAGAGGCTCAGGCTTTTTGAAGAATGTCTTTTATGGCTTCCAGAAAAATGTACCTCAAGTTCAGTCTTTTGCTTTCATTTGCAAGTGACAGAAAACTCAGAATAAACTCAATGAGACAAAAAAAAAAAAAGAAAAGTAGTCACCATAGACCTAAAGAGTCTAATTAAGCATCAGGCATGGGCTGATCCAGGGTTCAAATTATGTCACCAGCAATCTGTGTGTGTGTGTGTGTGTGTATTCTCCTGTGATAATTCCTTTCTTATTAGATCTCTGATAAATGACAACTAGAAGCTCCTGGGGTCATAAACTTTTTAGGTTCAAATCCAATGGGCAAGAGGAGGCAAAAGAACTCTTTGTCCAGACATTCATAGCAAAATCATGGTGGGCTCTCCAATGGACTAGCTCTGGTCAGGAGACAGCCATGCACCCCTCACCAAAGCCTAGAGGGCACAGTCTGCCAACCAGTGTAAGGCTGGGTGGTGGGTCCCAACCCAGCACGAGCTCAGACAGTCAGGGACAATCCACAAACAGAGCTGGATCAGGAAACTGAGGAGAGAGAATGTGGGTACAAGAGGAAAACTGCCATTATTCTTTGCATTTACTAGTATTTTCTGAGCTTCAACTGTGTGTAGGGGCTTTGCATGCTGTTTCTATTATCCTCTCAATGCCACATCCCTATTTTACAGATGTCAGAACTGAGGTCCGTGCCACTAAATGGCTGGCCCCATGAGCAGCCAAAGCAGGATTTGAAACTGGGACTCCACGCCTGTGCTTTTTAAACAGTAACAACTATCTAGCAGTCTTCTAGAATTCTATCATGGAGACACAGACCCCCCACCCCAAGCAGGGACCCTTCAATGTGATCGGTCCTGTCTGCAATTCACTCCAGACCCTGCAATTATATGACAATAAAAATTTTTGCTTGCTTAATGAGTTTAGTCTGATTTTTCTATCACTGGAAATGGAAAGTATCCTAATAGATTCAGCAATCACTCTTAGCATGGTGGGTCTATTTACAGGAGGAGAACTTGCACGGAATCTCTGAGAACTGAACTCCAGTAAAAAGCAAACAGTCCGTCTATTTCTGGTATGGCAACACACCAGTTCTGGACACATCAGCAAGTTCAAACTCATCTTAAGAAATAAACATTTATTTTCCAAGTGTATCACCTCCCACCCTTCACCCCCCATCACCAACTCCTTCCCACTAATCGCAGCAACTGTTGCTTTTATGCCTCTGCTGAATCAGGAAGCTTCTTATCTTATCTGAACCAGATATAGCCCCTCCAGGGAGCAATTGGGCATTACAGGCAGAACCTTTGCAAAGAGCACCCAAGCTGGCCACCGCCAAGCATCCATCTTCATGATGAGCTGACTAAGGTCTCCGTGGACAGCCAGGGAAATCAATACGGGAGCAAAGATAAGCTCCCAGGTGAGCAGAGGGAACAAATGGCAGCTGGCATGGCTCTTTGGAATGTCCAAAATCGAGGAGACCAAAGCTGAGTAGAGAATCTCTGGCCTCGATTTCAGCAGTTTCGAATGCAGCTAAAACATCAGTGAGACTTGTCCCTTCAGCTGTCAAAGCTTCTGGTTGCCCTCCCTGCTCAGCCTCCAGCACAGCTGCGTTTGTAAGTGTCACAGGGAGCAGGAGGCTCTACTTCCGCTGTGCTCGGATATCTTCCCTCCTTCCAACTCATCGACTGCCTCCACTACTCTCACTCCATTATTTTCTTCTTTTTTGGCTAATAGCTTTAAGCCCGCCACAAATATCAACATTTTGGTTTCTCCTGCTCTCATCTAATCAGTGTCTAAGCTGTGGTTCCGCAGCCTCAGCTGCACATGAGATCATTGGCAGTTTTGCTTTGTTTTTTACAAAAAAATCTGGCAGGATAGTTGCAACTTTTTCTGTAACCCCTAGAAAGAAATACATTTAAATCATAGCCCACAACACTCATGTTTAATATGAAAAAAATAATAATAAAATACTCTTGCTGTGGGGGAGGAGGTACTCTGATATTTTCTAGACTACTCTTTTTTTTTAATGCTGATCATGATGTGCTAAGAGCTCATGCAGATAAGAAAACATTTGTTTGAGATTTTAATTTGTGTCACTCTCTCTGTATTTTTTTGCTCTAGTTTCAGGTCCACAACCTGGTTCTTTTGCAATTCCTTGTCTCAGGGACTTTTTTGCCTAGCAGAATGCAGACACTGCCTGCAGTCAAAGGATTTTCTAGACTTTTGTAAAAACCTAAACTCTTTGATGAGATTATGCTTGATATCCCTGAGGGAGAAAAAAATGGCTTTGGAAGGCGGCAAGAGGTTAGAAACTGATTTGCACCAGACTGGAAATAGGAAGCATGTTGGGGTCCTTGGAGTGGCCAGGAGCTGCATCCCATTTGCAGGAGATGTCCTGGGAAGGTGTGAGACCCCAAGAATGAGAAGAAGGGGTGATTGCATGTCATCTCCGCAAGCTGGACTCTAAAAAGTCTCACTCCCTACAATGGCAAGGATCAGAAAGTTGCTGGACTTCAACGGGCAACATTGGGAAGTGAGGCTGCCTGCAACAATTCCCTCAACAGCCTAGACCTATCTTTCAGATGCTCTTAGACCCCTGAAATTTTCATGGAGCCACCAAAATGGGAGGATGAGCTGCCCATCAATAAATAAGGTTGACTTTCCCACCATCATGCCGGCATACATCAGTTAGACTTAAGTCAGTTTAAAATAGAACTAAGAGATGTAATATTTCTTTTACTCCTGTTTGTGAAATAAGACTCATATCCACTATACCTTCACTTTTTCCCACCCTGCATCCTCGCCCCTCCATCCTGTCTAGACCAGAGTCATGGCTCTCATTGCACAGACAGAAGGACAAAGCCCACGGTGGGTAAAGGACTTGCTGTGGTCACTACAGCACTGATAGGAGGGCTGGACCTCCAAATGCCAATGCAGTAGCCAGTGGGAGTCTAGCCTGGAGGGTGAGAGAAAAAACCTTAAAGGATAAAACCCTGGGGTTGAGAGGCCCCAGAGTGGGGCCTATTCAGAGTAGTTCCCAGGCACCCAACACTGTCCAGGTGAAAGCAGCAGGTCAGAGAGAAAGTGGCCAGAGTGCACCCTCATTGCACCCTGGGGAGCAGAGGGACATGAAATCAGCTGCCCTGGAATGGAGCTACCTCTCCACTAGGACCTCCTAAAGCTAAGGCTCTCTGGAAAAATGACCTTTGTTTTGTCTCTGATCCAGGAGTCTCCTGTCTTCAGCTAGCATCTAGGAAAATGGCAATCTGAAGGCACCATCTCAGACCTCTCCAAGTACTTGAGAGCCAGGAGCTGAAGTTGATTGCTATTGCTGGCAAATTAGATTCAGCTGTGGTGACTGCAGGCCCACCTTCGCCCATAATGTTGAAGCTGGACAGGAGTCTCTGCGTGAGTATCTAAGCCAGGCCTATGACAGCAGTTCTGCTCCCATATTTGTTGCTTCTTCTTGGTAAGATGCTGCTGGGAAAGCTAATTCCCTGGCTAAAGAAATTGAAAGCCCCCAGACAGCCCAGGTTTGCATTACCTGTATCCCCTGGTTAGGTACTCAGTGTCCATCACATAGCTTAGCTAGCCAGTATCTGTTTCTCAAAAGAAGTTTAAATATTTGCTAATCTTCCACGGTGGTTTTTCCCATCAGAGATTTTTCCTATGCACTGTAAGCTGTATCCCACTTTGCCTTAGATATTTTAGGAATCATGGTCTGTATTATCTCAAAAGGCCAAGTGGCAAAATTTCTTGAACTACAGCCTCAAACAGCAGGAGGACTGTAGTAGACAGGGTAATGCCTCCTCTCTCCCCACATGCCCACATCCTAATGCCCCAAACCTGACTTGTTACTTACAATGCAGAGGAGAATTAGGTAGTTACCTTTAATTCATCTGTTAATTAGTTGGGAGATTATCCAGAGTGGCTCAATGTAATCACAAGAAAGAGAAAACAAAAAGAGGAATGTAGATGGTGTGAGGAAGACTCTACCGGCCAGTGCCTGCTTTGAAGATTGAAAGGAACCACAAGCTTAGAAATGTGGGAAGTTTCCAGAAGCTGGAAAATGACACAAAAATGGATTCTCCCTCAGAGTTTTCAGGAAGGAATACAACCCTGCCAACACCTTGATTTTAGCACAGTGAAACCTGGATTAGATTTCTGACCTACAGAGTTGTAAAATAATAAATGTATTGTTTTAAACCGAGTGTGTGGTAATTTGATATAGCAGCAAATGCAAGAACTTTTCCATGTTTCTGTGTCTATTCAAAGCTGGTCATGAAGAGCAAAGAGTAGGATGAGTCAGGACAGTCACGGTGGGTGTGATGCCTCCACACTCTGAAGAGACACTCCCAGCCTGGCTCCTCCATGGTCCCACCATGACAGTGTTAGGGGGAAAGGATGTCCTGAGATAATCTCATACAGGCTTTGTGGACTCCACCCCCACTCCAGACTAAAGCCATCAGGACATTGGGAAAGACAAATCCCATCACCACCAAGGGGAGGGTGGCTGGGACCTGAGGGTGGAGTTGGGCAGCCAGGTTGGATATAAAAACCAAACACGTGGGCCTTGCTCGCTCTCTGGCGCGATCGCTCGCCTCCTGGCTTCACCGCTCCTGGCTGGCGGCCAACTCTGAGAGCGCCATTTTGGGATTCCTGATCGGCGGATCGGGTAGGACTCCTTTAAAACTTTGTCTCCCACTTTTCTCCCAGAGCTGTACATTTCCTCATTTCCCTTTCCCTTGTAAATAAACCTTTTATTAACCTTTCACGTGTGCCTGCAGTAGAGCATTGATAAGTCCTTTTAAGCGCGCGGGTGAGGACCCACAGTCAGGCACCCCGTTTTGTATCGGGGTTGCTCTACAACAGTTTGGCGCCCAGCGTGGTTTCCAAGTTACACCCGCGGTTGACCAGCCCAAAGTAACATTCCTTGCGTTGGTCACCATAAGCGCACTAGTTCCGCAGGACTAGCAGTATAATATTTGTCTCTAGTCCTGAAAAGTCTGTTTTTTTCCCTGTGCGTACAGCCCTTGTGGGTGTGTTTTGACTCAAATATGGCCTCAACCATGAGCCTATACAGTTTCATCCCTAGCCTGAGTTCTTTCAGTTTCCTTCTGGCCTTGAATTTGAGCAGCCTTCTTCCATTAAATATCACCGCCAGTTTCATTAATATAAATAATTTGATGAAGCCTGGTGTATGGCACGTGATTTTACTATTGTGTACATACATGGGTGGTTTACAAGCCATCCCTTTACAGACTGTGCTTCTGGGTGGTTTTTTGGTAATATGTGTAAGCGCAGTTTGCTACATTCTTGTTTCTGTGAGAGGTAGAAGTTCTACTTCACATACTGAGAATGTGCAACAACAAATTCAGGCTTTTAACGTGGCCATACAACAACTAAATCAGGTTTTTGATTTAACTATTAAGAGTATAAGGGATGAAATCGTAACGTTTTTGAGTCAGCTTATCAAAGCATGCTGTATCAAGTGCAACAACAAAATCGGACTTTTGAGTCAGCTTTTAAAGGTATGCAGGACCAGATGCAGGCCGCCCTCCATAAATTAGATATGGCGGAGGCGAAGGCTAGGCTAATGGTGCAGAGAAAGGATAGACCTTCCCCTTTCCATGAGGACAGCCAGCGAGCAGAGTTAGAAGAGGAGGAGCATCATATTTTAAATACTTTAAATACACGAGGACAAAATCCTCTTCCACGTGACAAAGCCCCTCCCGTGCAGACCCCTGAGGCTGCACAGCCTCCACTGCCCTCTGGGGAGGACACTAAAATGGCGTCCCCTCCCCACACTAGACTCGGCACCCATTTTGGCAGGAAGGATCAACCTGAGGCAGGGCAGTTTCCCCTTCGCCAGATGCCAATGGGTGGCTTAAATGAACATGGGAGACCTGCTGGGTACTTTTGGTCGCACCATCCGTTCAGTACTGCGGACCTCCTAAATTGGAGGAGCTCTGTTCCCTCGTACCGGCAGGCTCCTCAGAGGATGGCGAACTTGTTTGCCTCTATCTTTGTCTCCCACCGCCCTAACTGGGCAGATATACAGTCCATGCTGCATACTTTATTAACGCTGGATGAGCAGAGAATGGTATTCAGGAAAGCCAGGGAGGAGGCTGACCATCTCCACCAACAGGATAGGCAGTTCCCAGAGCCGGAGGTTGTTGTCCCAGAGAGAGATCCTGGATGGGACCCTAACAATGGAGGAACGGCGATGTTGGATCTCTATAAAAAATGCTTATTGGTAGGACTGAAGCAGGGGATCCCCAAACACAAAAACTTTAACAAAATATTGGAACTCGAGCAAGGAGCTAATGAGGATCCGTCAGAGTTCCTTGAGAGGATTATTCAAACTTACACTAACCACACGGACATAAACCCAGATGCCCCAGAAAATGCTCGTCTGATCACTACGGCTTTCATTACCCATAGTGCCCCAGACATAAAGAAAAAGTTAGCTAAGGTGGACGGCGTCACTGAGATGAGTCCGTCCCAGGTAGTGGACCTGGCATTCAGGGTTTATAATAATAGAGAGCACAGGAGACCGAAACCTGCGACTGTTTTTTTACAAAGAGAACACAGAACAGGGTTTCAAGGAAACAATAATGGACAGAGACGTGAACCCCTAGGAAGAAATCAGTGTGCTTTCTGTAGGGAAGAGGGACATTGGAAGTACAGTTGTCCCAGGTTACAGGGAAGCGGCAGACGCAATAATTATAGAAGGCAGGATAGAAGACAGAGAACCCCAAGACATGATGATTCACGTAGGGGTTACAGGAGGGAATATAGAAGGAGCACACAGAACCAGGAACCAAGGAGAGAGGAAAGAAGACAAATGTTAGCACAGAGTGGAGGCTCAGATGATGACAGGGAATACAGACAGAGAAGGAATCGAGAGCCCAGTACAGAGGACAGGAGACAAATGACAGCACAGGGTAGAGCCTCAGGTGAAGATAGGAGGGAATACAGACAGAGTAGAAGGAATCTAGAACCAAGTGCAGAGGAGAGGAGACAGATGATAGTTCATGGAGAAAGTTCAGATGCAGAATAGGGGTGCCCGGGGGCTCCACTAGATCTAGAGAAGCCCATTAGAATAACCCCCTCAGAGCCCTGGGTAACACTCGCTGTGGGGGATCGTCTGATTTCTTGGTGGACACTGGAGCAACATACTCAGTTTTGAATTCGAAATTAACTAAAATGAGCAAAAAGACTGCAGCAGTCATTGGGGTTACAGGGAAGTCACAACAGACACCCTTCCTGCAACCTTTGGAGTGCCGGCTAGGCACCACACAGCTCCAGCACAGCTTCCTATACATGGAAGAGTGTCCAATCCCTCTCCTTGGTCGTGACCTTTTAAGTAAGCTCAACGCAAGAATTATATTCTCACCAAAACATCAGAGGCTTCACCTACAGGTGCCTCCAGAGCATGCTCTGCGGTTCCAGATGTTACTTACTCAAGATGTTCCACCGAAAGGTGAAATTTTACCTCCAGAAATTGTTGAAAGAGTAAGTAAATGGGTATGGGCTGATGGAACCCCAGGACGTGCGAAAAATGCGGAGCCTGTAAAAATAGAAGTGATAGAGGGGAGCAGAACCCCGAGGAGGAAGCAATACCCCTTAAAAGAGGAGGCCTTGAGGGGAATTGAGCCAGTATTGAAAAGGTTCCTTCAATCTGGACTCATTCGGCCCTGTCGCTCACCGTATAACACTCCGATTCTGCCAGTGAAGAAACCCCATACAGGCGAGTACCGTTTTGTCCAAGATTTAAGGGCCATTAATGACATTGTTCGGGATTTACATCCCACTGTGCCTAATCCCTACACCTTATTAACTGCCATACCTGGTGACTTTGGGTGGTTTTCGGTATTAGACCTGAAGGATGCCTTTTTCTGTATCCCAATAGATGTCCAGGATCAACCGCTTTTTGCCTTCGAGTGGCAAGACCCTAAGTCCAAGAGCACTCTCCAGTATTGCTGGACTGTGCTTCCACAGGGGTTTAAAACTCCCCAACTATTTTTGGGGAAATACTGGCCAGGGATCTCAGGAAGGTTCAATTAAACCAGGGCGTCTTGTTGCAATACGTAGATGATTTATTGATTGCAAGTCCAGACTACAAATCTTGTCTGGAAAATACCATAGTGGTACTGAACCACCTGGCAGAATGTGGCTATAAGGTGTCACCCCAAAAGGCACAGATCTGTAAACAAACGGTGACGTATTTGGGGTTTGAAATTAGGAAAGGCAGACGGAGCTTGATGACAGAAAGGAAACAAGTAATTTCAGCCCTTAAAGTCCCCAGCAACCGGCGACAGTTGCGTGGATTTTTGGGTATGGCTGGGTTTTGCAGGATTTGGATTCCTAACTTTGGATTAATAGCAAAACCCTTGTACGATGCTCTCAAAGGCCTGGACTCTGAACCTTTGTCTTGGACCTCAGAATGTCAAAAGGCCTTTGAAGAAATAAAAGTAAAGTTGATTTCAGCACCAGCATTAGGGCTTCCAGATCTTAGGAAGCCATTCAAACTTTATGTACATGAGAGACAGGGTGTTGGCCTTGGAGTACTAATCCAATTGTTGGGACCAGAAATGCAGCCCGTTGCATATCTGTCCAAACAATTGGACCACACCACTAAGGGATGGCCTCCATGTTTGCGTGCTGTGGCTGCCACTTGTGACCTCCTACATGAGGCAGAGAAGTTTACATTGGGTCAGCCCATCACTGTGTGTGTGCCACATCAGGTCTTGACATTGCTGGAGCAGAAGGGTGGACTTTGGTTGACTGCCGGGCGAATGGGAAAATATCAAGCAGCTCTGTTAGACAATCCTAATGTGAAGCTGCAGGTTTCTAACTCCCTGAATCCCGCCACACTGCTTCCAAGCAATGCAGATGGACCTGATGATGACACTTTAATCCACAATTGTTTAGAAACCATAGACACAGTGTATGCCAGCCGACCAGATCTAACTGACCAGCCTCTGCCAGACCCAGAGTGGGAGCTATTTACAGATGGCAGCAGCTTCATGGACCAAGGCCGTCGATGTGCTGGATATGCAGTGGTGACGCTCCAGAACACCGTGGAGGCCAAGGCTCTTCCGGCAGGTACATCAGCGCAAAAAGCTGAATTAATAGCCCTGACCCGTGCATTGGAACTCTCGAAAGGTAAAAGAGTCAATATATTTACCGACTCCAAGTACTCTTTTATGATTCTCCACATGCATGGGGCCATTTGGAAGGAGCGGGGACTTCTTACTGCCAGTAACAAGGACGTCAAACATCCATTAGAAATCCTGGCCCTGTTAAAGGCAGTAGCTTTACCATCAGCTGTTGCCGTGATGCATTGTCCTGGCCACCAAAAGGGTGGGTCTGACATGGCAAAGGGCAACAGGGCAGCCGATCGGGTGGCTAAGGTCGCTGTCCGTTCTGCCCATTCTGCCCTCCAGGGTGCACTCATCCCTCTTGTGGACCTGACTCAGTATGCTCCTGAATACACCGAGCGGGATGAGGAGAGAGCTCGTGCATGGGGATTTACTGAGTTTGATCCCAGCTCTACTTGGAGAGTAAACTCTCATGGGATGATCCTCCTCCCGGAGGCCCTGGTGTACCCGGTGCTAAAACATCTTCACGAGGGATCTCACTATGGGAGAGATGCCTTATTAGAAACAGTGCGCCCATATTTGAAGGGCCCGTATTTACACAAAATAGCACAAAGGATCACCAGAGGTTGTGAATTATGTGCCAGGAATAACCCCAAGACTGACTCCCACCCTAAAGCCATTGGGGTTCAATATCGGGGCAAGTGTCCTTTTGAGGACTGGCAGGTGGACTTCACACAAATGCCTAGAACAACAGGCAATTTCAAATATCTCTTGGTTTTTGTCGACACGTTTTCGGGATGGGTGGAAGCATTTCCCACAAAGACGGAAAAAGCTTCCGAGGTTGCCAAACAGCTACTGAAAGAGATAATCCCTCGCTTTGGGTTGCCGGACTCTATCCAGAGTGATAATGGGCCGGCATTTGTCTCTGACGTCACCCATGCAGTGAGCAGTGCGTTACAGATAAACTGGAAATTGCATGCTGCATGGAGACCGCAGTCTTCCGGGCAAACAGAAAAGATGAACCACACCTTGAAGAAAACCTTGGCAAAACTGTGCCAAGAAACACAACTTCGTTGGGACCAGGTACTATCCCTTGCCCTCCTCCGCATAAGAGTGGCACCTAGAAGTGGGCTACAATTAAGCCCCTTTGAGATTGTGTTTGGAAGACCTTTTCAGGCCTCAGTTCTGAAAGCCAGTCCGGAAATAACACAAGATTGCCGGATCACGCAATATGTGAAACACATCCAGGAGGTTCTGGCAGTGATTCATAACTTTGCAACCTCAAGGATCTCTATGCCTCCTGATCAACCATTGCATCCCTTCAAACCTGGAGATCAGGTCTTACTGAAGACTTGGCAGAGCGGGGATGCTCAAAACCAGCTGTCAGAAAAATGGACTGGTCCCTACGATGTCTTGTTGAGCACACATACTTCTCTGAAACTTGCAGGCATAAAACCCTGGGTACATCATTCCAGAGTTAAGAAAGCCCCAGGAGGAACTGACCCAGAGACGAAGTCCCATTGGTCTTGTGAACCCATTGAGGACTTGAGATATTTGTTTAAGAAACAGACAAAAACTTGAATGTTACTGACTTCTTTTCCAGTTATTGTTGCAGGATACCCAAGGACTCATTTTTTTTTCCTGAAGAAACCCTGAGAAAACTAACATGCTCTAACCAATCTTCTTCTTTTCAAAGTTTAGGAGACGTGAAATAACATCTAGGATCATGCATATGGTGCCACTATTTTTTTTTACACAGAAAGGTTTTCAATCTTGATTTTGATTTTGTTATTTTTTTTTAACTTTCTGTTTTTTTACCTTTGAGATTTTTTTCTCTGCTTTCTTTTTGTTACTTTGGCCAATGAGTGAAACTGCAGTTGCATGAGATATCCCACGCGTGATAAATGGTAACTAATGAGCTCTTTGTGTCTATATGTTGTATGTCTGTATGTCCTTTCCTTGTGTCCTTGTCTTGACCTCAAGTGATTGACAAATTGGTATACATGGTGCCCATAGACGTTGAAAAAAAAAAAAAAAAAAAGAGTCTCCAGTTATGAGAAAAACTAAAGGTTATGGTTTGATTGTCAACATTGTGCTACTGAACTAAGCCGGTGCCTTCATAGAGATTGAACATTGTTGTTTCTGTTATTTTTCTGATATTTATGGCAAAGCTTCCCAGAAATCTAAATTCAAGTATAAATTTGGTAGCCTGTCATTTGGCTGATGCAAGGAAATTTTGTGGAACCTCAGTAGAGCTCCTGAGACACTCCACAAAGTTTCTCCCTTTCCTCCTGGGAAAGGCATTAGATGAATTTGTTCTATTTGGCTTTTACCTAATGAAGTAAAACTGGAAGGGAAGCATTGTCACTTGGGAAAATGGTAAAACTTTGGTATGTACAAAATGTTAACAGTAGTATCTGGTATGTATGTAAATTGTCAATGGTGATTGTCACCTTGTAATATTATAATTCAATTGTTTCACATCTACAGAAATTGTTTCTGAAAATATAGGGAGAAAAGGTCTCAACAGATTCCTATTGATGGAACTGTTGAGAGTAAAACTTTTCTACTAAGGACTGAATAGACTTGGAAATACACCTCATATTTACTAAGTTTTCCTTGACATAATAATACTGATGATTTTTTTGCATTTTGCTCTAAATCCACAAAGTTTTCTTGTTTTGGTGACCAGGATCTGCAGCAAGGTTGTAATTTTTTTCCAACAAAGCTAACTTGTGTTTGCATTTTCTCTCCCCTTGATACCAACACGCATAAAAATAGTGGTAGTAATCTTTTACTACTTATCTCAGAGTCTGTTTTTGCATAACTTCCATAGGGATTTTGTTTAAACTGAAAAAATTGGACATAAGTTTCATTGTGTGGCTTTGTGTGTGGAGCTCTTCCAGAAAGTTGAAACAGAGCTGAACCAAGAAGAGGAGAACCTGTTTGCCTTGTTTGTAGGGTTCCAGAGACCTCCAAAGAAGGTGAGGAAGCTTGCCTCCATTGGCAGGACTGGACAACCCGGCCAACGAAAAGTCCCTGGTACCCTCGAGAAGAGGAAAGCCCAGGTGGAGTCTGATGAGACCAACTTCTTCCAGAAGCCTACACGGACCGGATGTCAACAGTTCGCTCTGAATCCTATATGGAGTATTCCAACGGAGCCAGCTAAAAATTGCTGCTTAGTTATTCTGCCCTGTGATTTTATGCAAAAATAGGCAATATGGTTTAAAAGTAGATTTGGTTTGCAAACTTTTGCTATGCTGTTTTAAAAAATTTGGGATCAAGGTTGAGAGAATTTGTCTTTACATAAGTTGAACCATTTTAAGATTTTTTTCCTGTGATTTTTGACATATCTGCTGTCTTGTTCTGGCTAATGCCTCCAGATGTTTTCTTTCGGCTGGGACTGATGAACTGTTTTTCCAGGAATGGAGGACTTTTGCTTTCCACAATGGACACTACCTGGAGGGATTCGTTTTCTTTCAGACTGGAACCCTGGAAAATTTTCATCTGAGACTGTATCCCAGAATCCATATGTTTGATCTTCATCACCATGGAAATGGTGGCAAAAAGTGAAAGGGGGGATTGTTAGGGGGAAAGGATGTCCTGAGATAATCTCATACAGGCTTTGTGGACTCCACCCCCACTCCAGACTAAAGCCATCAGGACATTGGGAAAGACAAATCCCATCACCACCAAGGGGAGGGTGGCTGGGACCTGAGGGTGGAGTTGGGCAGCCAGGTTGGATATAAAAACCAAACACGTGGGCCTTGCTCGCTCTCTGGCTCGCGATCGCTCGCCTCCTGGCTTCACCGCTCCTGGCTGGCGGCCACTCTGAGAGCGCCATTTTGGGATTCCTGATCGGCGGATCGGGTAGGACTCCTTTAAAACTTTGTCTCCCACTTTTCTCCCAGAGCTGTACATTTCCTCATTTCCCTTTCCCTTGTAAATAAACCTTTTATTAACCTTTCACGTGTGCCTGCAGTAGAGCATTGATAAGTCCTTTTAAGCGCGCGGGTGAGGACCCACAGTCAGGCACCCCGTTTTGTATCGGGGTTGCTCTACAACAACAGGTCTGCTTAGACCTGAGAACTTGGCTCCAACAATACCCCTCATCCCTGAGGCTACAGCAGAAAGAGATTCTTTTAGGAAAAGTCACCTGATTTGCTTTTCTTCATTGTCAGAGGATATATATGCTCCTCTAACTTAAGCCAAAAAAAGGAATCTGCTGGAAGGATGTGGAGAGACTGCTAGATAAATGCAGAGTGGAACTGTAAGAATGTGGGGGAGGGGGCGGGGGGAGGGACAGGAGCTACTTCTGTCCCTTTGACAACAAATTCCTACACCTTTTGGATGATTTCTATCACTTCACCTCACAGGGCTATTTTGAGGATCAAATGAAAGTCTGAGGAGAGGGAAGTATTCAGGGGGGGGGAAGGGAGGGCAACACCCTTGCACATGCTGTACTTCATCCCCACCCTTACTTAGGAGTAGATGTGGGAGCAGCCTTGGGTGCAGACCTTGAGAATTCAGACTGAAGTACAGAGTTCACCTCTTTATATCCCAACACACTCAGAGGCCCTGTCCCTGTGCCTGCACCCCACACACACCCCTGCAGAACCATGCAGCAGGCTTCGCTAGAACCCTGGGCATTGGTCTACTGGTCAGAGGACTATTTATTCCCACCCAGCACTTCCCAAACTGGTGGGGCTAAAACTCGCGGCCAGGGTGGGCAAAGGCCTCAAGGCAAGACTGGCTGCTAGTGCAGCCGTCAGGATGTCAGCAAGAGAAACTGAGTCAGGGCTGGATATACTCCATGTGGCTTCCTTAACTGTACTGCTCAACCAATTGCTGAGTAACTTCAATAAGCCAGGCAGTCCTGTACTGCCTCTTTACCTGGATCATCTCCAAAAGGCTATAACAGCCAGTGAGATATAAGGCTCAGATGTTTAACCATCAAAGCTTAAATATTTCCTTTCTGACCCTTTATAGAAAGCATTTGCTACCCCTGACCTAAATCAGTCAGGGACAGGAAGGAGTAGGCTCCCAGCCCTTCCTGGACAATGAGGCTCATTAGATGAAGAACGAGAAAAATAATAGATAGTAGATGAGAAAGTTTCAAGATCACACGACTGTAAATGGTGGAGCAGATGCTGCCATTGGAACCCTCCCCACCCTGCCCTGATGCTGGAGGTTGTCTGCCCTCTGCAGCCTGCACTGCTCCTTTGCACAATTCCCACGTCAGTCTGCAGCTTTCTCAAATTCTCCCCTCTCTCCTGGGACTGAGCACATCCCAAGACAGGTGCCAATCCCCAGCAGAGAAGTTTGTAGGATGGTCATTAATTAGCAGGTACTTAACATCTAGGAGTCATTAATGCCCCTGAAGTGGTTTTGTTACAAGGCAACCCCAATATAAAATGGGTTGCCTGACTGTGGGTCCTCACCCGCGCAATTAAAAGGGACTTATTAATACTCAACTGCAGGCACACACCAAAGCTTAATAAAAGGTTTATTTACAAGGGAAGGGAAAATGAGGAAACATACAACTAAGGTAGAAAAAAAGGGAAATAAAGTCTTAAATGAGTCCTACCTATTCCGCTGACCTGGAATCCCAAGAGCACACCGAGAGCTGGTGGCAAGCCAAGAGCCAGGAGGCCACGAGAGAAACCCAAGGCCCACGTGTCTGGTTCTATACCAAACCTGGCAGCTTGACTCCACCCTCAGGTCCCGGCCACCCTCCCATTGGTGATGATGGGATTTGTCTTTCCCAAAGTCTTGATGGCTTTGTTCTGGAGTCGGGGTGGAGGCCACAAAGCCTGTATGGAATTAGCTCAGGACGAATCCTTTCCCACTAACACTAACACTCATCACAGTCAAATGAATTTTTTTCCTCTTTGAGAAAAAAAGCAAGTAACATGACTATAATTTAATGTTTTCAAGTAAGTTCAAGATGTGGCCATCTTTTTCAGAATTCCTGAGGAATTCTTTGGCCAAAATGTGTACTGGCTGGCACCTTTTGTTCAAACAAACAGGAGCATCGATTGTGCCTTGTTGAATTCCCCTCCAATGACAGCAAGGAATGATGTTAAATGCTATAAATGGAAATCATTTCTGCTTCTGGAGAGGTCGAAAAGGGCTTCTATTTCTCATTTTTCCAAAAGTTTGGATGTGAGCAAAACCTTTTGTATCTTCACCAATCTCAAAGTTTGTTGGGTGATGGAAGTCCAAATTTACTCTGATATGCTATGAAAAATAATCTCATGAGAAAAGAAGAAAACCAATTTTGTAATATATTATGTCCAACATTAAATAAAAATTTTAACTGGAAATATATATAAATATTTTTATTGATTACTGTGTCACTTGTTTCCAAAGTGTCTGCATGTCATATAGCAAACACACAACAGCCCTGAGAGAGAAAAACACTGCAAATAAAGACTTTTTTTTTTTAAGATAGGTAGGTTATAGAAATCCTGACCTACATAGCTTTGCTTTCTTTCTTGCCTGTGGCCTGAATATGTCTCCTCTCTTGGGCATAATATTCTCTAGGGTCACATTTAAGTGCCAAAAACATGTAGTGCACACCAGCTTGTGTGCTCTAGCAACCAAACTGTGTTAGATTATTTTAATCCAATATTTTGCTCCATTATTAACTTATAGTAAATGATGTATTTGCTTTCTAGGCATGAATACCTAGAAATACATGGAAAACCAGAGAAACTGGCCTCTAATCCGTATGGTAGAATCCATTGGGTGAATTGCTTTCATGATAGCCCACCATTTATCTAGAATATAATCTTTACATATTGAAGCTTTTCAAACTGGACCAAAATCAGGCTGCTAGGCTCAATTAGAGAACTGTGGAATGGTGTTGCATTGACAATGGTGACCCCTGGCCTGTGACTGCTGAAACTAGAACATGGTGTGGACAGTGGTCACTGTGGGAGACTGGGCGTGCACATGCTCTGTTTATGGCAGGTATAAATACCCTAAAAACTACTGCAAAAATGGTAGGTAACTCATGAGGCCATAAAGAGGGACCACAGTCCAGAGCAGGAACTCTGGAATCCCACAAGCTAGGTTCAAATCTTGGTTGAGCCACTACTACCATGTGACCTAAGGAAGGTCCAAAATTTAAATGTTGTTTTATGAAATGTATGTAAAGGAGGCGAGAGGACACACCCTCGGGGAAGGGAGATGGTGCAGGTCCAGTCCTGGGGCACCGCAGGCCACCAGGTGACAGCACGGCCACAGCCCACCCTGGGAAACCTGGTGATGAGGGCGCCTGAGTGGCCATGGAGAGGGCGGTGGTGCAGAGATATTGGGCAGGATGGTGGTGGGAGGGGTAGGGGGTTGCTGAAAAGAATGGGGCAGTGCTTGAGGGGAGTGGGGGGGGTTTTCCCTCACTTTCTGCAGGCTCAGTCCTTAGGGACCAGTGATGGGGGAGGGGAGCGGAGCACGAGGGCCCCCTAAGCAACCCAGACGCGGAATGCTAAACCCCGTCCAGGGGGGGAGAGCTCTGGCAGATGGGATCTCTGGGGTCCCCAACAGCCCCCACAGGAGTGACCCATCTGATGCCCACACCTGCATCTGCTGGGACGGTCGGAGAAGAGACAGGACGATGGGGTCTTGCCCTTGGCTGGATGACGTGGCCGCAGGCTCGCGTCAGCCCCCTGCCCTCCTCTGTGACGTCCCAAGGACCGTCACAGTCCCCGAGGCGGCCAGTGCGCGCTAGATCCCCGGAGGAGAAGGAAGCCCAGGGACTGCTCTCCCCGCTTCCCGATCAGTTCGCGGTCGTTGGCGCACTTTCCGCCCGCAATGGGCAATCTACTGAGTAAATATCGGTGTCTCTGCCACCGCCTGCAGCAACTCCACCGCGGCAGGCCTCTCATTGGCCGGCGCCCGCCTGGACAACCTCGTGCCCACCCCGCTGGGCCTGGCCGGGTGCCCCCAGCCGCTCCGGCCCCTGCCAGCCCGCCGGCTCCCAGGAGCTTCCACCGGCAGCGCTCGCCATCACCACCGGGCGTCAACATCGCGCCCCCAAGGCGATGCACCATCACGCCTGCCCTGTGCTCCGGTGTGGGGAGGCTCCCCCCCGCATCATGGGGGAACCCCCCCAAGAAGCCTGTGCTCTCGGCTCGCAATTCAATGACATTTGGGCGCTGTAGAGCCAGAATTATTCCTGCCATTCGTGGCAAATGTCATCTCTCCTCCTTACCATTCAAACTAGACCCTGAGTGGAAGAGAGGAGACTCCTCCTGTCACCCGTGCCCAAGACCTGCCCGG
This sequence comes from Talpa occidentalis, assembly GCF_014898055.3. Lineage (NCBI taxonomy): Eukaryota > Metazoa > Chordata > Mammalia > Eulipotyphla > Talpidae > Talpa > Talpa occidentalis. The sequence continues at coordinate 89,478,986 of NW_023605083.1, forward strand.
GAGGATACGGAGGTGAAGGTGGAAGAACCACCGAACATCGCAGAGGAGGAGGACGTGTCCACACCACCCGGAGAACCGTCCAGTGAGGCCTCTGCGATGCCTGCCCCCAGCTCCCCGGGAGACCTCGCAGGGGAGGCTGTGCCTCCGAAGAGGCCAGAGGAGGGGGCAGCCACATCCTGTGGGCCAGCCCCAGGTGGCTTCCCGCCACCGGAAGAGCTGGCTGAAGACCATCCACCAGTCTCATCAACATCTCGAGACGTAAAGGCTGAAGACCATCCACCAGTCTCATCAACATCTCGAGACGTAAAGGCTGAAGACCATCCACCAGTCTCATCAACATCTCACACGTGAAGGGCAGAAAGTCCTCGAGCCAGTTGAGTTCCACTCCACCGGACTCTGGCCGCTCAAGGGCCTGCAAGCACAAAAGGCCCATGCCACTGCCCAGGCCAAGTCTTCCGTGGGAGAGAGGTGAGCTGCCCCCACCCTCTAAGCTCCCCTATCTTGCGGTGGACACAGAGGAGAGCCCTGTGAAACTGGGTGAAACTGACCCTCGTGCCCCTCAATTTGTCCGGATTGTTCCAGCTTATCCACCGCAGGCAGCAAATCTTGATAGAGAAGGAGGCCGCATGATCCTTCATTCACCTCGTGTGGCTATTGACAGCCGTATTCCCATCAGCTGTCATCCAGTGTGGAAGATCCCTCTGGTTCATACAGATTCCATAGTCGTGACGACATCGCGTATATCACACACCCGCATGCCCCTGAGCCTCCCAACCTCTCTCCAGCCCCCCGTCTCTAAAAACCAATCCCCAACCCCTATGTGTGTAGATTCTCCCCTTCCCAGTGTCCTAGCTTCCCCTGCCCCAGCCCCTCCTACCCAGGCCCTTGTTTCCGCTGTCCAGCCCGCCACTCCCTCAACCTCTCTCCAGCCCCCCGTCTCTAAAAACCAATCCCCAACCCCTATGTGTGTAGATTCTCCCCTTCCCAGTGTCCTCGCTTCCCCTGCCCCAGCCCCTCCTACCCAGGCCCTTGTTTCCGCTGTCCAGCCCGCCACTCCCTCAACCTCTCTCCAGCCCCCCGTCTCTAAAAACCAATCCCCAACCCCTATGTGTGTAGATTCTCCCCTTCCCAGTGTCCTCGCTTCCCCTGCCCCAGCCCCTCCTACCCAGGCCCTTGTTTCCGCTGTCCAGCCCGCCACTCCCTCAACCTCTCTCCAGCCCCCCGTCTCTAAAAACCAATCCCCAACCCCTATGTGTGTAGATTCTCCCCTTCCCAGTGTCCTCGCTTCCTCTGCCCCAGCCCCTCCTACCCAGGCCCTGACCTCGGCTGGCCAGCCCACCAGGCCTCTGGCTGCCCCTCCCACCATTAAAGCCCAGCGACCTGCACCAGCTGTTCCAGCTGCACCAGCTGTGTCAGATAACAACGTCAGTGCCATGGACACAACTTCCCCGTCGCTGGCGGTGATATTCAGGTCTGCAGCACAGTCAGGTGGGCTGGGGGGCCCCCTGTATTTGAGTCATCCAGTTACCCCCCACACCTCCTGCAGAAAACATGTCAGCTGCAAAAATCTAGTACATCCCTATAGGATACCAGCTTATCACAGACGCAGACTGCACCAAGCGGGCGCTGGTAGATCATAATGTCATGGAACATTTTCTTACCAGACACCAGCTGTCCGAGGATGAGTGAAAGCAAATATTTTTATTTTGTTTTGATTTAATTTGCAGTGAAGAAAATATTTTGGTGAAAGTAAGATGTAAATATTTATGTACATATATTATAGGATGTAAATACGTTATTGAAAGTATATTGAGAAAAAGAAATAATGTAACCTAGCTCAGGGAAAGGATGTAACCGAGCGATCACAAAGCACTTGGGCTTGGAGGTGAGCTCAAGGTCAGCCTGTTCTACTGTGGGACTGAGAGCCGCCTCACCCCTTCGAGATCCTCTGGAGAAGACTCGAACATGGTTCTGGGGCTGCAGCTGCAGAGCGTCCCTGTGGAGCTGAGACGGGATTCGAGCCACCGAGTTCAAGAGACTGAACACGAGCTGCTGAGCCACAGACACGCTTCCCTGGGGACTACAGAGACTTTGCCATAAGTGATCACTTGAGGGACACAGCAATAGGGTAGTGCTAGGCATGGTGTTTGATTGTGTGCGACTTGTGTGAATAAAGCATATTGAAAGACACCGTTTATGGTCAGAGCTTTATTGGCGACACCTGCCCTGAGGAAGCCCACCAAGGTGGTCTGCTTCCCGCTGGCGTACCTCCCCTCCCAAATCTGGGACACCCCGTGACAAACAGAAGAAGCCCCTGTACCCCAGGCTCCTGTTTACTCCAGCCTACCCCCCAGGGTCTACAGCCACTCACAGTTTAACAGGCAGTGCCTCAGCGCCTGCCACTGAAGCAGCCTACCCCCACGGGGTCTACAGCCACTCACAGTTTAACAGGCAGTGCCTCAGCACCTGCCACTGAAGCCAATACTGAAGATGTGGACATTGTTGTGTCGGGCAACACCACACTGATAAAGAAATGGGAGTCATGGAGCAGGCTACATAATGCAGGATGCTGCTGAAGAGCAAGATCCTGGCCTTTTTATTGATTTACAGCATGGGTTGTAAGGGGGAGGAGCAAAAGGAAATGGGAAGGAGATTAAAGAAAGGGGAAAAATGTAGAAGATCAGGGATTGTGAGTCTGCCCTCCAGGCAATGCTCATCTGCTTGATGACTAGGTGTTGTCATTGAGATCACACCCTAATCCCCCAGCCATGGTTTTAATCTTATCAACAAGGCCTTCCACTGATCAGCTTCTGGGGTCTCTTGTCATACATCTGTCCTCAGCCTCCCGGGTGTTCCAAGTCATACCTCATGATGCATAGCCTTCCCAGCGTGATCCAGCTGTGTGCTCTTGTTTGATTTGAAGGGCACCTTGAAGGGTTGGGCTCTGTACCTAACTGACTGGGCCATCTTGACCTTGCTTAGAACTATAGGTGACAAAATAGTGGCCAAACGATCTGCTTAGGAGTAGCAGACCCATAGACACCACTCCTCAGGACCAAGCAGTCACCTGTTCACCTCCCCCTGCCTCTGAGAGCCATATCCCACATTGCACAGTGCTTCCAACATCTCAGGCCCAGTAGCTCTTACTCTGCCTAAGTTGGGGACCAAAGATATGAATGGGTATGACAGCTCTTCTCAGCTGGAAAAGTTGGTATTGTTAGAGGGCAAACCTGATATGAAACAGGTTGCCTGACTGTGGGTCCTTACCCGGGCACTTAAAAGGGACTTATTAATATTCCACTGCAGGCACACACAAAGGTTAATAAAAGGTTTATTTACAAGGGAAAGGGAAATGAGGAAATGTACAACTCCGGGAGAAAAGGGGGAGATAAATTCTTAAATGCATCCTACCTGTTCCACTGACCTTGTTATAGGACAGGGAGAGGGGCAGCCCAAACCCCGCAAACCTGCCTATTCTACATGGGTTCTGCCATCCGCCGCATCAACACAAAACATATCACACTTTAATGGGAAGGAACTTTAATAAAAACTAGGAAACAATACAGGTAAGGCAAAGAGTCTAGTTTCTAAATGAAGCACCCAAAGTTACCCATCCCCTCGTGGGTAAAACTCCATCCATATGGGATCGGCCCAGAGCAAGGCCCCAAAGCCTGCCACAAGTCTAAAGCATCTTCCAGTGGGGACCCACAGAAAAGAGTCAGAAACAACCAGACAAGCCCGGAAGGAAAAGTGCAAAATCAACATCAAGATAAAAGCTGCCATTGTCACCTCCCCATGGGTCTCACCCACATCTGTGTCATCCCGTCCACAACCAAAAGACAAGCGCAGCTTCTTCACGTGTCTCTAGGCTCCATGCGCCTCCTCCAGGTCTCCTGGCTCCATCCTGCTTCCTTCCTCAGTCTCTTTTGCAGTTTCTCCTCTTCCTGCTCAGCTCCACCCTCCCTTGGGTGGGGCAGGGAACCTGGAACTTCCCCCTTTCCTGGGGACCACCCTGTTACAACCTGGAAACCCAATGGCCCGCTGAGAGCTGGCGGACAGTCAAGAGCTGTGAAGCCAAGAAGAGCCCCCCAAGGCCCATGTGTCTGGTTTATACCAAACCTTGCTGCTTAACTCCACCCTCAGGTCCCAGCAACCCTCCCTGTGGTGATGATGGGATTTGGCATTTCCAGTGTCTTGATGGCTTTGGTCTGGAGTGGGGGTGGAGTCCACAAAGCCTGTATGGAATTAGCTCAGGACATCCTTTCCCCCTAACAGTTTGACAGCAATAAAGTACAAAATCTTGGCAGCACCAGCCTCCTCGTCCATAGCCTCCTTGCCTGCCATCTCGCTGACTGCATGGCAGCTCACAGTTTTGTCATCCCTGCCCTCTCCATTCACTGGAACACACAGAAGAACGAAACTAGTTCCTCTCTGTCCTCTGGCTTTTATCTTCTTGCCTGAGGAAGTTCTGCACTGTCAAGGGATAGTCCGATGATGATGGATTTTTACCATCTTTCCATGTAAAATGGGTCCCAGCTTTAGGCTCAGCCATGCCTCTGGCCCCAGGTTGAGACTCAATGTGCCTCCCCATCTGTGTGCATCAGGGACCTGACTGTCTCCCCATTCTCACTGCTACTCCCATAGTTGGCTAGTTGAAGAAGATGAAGAGAAGCTCAGAGCCACGAGATGAACTTTCATGAGGTCACACCCACAGGTCACCCCAGCGCAGGAGAACCTTGCCCTGTGATTCCCCTAGTCTTCACACACTTTCCTCTGAATTCCAGGGCTCTGTGCTCAGTAACAAGGGAACCAGAACCAGGCAGCACCTGGGCCTCAGGTACCACCTGGCAGACCACGAATCCTCCGGAGCACTCAGGAACCTCAAGGACAACGGTAAAGGAACATTCTCAAGCAAACCTTTGACCGTTCAACAAGCTCCGGTCCTCACTGCCTGGGCAAATCTTTGGGTTTGACATCACAGAGAAAAATATCTTGCCAGCCTTTTTTTTTTTTTCCAAAAAATATTTGCCATTTTATTTTTTTAATATTTTATTTTATATATTTCTTACATCATTTTTCATTTTTGCACAATGTATGCATTTGCATACATTGTTTATATACCCCAAACAATTGCACCCCCCTTATTTTGACCCCAATTCCTCCTTCCCCCCCATCCCGTAGTGTGTCTCTGGTTTACAGTTGTCTGTTGATTTTGGTTTTTACTGTATTACAATTAGTCTTTTCCCTGGTCCCTTATTTAGGTTTTTTAAATTCCTGCTATGAGTGAGACCATCCGGTATTTTTCTTTTTCTTTCTGGCTTATTTTGCTGAGCATGATCCTTTCCAGCTCCATCCATGTTGCTGCAAATTGTGTGAGTTTATCTTTTTTGATTGCTTAGTAATATTCCAAGGTGTATATATACCACATCTTCTTGATCCAGTCATCTATTTTTGGGCATTTGGGTTGTTTATGTTGGTGAGGATGTGGAGAAAAAGGAACTCTCCTGCACTGCTGGTGGGAGTGCAAACTGATCCAACCACTACGGAGAGCTGTGTGGAGATTCCTCAACCTACTAAAGACAGAGCTTCCATATGATCCAGTAATTCCACTCTTAGGTATTTACCCAACTGACACAGAAACATTAATTCAAAAGGGCAACTGCACCCCTATGTTTATAGCAGAACTATTTACAGTCTTTGTGTTTTTAGGAGAAATTGTCACAAGGTAAAAGTAACAAACATCTTTAAATGTGCAATTTTAGGGTGTCTAGCACATTCGACAGTTGTTCCTCTATCTAGTTCCAAAACTTTTCCATCACCCTCAAGAGTGTGCATGGCCTGTTTTCTCCTCTCCCAGTCTCTGGCAACTGCTGCTTTCTGCCTCTATCAATTTTCCTATTCTGGATACTTCATACGAATGAATTCACACAATACATGTCTGACTTCTTTCACTCAATATGTCCTTGAGGTTCACCACATGGTGCCATCAAACTTGTGCTCCTGTGTTCACAGCAGCCAAAGAGGGAACAACACAGATATCCATCAGTGGGTGAACAGATAGTGTGGTATATCCACATGATGTACTATTACTCAGCCATAAAATGAAAGAGTTTTTACAGAGACAGACAGGGAAGGGAGGGAATGGAGATATGGGTAGCTAGTTTTTAATGGAAACAGTTTCTGTTGGGAATGATGAAAAAGTTTTGGAGAAACATGATGGTGATGACTGCAGAGCAATGTAAATGGACTTAATGTCACTGAACTATATAAAAATCATCAGGATGGCAAATTTTATGTTTTATGTATTTTACCACAACTTAAATAAAGAGTAGGAGGACCTCACACAAGTAAACTTCTTAAGGTTCCACAGCTGTCAAGTGGCAGGTTTGGGTCGGGGATGAATTGGAGGAACAGCTTTATGGTGGCTGGACAGGACAGCACTAGATGGAGATTCTGGGGTGCAGGTGGTGAGCCCAGCACAATCTGAGGCACCTTTGTTTCCGGCACTCATGGATTCTTTGGGGCTCTAAAAACAGACAAGACAAAGCCTTCTTATTCTGAATTGCAGTGGGTATCTGGGCAAAAGCCCCTCTAAAAAAGATGCTCAGCTCCCTTGTCCTGACCCAACATTAGATTGGGAGGTGAGCTACTAATTCAGGCAGATGTGCCAGGTGCCAAGAGGAGCCCAGGGCCCTCCCACCTGCAGAGACAGTAATGGCGTGTGACTGGGAACCTACCAGAAAGTCAGCCAGGTCAGAGTGGGAACTTGAGTGTTTTCTTACATCTCTGTCCAAGAATCTTTCCACTCGCCGTTGGAAGATAATGAGTTCTGAGCCACACCAGAGTCGGGCACTCTGTGGGTCTGCCGACACAGTCTGCTCTTTGAAGAGAAATCCACACATATTAATCACCAGAAAGGAAAAAGAAAAGCAAACTACCACGGCTCACTCAGGAAATATTTATGGAACCCTGTTATGTGCTAGACTGTTCTGGGCATGGAAGAGAAAGCGGAAGTAAAGAGGAAATTCTTTCCTTGGCCTCCAGGAGTTTGCCTTCTAGAGGTGGAAACCGCTGGTGGATAAACATAAATCATCAAGTCTGGGAGGGAAACAACATGGAGAACATCGAGAAGACTATTTCAAAAGGGCAATCTGGGAAGTCTCCTGGAAGAGGTGATGTTTGAATCAAAGCCTGAATGACCAGCAGGAGTCACCATGCAGGTAGCTGCAGAGAGAGCACTGGGGCAGAGGGAAAAGTGAGGACATGCACCTGGAGACAGCAATGTGCCCGCAAGGGAGCAGGAGTCTCCAGAGGTTACCAACAGCCCTGAGCTGAGCTTGGGTGGCTTGGCAGGATTGGACTCCCTTGCCATCACCTGGGCTTAGAAGCTGGCAGGGCCTCCTCTGAGCTGGGAGCAGATGCTGGAGCTGGAGGGCCTGTGACACTGTAGGCAAAGGGAAAGGGCTCCTGCTTAGGGAGGCGAGAATGAAAAGATTTTGCAACAGACACACTGAGAAGATGACTCACTTCCTCCTTCCATGTGCAGATGGGGTATTCTTCATGGGGCGATGATCAGGTCCTAAAGATAAGCATAAGGTCCCATCTTTTTCCCTCTTCCCCAACCTGAATCTTCTTCCCCCTAAAAAAATATGGGGGTCCCTTTTGCTGATGAGAGACTTATCTCATGGCCCAGGCTGATCAAGTTGACGATGTTTCCAGGATACCTGCCCCTCTTCAAATTCTGTGTCCCAGGACTATGCTGAGTTTCTGACCACCCTTGTGCAGGCCTCAACTTCATGATAAGTAAGAGCTGACAGGACACCAGCTACCCTTCCCTTCTCTACTCTGGGGACCCACAGTACATTCCCACAGTTTATACTTGCTATGTCTGCCTCTCTGCTTCAATCCTGTCCACTTTCAATACTCTTCATTAATACAACTGCCTCCAGGAAGTCTTCCGTGATGCTCCAGAGCTTGCATCCCTGATCAAACACTGGATGTACAGATTTGTGAGTGTTCATCTTGAGACCCCAACCACAGAACCCTGGGACTGTGACTGGTTCATGGGCACGAGAGAAGGACCACAGCAGCCCTGGGCCAGGGCATGGTGTAGAACATCCTTTGAGAAAGGGCCAGCTGTGAATGACCAAGTCAGATAGCACAGAGAGATCCGTGGGCCCTGCCAGCTCCCTCCTTTATTTAACAAGGCTTATAAATCATACACAATTTTATAAATCATATAAATTATGTTTTTATGAAGCATGAAAATCACCTATACGACACCACCTGTGGATGTAGGCAACCCTCAGAGAGTCCTTGGTTTTTCTAAAACAGATGAATGTTCACCACCTTGTGAGCTCAGCACCCCTTCCCCTGCCAGATATCAGCATGTAATAAAGGACAGTGCTTGGAGAAGGACAACGTGGATCAAGATTTCAGGTCTGTCCCTTACTGACTGAGACTTTGGGCCCAGACACATAAACTCCTTGAGCCTCTGTCTGTCTCTGCGAGAGGGAGATGGTGCCACCTGTGCTGCAGGTATGATGTCTACACGTCATCACTGCAGGTTCATGATGCTCAGGGCCTGAACAGATTATTTCATCACTTCCTATCACTTCTCTCTAGGGGAGTTATGCTTCCTCCTCCAGGCTCTGCTTGGGCCCCCAAGCCTTTCAAAGAGGTCTGCAGCCTTTCAGTCCCCTCAATTCCATTCCAGGGGTTGTAAGAATGGAGGGAAGAGCAGACCTTCTCCCATCACTGTCGATGATCATCAGGCTCATGTCCTGTTCCCTGCAGGGCACATGCCATTTCCCTGCAGAGGTCTTGAGTTTTCTCTGGATGAAAGAGAGATTCAAAAAATCTATCCATTCATTCCAGTCACCTTGTCATGCAGATGGGGAAACAGAGGCCCAGAGAGAGGAACGAGATTATCCAAAGTCAAAGAGAGATGGGGGCAAAATCAGGACTCAAGCATCCCTGAGTGGGATGGTCAGCTTTGGCTCTAAGTTCCAGTCATGATAAGAATAACATCCTTGTGAGAAGCACCCTACCACCTTGGCCCCCAACTAGCTTCACTTTCCATGGAGGGATGGGATCTGCTCACCCAGAATCAAACTTGAACCCTGTTGCTTTCACTTAAGATTGCAGTTTTGAGCAAATGGAATCTCTGAGTTCAGATACCTCATCTTTAAAACCCCACAGGCCTGGATTCAAGTCTGGACTGCCCCACTGACAGCTGTGGTCATGCACAAGTCACTGAGCTCTCCAGCCTCCAGGTCCCCTCAAGGAACAGGGGTGATAAAAGAACTGCTCATCCTGTGGCTGTGAGGGCCCAATGAGCACTGCCATGGGCCTGTCACTGCCTGACACCTAGATAACGCTCCATAAATGCCAACCGTTACTGTTGCTATTTTTCTAGGCCATTACCTAAAGAGCTTCACCATTGGGAAGGGTTGGGAGCCCACCCTTTCCTGTCCCTCTTCAGTTTGGGCCAGAAATCAACCAATGTTTTCTGCAAAGGACCAGGAACTTTGAGGCCCTTTGAATTTTGAAGGCCATGTGGTCTTGGTCACAACTGCTCAATTCTGTAGCATAAAGTAACCACGCACCATATGTCAGTGAATGAGAGTGACTGAGTCCAAGGCGGACTGATTTACCAAAACAAGTGGCCAGCCAAATCTGGCCCTCGATGGAGTTTGCCAGCCCCAAGGAGTCTAAGCCACTTGAACCTCATCTCCAAAAGCATCTCCTTCTCCAGCACAGACATCTCTCTGATGGAGAGTGGGAAATTATTTCTTTATCATAGTTTATCTTAAGTACATTCGCATATTACAGAGTATTCAATTCAAAGTGTGTGTGGGTGCCTATGTGTAGTGGTTGAATATAATAGATAAAGAATGCATGTGGGCCTCCCTGGTGGAGCAGGGTTGAGCGCTGGGTTGCAAAGCTGCCCGCAGCCTCTGCAGCGCTGGTTCGATCCCCGGCTGCTCCCCGGCCACCAGAGGAGGGTCCCGCATGGCGCGCAGGCCTCTCCTGCCGCCCGCTGCTCCCCTCAGCAGTGTACTTCGGTCCTTCTGCCTGCTCTGCTCCCCGCTCTGGCTCTGGTGAATTCTCTCACCCTCCTGCGCTTCTGACTGTACCCATGGCTAGTATGTATAAACAAACAAACAAACAAATAAATAAATCTAAAAAAAAAGAGAATGCATTTGATGACTAAATAAACATATATAATGGTTTGGTATACCATGGAATGTGTTACTCAAATGTTACTTATTCTTTTATTCTCCAATATTACCGCACCATGGCCCAGGCACTCCTCCAGGATGGACAGGGAGCCACAGGCCTGAGCTCCCCGCCCTCAGAAGGGCCCATTCCCACAATCGCTGTTCCCTCCCTAGACACTGTCAACTTTGTCTTCCGTTTTCTGGAGCTCTTCCCAGATACCCTCGAGTGGCTCAGAGTGTGTACCGATTTTTGATTATGAAATGGAGACCTGACAATCACAAATGGACTTACATCCACATTCAGCAAGTATCCTTCTTTCGGGTAATTTCCTTTGGGTAAATTCCCAGGAGTGGCATCACTGCACCAAAGGGTGTGAGCCCTTTAATGACTCTCGATACATATAATCAAATTACTTTCCAAAGGGGTTGCTCCCAATTTGCACATTGCCACCAGCAATGTGCGGTGCTATGGCTATATCACGGCTGTGTCAGTCCTGGGGGTGATAATGATATTTCTTAATTTGTGCTAATTTAATAGGTGTAAAATTGAATCTCACTTTAATTTGCATTTCTTTGATAGTTATGAAGGTTGAATGCTTTCTCTAATAAATATACACTTGGATTGCTTCATTCATTTATTCATTCATTTAAAGCATTACACATCGACCCTGTTCTGCATGCCAGACACCGCACCAACTGCTGAAGACTCAGAGATACCGGCGCCTCTGTCCCTGGCTTCAAAGGATCTAAAGCTCTCACATCCAGTGAGAAAGCTGACAAGTAGACCCATAGTCCCAATGCTGGACAGAGGCTTGGAAGACTTGGGAGGGGACATTGGGAGGGGTCCCTGGGAGGTGACACAGAGGAGAATGCCTAACCCACACCTGGGTTATCAGAGGTGCCTTGGCGGCTCTGGCCCAGCTTCTGAGCCAGGCGGGCACACTGGAAAGGATGTTCCTGATTTGTGGATCACTTTGCTTCTTGTGCTGAGCATGCCCTGTTCTATCTGCATGCGTGTGTGCCCACGTGTCCATTGTTTATGTGCATTTGACAGGCAGTGATCCAGTCTGGGTTGTGCTTTCATGGCTCTAAGGGCATGTGAACGTGTGTCTCTATGTTTTGGTACTGGGGTGCTGAGTGTGGGTCCCTCAGTTCTGAGTCAGGCAGATGAGCCCAGGGGGTCTCAGTTCCTGGGGGGTCAAGGAGTGGGGTGGGTTTCTGCTACCAGAGCTGCCCATTTGCACAGACCTTTTTTGGGCACTGGCCCGTCCCCAGCAATCTTGGCTCAAGTCTCCACCTCCATCTGCAGTTAGATGGGAAGGGCCATCCCGGCCCCTCTGGGATTAGCTTCATCACCTTAGTCACATTTAGTGCCTTCTCTGAATTTCCAGTCATTGTGAACTGAATTCTTGCTGGACCCAGCACCGCAATCATCTAGTCCTGAGACAGGCAGATCCCAGAAACAGGCAGGCTAAACAGAGCTCACCTTTCCACTCCAGTCAGGACAGAACAGGCCTGGTCCTGGCCACCAGAGGCCAGTATGAGAGAGGATGTGACCCGCCTGTGTCCTGCCATTGCTGGGCCTGGGATTGCAGGTGCAGGAGCAGCCTTCGTCCCAGAGGTCGAGAGGGGACAAAACTGAGGTTGCCTGCTTTGTAGAGAGCTGGTGTCCATCAGCATCTGCTTAAAAGCTTTCATGGAGTGCCTGCAGGTCATCAAGCTTTGTCACTTGAAATAAATCACCAGGACAAGGCTGCACTCCCCCCTCCCAGGCCAGGCCCCACCCCACTGTTAGAATTTTTTTTTTTTTATTGAGACACAATTCACATGACATACAGTGTACCTATTTAAAGAATACAGTTCAATGTTTTTAGTATATTCAGAGTTGCGTGCCCATGACCACAATCTCATTTTAGAACATTTTATCACCCTAAAATGAAACCCTGTGACCACTTGCTGTCATTCCCCATTCCACCTTCTCTCCCAACCCCTCCTCAGCAACTGTCATCTCATTTCTGCCTCTGTAGATTTGCTGAGCACGGACATTTCATTTACCTGCCATCTTGCAACATGCGGTCCTTTGTGTCTGGCTTCTTTCACTGGATACAATGTCTTCAAGGGTCAGCCACTTGCAGCATGAAAAGAGCTTCAATTCTATTTACTGTCAAATAGTACTCCACTGTGGAGGTACCACATTTTATTCATAAATGCATCAGCTGATGGGCATGTGGGTTGTTCCCACTCTGGGGCTGTTGTCAATCATGCTGCTATGAACATTCATGTACAAGTTTTCATGTGACTGCGTTTGTTTGGATCTATGCCTAGGAGTGGAAATGATGGATAATATGGTAACTACGTTTAGCTCTTTGAGGAATCACCAAACTGTTTTCTGAAACAACTGTACCACTTTCCATTCCCACCAGAGTGGAGGAGGGTTCTGGTTTCTCCACATCTTGTTATTTTCTGTTTTATCAGCCCTTGTTATTTTCTGTTTTATCAGCAGTAGCCATTGCAATGGGCATGAAGTGCTATCTCGTTGTAGCTTTAATTTGCAGCTCTCAAATAACTAATTGTTGGTAATCTTATGTGTATCATTGTTATATATTTTCATATCTATAACTCATATTCATGTATATGAAACAGTTGCTTTTTTAAAAAATATATGTACACATCAGCTCATCTACACCTTATTATCTACAACTTACTTTTTTTCTTACTATGCCTTGGATATCTTTGCACATCATGTATTATTTCCACAGTATATATATACTATTAACATAATTGCATCTATATTATTTCATGATATGGATATAACCTAATTTTTAGGATACCCCTACAGATACATTTAAGTTGCTTCACGTTTTCCCCAGCACAAGAAATGCTTCCATGGAAACATCTTTCACTATATAATTTTGTAGTGAGCGACGCAGATTTCTTAACGGTGTAATTTCCTAGCAGAGTAGAACATTTTAATTGTACACCCACCAGAGCAACGGTCAGTGAGGCTGTAACACCAGTGTTGGAAAATGAGAATGGCCCTTTCTCCCTCTAGATCGACACAGAGGACGAATAAGCTTCTTTGGAGGTAGAGCATTCCTCGTATAGGAAGCATAGAAGCAGAGAATGGACATGGTGATGCTTAGAAAATCAAGTTCGTGTGGGAAAAGGGCTGAGCTGAATAAGACCATTTGTAAGATCTCTTCCCACTGTAGGAAGAGGTGAGCCTATGACTTGCCTGCACTAGATGCTAGTTGATGAAGAGTGTGCCCGAGCCTGCCAGTGGTCATCCTCACACCACCCTGGCTTAAAAGTGTATTCCAAATATAACTGATCCAGTCTCTGCATGGGATCATTGCATGAAATCTGAAGACTTACAGAAAATATACAACTGAAAGCAGTTGTAATTTATGCTTACCCTTTTGGGAAACCTCCAAAGAGAAAGTGTGTATGTCTATTCGGGGGAGGTCAGAGATATTCTCAGTGCATAACAAAATATCTTAAAATTCTTTCTCCTCCATCTGCCACCCTCAGTATTCACACAACCAGCAACTGTTCCTCAGATATCATTTTCATTTCCCCACTCTCAATCCTAATTCAAAATTCTCCCTATCACCTTCCCTTCCCACCCTACCTTTATCTTCCTTCTTTTCTCCTGGGAGCAACTCTACCCCTTTCAATGTTAATCTCCTGCCCTTCTCCAGCCCCCAGGCTTTCTGCCATTGTCTAGTTCTGCCTGCAAATTCCTAGGCAGAGGTCTGCTTGGAAGGCAATTTTGCCAGGAAACCGAATGGGCAGAGAACTTGTTTTCAGCTCTGAGGGCATGGAGCAAAAATGGAATGTTCACACATAAGTCATTTTTGTCCTGTGGCAGGGAAGACCTGGTTCTACACACACACACACACACACACACACACACACTTGTTGGGGTTGGGGAGAGAGCTTGGTTGAATTCAAACAAACAATATTTCATTTTGGAAGCACTATGCCATTATGGGTTATTATTACTGTGTTTGGCTAAAGGCAGCACAATTATTTTCTAGGTGGCCTTGTGTGAATGTGTGTGCAGACATAGACAGAAGCTGTACTAGAAAGTCCTTGGACTGATTGATTTTATTCTTGAATAGAGAGGAAAACAGAGATCTAGAGACAAAGAAAGATTCATCCAACACTGCACAGTCAGTTATACAGACAGGGATGGGCTAGAACCCAGGCCCTCTGCTACAAACCAATGATGTAACGTGCAAAATGAAAATGTGAAACCTCTTGTTCAAAAATGATTAAAAATTTCAAGACAGCTACAGCAGAGCATTAAACCAAGTATGAATCCTTCAGCCACTGCTCGGGTCACACATCCAGGAAGCCAGCCCTGCCCCTCGCCCTCAGTCATTACCTCATCTTTTGTAAAAAAAAAAAAAAAAAGGAGAAAGGATGACATATGAGAGTAGCTAACCCCAACAGATTCACACTTTAAATCATCCTCAACTTCTACTGCATATGGGTCACCCAGGGAGGTTGTAAAAGTCTCCATGCCAAGGCTGCCCCCAGACAAACTAAGTCACAGAATCTATGAGTGGGACACCATGTTTTTAAAACTTCCCAGATGACTCCAGTACAAAGGCAGATTTGCAAACCAGTGATCCCCAGAAGGGCAGACTTGAAGGACGAGCTTGGTGCATGTCGGGGAGCACAGAACTCTGGCCAAGGTCCCCAACCCCGCCCCTGGAGCAGGAGCTCAGCCCAAGTGAGATCTAATTACTGTCTCTCCTCGTTAACACCAGCATAAACCGCACCCTGGAGATGACTGAATACATAAATAAAGAGGTCTGAGCCCTGCTTAGCTTATTCAGTTTTCTTTGATAAATATGTATTCAGCGAAATTTCGAAGAAACGTAATATTGTGTCTCTCCAGAATTGTTCAGGTCTGTTGGGAAAATAAATATTGAAGAGGTTCATCAGATGTATTCCGCTTGCTTGGCAGCCAAGAAAAGCTTCCATTTCAAGCCCCGTCTATGTCCTCTCACTGTCAAGGCAAAAGCACGAGGAGGAAAAGAAATCTTTCCCCCTCCCTGCCTGACACATTGGCTGGAACATGATGCTCTGCCCCCCTCCTGGGGTCTCAGTGTCTGTGCGCAATTCTCTGTCTGTCTCAGTACCTCAACTACCCAGCTATGGTGAAGACGCCTCCCCTCTCTGAACCTTGATGTCCTCTTTTCTTGGGGATTGTTGACCTTCCTAAGGCATCTGCTCCCTTTCTGGAGAGCTTAGAATTCTGGAAAGTTCTACTTGACAGTTGGTGACCTCTGTCTGCCCATTCGTCAGTTCACCCTAGTACATGGCAGGGCTTCCCACAGTGGCGTTTGCTTCCTGACCCCAGAGATCACTCAGACGAGTTTGAGGGTGGGTCTTAGGTCTCTCACCCTCTCTTCTCTGGTTTGAGGCCCAGCCCCTCAGTCATTCCACCCAAGGATGGCTCCCCTCCCATTTGACTCCCTCTGGAGTTGACATAACACAGTCTCTAAAATCATCTTCTGTCAACGATAAAGGAAAAGTTTAAAAGCTCACATTTAAAGAAATTGGCTGGGAAACTTGAACCACAAACTCTTTCAGATAGGATTCCACAAACATACTTTGCATAAACATCATCATTTTTTGCCAATAGCATAATAAAATAGGGAGAAGGCTGTTAAGTGATCAAGGGAGACATGCTTTAAACATTACTGCCTGTTCCCATCTCATCTTTTAAGTGAATCATTTGTTGCCAAAATCTAATGAGCAACAAGAAAGCAGAGGAAGGAGGCTGGTTTTGTGCAGCTTGGTGTTTGGTGTGTCCAGTTAGTTGGGGTGCATACCAGTGGACAGCCCTGTCCAGTGCCATGTGGGCCATCAGGTTGAATAAAGTACAGTCATGGCATATAATTCCAAATAGACTGGTGAGAAAGACTGGC
This sequence comes from Talpa occidentalis, assembly GCF_014898055.3. Classification (NCBI taxonomy): domain Eukaryota; kingdom Metazoa; phylum Chordata; class Mammalia; order Eulipotyphla; family Talpidae; genus Talpa; species Talpa occidentalis. The sequence continues at coordinate 89,495,154 of NW_023605083.1, forward strand.
CCCAGGCTGTTCTGTGGGCAGTGAGGCCTTGGAGGTGAGAGGCCATAGCTAAGCTGATACATACCTAGAGAATAGGGCCTCTGGGGAGTCCTTCAGAGATATCATTACCTCACCTAGAGTCCCTCAGCTTCATCAAAACTAGAAGAGCTAAAATTATGCATTTAAGTCTTTTCACTTTGTAGGTGGTAAAACTGAGCCCCAAGAAGAGTTGCAGTATGCCTGGGGCCCAGAATCAAGGCCAACGGCCTTATTTAAACACAGACCCAGTGTTTACAGTTGGGTCTTCGCTGTACTCTGAATCTACCGGATGAACTTCCTCTGGGCCCCAGAATCAGTTATCCATTGCTGCATACAGATCATCCCCAATTTAAATTACATAAAGCAACACAATGTGTTCTTTCTCTTGATTCTAAGAGCAGATGGACCTCAGTTCTCTACTTGAGGCCACTGAGGCGGCTGCCTACAGAGGCAAGCTCCACTGGGACTAGAATGTCCAAGGCATCTTCTGGACCCTTTCCATGTACTCTCCTCATTTTTGCAGGATGTCTTCAGAAGCTGCCAGTCCTCATGAAGGCAAACCTCAAACTTCGAACTAGCATTGCATCACTTCCAACACACTCTGTTGGTTGAAGTGAATCATGTGGCCAAAGCAGGAGTCAGTGCAGAGCATGAATAGCAGGAGGCAGGGGACAGCTGCCACAGCACAGCCCTCCTGGGAAAGGCCCACACCGAGTCCAGCTGCTACCTGAGCACTCACCTTGAGCCACAAATTAAGCTGGGCCCTGGTCCTAGGATGAGCCATGCCTACAGGCTGCCATGAGACCTAGTCTGCCCAGTTATTCAGGAGTAGGGTGAGGATGTATAATGATAGGTCAGGTTTATAAAGGACTTTGTCAGAGGGGAGTTTGTCAGAGAGGACGCCAGCTGCCTTAGGAAGGGATGATATCCTTGTCACTGGAGACATGTAAGGAGACTTGGAATGGCCAGCTAGTAGAGTTCTGTGAGCATTTGTGGCATGGAGAGGAGAAAATGGGGACTTACAGATTCCTACAGATTCCAGGGCAGAGGCACACTCTATAATTCTTGAGCTCCAAGTCGTAAAACAAAGGTAGAGACCCAGAGACCAAGGCTGCCGGCAGTGAGAACCAGGAAGCAGCACAGATTGGTTCTCATCCAGACTCCACCCCTAATCACTGCGACTCAATGGCCTTCCAATCAATTCCCCACAGAGTGATAATCAATTAACAGTAATCAAATCCCTACACCCGAGCAACCATTTAAAAATGTAATTTGCTTGCTTAAAAGTCCTCAGTGATTATCCATCTTCCCCATAACAAACCCCAAACCTCTCAGCTCTTCCTGACTCATGTGTGACTTTGACCTACTGCCCTCCCCCATCACTGTTCCTCACTCCCTGGGCTCCAGCCGCAAGGGACAGAATTCCCCAAACCTTAAACTCCCGTATGTTTTCAGTGTTGAATTCAATCCTAGAATGATTTTTGTGTCTCTCTAGGCAGGGTGGGTAGGCAGGAAGATGAGGGAAACTGTCATAGGAGTCAGGGTCTCTGGAGGAGTCAAGGGCAGCAGCACAGACAGCAAGTAATCAAGGTCAATGACAACTTGGCCAGGCATTTCCTACATCCAGGCATTGTTCACATGCAGTATTTTATGTAACCCACATAATAATATGAGATAAGATCTGTTTTTATGCCCATTTTATGGGTAGGGAAACTGAGGTACAGAACAGTAAAGTAACTTTCCACACTCAAACAAAAGGAAGACACCACCCTATCCCTCTAATTGTCTCTTTCACTCACACACATATATGGTTGTGAAGGACAACTCTTTATATCTTCTTTCTCCTCACACTTACTGTGCCTGGTGGCCCTTCACATTCTCAGTTTGCTGAGTCCCAACAATTTTCTCCCCTCCATTGAGAAAATATTAATTTATTCAAATATATTTTTGAATACCTGTATGCAAGATCACTTCTGACTCATCTCTGAATTTCAGCATCAAGTGTAGACCTTAGACTAAGCAAGACCTTGGATGGAGAGATAGGAGGAGGCATGATGGATGAATAGTTTAATAGACAAATGACTGAGCTGATGTGGATAGGTAAATGGATTTATCTATGAATGGTGCATGGATGGATTAACAAATGGAAAAAACAAACTGAGCAAGATGAAGGGAATGAGGATGGATGGATGGATGGATGGTTGGGGATTAGATGGATGGATGGAGTTTGGATGGATGAATGGATGGATGAATGGATGGATGATGGATGGATGGATGGATGGGGATTGGATGGATGGATGGATGGAGGTTGGATGAATGGATGGATAATGGATGAATGGTAGATGGGTGGATGGACATGGCTTGGATGAATGGATGGAGCATGGAGAGATGAATGTCTTCATGAAACTCTAATTTGGTTACACTGATTAGGAAACCAAACTTCGATGACCAGGAGCCCCAGTTGAACCCTCCCCTCTCCCCAGCATTCTTGTCCACTGCTCCAAGCATAAATGGGCTTTTCCCTGCCCATCGCCAAGTTCCCACAGCGGCCATTTGTTTTAAGTGTCCAGGGCAGCTCTGCGGTGGTGCAATTAGTCCTCGTTAGCAGCCACTGTAACTGGACTGTAATTTCCAGGCTGTTGGATGGTAATTGCGCATGAACAGCTCGGAGAGGCTCTGCACCTGTAATGACAAGTGAAGCCTCTTCCCCTCTCCATGCTGCTCAGAATGCCAACAAGCAGGTGAGCTCCTGATGCCATATTAGCACGCAGTGATTTTCATTACTAAATGACTCCAGGGCTGTCCAAATGAGGAGAGCAATTAGGCCGATCAGGGGAAGACAAAGCATCCCTTGATGAGCATAATGATGACACAGGCGGAATCACTCTGGCCTGAGGCAGAGTGTGAAATCAGAGCCCAAGGCTCCACTGGGGTGCAAATCAGCTTTTCTCAGCTCCTGCCCCTCTGCCTACCCTGGGCATTCATCACAGCCCCTGGGGCTTCAGCACCCACAGAGAAGAAACAACCAGTATTTCCATGTAATTAGAAGAAATTGCATATCCAATGCCCCTTACTGAGATTAGCAGTTATGGGGTGGGCTCTGTCCAAGAAAAATGTTAGTCGTTGAAGAAGAGTTAAATAACTGAATTATTTGCTAAAAGCCCATGCTCCTTATCAAGGCAATTAAGATCCTTCTTGATCTCATTCCTGCCTCATACTCCAGCCATCAAGTCCCACAACTTTTGCCAAGACACCATGCACTGTCATGCCTCCAGGTATTTGCACATGCTATTCCATCTGCCTGGAGGGCCCTTCCCCGCGTCTGCCAAAACCCACTCAAGTGTCACCCACTGACTCTTGGCCTAAGCATCAAAGTCCCCAGGCCCTTTCCAAGTTACTGGTGAACCTATACATGCCTCTGACCATTTCTATTTTTCATACCACAGTGTAATTGGAAGTTCACGTGTGGGCTTTCCCTACTAGACTGTGAAATGTCTCCATCTCTCTGGCATCCATAAATTTAAGATTGTCCAGAACAAAGAATTACAAACTATAGTCCATGAGTGAAATCTGACCTACCTTCTGTTTTTGTAAGTAAATTCCTATTGGACACAGTTGCACTATTTGTTTAACATCTGGGCCATAGCAGCTTGCTCACAACAAAGGTAGAGATGGATATTTGCAATAGGGACCATGTGGTCCTCAAAAAGCCAAAACTATTTGCTACCTGGCCCTTTCCAGAAAAAGCTTGGCAACCCCTAGCCCAGAGTGAGAGATGCTTAAGAGCTGCCACATCGCTCACTGCACAGGTGGGACATGATTTTGAGAAGTGAGAAATGGCTTTCCCGAGGTCACACAGTGAGCCAACCCCAGGTCCCCAGGTTGGCTCTTGGCAATGTGCCATGCCCCTAGAATCTGGAGTTGACCAGCACTCCCCTGCTAGAGAGGAATTGCCACAAAAAGGGGAGGTTCCATGTTCCCTGCCCCTCATGATGAAGGATGAAACTGCAGCAAGAAAAATATAGAAGATTTTTGGAGAGGAGACTTAGAGGGGAAAATGAAGAAGAACACACAGGAGAGGAGACACATGAGCAAAGAGACATGATGCAAGAATGAAGGCATACTTCCTTCTCAGCTTTGGATGTGTACTTGGGGAACACGGAAGAAAAACCTGGGTGAGAGACACATGGCGGGGGTGGGGGGAGCTGACAATGGCAGCCTCTAGTTTGATTTTTTGCTCCTTTCATCCCAGATTTGCCTGGTCCCTTTTGCTCCTTCCCTATAGATCCCTTCCAGAAGTTGCCTTAGACTTGAGGCAAGAATTGAACTTTGGTTTACGAGGGGTGAGTGCATTTACTCTCACTAAGCCTCTTGAAACCTCAATTTGCTCCTCCAAACAATGGGGAGGAAAATGACAGCCTTGCCTGATGGTGATCAAGCTGCTAGGGAGAGGGTTTGAGATGAGGTGTGGAGAAGCCAGTCTCCTGCACAGTGCGGAGGTGAAGGGACTTCACATTGCTCACCATACTACCTGCTCTGTGCACTATGGCCTCTGTCTGACTTGTGCAATGAGTTGTCCCATGGGCAATGAACTTGGCACAGGCTGGTCTAACAGGGAGCCAGCACCCTTCGTGGATGTCTGAGGCTCATACTCACAGGTTTCAGGGCAGCTTCTGTAAGTGAAGTTTCCCCTATGAGACACCCTGCCTGCGACACACTGGCAGAATCCAGTTAGAGCTGCTCTTCAAGACCTTCTAGCTGACAGTTCCAGCTGTTTGCACATCTGGGTTCAAACCTTTGCCTGCCTTCCTGCAGAGTAAACTCGAGCGGATTACTGAACTTCCTTGAGTGCCCTGTGTCCTCAGCATGCCTGGGTCACATTCTCTAAGCTTTGGATGTAAAGTGACTGGCTCTGCCTCGTGGCCCTGATGCTGTGAGTGCAACACACACTGCCCGCCGGCAAGCAGATGGGAGCAGCACACATCCCTCCACTTCCTGCTCCTCTTCCTCATTCAGTTTCTCCCTAATGCTATTCTCTTTCTTTCTGCGAGACCCCTGTGCTGAATGCTAATGGAGATAGGGTGGTCTCACTCACTGAGTCCTTTAGAGGATGGCTAGTCCACCCCTATAGGCACCTCTGTGGGAGGTGCTGGGTGGGTGGCTCCTGGAGAATCTTGATCCTTTAGAATTCTAGATCCTTACTTGACAGCAAGACCTTGGATGCCCTGGCCTTCTGAAATCCTCTTGGAAAAGCAGAGCAGCTGTGATGAAGGATTGTCTCCTCAGATCCCCTTCTCTGCCAAGATCTGATTCTGTGATACTGCTCATAACCTCCTCCCCTACCACCTCTGCCTCTTGCCCCCAAATGTGCTCTTTTTAAATTCTGGCTACTCTGCTTAGGATTTAAAGATTACTGTTGAGTTAGGGCCATTGGTAATTTAAAGTTGAATCGAGAAAGGAAGGTCTATTCAACCACTGTGCACCACAGGCCCTCCCTGGTCAATTCTCACACAGATGCTAGAACTGAGTTTTCTACCCAGTGGTAGCCTGGGAGGCCTAGCCATGAGCTACTCAGGATCCAACCCACCCCCACTTTCTAGGGGTGGTTGGGGACATGGTTCTATGAACAGAACCACATAGACATCTATTCTTCCCCCAAGACCTGCAGACAAGGCCTGTCTACTCTGGGAATCCTGTAGGGCCCACTCTCTGAAGTGGGGGGCATCATCTACTGTCAGCATCCAGGGTTCTGCCTGCAGCTCCCCGCCCCAGGCCCACTTTTAGGGAACTCTTTCCCTGCCTGCCTCATCACGTGCCACCCTGCCTCCTCCTTTTGCTGTGGATTCCAAGCTTCTCGGGAAAGCCTCTTTCTCCATCAGTTGTGTTTAAGCACGTGCCTCCATGTGAGTTCATGAGTGTATGGCACCGAGCACCTCTGTGTGCATCCGTGTGCACACTGGATGTGGTCCTGGGATAGCGAGTTCTGACTGTGTGCGTCCCTGTGAATACAGGAGTGTGTGTGCATCCCTGTGCATGTGTGGGTCTACGTGTGCTGTGTTTGATGGGTAGTGTGACTGCAATGCCCATGTGTTGTGCACGTGAGTGTGGCCAGTGAACTGTCAGTTATTCAGATACCAGGTCACTATAAGCGACCATCAGACATCCAAAGTGTCAAAAGTGAGACCAACATACTTGCCACCTACAGAACTCCTATATTCCCTGGAACAACTTTAATAGTCTATTGAAGTTGGGTTTCACAAAATGTTTAAAAGTCACTATTAATGTTACCCCCATTTGTATAGTTGTGACATCTGGGGCACAGAGTGTGAAAAGGGTTTGTCCAGGGTCACACATCCAGTCAACAGCTAGCTGAGTTGAACACTAGTCCCCAGCGCAGTGCTCTTTTATATGCCTCTGCCTTTTGCTGCCCTGGAGTGTGCTTAGAATACTAGCTCCAATTTAGAACGTGCTCTATCTGAGCTACTTGTCCATTAGAAAATATATTGTTTTTCTTATAATTATTGAGTCGCAGGTGTTCTTTCTATATTCTGAATACAAATCTTTTGTCTTTTATTAATGATGTGTTTAAAATAACAGAGGGTTTTACTTAAGTTTGTTGATTTTTTTCTTCAGTGGTTTCGTACTATCTTCGTCCTATCTAAGAAATCTGTGTCTACCCAAACATCATGACATGCTTCTCCTCTAAGGTTTTATAGTTTCAGCTCATATGTTCAGGACTATAATCCATTTTAAATTAATTTTTGTGCAAAGTGTGAGATAGGGAGCTGAAGTTCAGTTCTTTCCATATATATAGCCACTTGTTTCAATTCATTTATTGAAGGGAATTTTCCTTCCCCATTGCTTTACCCTGAAGCCCTCATTGAAAATCAATCAATCTTGGGGTCTCCCCAGTGGCTCAAGGGGTTAAGCGTCAGCCCTATGAAGCAATCCACAGCTACTGCAGCAAGAGTTGGATCCCTGGCCAAGGAGGTGACACACATGGCGCAGCAGACCTCTCCTGGCTTGCCCATTGCTCCCCTCAGCAGTGTATTTCAGTGGATCTGCCTGTTCTGCTCCCCACCCTGTCTCTGGTGAATCCTCTCACCCTCCTGCGCATCTGGCCTGTACCCCGGTTCTTGTATAAATAAATAAATAAATAATCTTCAAAAAAAAGAAAATCAATCAATCACATATGTGTAGACATATTTTCATTCTATTACATTGATATTTATGTCTATCTTTATGCCAACATTGCCCTATCTTGATTATTGCAGCTAATATGACATAAACTCAAGGGATGTGGGTTCCACTTTGTTCTTCTTTTTCAAAATCGGTTTACTATTCTAGAGCTTGTACATTTCCATACAGACTTTTAAATCAGCTTTTCAAACAAAAAAATAAAAAATAAACCAACAAAATCATGGACAACTGGAATGGGATGGTGCTTAAGGTTGCATTGAATCTGTATATAAATTTGGAGAAAATGAACACTTTAAAAATTGAGTTTTCCTATTCACAGACATGGTATATCTCCCTATTTATTCCAGTCATCCCCTAACTCAGCATTGTCCAGTTCTTATATACCTCTGTCAAATTTATTTCTAAGCATTTTATCTGTTTTGATTCTATTGAAATGGTGTTTTTAAATTTCGTTTTCCAATTGTGTGTTCCTATAGATAGAAATGAAATAGGTTTTTAAAATTTGATCTTTTATGTCCAACTCCTATGGAAAACAGTATGAAATTTCCTCAAAATATTAAAATATAGATATATCACATGATCCAGCAATTTCACCCCTTGGTAGTTATCAAAATAATACAAAAACTAATTGGAAGGGATAGATGCACTCCTACATTCATTGTAGTACTGTTTACGATAGCCAGATTATGGAAAAAAACCTAAGTGCCAACAACAGATGAGTGATAAAGAAGATGTGGTTTGTATACACAGTAGAATATTACTAAGGGCTATTAAAAAAAAAGACGCAGTCTTGCCGTTTGTGATTAATGGAGGGAACTGGAGGGCATTCTGTGAAGTCAAATAAGTCAGAAGGAGAAAGAAAAATACTGGATGATTTCACTCATATGTGGGCTATGAAGAAATAAACCACAGGAACTGACAAAACTAAAACAAAAACACACCCTAGAAATCTGACTGCAGAATTGAGGCTACTAGAAGAGAAGGGTGGGAGGGTGGTCAGGAGGGAGGGAGGGAGTCAAACAGACTCAGTGGAGGATTGGGGTGCTTTGGTGGTGGGTGTGGGGTGGTCACAAACATCTGAAGAGGTAGGAACCTGTACCCCTCAGTCATGTGCAGAGTTGTAAACTAATGTTACCTCAATTAAAACAAAAGTTACAGGCAAATTTTTTTTTTAATTTCTTTTTTTGTTGAGGTTATCACTTTGTGTTTTAGAAATGCAGGCTCTGCGTCCTCAGGTGTTGTTACCACACCACACCTACCACCAAAACCCCACGGTCCCCCACCATCATTCATGTGCTCCCTCCCTACTTGCTCCCAGACTCCCCATCCCCTTTCTGGGAGTGGACACAGATCTTTTTTGGCAGTGGGGGGAGAGGGATATTAATTTTATTCTATTTTCTGTATCATTTTAAGTACATGAAGGTTTATTTTCACAGATCTCAGGAAACGGGTAGAAGCCAGAGGACAGCAGCCTCAGTTCTATAGTCAGCTTTCTTTTTTGGAAAAAAAAAAAAAATTAAAAGATTTATTTATTTATGCATACAAGAACAGGGATGTAGGCCAGAGGCGTGGGAGGGTGAGAGGATTCACCAGAGACAGAGAGGGGAACAGAACAGGCAGATCTACTGAAATACACTGCTGAGGGGGCCAGCAGGCAAGACAGGAGAGGTCTGCTGTGCATGTGGGTAGCTCCCTGGCCGGGGATCGAACTCATGTTGCAGAGGCTGTTTATTGCTCCACAGTTTACGTCTTAACCCCTTGCACCACCAGGGAGACCCTATAGTCAGTTTCTAGGCTTCCTTCTTAGTTTGTCTTTATCTGATCCTCAGTTTGGTTTCAAAAAACTTTTAATTTAGTAGTTTTCCTAAAAAAATAAAATGATCTTATATCCTGTAACCTTCCTGTTTGGCCCACTTACATCGAGTGTCAGTGTGGGTGGCGCTGCGCTTGAACGCGCTGCTTCTTTTTCATTTGTTTTTTTTGTTCTTGGTTCTTCAGTTGCTCCTTTCACTGCCCTCTTTCAAGTCGACCAGATATCTGTTAGTGGGACATGTTATTTTCTCTATTGTTTCCTTAGCTGTGCCTCTTGTTATTATTTGTTTTAGTAGTTTTCTAGGGCTAACAATAGGCATCCTTAGTGAATTCTGAGCAACTTCCCACCTCCCACACGCTCCTTCACACTCCCCCTCTGCTAATCCCACTTCATGAATGTAATAACCTTACAACAGTATAATTACATTCTTATATTCACACCCTCCTTCTCTCTGCTTTTGTTGTCACATCTTTCACTTTTCACATATGTTTGAAACCCTAGCTTCTAATGTGATTATTTTGTTTTAAACAGTCAGTTGTCTCTTTTCAAATTATAAGAAAGCTCTTGGCTTTCTTGCAAGTTTTCATCAGGAATCACTCTTTCCAGCCTGGAGAAGCCCCTTCAATGTGTCTCACTACACCAGTGTGCAGGCGACATGGCGCTTGGCCCCCATTAGTCTAAAAAGGACAACTTCGCCCTCCTTATACAAGGATGTTTTGGTTGCATATAGACAGTAAAGATGCTTGCGTTGATAGTTTTTTTTCTTTAATTACTTAAAAAATATTATTCCTGGGCCTCCCTGGTGGCCTATGTGTTAAATCTTAGCACTATCACCACTATGGCCTGAGTTTGATCCCTGGCCAGGGAGCTACCCACATGGCGCAGCAGACCTCTCCTGACTCGCCCGCTGCTCCCCTCAGCAGTGTATTTCAGTCAGTCTGCCTGTTCTGTTCCCTACTCTGTCTCTGGTGAATCCTCTGCTCCCCTTCCACCACCCCGCACCTCTGGCCTGCACTCCAGTTCTCCAATGTGCAAAATAAATAAATAAATAAATAAATAAATAAAATCATTCCTAATTTTTATCATTACCCTACCTGCATTGGGTCTCTCTTTTTTTCCCCTTCTGGCTCTCTTTAAATTTCTCTCTATATTTAGCTTTAAGCAGTTTATCTAAGATGTAGAGAGAAATGAATTTCTCTTTTTTGGCATTCTCTAAACTTTTTCATACTCTAAGTCTATGTTTTTGTTTCAAATCAAGTTTTGGGAATTTGGAGCTGTTTATTTCTTCAAATATTACTTCTGGTTTATTTTCATGATAGTTCCCTTCTGGAACTTCTATTATCTGTGTGTCAAACTCTTTGAAATTGTCCCAGGAATTTCTGAGGTTCTATTCATCATTCTTTAATTTTCTTCCTATTTGCTCTTCCTAGATTGGATCATTTCTAGTGAGTGATTTTCGAATTAACTTACTTGTTCTGTCACTTCTAATGTCTATTCAATCCATTGTTGAACTTTTTATTTCAATTATAATTTTCAGTTCTAGAATTTCCATGTGGTTCTTTTTAGTTTTCATTTCTCTACTGAAGAGTCTCTATTGACTCATTAAGTTTGCATTTTCCTTTTGAACATATTTCTATTGCTGCTTTAAAGATTTTGCTTGCTAAGCCTACTATCGGGGCCACCTCAGGGTAAGTTTCTATTAATTGTTTTTTTTTTTTTTTCTGGACTAAAGCCCCACCTTCCTGTTTTCTTCTGAGCGCATTATAGGCACACAAGAATTCCAAGCTCAGCGCAATGAGGGGCATGGAGTCTTAGCCTCTGCACACCAGCAGCTCCATTTTATTTCTGGTCCAAAGCAATTTGTATTTTGGATTTTAATAGGACCAGTCCAATCAAAAGCAAGACAGACTCCTACTTATATCTACAAGGCACTTAAGTTTGTATTTTTGCGTGTGTTTAACAAGTGGAGCAGGAAAGCCCTTGTGTACAGTGTATAGTTTATAGGAAAGCCCCTGCGTATAACCCACTGAACACCATGCCCACAGACAGGAGCATTGTTTTAATACAGTACATTTTTTTATACTTAAAATGGATTTGGGAGTTAGAGATTTGTTCTCACTGCAAGGGGTTTAAGCAAACCCCTTGGCCCCTCTGTTGGGAAGCCTGTGGAGGGGTTTCCTATGTGCTGAGCGAGCGGCCGGGACAACAGACCCGAAGAATTTGTTCAAATATATAACCTATCCAACATGAAAGCACCTGGCACGGAGCTGGCACACAATAGATATTTGCAAAGTGGGTGATAACACAGACTGTTATTATCATAGCCAAGTTCAGCTCATCATAGCCCAGTCTGTTTTGGCCTCTCCTCTGGGTGATATTTACCTTTAAGCAGCAAAGAGCTTCAGTCCCAGTGCCCAGGCCTGAAAATTGCTCCCACCATTTCAGAATAGAAAAGAAAATGTTTCTCAGCTGAAAACCACATTTGCTGGTTATGAAAATGATTCAGAGCATTTTTTTTTTTTTACGTTTCTGTATTGATTCCCAGCCTTCTTGTTTTATTGTACAATAACAGGCCCCGGGACAGAGAATATATTACCGCACAAACGTGAAAGAATCTCTTCCCAGGGAATTGCCTGCATACCAAGTGTGTGCTGTACTCTGCTCTCCAGTTTCAAACAAAGGTAGCAGGCAACCAAGAAAACATCCAGGTTCTCTTTCTCCGCAGCCAGTGCACTGGAGCTCAGAAAGCCCAAAGGACCTCATGCAAGGTCTGGCTTCCTGTCAGATCCAGTGGGGTTGCTGTTCTTGGTGTCAGCACAGGGCCTGCCCCTGGAGGAACAGGTGATCTCCAAGCTGATGCCAGGGGGTTTGTCGTCAGCATCATAATGACCCTCCAATGGGACCCATGCAGCCCCCTGTGGCAGGCACTGGTAGGGGTGTGGGCCCTCACACTCCTGCTCCCAGCACAACTAAATGACTGAGTAATGGCTCCATAAGTGGCCATCTGATTAGCCTGATCCCAAGGGGAGAGATCCACAGATGGGCAGTGTGTGCGGGGCCCGTGTGCAGGGATCCCCATCCATCTCTGTCACCCGAGGTGCCCACACTCATTTGTCAGGCCCTGACAGGAGCCGTTTGCCCATAGAAAGTGGGGGAAACTATGGCCTCTTTGTTCTGTACACATGGGGAAGACCCCTGCCCTCTGTCTCCTTCCAGCAGAGAAGTTGGAGCAGCAGAGCAAAGCTGGGGTCTTTTGGTGAAGGAAGGGGGCATGGGTTTCAGAAAGGGGCAGGACCCAGAGACATAGGCAACAGAAGGATGCTCTTTTGAGGGGGGAGACAGCAGCAAGAAGTCCCTGAGACCCTCATACACTCTGACGGGGGCCAAAGGGTGTCCAAATATCTTTGCTTATTAAATCCATCCTAGGTTGTGGAGTGTGGATAATCTCTTCCCTCAGCTGGTGGAGCAAGGTGGGGGTAGAGAAGCTAAGAATGAGTCATCACTGGTCCCCAACTGCCCCTCTCTCTTACCCCCACCCCCACAAACACCCAAGAGGCCCTTGTGGCATCCAACTAGGTGATGCCCTGGTGATGATCTGCCACTTTGACCAAGAGACTCTTGCCTTTTGGAAACCAGCAGAGCCTGCTCCAGCCCCTTCCCAACTTTCCCTGACATGAGCTGCCCAAGATCTTCCCTGCACAGGCAGAAAACCTGCTCTGTCCTTTATTTTTCTCAGTGTGGAATCTCCTTGAGAAAAGGACTTTCAGGCTGGCCCCGCTGAGCAGAGACAAGAACAGGCTTGCCCACCTGCCTCTACATCAGGCTCCTGCCTCAGAGCACTCAGGCAAAGGGGTAAAATTCTCCTTGATGGCCTGGGGCTGCTGCTCTGTCTGAGGACTTTACAGGCCTTGGTGTGACCCAGAAGCAAAAAGGAAAAAACAAAACAAACAAACAAAAATCCTTTAAACCATAAAAGATGCATCAAACTCAATGTGTAACAAGGTGGTCCCCAGAAAAGGGAGGTTCCAGGTTCCCTACCCCACCCAAGGGAAGGTGGAGCTAAAAAGAGAAGAAAAGAAGCTGCAGAGGGGACAGAGAAGGAAGGAAGCAGGATGGAGAGCCAGAAGGAGACCTGAAGGAGGCACATGGAGCCGAGAGACATGTGAAGAAACTGCACTTGCCTTTTGGTCGTGGACTGGGTAACACAGATGTGGGTGAGACCCGTGGGGAGGTGACAATGGCAGTTTTTATCTTGATGTTGATTTTGTTCTTTCCCTCCCAGACTTATTTAGTAGTTTCTGATCCTTTTCTGTGGGTCCCCACTGAAATGTGCTTTGGACTTGTGGCAGGCTTTGGGGCCTTGCTCTGGGCCAATCCCGTTTGGGTGAACTTTTTCCCATGAGGGGACGGGTAACTTTGGATGTTTGATTTAGAAACTATATTCTTTGTCTTTTCTGTATTGTTTACTAATTGTATTAAAGTTCCTTCCCATTAAAGTTTCATATGTTTTGTGTCGATGCAGCAGATGGCAGAACCTATTTAGAGCAGGCAGGTTTGGGGGCTCTGGGATTCCCCTCTCCCTGCCCTGTAACAAATGCAGAAAGGAGCTGAATTCAATTTCTCTTGCCCATAAAGTGGGGATAATTATTCTCACCTCCATACAACTCTTAGCCAGATCCAGGGAGCTCCCCAGTGAAAGTGCAAGACACAGTGTGGCCCTCACAGAGGACAAGCAGAGCCACACAGGCCTGAAAAGTACCCAGAAATGGGTTTGTTTCAGGCTGGAGACCCGCTTTCCTCCTGTAGGCTGATGCCTGCTGGGCCAGAGTTTGGCTGGCCGGTGGGGATCACTTGCTATGAAGTCCCTACGTGTTCAGTTTGCTGACAGGCTCACCCAGAGACCAAAGGAGGCAGCAGACTGCTGCTCCGTGAGCAGGCCTCTGACCTACACCAGGAGATACCTGTGCTGTGGAAGCAGACCAGCCCCAGACAGCCAGGGAGTGGCCCAGCAGACCTCTCCTGACTTGCCCACAGCTCCCCTCGGCAGTATATTTCAGTCAGTCTGCTTGTTCTGTTCCGCACTCTGTCTCTGGTGAATCCTCTCACCACCCACACCTCTGGCCCATACCCCAGCCTCTTGTATGCATAAATAAATCTTAAAAAAAAAGAAGTAAAGTGGCAGCATTGCTCTCCTGCCAAGGCTCCCATTTTGTTCAGAGGGAAAGCCCAAGTCTTCATGATGGTCTGCAAGGTTCTGCTGGACCTGGCCTGGGTTGTACTCTGACCTCACCTCCTGCCATGGACCCCTCCTTCTGACTGCACCAGCCACCCTGTATCCTTGCTACTCCCAGAGGTTTTCCTTCGGTCTGGCTCACTCTTCCCTGGTATCTGCACAGCCAAGTCCACCTTCTTTAAGACTTTGCTCAAGGGACAATGGTGATGGATCACAGGTGCCCTGGTGATGGGAGAGTTGTGGGGACTACACCTGAGGGGAGAAATCAAATACTGTGCAAAAATGAACAGTGATGTACAAAAATAAATGAATTTAATATGAATAAGTAAATGACTTTGTCCAAATGTCACTTTTTCAAGAAAGGCTCCTCTGACACCATAACTTCACTTGTCAGGCAGGACACGCCTCCCCAACCTCTGGGATCCCTGATGCCTCTCACTCTGCTTGGTTCTCTTATTTCTCAAAGCACTTGTCATTCTGGCATATGCACGATTTGTTCCTCATCTTTAGCAGACATCGAACTTTTTCAATAGAACATAAGTTCAAAAGGGTATCCAAGCGCCTAGTACAGGGGCCTCCCTGGTGGTACAAGGGGTTAAGATGCAACCTATGAAGCTATCCAGAGCCACTGCTGCACGAGTTCGATCCCCGGCCAGGGAGTTACCCACATGCGCATCAGGTCTCTCCTGACTCGCCCACTGCTCCCCTCAGCAGTGTATTTCAGTCAATCTGCCAGTTCTGCGCCCCACTCTATCTCTGGTGAATCTTCTCACCCCCCCACACACACCTCTAGCCTGTACCCCAGTTCTTGTGTGCATAAATAAATAAATCTTTAAAAAAAATAAGTAAAACTTGCTGAATAGGTGAACCAGCATGGGCTTTGGAGACAAACTTTGGTTCAAGTTCTATGTCTGCCGTTGGTGACCTTGTGACTTTGGTGTGTTTCCTCCTCATCTATAAGCTCAGTCTCCACACCTGTAAAATGGGTTGTTGTGAGGCCCCAGTGAGACAGCGTGGGGTAAATGGTGGTCCTCGTGGCCTGCCGTTTGCATTTGTGCCTCCAGGTCAGTGGGCCACGAGGAGGCGGCTGCACCCAACACCCAGCCTGCTCCCCGCAGTGGGTGTGTGGGGTGCACTAAATGTGGCCTGGAGGGAAGAGGGATGTTTGGACGAGGCAGGCGGCAATTCCAGTGTAGGAGGCTAGATGCTCAGGCTGCCGTTCAAGCCAGTTTCCACATGAATGGACTCTCAACAGAGAGGAAATGATTTTAATCAGCTGAAGGAACACGAAGGCCATCCATCTTCCATTGTTTAAGGGAAAAATTAATCTCGGGAGTAGGATGGTGAAGACACGAAAGCCAGGGCAGATTTAAATGATAAAGGAAGAATTTTCCATAAAATAGCGGAACAAAAAGGCAGGCCGGCCCAGACAGCACCGCTCATAATCATTCTGTGCGTGTCCACGCCCACAGTTGGAACTCAGGGTAATGGTAAAAATCATAACAACAACCTTCACAGATTACAAAACACTTCCGTATCCATTGTCTCATTGAATTCTCTTACAAGCCATTTGAGGTCAGCGTTACTCACTCAGAGCATGCAGGGGACACGCCAAGCCTCAGACTCCCTGCTGAAATGGTCTCAGACACCGCAGTTTCCATTAGCTGGTCCACCATAAACTTTATTGTGCACTTTTTAAACATCTTTATTGATGAATGCTATACATGCAGAAAGTGTCTGATGGGGTTCAGGTCATGCTACCCCAAAATAATGGCACCTTGACACAATGAATATTTGAAGCTGAAGGAGTTTGAAGACATGGCAAAAGCGTGAAGATCACCCGCTTTGCCCTTCTTTCCTGAAAGGGGGTATAAGACCCTCAGGGGAGAGGCACCCTCCTTATACCAGGAGGAAAGGCGCATCCTTATCTCCTCAGACAAATGCACTCAAGAAGAATGCTAACCAACAGGACTTGCTCAGTTTCCCCAGCTCACTAACTATATACTAACCTCATACTCCTGTCCAGATCATTTTCTTCCTGACACCCGCTCTTCATCAAACCACTATAAAATACCCAGGTCTGTTTTTTTATTTCCTCATGAAACCTCTTTTATCACATGAAACTTAAATAAATATGAATGCTTTTCTCCTGTTAATCTGTCAACTCACTTTTCAGACGAGCAGCTAACAGGATCAAGGTACCCAAATAGACACAGTCATGAGTCTCTTAAAGACAAAGATGTGAGAAATGTGTTGTTAGTCGACTTCTGTGCATCGTGGGAAGGTCTCTGAGTGTTAACTGTGCAAACCTGGATGGCGTTAGCCCACTGCACACCTGGGCAGGTGCTCCTGTCCATCGCTGACCAAAAGGTCATAAAGCGGCACGTGGAGGTAATGAATTTTCACTAAGGAAAGAGCTGATCCCAAGCATTGCCAGCAGCCCAGCAAGCTTCCTCACACTTCTTCCCATCACACTCCTGCTTGTCCCCAAAGGTAACTTGACCTCTAGCATCTAGATGAACTCTGCCTGTGTCTTAAGTTTCTGTGAATACAACCGCTAAGGATGCAGTCTTTTGCTCTCCATTATGCTTGATACATAGTCAGAGTTCACTCATTTCCACTGCTGCCTGTCCATTGCCTGCATTAACAAAACAAATGGGTCCTTTCCACTGTCCCCAGACACATGCGTTGTTTGAGTTGGTTATACATCCAGGAGTGTGAGGTGGGGGAAGATGAAGATGACACTGGAGGCTCGGGGGTGAAAGGATTCACCAGAGAGAGAGTGGAGAACTGAACAGGCAGATTTATTGACATACACTGCTGAGGGGAGCAGTGGGTGAAACAGCTGAAATCTGCACCAAAGATGGATTTGGGGCTCCCTTTTATAACCTGTTTTAGCAGTCTTTTCATGACTAGGGCATCAGTTTTGGCTGGTTAGTGCCAGGATGTCTGGTCCTGTGGTTGACCTTGGACTCAATGTGTGTCCTGGCCCTGCTTGGACATTCAGGGTCAAACTGATCAGTCTTTTTTATTTATTTATTTTTTTAATATTTTTTTATTTATAACACCAGTATCTGGTCTGTATTTTACATTTATTTTTTAATATTTTATTTTATATAATTCTTAAATCATTTTTCATTTTTGCACAATGTATGCATTTTCATTTTGGTTATATTCCCCATACAATTGCACCCCCCTTATTTTGACCCTAATCCTTCCTCAACCTACTAAAGATAGAGCTTCCATATGATCCAGCAATTCCACTCCTAGGCATTTACCCAAATGACACAGAAACATCAATTCCAAAGAGCACCTGCACCCCTATGTTTATGGCAGCACTGTTTACAATAGCTAAGCTTTGGAAACAACCCAAATGCCCAAAAACAGATGACTGGATCAAGAAAATGTGGTACATATACACCATGGAATATTACTCAGCAATCAAAAAAGATAAACTCACGCAATTTGCAGCAACATGGATGGCGCTGGAAGGGATCATGCTCAGCGAAATAAGCCAGAAAGAAAAAAAAAAATCCCGGATGGTCTCACTCATAGCAGGAATTTAGAAAACCTAAATAAGGGACCAGGAAAAAGACTAATTATAATAAAGTAAAAATCAAAATCAACAAAGTGATCAGTCTTATGACCTGGTTCCCATAGAAACTTATCAACTCCCTTTATCTATTCCAACCTCCCAAACCTTTCTGCCAGGGAAGGGGTGAGGGTTTAAATTTTAATGTTATCAAATGATATTCCAACAGAGTGGAAGTTCTGTGTCATGGTGTGGGCAGTGTGTTTGAGTTTATTTTTTATTTTGTTGTTGTTAAAGATTTATTTATTTATGCATACAAGAGCTGAGGTGCAGGCCAGAGATGCAGGGTAAGAGGAGTCACAAGAGACAGCATGGGGAGCAGAACAGGCAAATCTACTGAAAGACACTTTTGAGAGGAGCAGCAGGGGAGACAGGAGAGGTCTGCTTCCCCCTGTGGGTCAGCTCCCTGGTCAGGTGCTGCAGTGGCTACAGATAGCTCCACAGTGCTGTGTCTTAACCCCTTGCGCCACCAGGGAGGTCCCGTGTTTGAATTTATTTTTCCAAATAGTTTAGGAAGTAGTTTTCCAGAGCAGATGTAAAATCTACACTCCTACTAGAGTGTAAGAGTTGCCGCTGTTCCCCATCTTCACCAACACATTGTTTGGTCAGTCTGTTAAATTCTAACTTTGCTGGGGGGTGTGTGATGGTCTTTCATCATGGTGCTAATCTGCACTTCCCTGAGTAATAAGGCTAGCTCCTTTTACAGTGCTTACTGGACATTTGGACAGTCTCTCCTGTCAAGTGGCTGTTAAAGCATCATTTTTAGTCTTTTTTTTTTTCATTTTCATTTTTCTTATTGATTTCTATGAGCTATTTATATATTCTGAAAAGAATCCTTTGTTGGAAATATAAATAACAGAGATGAAGGTTGAGAAGATTTTCTTTTTTCCAGATGGCAAGAGAGTTTTCCCATGAAATCCTACCTTTCCCATAAACCAAATTCTCGGGTGCACTTGAGTCTATTTCTGGGTTCTCTATTGTTTTCACCCACCTGCCTACCCCCTTCTCGAGTATCAAACTGCTTTAATTGCTGAGTTTCAGATGTTTTAGTATCTAATCAGTCTGGTCTCGCTTCAGTAGTCTTTTTTCTCAGAATTTTCCCAGTTATTTTTGCAGGTTTTTCTCAGATGAACTTTGGTTTTATTTTATCTGATTTTTTAAAAATCCTGCAAAATCATTCCTGGCATTTAATTTATCAGTTCGTTTTGAGATTATGCTCCTCTCCATGAGGTTATTACCCAACAGCGGACCAGCTTCTCCTTTGAAGCAGCCTGTCTATGCCTCTCAATAGAAGTTAGAAGCCTCCATAGGGAGACTGATCTGTTCGGGGTACATTTCACTCAAATGTTTTGTACTTTTCTATATTTTCCATAATATTTTGCAATAAGCTATTTTTAGCATAAAGCAAAACTGTGAGCTTTGAATATTTATATTGGAATCCACCCTTTACTGAATTCTCCTATTGCTTCTAACAGGTGTTCAGTGGGTTCATTTGAAATCATCAGGTACTTAATCACATCTTTCAGCTCCTGCCTTTTCAATATTTTTATCTCTCATCTAATCTTAATGGTTTGTGCTATGAGAATGATATTTAGGCAGTGAGGTCACCCATCAAGCCCTAGAAGGAACTGGGGACATAACCAGTGAAATTGAGAGGTTAAGGCACTTGCTCTATTGATACCTTAGGTGGGTAACCCCCTGTTTAGGAGGGAGGCTGTACATCTTGGTGCAACCCTGACCTCTGCCAACTAGATGCCAATAACATCTCCCTCAACTGTGACAATCACAGATGTGTCCAAACACTGTCAAATGTCCCCTAGGAGGGAAGATCACCCCCAATTGTAAACTACTTGTTTCAGAGGGAGTAGCTGGATCCCCTGAGCCCAGGGTTGATTAGGGGCAAATCACCTCGGTATCTGTCTTGCCCCATCGCTCCTCTTCAGGGTCTCTAGGGTTGTCAGGCCCTTCCCACCTGATCTTTATTCCACTCCTCTTTGACCTCACACTCACAGACAGCCAGGATTTCCCCCTGGCCATCCTTTGTGGGAGCTGTATTCATTTTGTCTGCTCTGGACTTAAAGACAATGGTTCTAATCTTTCACCATCAGTTTGATTTGAGCTCAGTTTTTAAAATCATGCTATGAAAATATTTGGCTCAATCAGTGTTTTCCATGGCAAGTGGTGGAAAATCACTCCTATTGTCTTAAGCAGTAACAAGAATGTTCCAGCCTGTAAGAAAAGAACTCACTGGTGGCGGAAGCTCCTGGGGCTTGCTTCGGTCAGGGCTCCAGCGTCCTTTCTCAGACTCTGAGCTGGGTTCTTTGTGTGTTCCCTTCCCAGGACACGCTTCGTATTTGAAGCCATGATTGTGGTCAAGAGAATGACTGAGTGGACAATTTTTTATACTATTCACTGCGGTGGTGGGGTTACACTGATCAACTTGGGGCTAAGGGAGCCAGATGTAGAGCAGGGTGGGGTTAGTGCCACTCCAACTGTGGCCACCCTCAGTGGGGCAGGGGTAGGGACACTGAGGCTGTCACCATCTCTTCCAATTACCTTCCATTTTCTTCCATTGTGGTTATTGAATTTGGTTAAAATTCTCTTTTGGCATCTATTGAGTTGGTCTTTGGGTGTTTATTCCTTGGGTACCTCAATAAATATGCAATGTTAATAGATTTCATAATTTTGAAAGACCTTGGCTTTGGAGGACAAATCCCATTTGAAGGTAGTATATTATTCTTTTAATGGGGTGTAGAATTCTGTCACTACCTGCAGGGTTTTTTAGTGTTTTTTTTTTTTTCATGGTTACCTTAAGTGAGATTGGTCTAAAGTTTTCTATTTTGTGCCAATTTTGTCAAATTTTGATATCTGTGTTACACCAGTTTTATAAAAAGAATTTGGAAGTTATCCTTATTCCTCTAGGTTCTGGAAGGGTTTAAATAGTATCAGATTCATCTGTTCAACATTTCAAAGAACTTACCTTTGAGACCATCTGGAGCTGGTGTTTTCATGGAAAGGTTGCTTTTTTATAACTTTCTCAATTTCTTCCATTGTTTTTAGTCTATTTAGGTTTCTATCCCATATGGAGACAGTTTATATCATTTATAGCTCCTGGGAAATATCTTGTTTCAATCATCTTCTTGAATTTGTTCCCACTGAAATTTTTTTTTGTTTCTAATTTTTGTTTCTAATTTTTTTTGTTTCTAATGCAGTATGCCTGAACTGTCTCACTGATTTATCAATTTTTGTATATTTCCCCATGTAAATATATTTAACACTTCTATCATTTCATTTTCTGACTCATGAATGCTTTTATTTTTCTTGTTCCCTTGGATTTATTTAGTTGAACTTTCCCCAACTTTTTTGATTTGGTTGCTTAATTCGTTTAATTCTTTCTGGTCTAGCAAGTGCCTAAATTCCAGGGTTTGGCTGAGTAAACAAGACATTCAACTCATCAGACACCACAGGAAGGTGAGACATGAAGCATCACACCGAACATTTAAATGAGGTGGTCAAGAACTTGCCAGATGAATGCTCAAAGGGCACAAGAGGCTCAAAAAACAGCAAGACTTAAAATACATTTGGGAGGACATATTTGGAGAGAGCTGTTCTTTAAGCCACATTCATTCTAAGGAGGGGCATGGACACTGAGCCCAATCAGATGGGTGGGTTAGATTGGGGTTCTGGGACCACAGAAAATAGGTGTCTGACCCATCCTTGAGGAAGCTAGAGCAGTCTGTGACAGCAGAGCAAATGACTTTACCTAGAAAGCCCATCCCCATGAGGTGAGGGGGCCGGGGACAGGGGCAAACAACAAGGAACAAGAGTTGTTGCCAGGAGTCACGGCAGGGGGACTCCTGAACATATCAGGAAAGTGCTCAAATGGCAAAGAACTCACTTTAACCACATCCCAGGTACGAAGGCTGTGAAATCAACTTAGGATGTTATTAGTTAATAGTTTTCCTTCCTTACTTCCTCTCCCTTACCTTTGAACCAAAGTGGGCCCAGGGTTGTGAGGGGAAGGAAGGTGTCAGGAACACTAATTATATAGGATGGTGCTTGTTCTCTTAGTGATTATGAGGGAGGAAGTTAGGAAATGGGTATTAGTAGTCAATTAGGAACACAATGCTCCAAGCCTTAAGTCCCTTTATCAGCCTGATTGAGAAACACTCAGTGGGAACCAGGAGGGTGCCCCCACCCCCAACCCAAGCCCAGTCCCCTGAGTACATTTATTGGTTTGATTAGAGAGTTCAGAACACCAACGCAATAACACAATGCTAGAGCAATGGAGCACCGGCTAGTTTGGGGAAGGTAAGCCAGGTAATGTGGGCACACTCAGTGGACCTGGGTAACCTAGGAGACCCCCTTGGGCCCAGCCAATCAACAAGAGACACAATGCAGCAGCCAAACCCCCACTCCTTGCCCACTATACCCATATAAGCACCTACTTCTTCCATCCTCAATCAGCTACCCATCTGGGACCCCTCTCTGCTCAGAGAGCTTTCCTGCCCTTCTTCCTACCTATCAGTAAATCTTTTGCTTTTCTGTATGTTTGGTTTCAATGTTGAATTTTTTCCTCACAAAGACAAGAACCAAGAAGAGCCTGCCTAGAATTCCAAGGCTCCAGGTCTGCTCCAAGAACCCCAATTCAATTATATGCAATTATAACTATCAATAGATTATCTGAAGAGGGATGAGCACACACAGGTCTACATTGTGTGTCAGGGGAGAGTAACCCAACCAAGCGACTAAAAGGGGACGACAAAAATAAAGATGCTTTCTGACTAATGGTGCCCCTCTCCTTCAACACACTGGCTACACACATTTGGTTAAACCAGTGCCTTTAGCAGAAAAATCTTCCTCCAAGCTGAACTTCTAAGCATCAATATTTAGTATGTTCATTCCATTTAATGTATGTTCTAGATATTCTTCAGTTTCAGTTTAATTTATTCCCCAACCCAGGAGTTACTTGTGAGAGAATCTTTCTTTAGTTTCCAGGTGGCTGATGTGTCAGGGATGGTATTGTCTTGACTTTACTCTTAAGTTTATTAAATTAAATCAGATAATGTAAATTGTACAATAGAGGCATACTTTATGCATACTTTCCTTAGTCTCAGGGGAGGGTGTGAGGGAAAATGACCTCGTGTTCTGATTCTCCTGCTTCTAGCTGTGTTTTGCTGTGCTCTGCTCCCCGACCTCCCCAGGGAACCTCAGGTACCTTCTCTCCGCTGCCCTGCAACTAGAAACATCACAATCATTTGTATTATTGTGGGTGGTTTGCCATCTCTCACACTGGTCCTTTAGATAATCCTGTCCCTCATTTCTGGGTAATTTTCTTATATGATTTCTTTCATGAGCTTCTCTGCTCTGTTTTCTCTGTGTGTTCTAGAATTTACATTAGATGCCTGGACCACCCAGGTAGATCTCCCTGCACTGCTATTCTCTCATATTTCCTTCACTTTCTTTGTTCCCTTTTCCTAGTGATTCCTTCTAATATAATTATAGTTTCCAACCCTTCTACAAGTTTGAAAAAGAGAATCAGTAGTTGAACATTAGGAAAGAAGGCAGAAAATGAGGAGCACAGGCGACATGAGCTCATTTGCCTGGGACATCCAGGATAGGCAGGTTCATCGAGAATGAAGGCAGCTGGGGATTTCCAGTGAGGGGAGCGCACTGATTGTTCAGTGTATACAGACATGTTTTTTTTTTTTAAGATTAATCCATTTTTTTAATTTTTTTTAAATAATAAATTTTATTTTTATATTCCCCATACAATTGCAGCCCCCCCATTCTGACCCCAATCCCTCCCCTCCCGCCCCCACCCCCCTAAAAGTGTCTCTGGTTCATAGTTTTTTGTTGATTTTGATTTTCACTTTCTTATAGTTATTCATTTTCCTGGTCCCTTATTTAAGTTTTCTAGATTCCTTATTTAAGATTTCATAGATTCCTGCTATGAGTGAGACCATCCAGTATTTTTCTTTTTCTTTCTGGCTTATTTCGCTGAGCATGATCCCTTCCAGCGCCATCCATGTTGCTGCAAATTGCATGTGTTTATCTTTTTTGAATGCTGAGTAATATTCCATGGTATATATGTACCACATCTTCTTGATCCAGTCATCTATTTTTGGGCATTTGGGTTGTTTCCAAAGCTTAGCTATTGTAAACAGTGCTGCTATAAACATAGGGGTGCAGGTGTTCTTTGGAATTGATGTTTCTGTGTCCTTTGGGTAAATACCTAGGAGTGGAATTGATGGATCATATGGAAGCTCTATGTTTAGTAGGTCCAGAAATCTCCACACAGCTCTCCACAGTGGTTGGACCAGTCTGCATTCCCACCAACAGTGCAGAAGAGTTCCTTTTTCTCCACACCCTCGCCAACATTTGTTGTTGCTAGTTTTTTTAATATGTGCCATTCTCACTGGTGTAAGATGGTATCTCATGGTAGTTTTGATTTGCATTTCCCTGATGACAAGTGATGTTGAACATTTTTTCATATGCCTGTTGGCCATTTGCATTTCCTCTTCAGAGAAGTTTCTTTTTAGCTCTTCTGCCCATTTTTTGACTGGATTATTTTCTTTGTTGTTGTTGAGTCTCATCAGCTCTTTGCAGATTTTTGTGATCAGTCCTTTATCACTAGTGTTGGGTGCAAAAATGTTCTCCAGTTGGTGGAGTTTCTCTTTGTTTTTGTTATTGTCTCTTTTGCTGTGTAGAGCTCTTTAATTTGATGTAGTCCCAGCTGTTTATCTTTGCCTTCACTATCACTGCTTTGGGTGATGTGTCTGTAAAGATATCTTTGATGTGCAAATCACGTAGTGTTTCGCCTATATTTCCTTCTATATATTTTATGGTTTCAGGTCTTATGTCTAGTTCTTTAATCCATTTTGAGTTGATTTTTGTGTATGGTGTGAGGTAGTGGTCAAGCTTCATTCTTTTGCATGTAGCGACCCAGTTTTCCCAGCATCATTTATTGAACAAACTTTCTTTGCTCCAAAGCATAGTCTTTGCTCCTTTGTCAAAGATTAGTTGACCATAAATCTGTGGGTTTATTTCTGGATTTTCTATTCGATTCCATTGGTCTATACAGACATGTTTTAGAACAAGGTAGAGCTGATAGCTACACGACACTATGAAGGCACCAAATGCCACCCAATTGTATGCTTTGAAATGGTTCCTTTTTTCATCATGTGAATGTCCACTCAATTCAAAATTAAATTTTTCAAAAAAGCAAGTGAAACAAAAAATTAGAAACCATTGATCATGCTTTACTTCCTGAGATCTCTATCTGGTTCTCTTCCTTTCGTTGTTCCAAGGATGCATTTTGGTTTTTGTTTAATGGACATAACATTCTCAAATCCCTCTAAGGAAATCTGTCAAACTTTCAATTATCTTCTGTTTGCATGTATTACCTCAGTCTTGACTATCTGAGAAGGGGGCACTACCTAATAACCAGGTAATAGGATGAAGGTAAGGGAGAGAGGGTGGAATGTGTGGGTGTTGAGTTCATCCCTACTTCCAGCCTGGTATCTCAGCTTGCTAGGGCTTTAGAATCACAAGTCACTCTGTATCCTAAAAAGCAATGAAAAGCGTCTTCACCAGCATCCTCCACTTTAACTTGACACACTGCTCTCTCCACCCTGCACTGTCAGTTTCCATCCTTCTGTCTTCCATTTGTTGACACTTTCTGGCCACTGCTGGGCCTTTGTCACCTGCTGTCTTTGCCATTGTCAGTGATACTTGTCTTTTCTCTTGCTATCATCTTAGCCATTCTCCGGAAGAAGACAGAAATGTCTAGTCATTTGAACCACTAGTTCTTCCTTTAACTCCTAATCTTTGAATTATTTTATTTTTAATTCCTGTCTTAAATACAATTTATCTCATAATTTATTAACCAAATATATTTTATTTTAATGAATAAATTTGTCTCATTTTGTTTAAATATAAATAACTCTGATCTAATTTTATCCTCCTTTTTGTTGCTTTAAATGCTTTCTTGATGCCCATTATTCCTGCATAGATTGTCTTGTTTGTTTTATTTCAGTATGAGTTTTCCTTCTTGTGAATTGAAAAGTACACAAAATCTGTTCTAATCCTCTAGTGGTTGTCTTTATAAGTTTACGAGTGACATTTAATACTTGCTTCTTAGGTGTCCTGATGTTTTGTTCTAAACAAGAATTGTCATGCTTTTTCTGTAAAGGGTAGATAGTAAATATTTAGGTTTTGTGAGACATATGGTCTCCATCACAGCTACTCACTTCCGCTGTGGTGGTATGAATGCAGGCATAGACAATGCAAGAATGAATGAGCAAGACTGTTCCAGTAGAACTTTATTTATAAAAACAGGTGGTTAAAAAAAAGGAACGAGCAGGTGGCAAGTCGATCTCTCCATGGGCCTGCATTTGTTTACTTCTGTTATAAAAGATCTGAAAATGATCACATATCTCTTCCCATCTTCCTCTTTCCCTTTATACAGTTAAGAGTACAGTATTACTTTTTTAGTTGTTTTGGTGGGTCACTTTATAACATCAAAAACTATATTGATCTGTGAAAGACAGTGTCAAGAAGACAAGACAGACAAGAGAAAATATTTGCAAAAGACAACTAATAAAGGACTTTGATCCAAGATACATCGATAACTCTTAAAAGCCGATAAAAGAAAAGCTGAATCAAAAAATGGACCAAAGATCTTATCAGACAGCTCACCATTTGTCCAGATGACAAATGAACATATGAAAAGATGTTCCACATCACATGTATTCAGGGAAATGCAAATTAAAAAGGTGAGCCATGTACCTATCAGAATGGCCAGTATCTGGGATACTGACACCACCAAAAGCTGATGAGAATGTGGAGCAGTGGGAACTCACCTCCATTATTGGTGGGAGCACAAAATAGCACAGTAATTTTGGAAGAAATTTAGATGGTTTCTTATAAAACCTAACTTGTCATACAATACACTTTCAACAAGGAGCCCTAATAAATTTGTTTTCATCAAGGAGAAAAAAAAAATGAGTCTTTTTTTTTAAAGATTTATTTATTTATTGCATACAAGAACTGGGGTACAGGCCAGAGGTGTGGGGAGTGAGAGGATTTACCAGAGCCAGAGTGAGGAATGGAACAGGCGTATTGACTGGAATACACTGCTGAAGGGAGCAGCGGGTGAGTCAGGAGGGGTCTGCAGCACCATGTGGGTATCTCCCTGGCCAGGGATCAAACTCATGCTGCAGCGGCTGCAGATAACTTCATAGGTTGCATCTTAACCCCTTACACCACCAGAGAGGCCCAAGTCATTGTTTTTTTAACCTGGGTTTATCTGTACTTTGCTAGTAGCATTTCTAGATATCATTAATATCTCCCATCTAGGTCAAAGAGAAAATACATAAGAAGGTTTGAAATGCCTGCATGAAATGCACAGGATGGGGATCTTTACCAAGATCTTGAACACTCACCCAGGTCCCAAACCCTCAAAAGCTCCTGCTTCATTTCTTCCTCTTTTATCTTCTTTCTTTCTTCTCCAGTTTTCCTCCCAGCAGGCAGCAGCCAAGATGTAAGAAGGGATGTGTTGCCATAAATCAATAGCACAAGGGAGCTTGTGGTGATGGTGCAGCTATGTATCTTGACAGTGATGCTAACATACACAAAGTTGTGTATATGCAAATAACTACACACACACCACACACTATCTGTAGCGGCTGCAGATAACTTCATAGGTTACATCTTAACCCCTTGCACCACCAGAGAGGCCCAAGTCATTGTTTTTTTAACCTGGGTTTATCTGTACTTTGCTAGTAGCATTTCTAGATATCACGAATATCTAGCATATCTAGATATCACTAATGTATGAATGCATGCACACACGCAGGCATGCACACACACACACACACACATGCACATCTACAGGTATAATGAGTGAAATCTGAGTGAGCTCTATGGGTCGTTCCAGTGCCAACTTCTCAGTGCTGACACTGCACTAATGCTCTATAAGATGCTAACATCGGGAGAGCTGGGGTAAAAGATGCCCAAGACTCACCTGTGTATTTCTTTACCACTTCTTATGAATCTTTGTTTCAAACAAATAGTTTTTTAAAGTTCAAGGAATTTAAATAAAGAAGAGAAAACCAGTTTAACAAGGGACACTCTGAACAAGCATGGAATTAAGCAGTGATTAGGGAAAGATAGATGGAAAGATAGATTGCAGAACAATAAATGTCTGGTCACTGAAGCTTTTGATTGGCAGGAACATCAGCTTCCTGGGAGGCTGGAGTCTTGTGGGCCACAGCAGAAATGGTCCAGTATGGCTGCTTGCTATGGAGAGGACTCCTGGCTTCCAGTCCAGAAGCCTGGCTGAGCCATATGGCTGCAGGGTCAGCACTTTGGGCAGACCCAGATACTGCCTTTGCTCCTGGGGTGGGAGTACAGGCCACAGTTACAGTGGGAGTTGGAAGCCAAGTCCTGAGATATTCCAGGTTGAACTTTGTCATGGGAATGACTGTCCCACACCATCCACTCCACGGCTGTCTGGAGTCCATTCTCCTGGAGAGCACAGAGTACCTGGCTTCAGTGTGTGCTCAACTCACTTTACCATCACCTTGGTGACCCCCATGGCACTGACTAAGCAGGAAAGGAGAAACAGTTTGGCGCTCGGAGAGGACCCTGTAGAGGATACAGCACACAGAGACTAAGGAGGCAGGAGCTATAAGGAGGCCCATTCCTTGGGATTCCAGAATGCCCCTGGCCCCACACCCTGCACATTATTGGAACCCCCTAATGACTTGTGAAATGAAAGGTTGAATGAGGAGATGACATTAAAATCCTTCAGCTTCTTTCTTCTTTCTTCTTCTGCAAAATGTAGGGGGTTATAGCAATCAAATGACGAAGCAGCTAGGGAAGCTCTCTGCAGAGTGCTGTGTGTTCTGAAACAGAGAAGTGACACAGAATCCAGACTTAGAAGGGCTTCAGGAGGTGAGATGAAAGCTGCTCCCAGCAAGGAGACACACAATGAGAAACGCAAGTACCACGTTGGGGACAGAAACTCAACTACACAGGACAGGGCGCCAGTAGGCCAAGACCAAGCAGTAGCCTGGGAATACTAGGGGCAGGGGGAGGGGTGCAGTGAAGGGGAAGGGGAGGGGGTTGCCTAGAAATCACTTTCACCTGGATCTATGTCTGCCCAAAGACTGGATGCCATCGTTATACTGGTGATGGGGATAACTGACATGTATTGAACATTAGCTCGGTGCTAGAGGTTGATGAGAACTCAATCTGCACACCTGAACCTTCTACGACCCACATGCATTCATTCATTTACTTACATATTCATTAACAAATATTTATTAAGAGCCCACACCCTTTACAAATGATGACTATGAGAAGACATGAAAATTCTAACATGATGTTTAATGGAGAAAGGGGCAAATACTTAAATTTACAAGTGAACACTGCAAAAAAATATATAGTGAGAGGCTGAACAGCAAACAAAACACAAAATTGGGCTTCCCTGGTGGCGCAGCGGTTGAGCGCTGGGTTGTGAAGCTGTCCGCAGCCTCTGCAGCGCCGGTTCGATCCCCGGCTGTTCCCCGGCCACAGGAGGAGGGTCCCGCATGGCGCGCAGACCTCTCCTGCCACCTGCTGCTCCCCTCAGCAGTGTACTTCGTCAGTCTGCCTGTTCTACTCTCCGCTCTGGCTCTGGTGAGTTCTCTCACCCTCCCACGCTTCTGACTGTACCCAATGCTTGTATAAATAAATAAATAAATAAATCTTAAAAAAAAAAAAAAAACCAAAACAGACAAAGTCCTTCCCATCCTCAAGCTTATAATCAGTGACTACAGAAAGACAAAAATCAGAAGTAAAATGCATGTGGTGATAAATGTATGATGGAGAAAAAAATTAAGCAAAGAAGGGGTTAAGGAATAAAGGAGCATACAGCACTGTTACATAAGGTAGAGAGGAACGTACTCAGTGCAAAAGTGACATTTGAACAACCTGAAGAATAGAGAAGATGAGGGGGTGAGGAAAGAGAATTCTGGGCAGAGGCACAGTGAATGCAAAAGCCCTGAGGCAGGTGCAAGTCTGGCAGGGTCAGGTCACAGCAAGGAAGCCTGGATGGCTGCAGCAGAGTGCAGAGGGCAGACCATGTGGGAGAACCAACCAGCTAGGTACCCAGGCCAGACTGTAAAGGTCCTTCCAGTTATAGTAAGAACTTTGGCTTCTACTCAGAGATGAAAAACACTAAGTATTTCGGAAGAGGAACAATGGGATCTGACTTACATTTGAATCACTCTGTCTGCTATGCAGGGAAAGAATGGCAGGAGGGTTTGGACAAAAGCAGAGAGACCAGTCAGGAGATGGTTTAATAGTCCAGGAAAGAGGTCATGGTTCTGACTGGGGTGGAGGCAGTGGACTGGCAGAAATCCGTCCCCACCTGATCTATTATGAAGAAACAGTCTACGGGACTTGCTAATAGGTTAGGATGAGGGAGAGAGGACAGGTTGGTGCCTTGCCATTGCAAGGACAGGTAGACAGACGTTCCCTGAAATGGGAGAGGTGGCAGGAGGAACAGGGAGAATATTTGCAGCTCAAGCTTGCATGGTCTAATCTCTGTCCACCAGGATCCTGAGAACACCCTGGGATTCAGAGGAGAACTGCAACAGACAACTGGGCTGCATCACCAGCATGCAGACAGCACTCAAATCCATGAGACCAGAAAGGCAACCCCAATAAAACCCCTGAAGGTAAGCATAGGAGAAAGAAAGGGCCAGGGGCCGGAGGCACATGTCCTGAGGCGTGATCCTTTCAGAGTCTTAGCAACATAGAGGTGTGGTCCCTGATCCTTGGAAAAGAGGCCCTACAGGTGTGGCTAAGTCAAGGCTCTTTCACGGGAGAGATGATCCTGGGTTACTCAGGTGGGCCCTAAATGCCACGGCAAGTGTCCTTACAAGCAACAAGCACAGGAAGGTTGAACAGACACAAGGAGCAAGGCCACATGAGCGCGGGGCAGATGGGGACACAAGCCAAGGAACATGGGCAGCCACCAGGAGAGGCAGAGGAAAGAGATGGGTTCTCTCGAATGCAGCCCAGCCAGCACCTGGATGTGCCCAATCAACCAGATCTCAGACATCTGACCTCCAGCATCGTGAGAGAATGTATTTCTGTTGTTTGAAGTGGAATTTTTTACAGCAGCCACAAGAAATTGATATGCAGGCCTTCGGTGAATCATGAAGAGAGCAGATATTAAGGCAGGTATTGTTCCCAATTTGCAGATGAGGAAACCAAGGTATCTTACATTCCCCAAAGGCACACAGCAGGCACATCGTAAAGATGAGCTCAACATGGACCTGCCAGGTTCTGAAGCTCCAACTCTTGCCCATTATCTGACACTCTCTCTCCATAGACACCCAAAGCCCAGCTCAGGGAAGTGACCAAGCCCCACTGCCCAGCACCAGGCAGCCCACTCAGAACATTCCCTCCGGCTCTCACCTGGATGCTGGCAGCTGTGGGGGTAGTCATGAGGCTGGCACAGGGCCCCAGCGGGCACCTGGCCACCCCCTGGAAAGCAAGGGTGCCCTGTGTAACAAGCCATATATATTGAAATGTTCTGACCCAATAGGCATCTCATTGACATTTTTGACATTTTTCTCAAAGAGGTGACCCCCAAAAATGTCCATCACAGCCTTGGTTATAGTAACCTGAAAGTAGAAACGATTTTGTTGGCCCATGGTATGAGTTTGGTTAAATACATGGTAACACAGCAATGGATGGACAAGTACCTCCTTTCCAGACCACACCACACAATTCTGACAGGATGTTAAATGGAGAAAGGGGTAAAAAGTATTCAAATTTAGAAATTAAATAGAAAAAAAAGACAATGGAATAGACCAAAATATGAATGATAATTGCCTTTAAAATGGGAAGCTTGATGATTCTTTTTTCCTAGTAAACAAATTTTCTTTAGTGATATTATATTACTTTCATAATCAGTTTTATATATATATATATATATATATATATATATATACAAAGGGGCATTTTTAGTCTAATAACTTATTTATAAGAACCAACCAGAATGATAAAGACTCTTGTGACTTCATCCCATAAATGATTCAAGCCCTGGGAGTGCTTATTCTGGAGACAGACAGACTGAGGGGTCTTGCCCACCATCCTTCAGCATTTGAGCCCTGTCATTTGTGAGAAAAATTAGTCTGATGGCAGGGAGCAGAATGAAGACTAATGGGGAAGTGTCTTTGTATTCTGCATAAGTAAAGACTCTCTGGGAGTAAAACGTCCCATAATAGACTGAGCTAACTCTGAGGCGGGGAGCACCATGTTACTAGAGAGAGTTAAGCTGAAGTCAGAGCTGTGACTGTCTGACATTCAAAAGGGAGGTTGAAAGAAGGTGGAAGAAAGTCAAGATGTGGCAGAAGTAGAATCAGCAGGTGATGGGGGAGATCAGATGCCTCAGTGGCCCCAGAGGCCTCCCTTATAGCTCCTCCAGCCCCGGCACCCTCATCCCTAGTGGATTTCACCAAAGAAAGCCACATCTGGAGGAAATCCCACCAAGTGTTGTAAGTGCCATAGACAGCGAGAGCCAGAGGGCTCTAGAGGTCATTTAGGATTGTGCCCTCAGGTTACCAAGGAGGAAAGGGAGGTCAGAGACAGGCACCCATGGGTGAGCTGGCTCCCAGACCCCCACCCAGCCCAACAGCGCCTCTCAGACTCTTGCGGCCCTGAGCAAACTGCCATTTCTGTCTCCCTCCAGGTGAGAGGACAAATTCAACAAGGCCTATGACCCCGTCTGGAGGAAGAGGACAGAAAATATCAAGAGTCAGAATAGAAAGGTGACAGCTGTTCCAGTCTGACTTGCTCACTCGCTCTCTTTGTAACACTCACACACATACACACACACACACAATTGTTTTGTTTTATTCCTGGCAAGAAATTAATGACCCCTTGGCTGCCCATTGTTCTTTTAGTCTGGCGACAAAATGCACAAGCGATCACTTGGGTTCATAAAAAAACAATACTTGATTGAAGGTGATATTTGCTTAGAAATAATGAAATGTCTATCGGAGCCCAGGCACCACACCGCCCCGAGGTGAGAGTGGAACGCACCCTACTTCATATTTCATTCCAAGGAAATGCCCTCCTGTAATGAAAACAATCCTGTCCGGGCTGTCTGACTCAGCCAGGGAGCCGGCACATTTCCCGAGGAAACCCAAGGAAGAGCTGATCAATAAAATCCATCAGACTCACTGCATTCTTGAAGCGCTTTCTGTGTTCATTTATCCTGGAACTGGGAGTGATTATGTCAGGGCCTTTTCCCAAGGACGCTGGGAAATAAAACAATTTTCCACCCCAATTCTCTTTTATGAAAGGCTTTGGTTTCTTCAAATGTGCGTTTGCTGTTTATTTCCTCTCCCGGGCACCCCACGGGCCAACATGGGTGAGCTTGTCATCGGCAGCAGAGCCTGAGGGTTCAGCTGCTCCCTGTATAGGCCCCCAGCTTCTGGCCCTGGGGACACAGGGACAATGACCCTGGGAGATTACTCAGGGCTGGCTGAGCATCATGGCCACAACTGATTTCCTGCCTCAAAGTCCAAAAAGCAGATGCACTAGCAACTTGGGGGTCATGAGTCATTCTCCCAGAACCAAAAGGTGAAAGTGTCCTCTGCAAAGTCCTCTGCACAAAAAATAAATTTTCTATATAATTATAGATTCACATGCAGTTGTAAGAAGTAAAACAGGAGGAGCCGTGTCCACTGCACCTGGTTTCCCCAATGAGAACATTTTTCAAAACTATACTATGACGTCACAACCAGGATACTGATGTTGATAAACGCCCCCATCCTGCTCACAGTCCCTCCAGCTCACTGATGCTCATGTTGCACGTGTCCGTACATCCTTTCTGTGTAGTGAGACATGTTAGCGGTGGCGATTACAGCACCTTGTACGCAACTCCACACTCGAGGTGCCCCATCGGCAGCACCTTTCCTGTTGTTGCCTTGTTAGAACCACGCTTACCTCCTTCCATGCATCGGCCCTAACTCCTGGCAACTCCTTATCTGTTCTCCATTTTTTGAATTTGGTCATTTCAAAATGTTACATCAGTGAAATCACAAATATGTAATTTGGGGGACTGGCTTTTTCATTCTCCCTAATTCTCCTAAGATCCATCCAAGTTGTTAGATGGCCCAGCAGCCTGCTCCTTTTTATTGCTAAGTAGTGCTCCACAGCATGGAAGCACTGGTTTGTAAACCATTGATCTGGTAGACGACATCTGGGCTGTTTCCAGTTTTTACTATTACAAATAAACCATGAAAATTTGCATACAGATTCTTGTGTGAACATAAGTTTTCCTTTGAGGGGGATGCAATAAACACTCAGGGGAGCAATTTGCTGGCTTGTATGGCTGTTGTATGGCTCAGGGTTGAGAAAACTACCGAACAATCTCTCAGCTTCTCTGCATCCTTGCCAGCATTTGGTGTTGTCACCATTTTTTTTTTTTAATTTTAGTCATTTCAATAGGTGTGTAGTAATATCTGTTGTGGTTTTAATTGCATGTCCCTACTAACTAGTGGTGCTAAACACCTTTCCAGGGGTTTCTTTTCCATCTGTTCATCTTCTGTTCAGAAATGTCTGCTGTGGTTGTTCAGTCTAGCTTCTAATTGGAGTGTTTGTTTTTACTATTGTCCTTTGCTCTTTATACTCTTGACTCCACAAGGCAAATTCCACAGTACAAACTGCCAGGTTAACCTTGCCTTACGGGCACCTGTGCTTAAGGAGGGAAAGGCAGGAAATCTGAAGGAGCCTCCCCTCATCCTCTTTCCTTCTCTCTTCCCTGCAGGCCGTCCACGTGGGGACAACACCCCAGTGAAGCTCAGGGGTTCATCCCAGCACTGCCGTAAAACTACTGTGCTTATCTGGGCACTCTGTCCACCTCTGACCCTTTATTAGTCTGTCTACAAAATGACCTCTGACTAGCACCTCTGCCCTAGTCTAGTTTTTTTCCCCACCTGTGTCTCTGGGTTTGTTACAGACCAACATTTCTGCAAAGAGGGGCGTTGGGGCTTTGGACACTTGCTGTCTGGGGCATCCTGGCACAGTCCTCCCTGCTCACAGTTAACAATGAGGGGTTAGCAGGCAGTCATCCGCTGTCCCACACACACTCTGACACATCCCTGAATTCCCATGCCCTGTCCTCACCATCATGTGACCCACCCTAAACTAATCCCCTGGTCCCACCTCCCTGGAGATTCAGTCACCAAAATTGGTCCAACCAGCTAAAGTCTGAGAATTTTGTTGCTGGTTAGGGCAAAAGTATCCCCTTCCCCAGAGAACGTGAACCAGAGAGCATGTGGTCCCACAGCCTGGCAGGCCTCCAGGAACCAGGAGAGGAAATGCCCCCAAGCAGAAAGGAGCCATCACTGAGAATATGCAGGTGACAGATAAAGAGAAGTTGGGTCTGGTCACATCATCATCACCTGAAGCTCCAGGATCAAGACCCACAGGGAGATTTTCTCAGTCACGAGCCACAGCATTTTCTTTAGCCAGTTGGGTCTTCGTTACTTGCATACAAAAAACCCTAGTGTGTACAGATGCTATCCAGAAACCCTGACAGTTTGGAGTAATTCAAGGACACCTTCCAGTTTCCTGATAGACGGCTGTGTTGGAGAGCACCACTGAGTATATTTGTAAGGTAGGCAGTGCTGTCCTCTCACTCATATTTTTTTGAAAGTTTCTCAAGATATAATTGATATACTAAAATTGCATGAATTTAATGTACACATTTTGGTGGATTTGGACATATTTGGACAATACCACAATCTAGGTATTAAACACAACTGTAGCTTCCAAAACTGTCTCGTGTCCTTTTGTCTGCTTTTTGGTTTTTGAGACTTGGGGGTTGGGGTTTTTGGGGTGGTAAGAGCAATTCACATGCAATCTATAGCAACATATTTTGAAGTCCACAATACTGTGTTGTTAACACGCTGGCAGTCCCTTCTTGAAGGCTGAGATTGACCCCGTGGCTCTGCCCTCATTAGCGCCATGTTTCAAACTCCAAACTAACTGGCGGGTCACTTCTGAGTTCAGCCCATAGCATTCCAAATATATGTATCTGTTGCCCAATTACACTTCCAAAGGGAGGACAACCTTTAAAAAATAGACCAGGGCTTCCTGAGACCGGAGCTGAAGGAGACTCATTATCAAGCCCCTCCCCAGGCTTCTGTAGGTGGTTAGGAGCATTTTTAATCCAATGGAATGAGGCCTTTGTCTTCACACTGGCCCCAAACCACTGGGGTCAAACCCAATTAGGGGCTCTACCACTTATTTCGTCTTCAGGTTCACTAATAGTTGGACTTCACAGTCAAGGATACTATGTGCCAGGCACTGGGCAGAGTACAGAGGACTTATAAAGGATACCAGCACAGTCCCTGCTCTTGTGGAACTTAAAGTCCAAAGAGAAGGTGACAGGCATAAAAGAGATGAGCTCATGGGATGGGTGGGGGGAGGAGGGCAGATGCTGTAGAATATAAAGCAAAGGACCCCAACTCAGTCTTGGCAGATGCAGGAAGGCTTCCTGGAAGAAATGACATCTAAGATGAGATCTGAAGGATGACAAGGAATTAGGCAGATGATGAGGGAGGAGGGGGCAAAGAAGTGTCCCATTGAAAGCTCCAAGGACAGAGGCAGCTGATACAAACTGGGAACTTCAGGCATCTGGTTCTTACTGGGCAGAGGGTTGCAATGAAGGAGAAATAAGAGCTTAGAACTGCCAGGTAAGAGGAAAGTTGCAGTACCACGGTATGGAGAGGCTCTTTGGATATCATCAGAAGGACCATGGGAAGACATGGATACATTTAAGCAGGAGAGTAGAGTGAATAGGTTTTCCTTTAGAATGATCCCTGTAAAGAAAAACTCATCCTCCTCCCGTGTGTCTCCTTTACCCTCATGCAACTGCCCCCCACACACTTCTGACAGCAGACATGTGGGGCTTTCCATGCCAGGCAGTTCTGTGGCACAAGACTTTAACTCAATTCTGACACTATCTCCCTGGAGATGGCATCAGATCCCGTAGGATTGCTCCCACCCAACATGGTAAGCCTCACAAGACTTCCCTCACCCCTCTCCAGACTCCAATAGAACATATGGGTTGTTACCTGTGTCTCTGACCAACTGAACATAAGTCAGAGGTTCCCGTGACCCCCTCTTCTGGTTTGGTTACTTTGCTAGAGCATCTCACAGAAACGGGAAAACAGTTACTTATAATTGATCATTTTATTAAAGGATACAGATGAATAGCCAGTTGAAAGGATATTTAGGATGAGGCCTGGGAGGTTCCTAAATGCAGAAACTGGTCCCTGTGAAGTTGGGATTCACCACCCTCTAGGTCTGTGGTTGTCTTCACCAACCTGGACGCTCTTTGAACCTCTCCTGGTGAGATTTTTATGGAGGCTTCCTCAGGTAGACGTGACAAAGTGTTATTCCCTTTCAAGTCCTTCTCTGAAGAATAAGGGTAGGGGGAGTGTGAGAATGAAAATTACAAGCTTCTAATCATGACATGGGCTTTCTGGTGACCAGCCCCCACCCAGAAGCCTACCCAGGGTCGCCTCATCAGAACTGAAGATGCTCCTAGTGCTGTTATCACTTAGGAATGTACAGGGCTCCAGAGTCCTGAGTGAGGAACTGGAGCCATGGTGGGAGCTGAGACCACAGAGGAGGTGCAGACCCTGCCAAGGAGCCTCCAGGGAAGGAAAGTGAAGGCAAGGAGCCAGAATGCTCAGGCGTCTCCTCCTTCCATCCAGTCGCCTGCGATCGTGGTGAGAAGTGGCCAATGGCCAAATCTAAATGGAAGCCAGTGGGAAGGAAGCCTCAGGAATACTGTCGGGGGCCAGGCACCTCCCCACCCTACTCCACCTTGTGATGGAGAAAAGCGGAGAGGAAGGAAAGAGCACAGTTGAAAGCAGTGGGTTCCCTAACCACCTCCCTCACCAGCAAGGCGAGCCCTGGGTCCCGCCATCAGGCCAAAGTCTGTGGTTCAGATTATTGTGATGCAGATATGTAAGAATATGCTGTACTCCGTGGAGCCACATAAAATTATCCGAGTTTCTAGCTCCAGTGCTGACCGGTACTGGAAATTATTCCTGACTGAAAGTTGTAAATCCATGGAACCCCTTTGGAAATAAACACATGTTCCTGATGGCAGTGATTTGCCTCAACAAACAGGGAGACTGCAGGGGGACACTCTGCTCTGACCTGTTTTTCACATTTTGAATTTTGCATCTGCATGTACCCATTTGAGAAAACAGAATAAAAATATTTTTAAATGATGCTTGCAATATGCCAGCCTTTATAAAAATATTGTGTTTTTGAAGCTAGCAAGTTAACAGAGACAGTGAGGGAGGAGGACCCTGCAGGATTCCAGGGAGCTGATGAGGGGAGACGGCAGTAGAAGGACGAGCACGCAGGCTTTGCCCTTGGCCGCTGGGAGTGGATGTGAAGAGGGCTGTCCTGTGGGTTCCTGGGGTTCATTGTACCATGCTCAGCTTTCCTCCCACGGTGTGGTCGGGCCCTTCTCCACTAATCTCTCTGCCCTTCTTGTAAAATCCAGTGTTAGGACCCCCCAGGGTTGTAGCAGGGGGTTTCAGGAGGGAGGATGCTACGTGACAAGGGGGCCTGCACTGTAGAGAGGACGCGAGGGAGTGGAGATGGACCCAGCCCAGGCCTGTCTCCGACTTGTCTCCTATACACATCAGCTCATGGCTCTAGGGAGAAATTGGAGGGACACCCCAGTCAGATCCACTCAGGGACTCACACTGAGACTGGACCAACTTTTTCCTTCAGGTGAGCTGGCCGGGGCAGAGAAAGAACTTGAGGCCTGAGGATCAGTGACTGGGGGTCCCGGTGCAATCCCACTGCTGGAAGCTGACCTTGGACAGAACCCTCCTTCTCTTTGAAATCCTTGTAAGGTGAAGGCTGCCGAGGCTGGGCCCTGTAACTCTGCCTAGAGGGGGCAGGATCTTGCCCATCTGGAAAGAAGAGATGGGGGTTAGCTGGGCATCACAGTGGCCCCTGGGTTCAGTGAGGTGTCAGGGACAGGAGTGGTCCTCCCAGGCTGTGTTTTCAGGATTTACACTCCCCAGGGTTAATTATATAAATTCTGCTATGCTCCCAACTCAGGGTAATAAGAGGCCCTTTTATGACTCCCCGACCCACACTTCATGACAGAGAACTTCTGGCCATTGGGGCTTGCTCA
This sequence comes from Talpa occidentalis, assembly GCF_014898055.3. Lineage (NCBI taxonomy): Eukaryota > Metazoa > Chordata > Mammalia > Eulipotyphla > Talpidae > Talpa > Talpa occidentalis. Next base: position 89,534,257 of record NW_023605083.1, read on the forward strand.
GACACAGCAGACAGTGACCAGTCTGACCTAAGGGCACTCAGAGCCACACCAGGGGCTGCCTGTCCTCCCAAGGCAGCTGGAATGCCCTGTCTCCATCACAGACAGGCTTCCCTGGGCTCCTGATGACTCTGGATGGGCTTCTAGGGAAGGTGTTTTATGCTGAAGAAGAGTCAACAACTTTCATTTTTAGGTCATGGGGCTTGTTGCAAAAACTGAATTTGATAAGCAGAAATGCAAGATGTCCTCATTCATGGAAGTCAAGCTCTCACTCTTTCAGAGTCTCCCCTCAACATTCATGCCCTCAGGTGCCCACCCTCATTTATTTCCCCACACATCATGGAGGGAGGGGAAGCATATCAATGAAAAGAAAAGGGTGAGAAAAAAAAGAGAAAAGGAAGAAAAAGAGGTAACAGCTTCCCACCAAGTGCATTCGGTTCCACTGCGTATTGTCAAGGTGAGGGGTGGGAAATGAGCATGAATCATTTGGGTATATCCAGATAGCCAGATATTTAGTCTAGACAACATATCTAGATATTTAATGAACTTTTCTATTTCCCTTTAGGATTATTTGTCCTTGTAGACATGGCTCCAAGTCTCAGACATCTCACTGAAGGAGGGTGACTTGAAGATCAAGAATAACAAGGTGGTAGGTTTCTGGCTTGTAGATGGCCACCATCACCACCAACACACACACACAGCCTCTTCTTAGTTCAGTGGCTGAGGGGAAAGGGCAGAGAGCTCTCTGTTCTCTCTTCTTTAAAGATACTAATCCAGTTGGATTGGGGCACCACCCTTAAGACGTCATTTAACCTTAATCACCTCCTTAGAGGATGTATCTCCACATATGGCCATGTTGGGGGGAGCAGGGGTTAGGGCTTCAACAAATGAATTAGGAGGCACACAGACGCTCAGGTGATAACATCCAGTTTGGTTTTGGTGGTGAAATTAGCCACGTCCAGAGGCCACCTGCCCCACCCCCACTCTGGCCTGCTGTGATCATTCTAGAAAACAAGACATGTCTCCTCACTGCAGGGAAAAGCGTAATATTGAAATTGCTCCCCTAATCTTTATGCGATTGCCTTCTCCCTGATAGAAATATTGCCTCTTGCTGAGTATTTATTGTCTGCTTCTCTCCAAAGTATTGACTTTATGTAACAGTTTGATATACATCAAATCCTTTACGGATTTAATAAACTCCTCTGGTCAGCCTTCTGTTGTGAACACAATGAGATTTATGGTCGTCTTGGTGTAAAACCCTTTTTCCTTGAAATTTTCTACTTCCAGATATCAAAAGATAAGAAGGGAAGCATTTATCATCTTGGAAATCGTACCCCATGTCTGCCTGCTGGGTATTAGTCAGAAATGACTAGTGGTTAAAGAACTAAAATATGACAAATGCTTGACTGTTCAACAGCTGAGGCCGGGAGAAGAGCAGGTTTCAAAAAAATTCCTCCTCTTCCCCTCAAAAAGAATTTTTCTTCACAATTAATCATGAGACAACTTGGGGCAGAGAGCAGACTAATTTGAGTTGGATGCATAACTTTGGGAGGATGCAGCTGAAAGGTTAGCAAGTTGAGTCAATTAGGGACACATTTAGCAAGCGTCTATTTTTCCCCTGGTGAGGGTTTCACACCTGCAGACAGAGACCAGTGTGCTGATGGTGGGGTACAGGAGGCAGGAGGGCATCTACGTATGAATTAACTCTTCTTCCTGATGCTTCACTCCTTCTAGGTCCATCTCCGAAGCTCTTACCCCGGGTCCACTCACATCTCAGCAATATCACAGGTTCTGTTACAGGCCACCACAACAAAGTCAATATCACAATAGAGTTTCATGATTTTTTGTTTTCCCAGTGCCTGTGAGAGTTATGCTTATGTTATACTGGCCTATTAAGTGCACGATAGCATTTTGTTTAAAAAACAATGTACATACCTTAATTTAAAAATATTTTAACTTTAGGGCCTCCCCGGTGGCGTAGCGGTTGGGCGCTGGCTTGCAGGGCTGCCCGCAGCCTCTGCAGCGCCAGTTCGATCCCCGGCTGCTCCCAGACCACCAGAGGAGGGTCCCACATGGCGCGCAGACCTCTCCTGCCGCCTGCTGCTCCCCTCAGCAGTGTACTTTGGTCCTTCTGCCTACTCTGCTCCCACCTTTGGCTCTGGTGAGTTCTCTCGCCTTCCCGTGCTTCTGACTGTGCCGTTGCTTGTGTAAATAAATAAATAGATCTTTTAAAAAAAAAATTTAACTTTAAAAATGTAACCATCATCTGAACCTTCAGCAAGTAGCAATTTTTTTTTTTTTTGCCACAAACCATTTTGTAAAAGAAAACAATATCTACAATGGATAATAAAGCAAAGCATAATAAAATGAGGTGTGCCTGTATATCGTTACCTACTTATATCTGTCTGGCTCTTAGGCTGAATTGGAGCAAGATCAGGCCAACTGTCCTTTTAGTGCCTAGAGTAGGCAAGATGGAAGGGCTGCTTGCCGGAGTGGGGGGGGTTTGGGGGGGTATGAATCTGGCCTAGATTGTTTGGAAGAGATAGGGCCAAGAAGAGGAAGATCATTCAGGAAGGAAATACCTGGGTATTTCTAATTCTACTTGACCTCAAAAGAAACTTTTTAGAAGGAAACATAATGATAGTGAGCAGCTGGAGAGGATCAAGAGGGAAAACTCTCTTAAATGTTCTAGGTGCTTCTCTGAAGAACTTATGGGAAAGTGGAGAAGAAATAAGAAAGAGATTTATTGAGTCTCAGAGCTTCCCGTTAAAATTAAATGTAGTGAGAAAAGTGGGTTTCTACATTTAATTGTCTTTCTCACAGTAGCTGTGTGTCAGTCTTTTCTAAGAGCCTATTAATTCTGTAATTTAGTGTAGCCTGAACAGGGGGATGGACAGCCAGCATGGGTTTTTTTTTTCTCTCCTCATTGACTACCTGTCATCTGGCAGGAATATTAGGGTGGCTTTCTCCCTGAACACTCTAAATACCCCCAAATGAGAAAGTTTTTATAGTCAGTTTAATAAAAAGAAAAAACTGCTTGCACATCAGTTAGCAAAAATGGGGTCCATGACACTGTATGTTATGATTTTAATTACAGCTAAAAATAACCTGGCTCATCCGAGAGGCCCCGCAGAAGCCAAGTCCTGGACAGAGAGCTGACTCAAGAGGCGCTGCTGTGTGGCTGGAGCTGCTTTCCAATAAAAAAGTGATTTATTCACGTGGTCCCCAAACCTGCTGAGCCATGCACCTGTGCACATTTGATAAATGGCCGGGTTCTGCCTTGCCCCAGTTTTCTCCCCTGTCAAAGGCACCCTGAGCCTCAGTGGACCCCCAACTGGACAGGTGTCTTCAGAGGAGGGGTGATCTGCAGCATGGGGCTACTGGCGGGGGCGTCCACGACTAAGTGGGATCCAGCAGCCAGTGAGATGTGGTGAACTTGTGTGGCTATTTTTATGCTCTCAGAGGCCTCCCCTGCCTTCTCGCCTGCTTCTTCTCCACAATAGCCCAAATTCAGAGGGCCAAGGTGGGGAAGAGCCAGATGCCACTGTCTCACCACCATCTTGTTGGGGTTTGGGGTCTGTCTGGCCCAAATTCTGGGTCTTGGCTTCATTTATTCATCACTTAGTTACCACGACCACATGTGTAAGTCCTGAGGCTGGTCCAAAGAACATCTTGAAGCACCAGGCCAACATCTGCACTCCTGGAGGTGGGCAGGGAGCTGGGGAAAGCGTGTGTGATAAGCCCAGACAATAAAGAATATTTCATGTCCATCAAAGGCTGGGAGTGGCCTGACTCAAGTGCTCAGTGGCTGGGAGACAGGGTGAGCTGGGAAGCTAGAGAGGGCTGAGGACCCAGGTCCCCATGGGCTTTGTATCTCACGCTAAGGTTTGGTTTTTTTTTTTTTTTTTTTCCTGAGAATAACGAGGTGGCCACTATGTATTGTGTAGCTAAATAATTTGTGGGGCTTTTTTGTCATTTTTGTGGGGAACATCTACTGAGTGCTCATATAGTGAAAGCATTTCAAACAATGAATTTCTTCCCAGTAGCACCTCTTTCCTTAAAAATGTTTGCCTTCTGATTATGATAGCAATATAATTATTAGGGAAAAATGTAATATGCATAAGGCTAAAAAGGCTAATCCAAGTGCATTTTCTAAGACTATTTAATTAAAATTAAAACACTCTCCCATCACCCCACACACCATCCTCTCCTTTGTTCTCCACAGCACTGCAGTGAACATATCTTGGGCTATGATTTCAGTGAGATTCTCAAGTCAGACCCCAGCCACACACTTTTTTTTTTTTAAAAGATTTTATTTTATTTATGCATACAAGAACGGGGGTACAGGTGAGAGGTGTGGGGGGTGAGAGGATTCACCAGAGACAGAGTGGGTAACAGAACAGGCAGATTGACTGAAATACACTGCTGAGGGGAGCAGCGGGCGAGTCAGGAGAGGTCTGCTGTGCCATGTGGGTAGCTCCCTGGCCCGGGATTGAACTCATGCTGCAGTGGCTGCGGACAGCTTCATAGGTTGTGTCTTAACCCCTTGAGCCACCAGGGAGGCCCCCCACACACTTTTTAAAAACACCTTCTATAGATACTGCCAAGTTGCCTGGTAAGTGCATTATCAGTTTACCAAGCAGTTATGAGCCTGTCCATTTCCTTGTGTCCTTTCCAATTTTAAGTGTTATCTTTCTTTTAAACTATTTCTCAGTAATATAAATCAAACATGTTTTATTTGCATGTTTTTAATTATTGATATGATAAATTGGCATTTTATGTTTCCCATTGCAGTCTTCCTTTTTATTCCTCTGTGGATTAATTGCCTGCTCACATCTTTTGCCCCATTGTAGGTTGATTGTAAGTTTATGGATGTGCAACAGTCCCTCATATATTAGATGTGATAACATTTTTTAATTAAACAATTTTTAAACAATTTTTATCACCTTTATACATTGTATGACACACATGGACGTTATGCCTTCCGCAGAAGAAATTTTGTCAGTATTCACTTACATCAGAGGACATTTACACTTTATCAAGAAAAAGGCTGAAATTCTATAAGCTCAAATGTGAATAGCAGTCCTGGCAGAGTGGTAGGATTATAAGTGCCTTCTATCTTTTATGCATAGTAATCTTTAATCCTATTATATGTGTTTAAGCCTCTGTAAACACACATACAAGTGTCTTTTAATCTATTACATGTGTTTCAAATATTTTCTCTCATTCTGGTGTTTATCTCTGGATTTTATTCGTGTCCCTTTCTATATGAAATATTTAAATGTTCTGCAGTTAAGTGTATGAATCTATTCCTTCATAGCTTTGAGGTTTTTATGCATTGCTTAGAAATGCATTTTTACCCAAAGATTATAAAATTATGGTATATTTTCTTTAATTCTGTTGTGATTTGGGTCTGAGCATTCACTCAGCATTCATTTTTATTCAAGGTATGAGATAAGGATATAATATGTATTTTGTTCCAAATAGATAACACAGTTCCCAACACCAATTTATTGGATAGATCATCCATCATGCCCTTGATTTCAAATACCTCCTTCATTGTCTAGAATATTTTCTTATAAATTCAAGACTGTTCCTAAATCCTCTGTTCTGTTCCATTGATTTGTTGGTCCATTAATGTGCTAATGTGTTTTAATTATTTTTGTAGCTTCATAGCACAATTCTAAAGAGCCAATGTGATGGCACTTCCCTGCATGAAAATTTTGGTGAAAGATTTTGGAGGGGTCAAATAAGAGGGAAAAAGAAGAAAGAACCCAAGAGTAGTCATGTGGGGATGGAGAAGGCAAAGAGATACGATCCGAAAGGACCTACAGTAGCTTCAACAGCATGTCATGTTTTAATACTTAAGCTGAGGGCCGGCTCACAGGTATATGTTTTATTATTTATGTTTTATTATTACTTATGTATATTTAATTATTTATTATGCTTTTGAGGCAATAATATATACTATACTTTTTTGTATTTGTCAATCATTTCACTTTGAAAGAATGAATGAGATTTTCTGGTTCAAGATGGCAGACTAAGATGATGCTAAAATCTTTACTTTCAAGGTTAAAGCCATGGAGCCTGTTCCAAGATGCAGGTCTGAAGCACACTTCCCAGGTGAATTTGAGGATTGAGACCCACTTCCTGTTTGCCCAAGACACACCAAGACTGCCTACACCCTGTTCCCAGGAGAACAGGACCTAAGAGGTGGGGTGGAGGCTGCCAGGGGGGCGCCCCTTTGGGAGGCCAGACTCGTTCAGGACCCAGCAAGTGAACTCAAGAGGCACAAAGCAGCTGAGGAAAATGTGTCTATGAAGCACTAACAACAGACTCCACAAATGAAATCACTTGTTTTGAGGGGGAAAAATTCTCAAACAGAAGCCCCCTGAAGGTCTACATAGGTGACATACATTGTCACAGAGGTCAAGAAGGGAACCACATCCAGGCACAAGAAATTAATTGCTGAAATAAAAAGGAGGTGGCCTTGAGAAGGAACCCAATTATATATCTTAGATGTGAAAGAGAGTTGATGAAATTTTTAGGCACAATAGTGAACTGCCCAGATGCTGGGTGTAGCTGGGGAACGAAATTGGGAACACAAAGATCAAACAGCATCTAGTCAAAGGAGATAAGAGATTTAAAAATATGAAAGGAAAGCAGAGTGACATGAAAAGCAACTCCAAAAGCTCCAACATTGGTTTGATAGGAGTTCCAGAAGGATTCACGGAGATAACAGAGAAGTTGGTGCTTGAAAGGTAACAGCCAAGAATTTCACAACTTAAATAAGCCATGAGTGCTCGGATCTAAAAATTCTGCCAAGTGTTAAGCAGGATAAATAAAAAATCCATACCTAGATCCATGGTGGTAAAACTCAGAACACACAGGATAAAGAGAAAATCCTTAAAGGCACTAAAGAGAGAGATTACTAGAAAGGAAATGAGACTCAACCATTCTTCAGAGACCACACAGCGGGGAGTAGAGTCCTGTGGTCAATCCCAGCTTCAGCACCGCTTCTACCTTGCATACACCATGGAGTACACCGTTCTGCCTCAGTTTCCTCCTCTATCCAAGACAGATGCTGCTAGATTCACACTCATAGGTCACTATAAGGGTCAAATGATTGAATCCATGTGATACCTTAGAACAATGACATGTTGTGGAAGACTGAAGAATGTCAGCATCTCTTAACTACATGTATGATTCTGACTATTGTCGATTGTCTCCTAAGCAGCACGGGAAGCCACGAACAATGGGGACTTGGTTAATCCATGTCTGCTGCTGAAGGGGATCTTCACAGAGACCCACCACTGGACAGAGAAGGGAACAAAATCTGTATTTGTGGATCCCTCGCAGGGGGTTTTCACACGCCACCTCATTTAATCTTTGAGGAAAAACAGATCAAACAGGATCCTCCTGCAGACCATGTAGGTGACAAGCATCATAGCGGGCTCAAGTAACAAGCACCATAGTGGGATCAAGAAGGGAATCACAACCAGGACACAAGAAGTAAAATGATGAAATAAAAAGGAATCGGGGAAGGGCAACACCTTGAGACAAGTCATAATATAGTCATCATTCAGAAGAGAAAACAGAGGCGGTAAGGGATTTGCCCAAGGTCCCTTAGCTGGAAAAGAGTGGGGTCAAACGACCCAGACATCTGACCCCAATGCCATGCTCTTGGTAACCCAGTGGGAAGACAGGCGCTAGGGGATGTCAGCCCTTAAGTCTGGTCCCTTGAGCTTCTGCCAACAGAAACACCTTCGCTTGGCTTTAGAAAATGCAGCCCTACCTTTGAGCAGGAGGAAAATAAACCATCCTGATTTCTTACAACAGCTTCAATAACCAACATGACATTGTGAAGGACGTGCCAATATTTGTAATCTCCCCTGACAAGTTGTTAAGTATTTATAGAAACATTTTCTCCTGGCCCTGCTTAAGGAAAGTACTGTATCTAATTTCCTCTGGAGACATGTGCTGGGGGAAATCAGAAAGATAATCTGTCATCATAAATAGCAATAAATAGTCACCCTGAAAGAGTTGCTTGTTTAGCAAGTTGCTTGAATATTAACAGATTTTCTTTTAATCATACCTTTGTGGAGATAAGCCCTGGGGGGTCATGAATCAGAAAAGTGCTGAGTTCCAGAGTTTTGGAGATGATGGGGAGGAAGCTCAAGGCTGGGAGCAGCATCCCCTGAGCTCAGGTCACAGGCACAAGATCAGCTTGGGGGAACCACAGACTATAGGAAGAGAAAATTCCAGAGGGCAAAGTTCTGAGGATTACAGGAATGAGTGCAGTCTTGAGAATGATAAGATCTGGGATCCATTTTTTTTTTTTTTCTCTTCCACTGGAGGACATTGGCCAAGGCTGTTCTCCTCTCTGAGACTCAGTCTTCCCCATGTGCAAAATGGTATAAGAGGTTGAAGTAGATTATGTCCAAGGGCTGTTTTAGCTCTGATATTATATGGGAAGGGAAAGGGAAGAGACAGTAGCAAACAGAGCAGGTGAGGCATTAGTGCTGGCCCAGAGGCTCAGTGCCAGGCCAACCTGTTCTTTTTTTTTTTTTTTTTTTTAATAGAGGCATGTTTTTATTTATTTATTTATTTGTTTATTTGTGTGTTTGTTTTGTTTGTACATGCACTGGGTACAGTCAGAAGCGCGGGAGGGTGAGAGAATTCACCAGAACCAGAGCAGGGAGCAGAACAGGCAGAGTGAGGAAATACACTGCTGAGGGGAGCAGCGGGCGGCAGGAGAGGTCTGCGCGCCATGTGGGACCCTCCTCCGGGGGCCGGGGAGCAGCCGGGGACCGAACCGGCACTGCAGAGGCTGCGGGCAGCTTCGCAACCCAGCGCTCAACCGCTGCACCACCGGGGAGGCCCCAACCTGTTCTTAACAGATTATTGGATCTCAATGCTCCCACAAAGAACCCAGGTGGCCCAAACATGCCTTATCCCTCCTGAAGTATCTTTGAGGAGATGGCCTTTCTAGGAACATTTCAGATTCAGGGGGGAAGCTAACACCTGCTTATTTTGTATGCATCAGATCACATCCGAAGGACAGAGTTCTACAGGGGCCTCCAAGATGGGGAGGGAACTGGAAGTCATGTGCTTGTGTTGTTGGCTCTATTTACCTTGGAGACAAGAAGAGTCTGGTGAATGGGTCACAGAGTCTGAAGATCCCTATGGGGTCGAATGGTGACCCAATGTTCATCTCAAGTGGGTGGCCCCTAAAGAGAACCCATCTCAGCTTTGTCCCTGCAATCGACTGATACTTTTTGTGAGGTCCATAACTGAATGAGGTGCAGGGATGAGTTGCCCACCATGAAAACTGTGCATCCAGAGCTCTACTGACCACCTCTTGGGGATGGTGAAGCAGGAATTTCTTGCCTGGTTGGGGACCCTTCCAATTATACAACTTGGATTTTATTCCCAGGCTTTCTAGTAATTTTTTTGATAATCCTTGCTCTTAGGATAGATAAAGATAATTTTTGATCCTCCAAGATCCTGACAAGTTGGAGGTAACCTCAACCCCAACAGAAGCCAGCAGCAATGCCAAGAGGCCCCCCTGGGGATCTCCTCTTCTCTCCACCCTCTTTCCCAGGTTGCAACTTCTGAGCTAATTAATATGGGTCAAGTGAAATGTCAAAACAGGGAACCCCAGTGAACAGAAGATGCTCAGGATAGATAATAAGTGAAAAGAGGAGACTGCACACCCCCAGAGGGTCTGCTTAAAGATGATTTAAAAAGCTAAGGGGGGGGGCTCCCTGGTGGCACAAGGAGTTAAGACGCAACCTATTAAGCAATCCGCAGACACTGCAGCACTAGTTCGATCCCCTAACTGGCCAGGAAGCTACCCACATGGCACATCAGACTTTTCCTGTGTTGCCCACTGCTCCCCGCAGCAGTATATTTCAGTTGATCTGCCTGTTCTGTTCCCCACTCTGTCTCTGGTGAATCCTCTCACCCCCTGTACCTCTGGCCTGTAGCCCAGTTCTTGTATACATAAATAAATAAAGCTTTTTTAAAAAAGCTAAGAGTTATGAACATGAAGAAGACAGGAGAAGGGCTACAAGAGGGTCCTCACTGCCTTCAGTCAAAGAAAGTTTTGCATCCATCCTCTTTCACCTAAGCCTGGACTCTTGGCACACAATCACAGAAAATCTGGGAGGAGGAGAGCCTAGGGTCTTTGTGCTCAACTTCCTATTTCTCACCCTGAAAAATCTGAGCCCTGAATGGATTGACTTCCAGGGGCCCAAAGGAGATAGTAAAATAAGCTCTCCAAAAATTACAGAAGTCAGTGGGCCCAGAGGTTGGGAGTCTGCTGGAAGGAAATCTAAATTTCTCAAGCTGTTGATTCAGGAACAGGAGGCACATGTAGGCTTAGGGAAAGGATGCTGCTTCTTCACATAACCACCTGGCATCATTGAGAGATTTCTGCTTTACTAGCAGAAGCAGCAGTACCAGAAAATATCTCTGGTTATTTTGAACAATTATGCAGTTGGTCTCAATTCTTCATTTAAAAGAATTTCTTAGTTGCCAAATAGTAAGTTCCTTGGGACCAGGAGTTCATAACAAAAGCCATCTGTTGACCAAACACTTTTGGCTCCTATAATGACTGGCTTGTGACCTGGCTCTAGCAGCTTCTGTGGAAGCTTTGTCCACAGCCTGTGGGCAAAGAGCTCTGATCCAGGGTCTGTGGAACTTGGAGAAGCCATATCGTGGCAGCAAACCACATGAGACAGGCCACCCCTTTGCAGCCCGGAAGAGTCATCCCCATCTAAACACACACGGACACAAGTTGCCCTTCCAGTCATAGGAAAAGTACCTTCAAATGGGGCCTGTTGTTCAGAGCCTGTTTGGGTGAAGATGTCGAGAGTGCTCTCCACCCCGGCACCCAGTGACTGTGATTCATGGCTCGCCCAGAGGGAGCCAATCCAGTGACTTGGTTGTGACAACTGTAGTCTTCCCCGGGGTGGGGGTGGGGCGGTTTAAATTAGGACACATGCTAGTTGGTCTCCAGAGGAGACTGGACAGTCATGGGAAACCAAGACCAAGGTAACCACATGTGAGTCACACATACTTAGGATAGAAAGAGTCAGGCTGCAGATAGAAGAGTAGCTGGCAGTCAGGGCCAGTGGGGACTTTGTGTCCTGAGGGTTTCCTGCTGGGTACCAGGTCTCACGAGGTGGACCCCCTTCAGCTAAGATTCTATGACACACCCAGCCAATCACTCCCCACTCTTCACTTAAGCCTCTGGCCATCACACAATACTTGACACATACAATATCTTTCAAATAAATGCATTATCTTCCAAAGAAACAATGCTTGAGTTTCTCATGGGACAACATCCCCCACCTCCTCTCCACACATACAGCCTTGACAGACAAATCTCTTGAGACAGGATTAATCCACATGACTGAAAGAAAGGTCAATAGATTTCTCAAAATTTAAAGAATATCTTGAAAGCTGGAAGAAGTCCAAAGGTACAAGGGATTGATAACTAAAAAGACAATCCTCAAAAACACAAGGTCAAAAGAGAAAAAATCAAATCTAGGGGCTCGGACAGTGCATTGGGGTCAACAACAATGATGCCCTGATGGCCAGAATCAGACATAATGGGTAAAAAAAAGACCAAGAACAGGAGACCAGGAATTGGGTCAAGGCCTGCTTAGGAAAGTCTTAGGATCACTGAATTCCCAATATAAAGTTTTCCTCATTTGTATGCTGCTGTCCCCAACTGTCCCCAGAGGGGACAACAGCAGCTCGGTAGACAGCTTCACTGTTTCCCATCCAGGTGACTCCTTATGTTTGTAGAATATTGTAGAGTATGTCTAAGTCAGTGCTGGTGCAGCAGAAAAAACCAAAACTGTTATTTCTCCCTCGTTTGCACCCCCATGCCAGATGATAATGCTGGACTACAATATTCAAGATGATATGGGGACTCCCGCCCCAATGAAATTACCAATCAAATCATACCAAATAGAAATGTTCTGCTGTGGGAAAGAAGGGGAAATCTGTAACAGGAATCTGCAGAAAACTGTCTTACTACATGCCAGGCATTCAGCTGTTCCCTTTTCTCAGTCCTCATAACAAGTGTAGGAAATAGAAGCAATTATTTCCTCCAGGTAGAGCTAACGAGGGGGAAGCTCAGAGGGTAATCAGCTTGCATGGGGCAGCCCAGGTGCTTTGTGCCACTGCCTCTCTCCCTCCCTCATCTGCAAACCATCACCCACTCCAGCCACCATCCCCCCATATTCACTCCGCGCTAGCATCCCAACAGTCAACATATTAGCCAGATAACCTCAGTGGGCTGGCTGACATTTAGAGCCTTGGAAGCCCGTAACCAGATCCTGTCCCTGTCCCCTCACCCCTATTTGACTCCCAAATTACAGGCTACCTCTCTTACGCCCAAAACATCCTCAAACTGGAGGTTCATTAATAACTCCCTAAAGCTGTCGTTCTCCACAGGCACTATTAGGGTCTAACGAGGCTGAAGGAATTCTGAAATAAACCAAAATACACAAGTAAAATCTATAATGTACACAAAGCACATGGACTGCGAAGGGGCTGTCTGCTTTTTAGCTTTGTGTCCCCACGCTCTGGTCCTCCGATGGCCAAGCTTCTCCCTCCAACAGCATTAAGCAGACACAACAGACCTGCAAGCTGGGAACAAACTCTACCAGCCCCTGACCTGGTTAATACAGGTCAGTAGGGAATGTCCAGGATAGGGGAACAATAATGTTTCTAGAATCCCGTCTTTTTTCTTCTTCCTGCCAATCATGTTGGGGAAACTCCATCCAGCTGCTGCCACTTCCTCCCCACTCACGTTCCCTGCTCACTGCCCTTCCTTCTCCTCTGTAGTCACAACTTCGCCTCTTTACCCGCAGTCAGTCACTGGACTGCCCCAGCATCCCCCACTGATATCCCCCCCCTTTTTTTTTTGAAAACCCATTTACAAGTTTCAGAGGTGACAAGGGGAACTCTAGGCCCTCATCTCTTCCCTGTTCTGGGCTCTGGGGTGTTCCATAGCCCTCCAAACTCCAATTCCCTGAAAAAGGAATCAGGATCCAGTGTAGCACCAGCAAGGCACAGAGCAGGTTCTCTATGATCCAGGCAGACAGGTAAAGGAGAGTCCTGGAGCCTTCGGTGGCTTTCTCAGGCTTTTATTGAGATTTTTACATCATATGTAGTGCAGCAACCAGGTACATGGCAGGCAGGGGGTCAGGGGTGGGGGGCAGGGGATAGGAGGCTGGCAGGCCTCCCAGCCCCAGCAAGTCTTTACTCTTTCTGGGCTTTTCTCTGAACTCTCTGCTGTCTCTGCTTCTGTGCTGCTGCTTCTGTTGCTGTTACTGTTGCTGGAGTCCCCATGACACTGCCCTTTTATAAGCCCAGTCTCTTAGCCCACGTGTGCCCACCTATGCATGCCCACACCCTACTCAGGCACATGGGTAGGACAGCAGGGGTCTATCATTAATGATAATGGCGGGAGGGCAGAAAATCCTGATAATTTTCACTTACCCTACACCCAGAGTTGCTCAGAGAGGGTGTTCGCTGATGGTGATGCAGTGCAAGACCGCAGCTCACTGGCCAGGAGGTTTATAGTGTGAGGCAGCTCCATGTCAGCTGCAAAATGGTGCTGAGGTCCAACAGAGACCAACAGGCTCTCCTGGACTCTCAGTTTCCCCAAAACCCCTGTGTATACATCCCATTCATACCATCTACTATTTCTACCAACACCTTTGCAGATAAAGATAAACAAAAACCTATCAGGGGAAAGTCTTTCTCAAGCCGTGAAATAAAACCAAATGAAACGTGAAAAATTGTCAGGGGAAATAAGCCTCCCACTCCCAGCAGATGAATCTCACTAAATAGTTCAGGATGGGCAATTTTCATAAGCCCATGTCCCCTTCCTTCCTGTGGTTCTGAGCTTGGGCTCTCAAGGTCAATAAGGCGCTCAATGGAAAATCCAGTCCTTCCTGGAATAATGACTCTCGGGCTCACAGGCAGTCCCAGGCAGACACCGGCGCTAACCACAGCAACTTCAGCAACTAATGATGAAAATATCAGAAATATTTCTTCCAAAAAATTTAAAATACAAAGATCATTGCCATCACCATAATTAAACAACTTTGTGGGAGGTTTAGTCAACATAACAAGGCAAGCAAATTAAATGGGAAGCATAATTACTGGTAAGGAAGAGAGGGTCATTTGTGTTTGCAGACCTATGAGCCTCTCTCTAGAAAATTCAGAAAAATCAAATGAAACAACATTAGAACTAATTAGAGAGTTTGTTAACTATGAGATCAAAAAAATTAAATCAATAGCTTGAGTCACAGGAATAAACAATTTATACGATGGAATGGGATGGAGCAGGAGGTGGAGTTCCAGGGCCCATGGGCCAAACCCAGCCCACAACCTGTTTCTGTAAATAAAATTTTATTGTAACCCAGTGATGCCAACTTCTTTATGTATTATCTATGGCTGCCTTCACACTGCAAAGGCTGAGTTGATTATTTGCAACAGGGACCATATGGCCTGCAAAAACTAAAACATTTACTACCTAACTCTTTACAAACAGAGATAGAATAGAGCATTCCATTCTCAGTAGCAATGAAATCCACAAAATATGTAGACATCAACTTATGAATGAATGGACAAATTGTCTATTAAGAGATGTATAAAGCCGTATTAAGGCATATGAGAAATTTTAAATGAGTAGAAACAGAGACATTATATTCCTGAACAGAAAGACTTAATATTGTAAAGATGCTTACTGTCGTCCAAAACCAGCCTATAAATACAAAATAATACCATTCAAAATTCCAACAGAAACCCATTATAACTTAACAAACTGCTTCCAAAATATAAATGAAAAAGAAAATGTAAGATTTCTACTTCCAATAATAGCAAAACATGTTACTTCAAACCAAACTCCCCATATACACCTCAAAGACAAAGTTGGCTCCAATATTTTCAAGTAGTTCCCTAATTGCATACATGAGTTAAGAGAGTGAGGAATTATCACACCAGGACCTGAAAGGAGACAGGAATACAAATAGGTGGCCTTGGAGGTCACGTCAATTGCAAATCCAGAAGAGCTAGTTTATGAATGAAGGAGCACTTCTGCAGGCTTCACAAGGCAAGAGAGGCAAAAATCAAAGCCTAGGCCTTGGGCAGGGACCCTAATAAACTAAAGGTTGAGATGCTATATGCTAAGTTTAAGGATGAAGCATAAGTAATTGAACCCTACGCGGACTGTTTCTCAGTTCCAAGTCAGGTATTCCAAAATAATTCAAGCCCTGAATTAATGGTATTAAGGTGAGCCAAAATTGCTAGCACCTGAGAGAACCAAATGAAAAGAAGCTGGTACCATGCAATATGGTAGAGAAAATGTGGAAAAAATATAACTAGAAATTCTAGAAAAATACAAGGAGTAAAATTCAGAACCTAAGACACAGCTTAAAGAAAGAATCCATGTGAACTGAAATTAAGTGAGACAAAAATATTTCGAATGACACACAGAAAGGAAGATGGAAATTATAGAACAGAGGGTAAAAGACATAAGGGAAACAGTGATAAAGATTAACTTGCGATTAATAGGAGTCCCAGAAGGAGAGTAGAGAGAGAACAGGTCAGAAGCAATATATAAACAAATAAAATGGCTTAAAAATCTCTAAAACTAATGAAAGAAATCAATCCATGAATTTAAGACCCAATAACTCTTCAGCAAAATAAATAAAAAATAAATGTACATCCAAACACATCCTAGGGAAACTGCAGAAAAGAAAAGTCATAAAGAAAATCTTAAACATGGCTGGGGTGGGTTTAGAAACACAGTGCTTCTGAGAAGCAACAGATAGACCTACTGCTGACTTCTCAACAGAATAATGGAAGGCAGAAGACAGGAGCGTATTCTAGTGTGCTGAAAGAAAATACTTGCCATTCCAGTATCCAGTAAAAATGCTTTTCTAGAAGAAAGCTGAAATCAAGACATTCTCAGAAAAGCAAAGGTTGCAGGACTTCACCACTAACCAATTGCACTAAAGAAAATGCTAAAGGAAAAATGATTCCAGATGCAATAGCAGGGATGAAGGAAAGAGTTAAAAGCAAAATAAAAGTCACTATGCAGATAAACTAAAATGAACTTTGACTTTATAAAACACTAATATCTTTTTGCTTTGTAAGTTGTGATATATGTGTAGAATTAAACAACAGAATGTGATTCAAGGCAGGGGTAAATGGAGCAAAACATTGTCCAGGAGGAAAATAAAAGTACAACTAATGTTAGACTTTGGTAAGTCAGCAAGCAAGCTGCAATCTAGAGAGGTCATTAAAGAATAGTAGGAGAGAATACAACTACCAGCCAGTAAAGGAATAGAGATGGAATAATGTATATGTGAGTATATCATTTAAAATTCTGACAAGTCATAGAAAATAGGGGGAGATTTCTTCAAAAAGAAGTCAGAAAAAAATATCAAGGCTATATTTATTTAAACAATGCGGTGCAGACATAGTGCTCAGGGCTGACTGTGTCTCCTCAAAACTCACATGCTGAGATCCTAATTCCCAATGTGAAATGTTTGGAGATGGAGACTTGAGGAGGTGACTGGGTCACAACGTCAGAGGTCCCATGATGGATTTGCGACCTTTTAAGAAGAGGCAGGCAAGTGTGCCTCCCCCTCTGCTCTCAGCCATGTGAGGACATGGAGAGAAGACAGCCAGGCAGGAAGAGGGTTCTCATCTGAAACTGACCACGCTGCCCCCTGACCGCAGACTTCCCAGCCTCCAGCGCCCTGAGGAATAAATTTCTGTTTTTAAATCACCTAATCTATGTTATTCTTTATAGCATCACAAACAGACTGGAACAAATAAATTGAGTACATCACAGGAATGGAATAGAAACTAGAACAGTTTTGTGTGCCTCTGGCAATTTCGCCTATGGTGATAATAACAAAGGAAGTAGGAACCATTCAGCATTCTGTTTTAAGTAATTTAATATATTCATTTATAATTAGTGATAAAATGTTATTTGTGATAAAGACAGCAGTTTGAATTCCCAGGACAGAAAGAACTATTCAATGAAGAATTTCAACAAAACTGTACATCATTAAAAAATTAGTTCAATAAGTAATATATACTATACAAAATATAAATTCCAGTTAGACAAAAATATTAAATATAAAATAAAGAACCAATTAAGGAATTGGAATAAAATAAAGTCATTTTTTAATCTTGGTGTTGGAAAGATTTTCCTAAAACACATAACTCAGAAGCTATCTAGTCAAAGATTAACCATTTAATCACATAGACTATAAAACACTTTGTAAAAACATGACAAGTTAAATACAAAGTTAAAGTATAAGCAGCAAATTAGGAGACATTACAACTAACACATTTAACACAAAGAATCTATAGCCTGCATACATTAATATCTTACATGAAACAATAAAAAAGACTTACAACACAATAAAAATTGAACAAATTATGTGAATAGAAAATCATAGAAGAAAAATACAAATGTCAATAATCATATGACAAAATGTGCAGCTTCCACAAGTAACCAGGGAAATGGAAATTAAAACAATAATGAGATATGATTTTGCACTCATTATATTGTCAAAACTTAAAAAGAGTGACAATAACAAATATTAGCAAGAATTAGAGAAACAGGTGCTTTTACATACTTGCTGGCATCAGTGTGAGCTTGTGAGGTCGCTTGGAAGCCATCAGTCATCATTGACCAAAGTCTACATGTAAATTCTGTTCACCCCAGCAATTGCACTTCTGGAAATCCAGCCTGAAGAAATACTGATGTATGTGAACAGAGATGTGCATCGGGGAATTCATAAATATGTATCAAAAGGAGAGCGGCCAGGTACATTATGGAACAATGGAATTCTCTGTATATATTTAAAAAAGTAGCACTGACATGTCATGACAGATCATCAATTAAAATCAAATTGAAAAATAATTTGCACTTCCACATGCGCAGGACAAGGAGGACATTAGAGAAATAGACGCCATGACATTGGTTATCTGCAGGGCAGGGAGGATGAGTAATGAGCAAAGAAAGGGTGACTTTCATGTGTAAAAGAAATGTTTTTCCTAAAATTGAGATTGGTGCAAACTGTGTGTTCAGCATCTCTGAGGACACACCGGGGACACTTTCAGAGAGGTTAGAAGGAAGGCAGGGCGGTGGGCCTCTGAGGGCTGGGACCCCAAGGTGAGCAAGCTCCTTGTCGAGTTGAAGCCCCGTTGCTTGGAACATCCAATTAACAGCCCCTGATCGATTTGTTATCCTTTACTTCTCAGATATACGACTTGATATTTGTGATTAATGGGTCATGTCGGATGATGGCTCCAAATTATCCTTGCCACAAATTTAACCCACTACTGAGAGGAATATGATTTCTCTATGGAGGCAGGAAGCCAAACAGCAAGCTCTGCCTAACGAAGAGGTTGGAGATGAAAAAGAGAGGTTCGTGTCCAGCTAGAAAGGTTAAGTTTCTCCCAGGACATACGGGAGGGCTCGGTCACTTTGCCATCTGCCCCAGATCCTTCATTAATTAGCAATAAACCTGGCCGTGTGTCTGGAAATTTTAATTTACCATGGTTTGCTCTGCACTGTTGAAATCTTATCAAATAAGCACATATTAATACCTATGAAATACATAATTGCATTAATAAATGTCCCCAAAGTATAGCTTCTTATTAGCTAGTTTCTTAGTCAATGAATAATAAACAACTCTCTCAACTGGAAATTAGGAAACATTTTGATGTTAGAAATAGGTTTTTGGACTTAAAAAGGAATTCTGGACTGGTTCAAGTATCTTCCAATAGATGAAAGGGAGAAAGGTGGAAAGTGGAGGGTGTGGAAATAATGAATTTGCAGTTACGGAATGCAAACCCCAAGAAGGAAAAAGCCCTCACCAAAGTCAAGTTCACCTGCAGTGCACACCCCTCTCACACCCTGTGCACCAGACCTTCGGTGCTGGGTCACCCCCCACCCACACCACCGCCTTAGGGCCTGGCAGACCACGCTTCCTCCCTTGGAAGGGTACCCTGCACCATTTCCCCCACCCTGGGCTGTGCCCACCTGGCAAAACCCCAGCCTGATTGAACCTAATCATTTCACTTCTGTCTGCCAGCACTGAGGCAGCTAAATGTTGCTGGAGAAAATCACTTTAAATGAACTGATTAGTTACACACCGACAAAATTCAAAGAGGAGAGGGGAGGCCTGTGGAAAGCTGTTCTCTATAATTTCTGCCCTTTAACCTTCTCTTACCCCATTTTAGTTGGTGAGAGCGCCTCACTCTCCATGGAGGAGAGGAAGAAACATACCATCCTCTCCCAGCACCCACCCTGCCTGCACCCACCGTCAGAAGCTCACTTGGGGCCCCACCATGAGGCCAGCCTACCTGAACACCATCCTTCCTTGCCAGCTTGGGGAGTTTGCTCCTCTCCCACATTTTACAAATTAAGATCAGGTCATTTCACAGCCTGCATTAATCCTTCTGTGACTCTCTAACACTTAAAAGAGCACCCCAAGTCCTACCAGGACTGACCAGGATAGCAGTGAGAACTTGGCCTTGGCCTGTCCCTGAGGTCACCTGAACTGAGGCAGGCAGCTCCAGCCCACAGGCTACTTCCCTCTGCAAGGACCTGGGTCTCTTTTCACTGGGCCCGAGGGCTCCTCTACCCCCAGGATGTGCCCAGTTGCACCCAGGCACAGCCCAGAATAGAGAAGCTAGCACATCTGGAGTTAGCCCTCAACAGTGGGGGCAGGAGGCAGCAGATAAAGCCCAGATCCTGTCTTCAGGGAGGACATCAGCATTCCCCAGAGGGACTATCACCAGATGTCCAGAGTGATACCCCTTCGTGAATGCCCACCTTTTGCTTCCTTCCTTATCTCAGTTTCCCCACCTTTCAATTTTGCTTCTTGAGGTCACCTCCCACATAAATCCTTGTCAAAGAACCAAACTAGGATGCTCTCCTTGTAGTTACAAAGGTTCTGAGTTTTCTGGTATGTGTTTTGCTCTCACCACCTGACTGTAGAGCAGACCAGGGAGGGGCCTTTTCCATCTTATTTATCACTCTTGGTGCCCACGTATGAGATGCTAAAAATATAGGTAGTAAATGGATTGCTTCATGGTGCTGTGCTTAACGCCTTGTGCCACCAGGGAGGCCCCCTAAAAATATCGGTAGTAAATGAATGAAACAGCTGATCACATGCATACAACGGGAAACACACTCACACATGTGTGCATGCTGACACAGATGCACACATGCATCCCCCAAGTTCTGCACAAGCAGAAATGGATCACTCCTTATCTAAGCAGGTACAGACACCAACCCCCAGGACACCAATTCTTAGTTCCTCCTTAAGTGTTAACAATTTCCCTCGGGTTGTCTTCTCTAGAGACAAGGTTTCCCTAGATAAACTCAAGGCTTTACGAGGAGGAAAGAAAGTTTACTAGGATTAATATGAGAACATGTCCCGACCCCTCAGTTCTCACCTCCTGACTTTTGTCTCCTCTCCCATGCAACTTCAGTCCCATCCCCAACCCCCAGAAGTCCTTGATCTTCATCTGAAATACTCAGTTCAAGGATTCCTGGTGCTCTTGAATGACCTCTATCCTGGACTCGGCATTTATTCGGCTTGTACTCTTCATGCAAGTTGGGGCTTACTGAACAAAACTCAGTCCAACTCAGTACCTCACTTTGCTCCCCCAAATAAAACTTACTCAGTATGTTATGCTCACAACACCCAAACAGTTCCAGATACACGGTAGGTACTCCATGTTCACTGAATAAAAATATACTCCTTTGTAGTAAAAGGTTGACTTCCTTGGTTTTAACAGTTAAATTCTGACATGCATTGATATGGTTTTCATTTTGTTCTGCATTGGACTTGCTGAAATTCATAAATCTGTAAATGTAGGTCCTTACACCAAATCTTGGAAGGTGTGAGTCATTATTTCTTCAAATTATTTTCTTCCCTCTTCCAATTCCAGGACTCTAATTTCTGGTATGTTATATTTTAGTATTGTCCCCACCACTTTCTAAAGCTCTATTCTGTCTTTAATCTTTTTTCTCTCTTCTTCAGATTTATTTCTTTTTCTTTTTTAAAAATTTTTATTTTATTTATTTATTTGTTTGTTTGTTTGTTTGTTTGTTTGTTTTGTTTATACATGCACTGGGTACAGTCAGAAGTGCGGGAGGGTGAGCGAATTCACCAGAGCCAGAGCGGGGAGCAGAGCAGGCAGAAGGACCAAAGTACACTGCTGAGGGGAGCAGCGGGCAGCAGGAGAGGTCTGCGCGCCATGTGGGACCCTCCTCTGGTGGCCGGGGAGCAGCCAGGGATCGAACTGGCGCCGCCGAGGCCGCAGGCAGCTTCGCAACCCAGCGCTCAACCGCTGCGCCACCGGGGAGGCCCTATTTTATTTATTTTTTAAAGATTTATTTATTTATTTATTTATGCATACAAGAACTGGGGTACAGGCAAGAGATACGGGGGTGAGAGGATTCACCAAAGACAGAGTGGAGAACAGAACAGGCAGACTGACTGAAATACACTCCTGAGGGGAGCAGCTGGCGAGACAGGAGAGGTCTGCCTCGCCATGTGTGTAGCTCCCTGGCTGGCCAGGGATCGAACTCGTGCTGCAGAGGCTGAGAATTGCTTCATAGTGCTTAACAAGTTGCGCCACCAGGGAGGCTCCTTTATTTATTTTTCTATTGATGTCTCTTCAAGTTCAGGTAATCTACTCCACTCAACTGTTAAGGCCACCCAGTGAATTTTTTTTTATTTTATACAATTAGTTTGGCTCTAGAATTTGCATTTGCTTGTTTATTTTATAGCTTCTCTAATCTGCTGAGATGTATCTCTATTTTTTATTCATTCAGTATAAGCATGTTTCCCATAATTTTAAGGGTTGCTTTAATGCCTTTGATAGTTCCACCATCTAGGTCATCTCAAAGTTGACCTCCAGTGATTACCTTTGCCCTTGAGTATTCATCCCATTTTACTGTATTTTCATATATCAAATAATTTTGCATTGCATCTAAATTTTGTGGACTATGTTGCAGAAACTCTAGATTCTTCATACTATTCTGGGGTATTAATGTCTGTTTCACAGGCTTTACCCTAGTTAGACTCAAACCATAAGTTCTGTTTAATTTTGGTGGAAAGCAAATCAAATTCCATTTTTGTTCTCTTGGCCTTCCCTGCAAGCGATACATGCATGCATGCTTCAGAAATCCACAGCAAACTCAGGCAGAGCTCATTCACAAAGTTTGAGTCTGTCCTCCCTGATTGCCGCCATTCCAGAACCCCTCCTCTCTTTCCAGCAGCTGCCCTATGGCCTTAGGCTATGTGTCATGGCTTCATTTCCCCTCAGATGAAATGTCATAAAGGTGAAGAACTCACCTCAAACCAGTCCTTTGTTCCAAGTTTCAAATACCCTACAAAATCTGCCTGCTTCTTAGAGTTTTCAGAGTTTTTACATTTGTCTAGAACTTATGACTATTATCTGAAGGAGAGTCAGTCTGTTAGGTGTTGACTCCTCCACTCCACACTGGAGGAAAAATCCAAACCTAATAGACACACTGACTTTAGAATAATATGCAACATACCCGTTTGTTTATACACACACTTGAAGTGCAGACTAAAATGTCATTAAAACAAGATCTTTTTAACTAATTGGAGCAAGAAATAGAGCAGATGGATGGGGGAAAGGTATATTAAGAAACTTCCAGTTGAGGAAAGCTACAGCAATTGAAATAAATTCTGTAACATCCTTGCAGCCAAGAAAACAAGGGAAATTCCATGGGTGTCTTATGTTTCAGAGACCAGTAATGGGAAATCTACAAGGTCACTGAGGAATATGCTTTTCTTGTCCTGAACAAAATGAAATAGCATGGCCTCTCCTATTAGTAGTGATACTCATGTTCCCGAAGTTACTCCTGCTATTTAAAGATTACGTGAAATAATTCCAGTAAAGCACTTCTAGGGTACGTAGCAAGTGATGATGACAATGGTGGTGGTGATAATGATGGTGGTGACAGTGCTGGTGGTGGTGGAATGATAGCTGTGGTGGAAAGATAAATTTTATAATTTCTATCTTTGTAAGATAGAATGTAGACTTTTGTCTACTGACAGGTCTTACCCAATACACCAAGTCAGAACGTCAAAATTCAATCACCTAAGCCAACATTAGAGTGAAACAGTCTCCAAGGAACCAGCAAACCCAACATCCAGGAATAGAAGGCCCTCTGCTTTCTGGCCTGGAACCGGGCGGGCATCAGCTGCCTAGACCCTTAGATTCTCCCACAGTCAGCACTCATGACAGGCTTCGGAAACCAGCGTTGGGAAGGATATCTGGGATCTTTCCTTCAATCTCCACATTAAGTGTCAGGTACTGGCTTTAAAGAATTGATCAGAGAAGCAATAACCTGGAGAAGGCACTTGAGCATGAGAACCATGCCCCACATTAGTCAGTCTTGCACGTGAAGCCAGGGCAGGGCCTGTAAAGTAAGCACATTCCCTGAGTTCCCGAGTCCTTCCCTGTCCCTATCAGGGGCCACCTAGGGTTAGTGGTTCTCATCTGTATCACTGTGAGGGGAGGAGAACATTGTGCCTGGAGCTATCACATCCCTCCTCACCCCTCAGTGGGCATCAGCAGGCTGAGCTGGGCTTCTGTCTGGGACTTTGCCTTAAGGAGAGCCAAAGGCAGGGTTTAGTCTGTGTTTGAGGTCAGGGCTTAATTAGGTTTAGGCTGAAGTCATGGGCACACTGGCTAGTGTGTGATAAAGATTAGAGATAAGTATATG
This sequence comes from Talpa occidentalis, assembly GCF_014898055.3. Taxonomy (NCBI): domain Eukaryota; kingdom Metazoa; phylum Chordata; class Mammalia; order Eulipotyphla; family Talpidae; genus Talpa; species Talpa occidentalis. Next base: position 89,558,087 of record NW_023605083.1, read on the forward strand.
GCAAGTGCTCAGCCTGTGGCTCATTCTTTCACCAGAAGGTGAAGTTTGTATTCCTGGGTTTAGCTGAGATCAGAGTCTGGGTGTTGGGGACTGATTAGAAACCTGGCCTCAGGTACATACCACTCAGAAACAGCATCCAGATTGCTGGGGGATATTCTGTAAAAATGCAGATACTGAGGTCTCCCTGGTGGTGCAAAGGTTTAAGATGCAACCTAAGAAGCTATCCGCAGCCACTGCAGCATGAATTCGATCCCCAGCCAGGGAGCAACCCACATGGCGCAACAGATCTCTCCTGACTCACCCACTTTCCCCTCAGCAGTGTATTTCAGTCAGTCTGCCTGTTCTGTTCCCTGCTCTGTCTCTGGTGAATCCTCTCACCACCCGCACCTCTGGTCTGTACCCTAGTTTTGAATACATAAATAAATCTTTAAAAAAAAATGCAGATGCTGAAGCCACACCCAATAACCCAATGAACCCAGGAGCTGCATTTCAATGAGGCCCCAGGTGATTCTGATGCATGTCCAACTCTCAGCATCTCTGCCTGGGATTCCCCAGAGCTTACCAAAGCCCCAATTCCCAAAACCCTTGGGGCATCTGCCTGTACTGCTAGTCCCAGCCCTGACTGTGAGCTCAGGGCTGTGGCAGATGGGGTTTAGGGTGGGGAGTCACAACACCAAGATCTGTACAAGTAGCTCAGAAGTCAGCTGTTTCCTCCTTAGGCCCTAGGGTCTATCAATGTACACCCTGGGTTGACTGTCCTGCTCAGGGACAGTAGACCCTGCATGTGACAGAGGTTAGCAGCTGTAACAGAAAGCAGCAGCTCACTGGCATGCAACTCTGACTGTATGCCAGGCTCATAGTAATGCCTGAGCAATGTGTGAGCTCATGTACCCCCACAGCCTTTGAGGATGGTGCTACCATTATTCCCATTTCACAGACGAGGACACTAATGCCCAGAGAAGTTCAGAAACTTGACCAGGGCACCTAACTAGAGAGACAGAGTCAGTTCCAAGCCCATGCAGTCTGATTGCCCCACACATCCTCTTACTCATAATGTTCACAGCAAACAGTCTGATAGGTTTTTTGCTAAAAATGTGACTCCCTATTAAAATGGGCATTATGACAAAAGCTCTTTTCGGAGTAACCATAGCTGTTTTCCCTATTGCTTGATCAAACTCTACATTGATCCTACCTTTGAAAGGGAGAACCCATGTCTTGTCTTCATCTGAATATCTCGAAGATGAGGGGAGAATCTTCAGGCCTTCCTTGTACCAACTTTCTGGATGTGGAAAGAGATGCCTGCATGCCTTTGCTCATACATCTCCCATGGCTACCATTCCTCCCCCCTGGTAAAGGTTGCTCTCTAGAACATTCCTTTGCAACAGCAGATCCAGATCCTGGGAAGGAACACAAGTCAGGCCACGGCCATACACATGCCCCTCCGCCCAGGCCTGGGAGGGTCCCCTGTCTGACAGGGCATTTTACACCTGTCACACTCCTCCTCCAGAAACAGCTTCCTAAAGAAAGGTTGCTCTTTGCTTATCTGAATAATTGAGAACATTTAGACATAACTGGAATATATGGAAGCTTCTCTCAAAATGTAGGCCACCCAAATGGGTTGCCAAGGTCACCCCTACGTTTATGCATAGCCATCTAGAATCTGGCTTCCTGCTGAGTGGAAGGTGACTTCAGTGGATGGAAAAAGGTAAAGCTACTGGTTTCTTTGGCCCATATACATTTTAAAACCAAGTTAATATATACATGTACTTTAAAAATTCAAAGGATTGAGAAGAGTTTATGCTGAGAAGCACCTCCGCGGCCCCCAACCTCAGGCAGGAAATGGGTTCTGGCTAAGACTTCAGTGTTTCTGTCTTCTGAGTATCCAGTGGGCAGAGGAGTGCTTCTCTTTATTCACTTCATTCAACAGCTACTTGCACAGAGGACATTTTGGGAAACAGATCAATTAAATATGTCCCCACCTTGAACTAGTCTAGGGGGGAGAGCTGGAAATCAAAACAGGTATTTATAACGAAAAAAAAGAAAGAAAGAACCATCAAAATAAAAGTGTAACTGAGCATTTTGAAAGTCCAGGGAAAACTACAGCCAGGTTTCTGGGATGGGAGTTGAGTGGGGGGTGTAGGCAGGCTGGCATTGGATTGCCCCGCACCCCAGCACCCCAGCTTGGCACAGAAAGAATGAATCTTAGGGCTTGGAACTGTCTACTTTAGTTTGACTCACACCTTTCAGGTCCCTCCTTGGAGCTGGTCTAGCATGCCTCCAGCGACGGGGTGCTCACCCCACTCCAAGCACCTCCTTCCATCAGTGACCAGTTCAGATTGAGACAAGCCCTTTCTGTCCTGTTGAAATCTCATCCAGGAAGGGTTAATGAGACAATCACTAGGCTCTCCCAGTCTGAGCCTCCACCTCCCCACACCCTGCCCAGAAGCATTAAGTCCATTCCCTGGGGAATGAACTTTTAAAGGCTTATAGCAAGGTAGGTTAATTAAAATCTTTGATCAAAGCCCCATAAACAGCATAAAACTTCTCTCTCTTAATTATCCTGGATGGTCTCACCAGCATTAAAGCCAAGGGGGAAATGAAGACGAGGCTGCGAGGTACAGTGGGAGGAGAAGAACTATGAGGACACTCTCCCAAAAACAACCACCAGGAGGTTGGAAGCCGCCATGTTGATGCCCCATCCCCTTTCCGCCATGTCAGGGATTCCCAGGAACCAGAAAAACCTACCTTTGCTCAAGTAACAATTACCCAGCACCTCCTGCCACTCTTTCATGGGAAGCCCCAGATACTTGCAGTGGGGTGTGCTCAGAGCCACTGAACAGAGTGGAGGATAGAGCCTGCGGAGGCTCCTTACTCAGCCTGAGAAGCTGAAGGAATGCTCCCTGAGACAGTGGCCTTGAGTCAACACAAGAAGGATATGTTGAAGACAGTCAGGAGAAAGTCAGGTAGAGAGGAGAAGCCTGAAGAAAAAGTGCTCAAGTTCACCACAGTGGAGTGGGCAGAGGAGACATGAGACCAGAGCACTGAGCAGGACCCTATCATGAGACCCTCTGCACTAGGACAGCTCCTGAGAGCAGTGGCCATCCTTTGGGATTGGGGGTAAGCCTAGCTACTTGCTGGGGAGAATCAGGCTGGAGAGGACTGAGCCTGGAGGCAGGAATCTCGGTGCTGGTGACCAGGTAAGAGGACGTGCTGCCCAATCCCAGGCACTGGCTGTGGAGGGGGTAAATGGAGAGAAGTAGATGGACATGAGATATGTTTGGGGCAAGGGGAAGGAGCCCAGCTGATGGCCAGCCTTCCTGATTAGGTTCTGGGTGAGTGAACTTGAACATGAGCAGTAAAGCAGGGTGATAGCTGGGGAGATTACAAGTTTAGTTCTGGACTCAATGAGTAGGATGGGCCAGAGATCTAGTCACAGTCCCACATCTCCCACCCACCTGCCCCCAAGTAAAACCCTCAGTGACTTCCCACATGGCTGAGAATAGCATCTGAAGTGCTTAGGAGGACCTTCAAGGCCGTGCCTGACCTGCCCAGGGCTCTCCCGCAGCTCCCTGCCCATGCACTCTCTTCCTAAACAGCAGCTCTCTGGCCATAAGGACTTCTGTCTGATCTGTAGGTGGGGAGGTGGGATGAGAAGGGAGGAACTACAAGGAGATTATGCCAAAAACAACAAAACAATAAAGGCTCCTTCCCAACTCAGCGCCTTTACACATTCTGTCCCCAATATCTGAATTGCTCTTTCTCACACTCTTTCCTCACTATCTCCTAGGTCTCACTTTATCTCCTCTACAGGGAAACCTTCCCTGCCCCTAGCCCAGCAAACTCTAAAGAGCAGGCTAAACACACAGCTCATACAATGTTTGTACCACTTCACACTGGCTGCCCCCTCTTCCACAGGGTCTACTGATCATGCTAGGACTGATTCAAATGTCCCCTCCTCCAGGAAGCTCTCCTGGTTGTTTTCTCATGTGAAATCTAGGAAGGTCTTATTTTCCACTATTTAGTTCTCAGCTGTGCTACAGTCTATGAGTTCTATGCAGAGTGGGAAGCCAGCAGGTCTTGGAAACATAGGTTCAGACCCCCTAGTCCCATCCACCCCATGCTCAGACACTCAGCTCATGGGGGACAGAGGAATCTGCAGTTTTGTCAAGTATACCAGGTGGTTCCAAAACAAGTAGACCCAGATCTGAGAAGCCTGCACTGCAGCATGCTGTGTCTCCCAGAAGTGCAGCTCAGTGGCTGCGGAGGCAAAAAAGGGGGCCTGAATTGCTCCCACCATGCCCCATGGGCTCTGTCCCACATGCATGTTGATCACTGACATAATATTATGTGCTGATTATAACCATGATTTTTGACGTGAAAAATTCATACTTTTGTAATCTTATGTGAAATTTAGATAAGTTTCCTTAGAAAACTGCTATTTATATTAATCTTTATTGATATGCAATCCAAGTAAAAACAAGGTAATTTCTAAAGAATTAACTTCATGAAAATAGCCTGGCCCTCACCCCTTCCTGCTAGGTTGTTCCCCATAAACCTCTGTGTCTAGGAACTTGGGCATGATGATGTTGAAATTTACCTGAGCCCTGTGCTCTGGGAAAGCAGTGACAGCTAAGAAACCACCCCCACCCCTGTAAGGAGGGAAACACAGTTTACCCTAAAGACCCACCTTCCGCATCTGACTCAGATAAAACTGGCAGCTGCCTATCTTGTGTACCCAGGACAAGGTCAGAGACCCTCCAAATTCCCCTCCTTTGTCTCATAAATGATTAGCTGAAAACCAACTCGACACAGAGATAAATACTTCATGTTTGACTGACAGACAGAGACTCTCCCTGACTACAAAATCACTCCCAATTATAATACCCACCCCCAACCTGGGGAAATGCAGCTCCTCAGTTTGAGGCAAACCACCCCTATGAGATGCTCTCATTTTTGGATCTGGGGTGCTCTCCCTCTTGCATAAACAAAATTAATTTTCTTACAGGTTTTGTTTTGTCTTTGACAGGCACCACTACTGTTAGAATTTACATTTGGGGCAGCTGATTGAATGCCAAGTCAGAACAGGGACTAGGGAAATGGTTACAAAATGGTTTCCAACTGAACCATTGGTTATTGCCTGGATTGTTGGGGGTAGGAGTCGGGGGGAGGGACTGTGTCCCAGGGTCAGGCTCTCTAGGAACCCTTCTCTGAGCATGGGCAGTCAAGGGGAACAGGAAAGCAGGGTATCATGGGAGGAAACAGGTCACCAGATCCAGAAAAGCGGGGACCGAGGACCTGGACCCTCTCAAAGTGTTATAGGACAGGGAGAGGGGCAGCCCAAACCCCGCAAACCCGCCTATTCTACATGGGTTCTGCCATCCGCCGCATCAACACAAAACATAGGAGACTTTAATGGAAAGAAACTTTAATTAAACTAGGAAACAATACAGGTGAGGCAAAGAGTGTAGTTTCTAAATGAAGCACCCAAAGTTACCCATCCCCTCGTGGGTAAAACTCCATCCATATGGGGTCGGCCCAGAGCAAGGCCCCAAAGCCTGCCACAAGTCTAAAACATCTTCCAGTGGGGACCCACAGAAAAGGGTCACAAACAACCGGACAAGCCCAGAAGGAAAAGAGCAAAATCAACATCAAGATAAAAGCTGCCATTGTCACCTCCCCACAGGTCTCACCCACATCTGTGTCACCCAGTCCACGACCAAAAGACAAGCGCAGTTTCTTCACGTGTCTCTAGGCTCCATGCGCCTCCTCCAGGTCTCCTTGCTCCATCCTGCTTCCTTCCTCCGTCTCTTCCTGCAGCTTCTTCTCTTGCTGCTCAGCTCCACCCTCCCTTGGGTGGGGCAGGGAACCTCCCCCTTTCCTGGGGACCACCCTGTTACAAAAGCAGTATCTATTTCTCAGCACTTTGCAGCCCAGGTAGGAGCTGGTTAAATGTACAGGCCCCCTAGACCTGGACCCTGCCCAGGCTCTCCTGCAGCCCCTCCCTCTGACAGTCCTAGATCAAAAGGGAAGTCAAAGTTTCCTAAATCACCAACATCCTGCCTCAAATCCTTTGTTGCTTCTGAACATAGGTAAAAGAATCTGCCAGATGAGGTTCTGCAAAATGACATTTTTTTTTTTTTTTTTTTTTGGGACCCTCGCTGGCACCCGGGAATGAACCTGTGCTACAGAGGCTGCGGACAGCCTCGCAGCCCAGCACTCAACCACTCCGCCACCAGGGGAGGCCCTCTGCAAAATGATATTAACTCTTCCACCTCGCTGTCTTTACTCTTGCTGCTTCCTCCACCTCAGATAGTCTGCCCCTTCTTCCATAGGTCTCCTCAACCAGCTAGAACTGATTCAAATGCCCCCTCTTCCAGGAAGCCCTCCTGACTGTTCCTCATCTGAAATATGAGGTCTTCTTTTCTACTACTTCACTTTCAGCTATGCTACAGTCTGTATTTTTCAATATCATATGAGTCCTGTGCAGAGTGGGAAAACAGCAGGCCTTGAAACCAAGACATAGGTTCGCATTCCTATTTTAACATCTGATTATCCTGTGGTCTTCTGCAAATCATTAAAATCTCACTGAACCTCCCATTGTTCCCAGGTTTTCTTATCTGTAAAATGGAAGTAACAGTCTGTCCAGGAATCCACTGGGGACATGATAATAATGAAGATTCAGATTCTGTATTTCTAACAAAGTCTCAGTCAATGCAGGTCCAGGATCAGCAGCAACTGGTTCCAGAAGCAGGACATAATATATTTGCCCCCTATAAAGAATACAGAGTGTTCTAAAGGGTCCATATTATGAGGGCCATATTAGGAGTTCAACAGTAGGGAAGCATTATTAATACTATCATTTTCTCTCTCACCAGTGCTTGACATGTGGCAGGTTCTGGGAATGAGGGTGCTGTCATCACAATATGTGCTCTCTCCTGCTCCCTGAAACCAGTGTCCGGAGGACAGGTAGATGCCTAATTCCCCCCTCGAAAAGCATTATGCATAAAAAGCAAAAGTTTGCACCTGTGAAGGAAAAAACAGTAATTTCTATCAAACTTTGGGGGCCCCCTCTGAGAAGACCCTTCTTTCCAAGGGCCTGAGCTCATATACAGAATATCATGGCTAAGTGTGGCTCCCTGTACCCCTGCCTGCCCTGCCCCAACGGCCTTGTCCTGTGGGAGAAGCCCCGGCTTTCCTCAGAAGCCTCCCTCCTCTGCAGCCAGTTTCTGATGAAGATGAGCTCCCTGGCTCTGCACATCTGAGGGAAACAGTTGGCTTCATAACCTTGGGGGAAAAAGACAAATAGAGGATCTCCAGAGATTTATCAGAGACCCCAGGAAGCTGTAAAACATATGTTGCAACATATCGGTCCTTGACAGATTCCAACAACTGAGGAAACCCTTACCCTTGCAAACTGACTGAGGCCAAGTTAATGAGGACCTGCTCAGCTCCTGCCTGGGGGGCAGAGTCATCTTCCTGCCCCCACATTCCCCTGCAGTTCATGTGCAGAACCTGCATCTCAGGCCTGTCAAGCCAGCTGGCGAGGACTCGCATCTGCTGAGAGCCTCTTAGGTATCCAGAGCCGCCCCCTCAACACCCCCCAGGTGCAGCTATGAGCCCCAGGTGTTGACAACATCCTCAGTGGCAGAGCCCAGCTTTGGCCCCAGGTGTCTGGAGCCCTTCTACCTCCAAGGACAGGGCGGTCAAGGCCACTGCCCGGGGACTGGGAGGACAGTCACACCCTGGTTTCATGTTAGACTCACCTGGGTAGCTTAAAAAATATACAGATGTCTGGGATGTCCTCGCAGCAGTTCTGAATTCTGGGGTGCTGTCTAGGTGCCAGGATTTAAAAAAAAAAAAAAAAAAAAAACCTCCCCAGGTGATCCTAATATGTATCCAAGGGTGAGAACCATTACCTTAGAAAAAAAGTTATTGCTCAGATTTAACATTCAAAACAGAGCTTTTGAAGAGGTTTAACAATAGTCAGAGCAGTTTTGGTTTGTGATTTTCTATTTAAAAGCCACAACGAAGATCAAAGCCTGGCAGGCCAAGATCACAGAGTGGGCAGGATGCTGGCCAGGAAGTAGGAAAACATTTTCTATTCCAAAGGAAATGAAATTATCTTAGGAGAAGAGCAATTAGAAAGGAAATTAAGAAAGGAAGTAGACAGGGGTGAATTTATTTCTCTCCCCACCTCTCCCTTCACCCCTCCCATATCACCCTTATAGCAGAGAGCAGAGTGTCTTTTGTCTGCCTCCAACCTGGGACTGTGGCACCCACCTGGAGGAGTGAGCTCAGGGAGGACATCAGTGGAGCAGAAGTCGTGGCAGAGAGGACTCTCCTCTGGCCTTGTTCTCACCTCAGGTGTGGCTCAGAGTTCTGTCTGGAGCCTGGCATCGTAAGACTATTATTGCAACCAAACACCATGGGCTCCTGTAGCACCTGTTCCATCTTGGGTGGGCGCTGGACAGCAGGAGGTACAAGCAGCAGCCTGCCCCACAGGGGCAGGAGTGGGACAGGAGGCAAAACGTGCTCACCTAGAAGTGACTGAGGAGAATATTCCTTTGAATCAAAAGCTGGTTTGTTTCTCCTGAGTGGAAACAAAAGAGCCAGAAGAAAGTGAAACTTCGCTGTAAAAAAAATATGAAGAAAATTACATTTCTGCACATCTGACTGTACCTGTAAATCTTAAACATGCTATAAGGTCTGTTCAAAAAGAAGAAATATGTACCACCAATGAATAGGAAGAGAAGTTTGGCCTCAGCAGTAATCCAAGAAATACAAATCAAATATACCATTCAGATCCCTCAAATAGGTGGTGGTTTAAAATCTAATATCCATATTGGCAAAGGTAGAGAAACCAGTCTCTGCTACATAAATGGTGAAATGCATGTTATCTTTTGGGGGCAACCCTAGATAATGAGAGTTTAAAAATTATAATAAGCACTCTTAGAATTTATCTGAAGGAAATAATCAAATTTACAGAGAGCTTTGGGAATAGGATGGTTTGTTAAAGTTTTATTATGCTCCTGAAAAACTATAGACAGAACACAAATGTCCAGTAGTGTAAAACTAGATAAAATATACTACACTATGAAATATTTCATGAATTAATATGAACCATTAAAATAATTTCACAAATCTATTTAGTGACTTGGAAAGGTGTTCATTATATATTGTTAAATGAGAAAACAGGTTAAGATAATGTTATTGATCACTAGTCCCTGTATACATGTATAATACATTTATGTGTAATTCATGTATATGGAATAATAGGAAGCTCTTCCTCCTTAATGTTAACAATGGTTTTTCTAGGGAAAGGGCATTTACTACTCTGTATTTTTTTCCTCTTTCCCAACTGTATTTTCTATAACGAACATATCATTTGTGATTTTAAAAAGAGATGGCCCATTAAAGATGGTATATTAAACATACACCTTTAGTTCTTCTCTATCTCAAGCCCCACAAAAATAATAATACAATTATTTCTTTTTATGGGTGCGGCATAAGGTTTAAAAATGGAAGTATAAAATTACAACAAAATTTGGAGAGCTGGAAAGCAGTTGGAGAAATATTTGGAGCAGTTGTAACTGAAAAAGCTGAATTCTCAACCAAGAGTAAGGAAATCCAGACACAATGTCTTCTACATTCAGATCACCCATCATCTCTACCATGCACCCCTGGAAATGGAGGTTAAAAAGTTATTAAAACCATTTGTATTTCCTCTTTGGAGAAGTTTCTTTTTACCTCTTCTGCCCATTTTTGGACTGGATTATATTCTTTGTTTTTGTTGAGTCTCATCAGCTCTTTGTAGATTTTTGTGATCAGTCCTTTATCATTAGTGTTGCGTGCAAAAATGTTCTCCCAGTCAGTGGGGTTTCTCTTTGTTTTGGTTATTGTCTCTTTTGCTGTGCAGAAGCTCTTTAATTTGATGTAGTCCCACATGCAGTTTGCAACAACATAGATGGAGCTAGAAAGGATCATGCTCAGCGAAATAAGTCAGAAAAAAAAAGAAAAATCCCGAATGGCCTCACTCATAGCAGGAATTTAGAAAACCTAAATAAGGGACCAGGAACAAGACTAATTAATACAAGATAAAAATCAAAACCAACAAGCAACTATAAACCAGAGACACACTACGAGGGCGGGGCGGGGGGGAGAGAAGGGAAGGGGAGAGGAACGACTAGGGTCAAAATAAGGGGGTAGTGCAATTGTATGGGGAATATAACCAAAATGATAATGCATACATTGTGCAAAAATGAAAAATGATGTAAGAATTATATAAAATAAAATATTAAAAAAAATAAAATAAAACATTTAAAAAAATGATTAAAACAATGTCATTGCATGAAATTCTACTGAAGAAGTAGCCAGATCCCAAAAGGCTTTTCCCTTCCCACAGCGATGGAGATTTAACCTCTGGAAGGTTTGGGGAAACAAAAAATATAAGAACTTGAGAGCAGCAAGAACAGCTGGGATCAGGAGGATCAGTGAATGTCCAAATACTCAATGTTCAATTTCCCCAGCCTCCTTCCTCCCTCAGCTCTCAGAATGCCGGAAAGGACAGGGGAACACAACAAAATTTAAAAAGTACTCTTGAAAACTAAAATTGTGCAGAAATGACAACTTCAATAGGAAGACAGTAGATAGCTGAGAGAAATATCCCCATGAGCAGAATTAAAGACAAAAAGATGCAAAAAAAAAAAAAAAGTAGAGAACAAAATTACATGGTCCAGTCATATATCAATTTACTATGGGATACATTCTGAGAAATGTGTTGCTAGGTGATTTCATTGTGCAAACATCATAGATTATAGTTACACAAACCCAGCTGGTATAGCATACTACACACTTAGACTGTATATTGGGACCTTCATCTTATATGCTTTCCATTGTTGACTGAACTGTAGTTATGTGATCTGTGACTGTTATAGAGAATAGCCCAGAAGGTCCAACATACAAAAAATAGGAATTTCATAAAGAAAAAACAAAGGATTTAAAAAAAAATCATGATGGAAAAAACTGAAAGGAACCACCAAGTACCCAGGTTCTGCATTCCATACAAAGGCTCAAGAAGCAGAATGGCTTAGACTCAACAGCAACAATGGAAAACTAGAAAACAATGAGGTAATGCCTTTAATATCCTGAGGAAAAAATGAGTTCTAATCTGTCAGTCTTTACCCAGTCAAGCTATCAATGATGTGTAAAGGTTAAATAAAGATATTTTCAGACAGGCACAATGTCAAAAAATCATCTCCCAGGCACTGTTCCTTATAAAGACGCTGGAGGTATGTGCCAGCTAACAAGGGAGTAAACAGAGACAGAGAAACATGGTACAGAGGAAACAGAAGAGCAATGTGAGGAGAGAGGCAGAGGGAATCATCAGGATGATGTGCCAGGGGTCCCAGATGATGGCCAAGCAGCAGGCGGAGAGGACATGGCTCAGTTAGACTGTGAAGAGATATTTTCAGGAAAATGGAGAGTACAGAACATCCAATAAGCCCAAACACCTTAAGAAGACATTTTGACAATTGGCAAAGTTTGACATTAAGTTGGTGATATGTCCAGAGAAAACCCCAAGGCAATCATTAACTGCATGGAAGGCGAAAGGCTGGATAAGAAAGAAAAAGTAATCATGGGATATTTCATGATCCTGTTGTAAAGGTTCTTGCAGAGGCTTCAGACCATAAACAGAATACAAAGTGATCACATCAAAATCATTACAATCTCTTGGAAGAACAGGGACTGGGCGGTGGTAGAGAAAATGACAGGACTGAATCCTCATCATCCATAGCTGAAAACCAGTAGACTGCGCCTAAAACTAAAAATATCAAATAGTTACAAGCTCCATATTTAAAGAAAAGAGATAAACACCAAAATAAAAGACTGAGAATGGGAAGCTCTCATCTCTAGGGATGCAGAAACATGTAAGGAGATTTTTTTAGTAGAAAGCTTCTTAGACCTAGTGGGCTCTTTAAATTATGTGTAACTATGGATTAAAAGAGATTACACATACAGACATAGACACACTCAAAACTTGGGCAACTGAACAAAAGAGTTTCTGAGTCACTTTCAGGTGTGACTTAAATAGCCCATGACTAGGAGATTTGGGGTTTTTTTTTTTTTAGGAATCACAATAGGCAGCCTTCTTGAACTCCAAGTCTTTCAGCTCACTTGTCAATTGTAAAATGACTAAGTTGGCAAATAGATCAAATTCTTATTCCCTCTGTGTACTTCATTTGGGCTCGTTCTGGCATACAACTGAACCACGTGTTCATTGGGAAACACAGACTAATGAGGAACAGGTGCAGATCTGCTCCATTGCAGACTGGGCCCCAGCTCCCTTCCCAGACAGACCCCTGTCCCGTCAGCTTAGGGCTCTCTCCCAGCCTCTCCTCCACAGCATCGCTCTGCACCTTCACAGACCTGCTGTGCATGTCCCCTGAGATGGCACAGAGCCAGCTCTATCTGCTGCCAGTTTTGTCTCTACCACCTGTTCATTACCAGAAGCACATTTATGCCCATTTCACTTCCACAGTGTGTGCTGGGGGCTATGGCCTTGGACAGAGTCACTGAGAGGTGGGGGTGCAGTAAAACACGTGGCAGTTTCCAACCAGACAGTCAGTGACACTGGCAGCCACCAGCTTGGCCACCCGGTGAATACAACAGCAGGGTTTTCTCCTCTGTTGAGCTAGCATTTATTATTCTTTAAATATAGTGGTGCCATGCAGCATTAATTCAGGAGAAGAAGCTGCATATTCCAGGCCCTTCTGAAGGCTTGTTTTCACAATGAATTAATGGGCCTTAATTTAACACTGCATCAACACACCAGGCTGCTGAAGGAATTCCAAGTAGCTGTTTTCTGCACCGGCCCTGGCCCCCAGCTGCCACCTCATGACGACAGCAACCCTGCTCATGTGCAAAATACCAGCAGTGATAGCCGGTGTGCACAGAGAGCTTGCTGTGTGTCTGGCGGCACACTCAGCACTTTACATGCATCTTACACTGGCCCTGAACAAAAAGCTTTTGAGGTGCACACACCACTATGTTTATTTACGAAAGAGAAAATAAGCTCCTGAAGGTGGTTGCTTAAGCTCACATAGGTTGGAAGTGATAGAGCCAAAATATGAGCCAGTGGAGCAGTGGATGTCCCCAGGACAATCCTCTGTGGAGGATCCAGGTACCTGAAATTCACCATTTGGTAACGAGGTATTTGCCTTTTGAACACAGTCTGTCCTCCAAATTAGATGAACCTTAAATATGAAACAGACTGACACTGCTTTAGCATACCTCATATGAAGTTAGGAGGAAATACTATGCTTGAAATATAGAATAAATGTAATTGAAATGATACTGGGATACTTGTGCCCCAAAGCCCTGCCACTGGATGCCTGGCTCTTCTCATAAGGAAGTAGAGTTAGTAGAGTCAGGAACAGCTCTCTGGCTTGGCTGACCTGTGGCCTTGCCAAGTCCCTCAGCTGGGGTGCTGGCCACCTGGTGGGAGAGGAGGCCTTTCTGCTCAGTGACCAGGTGGGTGGCCACAGATGGGGCTGGAGTTGGAGGCTGGTAGCCAAGGGACAGACCCCAACTCCTCCATTCCCCTATTCAAGTACTATCAAGGAGATTTAGTGACTTCTTGGGGGGTGCCCATTAGCAGGTTGACAGTTTCTCCCCCTCTCTGCTGTTTCCAGGTTCCAGTGAGCCTGCAAAGTTGGGGGACGGATTACGATCCTTTACTGGGCTAGGGGATCTTTGCCTTTTCTTCTTGCTGGACTTAGATAGGAGGGGATTAAAGCTTATTAGCCTGTTTTGCATGTCAAGAGTCATTCATCTGAAGCAAAAAGAAGCTGTTCTTAGTACTAGCTCAAAACTAGAAAAGTTCATTTGTAATCAGTTAATATTCCCCAGCACCTGTTTCTTTGCCCTTGCCAGATGTTCCTTGCCTTCCCTGTCCAAGAACCTTCTTCAATTTAGCCATATATTTTCCAGAAGTTTGCATGCAGTAGACTCCTGTTGAGACCTTGGCAACATAGAGATGAAACAGGCACAGCCCCTGTGTTAAGAAGAATTTCATAGGTCAGTGGGAGAGCCGATCACACACACACTCCTGGCCCCAGTAGAAGCTGGACAGTAGTAAGTATAACAGCTACAGCAGAATTCTCTAGGGGGCCTCTGACCCTGTCAGTCCTGAAAGTGGACAAATGATGCCCTATTAGTTCTGGAAGGTGTCATAGAAAAATCAACATGAGGTCCAGCCTTGAAAGACGAGAAAGACATGAACCAAGCAGAGATGCAGGAGGACACACACCAGGGAAGTGAAGAGGTTGCTGAGGTGGGGAGTGCATGCCCCCTTCAGAGAATGGAGCCTGGGAAGAGGGATGTCAAGTTTAAGAGAGCAGGGAAGAGAGGGGAGAGATGGAACCCTAAAGACAGGACCCGAAGGGTGGGTGCCTCTAATGCTTCTCCAAGGACGTGGGGCATATTCTCCACATGCTTTTAAGCAAGAAAGCAAAATGATCTGGTCTTTTCAGAAAGAGCCCACTTGTGTCAGTTTAGAGAATGGATTTTAGGGGAAGGGAGCAGAGGCAGAAAAAAGATCTATAAATCAGCAAATAACCTCAGGCAATATCGTTTTAGTCTTAGGTGATAATGACATGTTTTGTGACATAGACTTTCTACTGTCTCCCACAAAAGATACCCTAAAAATTCTTTCAATTATGTGATCATAGACAGAACGCTTTCTGAATCTTCCTTTGAAATACAGCTCACACTGCTGAGCTGGAGCATCAAATCACAATCTCAATAGTTGATTTTGTATGATGTAATTTTTAGAAACCAGCTGTTTTGAGATGTAGGTTGAATATACCTACGTACCTGTCCTCCCCTCCCAATCTCATTAATATGATGGAAGAAAAATAAATATAAGAATAAGCTCATAGTTGCATTGGGGAAAAGGAAGAATACTATTGAGAAAAGATAACAGTTGTAACCTTATACAGCAAAAAGTCAAAATATATAAAGAAAAAACAGCTTTCAGAAAAATGAGAACACAAACTACTAACATTCAGTACTAATGGGTACATTAGCATTCATCTATAAATTATCTTATCAAGTATGCAAAAAACAGAGAACTCCATCACAATTATAATTAACAAATATGATTTGATAGATATGTATAGGATTTCATAACCTACAAAGTATTGTGTATTTACAAGGACTGACCAGAGCCATACTACAAAAAAAAAAAGAGAAAATTACAAAAATTAGGATGCTAATGAGATAACCATATTATAATAAGCAAGAACTATTTAACAGAAGAGAAATATCAAAAGCTAATCATAAAGAAAAAATTCAAAATATCTGTTCAAAGATAAATAAAATAAAAATTACAGATCATTAAAAAATAAAGATTAAAGACACAAAGGTCACTACATATAAGATTCCTTGGGAAAGGGACCTAAATCCAACTAAAGAAAACTGATTATCTAAAATACTCTGATTGTGAAACAAGAGAAAATTAAAACACTATCTATTAATAAGTTAGCTGGTAACTTATGGGATTTCAAAAAAAATATATATAAAGCGAAAGATTTAATCTTTGTAACTTAAAGCAAAAAGATTGAATTAGAAAGAAAAATTTATGGAACTGAACAAACTAAAAACTGATTATTTTAAAATTCTGATAAAAGGGACAAATACCTGGCTAGCCTGCAAACAATAAAAAAGAAGAGAGACAAATACTCAATATTTTTTTAAAGCAAATAGAGATAGGAAAGAGATTTAAGATTATTAGGAAATACTAACCACAGTGTTGTCATTGTACATTTGAAATAATAATTTTCCTAGGAAATACAAATTTCAAACTTGATTCTGGGTGAGACAAGAATATGAGAGATCAGAGAAGCAAAGAAACTGATTAGATTGTTAAAAAAAAAAAAAAAAAAAAAAAACACCACCAAAACAGGCTACAAAGTCAAAGGCCTTCTGGGATTGCCTGTAAAACATTCAAGAATGAATGTATCATGTTCACTTAAACTGTTCTGTAGCATATGGGAAAATGGAGGTCCTCTCAAACCACTCAAAGAGGTGAATCTTGAAATTGACAGCATGCAAAAACACTGTGCATACACACACACACATAAACACATACACACATGCCAAGAATCTATAAATAAATTAAGTTATGAATACAGATGCAGCAATTCTAAATAAAATATTAGCAAATTAAATTTAGTAGTGCATTAAAAGAAGATTTCAGCATGTACAGGATTTATTCTAGCAATGCAAGGGTAGTTCAACATTAGCAAAATTATTAACATAATTTACTATAATAAGTCACAAAAAGATCTAAGAGATTTCTGTTTTCAGAAAGATGGAATTGTACTTTTACCTATTCCTCCTGCTAGGTACATTAAAATCCCTGATACTATTTGTAAAAATAGCCATAAGTAGACTCCAGAAATTGGAGTGGTACATCTTAGGGCAAGGATTGTCAGCTGTCACCAGTCTCTTCCTGAGAACCTTCAGAAGAAATCAATCCCGCTGACACCCTTTCGGACTTCTAATGTCCACAACTGTGAGAGATGAAAGTTCAGTTCTGGTATCTGCCCAGTTTGTGGTACTTGCTTACAGAGACCCTAGGAAACTCATAAAGACAGCAACATTGATATGATAGAGATGTGAGAATTATCTGATTCATTTTAAATTAATGATTATTAAAAAATCAGCAAGAAATTACAAACATGGTGGAAAACACTGAAAACCAACAACATAACAAAAAGTCCCAGCAAAGAAACAGAAACCCACAAATAACAAATTGAAGATAAAATGAAGAACCAAATAGAAATTATAGAATTAAAAACATATTAACCAAAATAAGACTCTATCAACGGGCAAAATGGAAGGGACAGGGGCCTCCCCTGGTGGTGCAGGTGGTTAAGTGCAGCGCTGTGAAGCTGTCCGCAGCCTCTGCAGGGCAGGTTCGATCCAGGCTGGCCAGGGAGAAATCCATATGGCACAGCAGACCTCTCCTGTCTCACCCACTGCTCTCCTCAGCTGTGTATTTCGTCAGGCTGCCTGTTATGTTCCCTGCTCTATCTCTGGTGAATCCTCTCCCCCTCCTGCACATCTGGCCTGTACCCCGGTTCTTGCATAAATAAATAAATCTTTAAAAAAAAATGAGTGGGTTAAAAAGCTGTGGCAGGGCCTCCCTGGTGGCACAGCGGATAGAGCGCAGCACTGTGAAGCTGTCTGCAGCCTCTGCAGTGCGGGTTTGATCCCGGCCAACCAGAGAGACACCCACATGGTGCAACAGACCTCTCCTGTATCACCCCCTTCTCCCCTCAGCAGTGTATTTCAGTCAGTCTGCCTGTACTGTTTCCCACTCTGTCTATGGTGAATCCTCTCACCCTCCTGCACATCTGGCCTATACCTTGGTTCTTGTATAAATAAATCTTTAAAAAAAAATTCTGGAGGAAAGTAGCAAATATGGATGTTTAAAAAAAATGGAAGGGACATAAGAAAGAATCAGTAGACTCGAATATAGAACAATAGACCTTACTCAATCTGGACAATAAAGATAAAATAGGCTGAAAAAACCCACAACTAACAGCAGCTCAGCAATTTGTAGAACTATGATAAAAGGTCTAACACTCATGTCATCAGAGTCTTAGAAAAACCAGATTAACAGGGGCGGGCTCAAAGTCACTCAAAAAATGACTGAAAAGTTCCCAAATTTAGCAGAAGACATAAACCTACAGATTAGAGAAGTTCAGTAAATTCCAAATAGGATAAACCTAAAGAAATCCATACTGGGCCTCCCTGGTGGCGCAGGTGGTTGAGCACCTCACTGTGAAGCTGTCTGCAGCCTCTGCAGTGAGGGTTCAATCCTGGCTGGCCGGAAAGAATCCCACATGGTGCAGCAGACCTCTCCTGTCTCTCCCGCTGCTCCCCTCAGCAGTGTATTTCATCAGTCTGCCTGTTCTGCTTCCCACTCTGTCTCTGGTGAATCCTCTCACCCTCCCATGCATCTGGTCTGTATTCTTGTATAAATAAATAAATCTTAAAAAAAAAAAAAGAAATCCATACCAAGGCACATTATGGTTAAACTTCTGAAAACAAAAGACATGTAAAAAGTCTTGAAAGTAACAAGATTAGAAACAACACCTGACTTATAGGGGGACACAATTTGAAGGACATCAGAGTTTTCAACAGAAACTATGGAGAAGAGAGGCAATGGTATAGCTTATTTCAAGTGCTGAAAGAAAAGAACTGTCAACCCAGAATCTAAGTCTCTGAAAATATCATTCAGGAATGAAAAGGAAATCAAGACACCTCACTTAAAGGAAAACTAGAAGAATTTATTGCCCATAGTCTTACCCTAAAAGAATGTCTTAAAGAAATTCTTTAAACATAAACCAAACAATAACAACGGATCTGGGAACATTAAGAAAGAAGAGAGAAAACAGCAAGCAAAATAAGATTTTTTTCTCAAGTTTTTAAAATTATATTTGACAATTGAAGTAAAAATTGTAACACTTTATGTGGTTCTAAATGTATGCAGAGGAAACATTTAAGATAATTATATTATGGATGTAAAGAGAGCTAAGTTTCTACATTTTCCTTGAACTGGTAAAATGACATCAGTAGACTGTGATATAAGTTATGCATATATAATGTAATACCTAGAGAACCACATAAAAAAAAAACTATACAAAAACATATACTCAAAGCACCATATAAAGAAACACTATAAAATGAAAATGGAATTCCAAAAATTGTGCAAGCAACCCATAGGAACACAGGAAAAAAAAAACAAAACAAAAAGATAAAATGACAGAGGCCAACAAAGTAGATTTTAACACATGGCGTACTATATACTATCTTTAAGAAACTCACTTCAAACATAATAATATAGGCTGGTTGAAAGTGAAATGATGGAAAAGATGTATCATGAATTAATCAATAGAAAACAAGAATGGTCATATTAATAAGATATAAAGTAGACTTCAGAGCAAAGAAAATTATGAGAAGCAGAGAGAAACATTATGTAAGGATAAAAGGATCAATTCTAAGTGTGTAAGCACAATACATCAATCTTGCAAAAGATGTGAAGCAAAACTGATAGAACTGAAAGAAGAATAGATAAGTACAAGTATTTGACTATTTGAATACTGTTCTTTCAAGAACTGATAGAACAACTAGATAGAAAATTAGTATGACAAAGGAAGAACAGAACACTAAATGACAGGATCTAATCAATATTACATAACTTACCCTGCCCAAAAAAAAAAAAAAGGAAAAAAGAAATACACATTCCTTTAAAATCACCCTGGAAATTATACCAACATTTACCCTGGGTCATAAAACAAACCTCAATGAATTTAAAAGAAATGAAGTCACATAAGGTGTATTGCCTGGCTATAGTAGACTCAAAATAGAAATCACTGTCAAAATAAAATTTATAAAAAAAAAAAAGAAATCACTGTCAAAAAATACAAGTAAATCTAGAAAAACATTAGAAAGTCAAACAAAATACTCCTAAATAACCCAGGGTTAAAGTCATCTCAAGAGAAATAAAAACTAGATATTGAACCAAGTGAAGATGAAAATACAACATCTCAAATTTTGAGGGACACAGCTCAAACAGGGTTGAGCAGAAAAGTTACATCACTAAATGTATACACTGGAAAGAAAGAGGAAAGGTCTGAAATCAATAATCTAAGTCTCTGCCCTCAGTCAAGAAAAAGAATAGCAAAACGAACAGTAGGAGGAAGAAAATAGCAAATATAAGTACCAAAAAAAATCAATGGATCGAAAACAGAAAAACTAAGATAGCAAATGAAACCAAGAGCTGATTCTTTGAAAAACTCAATAAAATTGACAAGTCTGTAGCAACATTAACCAAAAAATAGCAACATTAACCACAAATCAGCAATGCAGACATGGAAAGGATAAGAAGGAAATACAATGAACAATTGTATAGACATAAATTTGACAGCAAGGATGAAGTGAACCAAGGTTTTACAAATAACTAAGATAACAAAAAAACAGGCAAAGGCCAAAATGAGAAAAATATAGAGAAAAATAAATGCATGTGGCTTATAAATATGTAAAAACATTTTCTCACTCATAATTTAAAATTGTAAGCCAGATGCCATTTCACCTATCAAATTGGCAAAGTTTTAAGATTTTAAAAAGATAACAGTTTTGGCACAAGTGTAGGAAAACATGCGTTCTCATAGATTACTGGTGCTCAGTCTCTTTAGAGAAAGTTGTTAGGGTCTCAGAATTTTAAGTGTATATACCCCAGAGCCTCTTCTAGATATGTATGTTCACAGATTTTTGCAGGATAAAATCTACTACAAAAGTGGTAGTTGATAAGAAATTATTTTAATACCCATAAAGAAAGCATAGACTAAATCAGTGGAATACTCTGAAGTCATGAAAAATAAAGTAACATGAGGTAGTGAAGACTCTACCAGAAGTGTAATTAAATAAAAAATTCAAGGTATCAAGCATATAATTTTTTCAAATGGATATTAGAGAATAGTTGTCTATGCTCATCTGTATGTACATTCCTCTGGAGAAAGAAGATACAGAATGACCGATACTTGTATGAGAATTTAAGCCTTAATAATGCTGGTAAAATATTCCCCTGTAGGTTTTTTAGTTACATGACAAGTACATGCTCAGCTGGGACTGAGGAGGGTGCTGAGTGGGGTAAGGGAGCCTGGGAAGAAGCCGTGATCACCCCCTAGGGGTGAGGGAAATGTGCCCCTGTTTTGACCACAGAAGGAAGAAACCTCAGACTGTGGTCCAGCTGAGGACTCATCCTGTAGCCAGAAGCAAGCTCGCTGTGTGACCTGTGGGCAGAGAAACAGTGCCATCCACCTGGTAAAAGAATCATTTTGTACAAATCATCTGGGTACAACAGAATCTCCCTGGCTTTTCCACAGTGTTGCTGAGGGAAAATGTGATCAGGAAGGCAGCTATACAGACGGCAGCAGAGGGCAGCAGGAGATGGGCTACTTCGGTCCCCAGCAGGGAGGCTGCTGCTTTTAACAGCTGGAAAACTGTGACCTTCAGGCCAAATCTTTGAGCTAAGAATGACTTTTACATTTTTAAGGGATTATTAAAAAGAGAAAAGAATACGTGGCCTCATATGTGCTCCCCAAAGTCCTTTTAATTTACTTTGACCCTTTTCATAAAAATGGTCACTGCCCCATTGTCTAAAGCAAAAGACTAGGACTTCAATCACTACTCACAGATTTAGGTATGAAGAAGTATATAGCATAGTTTATTTATAATTTTATTTTATTTCAAGTTCCTTTCCCTCACTTCTGCTTTCTGAGGTTGCGCTTCCCAGTAACACAGAAGCTTTTGTCTCATGGGCTTTTTTTTAGGAGATGTAGACTAAGGGATTTGCTCATTAGATTCCATCTCAAGAATTTGAACAGAGACGTGTGGAGCAAGGTTGCCACTTGGTGATGGAGGCTGCAGATGAAAGTGCCTGTGGTGCTGGACTGAAGTTGGGGGTGCAGGAGCCAAGAGTGGGCACAGAGTCTACAAAGAGAAAGAACAGAATAGAGGCACAGAGAGCACACCTGCTTTGAGCAAGAGTGAGAGAGAACAGGGAACCCTCTTATATCCTCACCTTAAATCCCTTTCCTTTAGTTTGCTTAAGTGGGGCTCTATTTCTTGCAAGAACAACAAAAAAGCCCCTACTGAAACATCTTCAAAGACCCTAATATCCCACAGAACTCATACAGACTGATTTCGCTCTACTCAAAGAACATTTTAACAATTAGTGTAGTTCTCTCATGGAATGAACAATGAACTCCTCCTCTCGCATTTGGGGTAATTCCAGAAAGAAGCAGACAGCAAATCTTCCATCAGAAATACGATGAAAGGTGTGTTCTCACCCTTGATGACTGGGGGGAGCAGTTTAGGTGACCTCTACTTCTCTTCCCTCTACTGACTCTGAACTCCCATGATTTCTGGACTTATTTCAGAAAAACTGAGTTCTTTGTCCTGATTCTCTGGTCAACTTTCTGTATGCCCCTAAGCAAGTCCCTTTCTGCAATCTAGGTCTTATATTTCTCATCTATACGGAATGAGGTTTTATATAATGCTTGTGAAGTATTTGTAAAACATGATATTCATATGATGGATAGTCCAAGTAATATTAGTAGGTATAAAGACATGGAAGTACATGAAGAATAAAATAAAGACTTACATTTGAGTTCAGCAATCTGGCTGTGTTAGCACAGGATGCAAAGAAGATATGCTACATCAATAAACAAAGAAAAGAACTCAGGAAAAATAAATTAAATTTTATTTCATTGAACTAGCTCTGTGGCGTGTCATCTTGGTCATATCAATAGAAGCATGGAATCCAGAAAATGGGAGGTGACCATGTCAACTTCTTTTAAACTATGCCATACTTACCTGGAGTAAAGTCACACTCTCAAAAGGAACTTATTAAAAACTGTATGTGACCAAACTAGGGTGAATAAAGGTAAATAAATGAGCAGAGTACACTGCATTGGAAACATTTGGAGGGATTAAGCGTACTCCTCAAGAAGGGAAAACAGGAGAACAATTTTAAGGCAATTTCAAGGGTTATTGTGGGTCAAAAGTAAACTTTCATGTGATGCATTATCCAGATCTAGTTCATGGAACCAAATAAATGGAAGATAGTGAGAGATCAAGCACAGCTAAATCTTCTGAGCTTTCCCATACTCCTGATTTAGGCTGCTATAAAGGGGTGTGGGTAGATTCCATAGCACCTAGACAGAATTGATGATCATAATGGTACCAACTACCCCATTTTGAGTGCTTTCTGCATACTGAGTACTGAAAGAAGCACTCGACAATTATTTCATCTTTACAGCAGCCCTAGGACACAGGTATTACCATCTCCAATTTACAGTGAAGGAAACTGAGACTCACATATTAAGCAAGTAGTTGATGGAAAATCTGGTTATTAAGATTCTACCCTCTGACTCCAAAGTATATGCTTAGATGATACTGAACTTGGCAGAGGGGCCATGGAAGAGACAGACATGCCCACTGAGAACATAATAATCATGATAGCCACATATATATCCCCACACATATCACAACACCCCTCATAGACAGTGACTATGATTATCATTTCCACCCACAAGAGGAGGAACTGAAACGTGAGATTTTAAATAACTTATCCAAGGTCACTGGTTACTGGGTGGTGGAACTGCTGCACTACCTTGCCCCTAGATCCATCTCAATGGCTTTTAGGTTGCAGCACCTATTGCTCCTCACCTAGGCGTGTTTGATACAGACAAACCCATTTCCCCGCAACTCACCACACACCCTGCCAAAGTCAGTTTGGCAGCTTGGCAGAGGCTAGCCATGGCCCCTGCGGTGACTGGTCTTATCTCTTCCCAGTGCCAGCCCCATCTAACAACCACACTGCTTCCCAGGAGCGGTGCACGTCATGGGCCACAGACAAGGGAGGCACCGGCCGGCTGTTCCCAAGCGCCAGCCTCTGAAGCCTCGCTCTGCTCTCCGCCACATCACTCCAGTCTCCGACAAGGGCAGCTATTTTGGGTGAGAAATGGGGCAGGCAGAAAAAATTTCATTCAAGCAATTAAAGAATCACTGCATTTTTCATGATTAACTTCATGTTCACAGATTGAATGCAAAAAGCTGTTAGCAGAGCATTTCCATTTCTGTACCTGACATGAGCAATGGGAATATTTGTTCTGCCCGGGAGGATTACACCTTCCATTAATCTCCGTTTTATTGAAAGTTTAAATAACAGACAGACACAATGTGATCAATTAGCAGTGTAATTCCAAGGAGATGTCATAGTAAAATTAAATCTCGGGCACATTCGCAGGGAAGATGCCTGCAAGTTCTCTCTAGTCTCCCTTCGCCATCACAGTGTGTATATTTTAATTGAAAGTTTATTCTGCTATGTGCCTCGTCTACTAAATTTTAATTTAACATTGTAATGAGAAGGGTGTTTCTAAGGAGCTCTTCACAGGGAAATCGAGGAGGTTTCACAAATTAAGAGAACAAGTGAATCTGCGGCACTTTCCAGGCAGCTGTGGGAAGGAGGCGACCCCTAGGCCTTCAGAGAGTATCCAGGGCAGCTTGTGGCACCTGTGGCAGCCTGGCCACAAAGTGACAGCCTGGCCACCAAAGCAGCCAGGGTCCCAAGGGACTGGCTTCTCAGGCCAGGTCATTTACAAGAGCAACAAGCCAGACACCCTAATCCTGTCTTCTGGTGTCCCTCTAGCGCCCCCTATAGACAAAACCCAATAGGAACCCAATTGGTCATGTAAACATGGGGTTGCACCCTCAGCTTTGCAGAATGGAGTGCACAAGGAGGTCTGAGGCAGTAACCTACCAGCACATCTCTTTGCCTTCCGATGTTTCTCCACGGAGCTTCCTCACCTATACAATGGGTTAATAGTATCCAGCTCTCAGCGCTGGAATGTGAATCTGGCAAGATAGGGACTAGGAGGCAAGGATTGTCCTTTTCCACTGCCTCTCAGAAAGATCACAAGGGTTGTTTTCCAATAAGGAGACTCTCCGTATTGAAGGATGACCTTAACCAATATATATATATATATATATATATATATATATATATATATATATATATATATGCAGAAAGGTTTGACTGGTTTGGGAAGTGCACTGAGGTTCACACTAAAGGAGGAGGAAAATCAGGGACAGAACCTACATTGTCCCCAAGAACAAATAAGAACACAGTGAGCACCAGCTGTTCTGAAGCCACAAGTCAGTCATCACATGGGTCACTTCACTGGAGCCTTGAGTTTCAACTCCAACAGACTATGACTAACTGCCATGGTAATCAGCAACCTGTACAGTACCCAGCCCCAGCATGCACTCCATCAACGCTTGTGGATTTTAAGCAAAGGAAATGAGAGAGCTGAAGGTATTAGGTGCACCAGAGAAGACTGCTGGTGAAGGGTGGCATTGCAACCCAGCTCTATTAGAGACTCTATATATGCCCAGAAAGGGGCACAGTCCAGAAGCTGCTACTATAACTTTGCAGAAAAAAGGTAAAAAAAAATGCTAACATTATGAAATTAAAGAGTTAAATGGCAAAAGGATGGAAAAGGTGTCATCTGTCTGACTTTAATGCCTCCCCCTCCCTACCTTGCACATGTCGCTCCAGTCACACCGCCTTCCTGCCCTTCCTCAAACACACCAAGCAGAAGCCCACCTCAGGCGCTTTGTCCTTGCTGTTACCTTTGTCCAAAAGGTGCTCTCAGATATTCTCATGCTTGCTTTATGATGCCTGCTCAAAAGTCACCTCCTTAAATGAGACTTCTCTGACCATTGCATCTAAAAATAGCAACAGTTCCTTTCACTCCTGCTTCACTTTTCTTCATTACATTTATTATATGCATATTTATGAGTACACTTATTTTTTTGCCTGTGTTTCCAGAATATAAATTTCCTGAGGGTAATGTTTTTATTGCTCTATATCCCCAACCCCTAGTACAATGTGATATAAGCCATTCAACAATTATATGTTGAATTATTAGAGAAAAAAGAATATGTGACTTAATGAAAGTACTTTGAAGGTAATTCCTACACTCTCTAGTAGATTTGGCATAGGGTGTGCCGGGGAAATGTTTCTCAGCTATGCCTGGCCTCACAATGTGAGAAAGGAGCCTCACAATCTGGAAATCAGGGTTCGGCCATTGTCCTTCCCTAAGTGTCCTTTCTGGCTTTCAGTGGTGAAATGTACTCCACAGCCAAGAAAAGGATCTACAGCTGTGGTGAAGGGAATGTGTCTTGCTCTCATATCAGGAGTAAGAGAACAGCAAAGAGGCCATCAACTTAAAGCCTCAGAAGTCAGTGGTCATAAGACCTGAGAACTCTGGAACAGTTTGTGGAGCATTTATCAGTGGCCCCAAGTTCATTATATTGTTGACCTCTCTTTGTGTCCATGTGGGGAACAGTCATTAAATCCTCATGATAACACATCTCTGACTTAATAATAGAAGTTAACAAGGAACTAGGAATCACATACAGAATTTGCTTTGCCACCAATTTGGCTAAAATAGAACTCATTCTATAAAGCCACAACCCCCTGAATTTGCTGCATGAATCCCAACCAGTCTATTCTTTGTCAGTCCAGACAACTAGTGGCAAATATTTAGTAACATGGGAACAGGAAATTTTTTAAAATTAAAGTTGGAATGTTCTTGAAGGCCAACAAGCTTTCTCTTGAAGATGGCTGACTTTGCGTTCATCAGACAAGAAAAGTGCCAAAGGATGTAATATTTTCTTTACAAACTTCAGTCCAAGTTGACAAAGACAAGACCAATATATAGGGTCCCCATATATAAGGTCTCTAATAGAGCTGGGGTGCAATGCCACATTTCACCAGCAGTCTTCTCTAGTGTATCTAATGCCTTCAGCTTTCTTATTCTCTTTACTTGAAATCCACAAGCGTTTATCATGTTGAGTCTCCCGATCGAGCCTCCAGCATCAGTGCCTGCAGCTGGACCCTGTGTCCAGACCTGGCATGCCAGTCGAGAGTAGATCATATGAAGGAGAAGGAAAAGAAGTAGCTTGCTTTTACTGCCAATTTACTTCTCCCCCAAGCAGATGCCACACCTCACAATTGATGCCTCCCACCCCCTGACCCCAGGGCTTTCTAGATCTTTGATTCACCTGGCCTCACACGAATCCCTCCCCGTAATTTTTTAACCTGTGCAGGAGAGTTTGCTCCTCAGTAACCCTCCCAGTCAAGCCATCCCAGAGGTATCTCACTTCGCAGTCCCCACCTACATGTCATTTCTCAACTTTGGCTTCAATTGCCTGTATTGTGCTTCTGGAATCAAAGGAAATGGAAAATTTTCTACCTCAAAATTCTTCAACAGGTCTCTGATTTTCTTATCACAAATGTCAGTCTACACTGTAAATACCAACTGTGTCTTTCTATTAAAGCAACTTTGATTTAGGCCTTCCTCCATCAAAAATATCTTATGACAAGCAGGGACTCGCCCAAAGCAGGGACACCACCCAACTTCTTGAGAAATGCTCTAAAGAACCCATTGAGCCTGAACCTGAGGCCTGACCTCAAACTTCTCCTTCCAGCTCTCCTCCATAAGCTTCTCTTTGCCCACACACCTTCTGTAATTGTGCCAGGAATTTCCCTAAGGTCAGAAAAGTCACACCCAGACCACCATCTGGGGAACAAAGCCATACCCAAGGTAAGGACCAAGGAGCAAATGCTCAGTATCAGCCAGGGCCCAGCAGGTGACAGAATTCAACTGAAATAATAGAGTCAAAGAGACCAAGCTGGGGCCTCCCCGGTGGCACAGTGGGTTGAGTGCAGCACTATGTAGTTGTCTGCAGCCTCTGCAGCACAGGTTCGATTCCCAGCTGGCCAAGGAGATTCCCACATGGCATGGCAGACCTCTCCTGCCTCGCCCGCTGCCCCCCTCAAAAGTGCTTTCCATCCGTCTGCCTGTTCTGCTCCCTGCTCTGTTTCTGGTGAATTCTCTCACCCTCCTGCACATCTGACCTGTACCCCAGCTCTTGTATAAATAAAATAAATCTTAAAAAAAAAAAAAAAGACCCAGCAGAAGGGATATCTTCTAGTGCTGTGGGTGAAATGATGTGTTTCCCAAGGTTTAGCAACAGTAGAAAGGCATTACCAACACTGGTCCTAAAGGGACAGAGTGGGGAATAAGCTTTCAGGAGTCCAGTGAGAGCTAGTCATTAAAGAGCCACCACACAGGGGATGGAAGGATCCAGCAATTTCTAAAAACTTGGCCTAAAACATAGAGAGTCTCAGGAAAATGCACTCCATCCTTCCTCTATCCTCCCATGTTCTCCAAGCTTCTACCAATGCCTCACTGGACAAATCCAAAAATAGTTAGCAAGGACCCCTGGGTGCTATTCTCCAAATGGATCGGCCTCCTGAGGCACAGAACGGGTGAGATCACAGGTATGCAACTAGGGTGAGTGCCTGGTAAGGCGGTGGCGTAAAGAACAACAAAAGAAAACAAAGTCTGGTCATAAACTGACTGTCCTGACCCTGCTTCACCCTCTCCTGAGAATGGTAAGCCTGCCCACTGCGTGGTACTCTTTGCCCTGTCCTGTGACTTCTGTCCATCTGTCCTAGCTGGAGTCTGTAAGGTGACAGGAAAATCTGAGGATGTACAATTGTTCTATCTTGTAAATTCTTTCTGTTCTCTTTTGGCAGAGATTCTTGTTGTTCCCTCAAATACACTTTCAACCTACTGGCCCAAGGCAGCTTTGTGAAGGATATATGAGCAAGAAAGAGGAAAAACACATGGGATTGGGCTGCTCTTCTAAAATTCAGGATCTAAATAATAATAATAATAATAATAATAATAATAATAATAATATATATAAATAAATAAATAAATAAAATTCCAGATCTAGGAGCCCTGGATAGTCAGAGAGTTTTGCCATGTCCCCTCTGCCATGGAGCCAGGACCTGGACTTACCTCCTGGCTTCTAACTGAGGCTCTGTCTCTCGCGATCTCCCTTGTAGTTGGGTTATTGCCCTCATGCTGAGGAGCGGCCCTAAAAAATACATGCAAGGAAAAGAGGCACAGGACTGGGGGAAGCTGTCACCACTCCCTTGTGGTAATTGGGTTTGTGGCAAACCCAGCACAACGGCTTTAAACACAGACATTCAGCAAATACCCATGGGATGGGACTGAATTCTGTGGAAACTCTGGGGGTGACCCGCCATTTGTCACATGTCCCCAAGTTGAACCCTAACTCCTCCCTCCTCCTGGGTAATAAGGCACATTCCTGGGCCGTTGGAGTCCTCAGTGGGGACTCACATGATGGGGTTACCCATGAGAAATGAGCTTCACTGGCCATTCCACAAATTCACAGCCTTGCCTGACAGCTAACAAGCTCTGTGGCCAGGAAGAGCAAAAGAGTGAAGGCCCAATTACTGCAGAGGAGAGCCTTGTACATAGGGCTTAAATGTGCTAACAAGCCATTTCGGAAGGGCAGGGAGCCCCTAATGGCCCGCCTGCTGTCAGAGAAGCAGCAAAAGGCTGGAAGTAGCCGCTGCTAAATGCTGCAGCCTGTTGCTATCAGTCATGAATCTCTCTTGTTGAAATCAGTCTTTTTGACAAAAAGGGGGCAGGGGGCATGAGGTAAGAGACCAGCACGGCCGCCGGGCAACCCCTGTAAAGCACAGCTCTGCATAGCTTCCGGTCCCTCCTCAAAGGCCTTCAG
Organism: Talpa occidentalis; assembly: GCF_014898055.3. Lineage (NCBI taxonomy): Eukaryota > Metazoa > Chordata > Mammalia > Eulipotyphla > Talpidae > Talpa > Talpa occidentalis. The sequence continues at coordinate 89,587,352 of NW_023605083.1, forward strand.
CAGTTCCCACTGTCTGCAGCATAAAACATCAACTCCCCTCCCTGATGGTCAGGAAAGTCCACTTCCTCATCCCGGGGTTTCTCCGAGGGCAGTCTGTGGGGGCCGGGCCCCAGATTCCTCCAACAGCAGATTTGTATGCTCCTGCCTAAGTTGCTGATTTAGAATGTTGGGGTCCTGATCAATAAGCTTCCTGGGTGATGCTCAACACATTCACTTACTCACTCAGTGAGCAACCAGTGAGTGGCTCCTTGGTGCCAGTCACTGTGCTGGGTGGAGAGATCCACAAAAGGCATTCCCTGTCTGTCCCTCCTGGGGAGCTATCAGGGGGCAGGCATAATCACACGCATGTGCTTGCACCTAACAGCAGACATCAGGAATGTTGCATGCCCAGTGCCGAGCAGGCAGCACGACGTGATGGCTGAAAGCCCAGCTTTGGAGTCCACCCCAGCTTCCTGGGCCCTGCCTTTGTGACCCTGGGCAGGTCACCGCGTCTAGCATCTTCCTCTGCATTCCTCCTATTTTGGGGAAGAGAGCGGCAGAATCCACGGGAAATACTTAGCACTGGGTACAAGTTGGGGTCATGGGCAGGGAGGTGGCAGCTGGGGGTGGACTCGTGTTTGTTGTAATGCCTCAGTGGGACTGACCTCAATTTTGACAGTTTCCCCGTACAACTTTGACAGTTTCTAGCGTACTGCTGGTTTGAGGAGACTGTCACTTGGTTGTTAGAGACGCTTCCTTCTTTTCCTTGAGAGATAGACAGTTTTAACCTAACAAGGACCAGGCTCCCCTCAGGTACTCAGTGGGTTGAGACAATGGCTCTTGACTTGGGCTGAATCGCTAGTTCCCTGAGCCACAGCTCCCTGAGTTCCAGAGAAGGAGAAACTGGACTAAGAGACTAGGACTCTTGATGGGGCACCAGCTTCTTGTTTGTCCAGAGAGGACACTTAACCTCCATAACCATTAGTATTTCATCTAAGAATGACATTTTTGCACTAAAAAAGTCTGATGCCAACAATGACAGAGACACCGGTAGTATACATTGACATCACACTACACGCCAGCACTGTTCTAAGCCCCTTCAGTGTAATAACTAATTAGCCATCACCACTGCCCTGGGAAGTAGATCTATTATTGGGCTCATTTTGAAAAAAAAAAAAAAAAAAAAGGTAGCTTTCCCAATGTCACTTTTTGCTGGTTAAAAGCAGCAAACCAGCAGTTGGCTTAAGATCCGATATTCTTCACTTCACTTTACACATCGAGGAAATGAGGTAGAAAGAGTAGGAGGAATTGCTCAAGGTCACAAAGTGCAGAATTCCTTCCCTCTGACTTTTCCCCCAAACCACACTGGGGTTGTTTGCTCCCCCTCCTTACATGAGCCCACAACTCCCCTGGGGCAGCTGCACGCACCACAGTTGGCTGTGTGGAGTGAACTTCCCAAAGGAGAGGTTTTAAGGAGTTGGCTCATCACTTGGATGACTTAATAGCTATTTTCCGCCACAGTGTTCCACCCAGCTGTCCATGCCGCCTAATTGAGGCAGTCAGCTGCCAGTCTGCTCAACCTCTGCTTTGCCACCAGGAAAACGAAGCTGTGATGAGAGGGGTCAATGCTGCAGAGAACAATGTCCACTTAATTGCCTCAACGCCATAGGCAAACACCCAGCTGTCTGGCATGGCCACAGGTCCTTGGACAGGTGGCATTTCAGTCTCACCTTAAGGTCCAAGTGGGGAGGGGCCCTGGATGCAGATGGAGAAAAGAGGCCTCCTCTCCTCTCCTCTTGCATTCACCTCTCTGATCCACATTTGCTGAGCCTCTGCTGTTTGTCAGGGTACCCCAAGATGCATCACAGCCTGGAGCTGCTTACAGCTTGGAAGGACAAACCGATAAATATACAAATGGCTGCAACACCATGTGGCAAGTGTCAGAGCCAACAGGTGAGCACGCTGTGGCAGCACAGGACAAGAGGCAGATGCTCTGGTGTGGGCTTCCAGAGAGGACTTATTCCCTCTGAGACTGGAAGGATGAGTGGATCATTTGGGTGAGATGAGTCCAACAAGCCTGCTGAGGTGAAAAGCTTCTAGTCTCACAAGCAGGAAGGCCACATGAGCCGGCTGCCCCTCCCTAGGGGATGACCAGACTCTCTTCCCGTCACAGATGAAGGATGCAAGTTACCCAGCTGGGCCATACCAGGCCACCACTCCGAGGGGGCTTAATGGTGGGGAACAGTATAGAGGCGCAGATGGCTGGCCGAGAGGACCCACTTCTTCAGCCCAAGGCATTCTTGTATTGTGCTTAGATTCACAGAAGCATAAAACAGGCAATTTGGATTTGACCTCAGAGGTTACTCTTCTACCTTGGGAAGTAGCGATCTGGCCTAGTAGAAACAACAATCCTTTAAATTTGCCTAACATTATATAGTTACACTTCATTTCCTTTGGCTGGTACCTGCAGATGTAATCAGTGTTCACACTCACCCCTGTGATTGCCCAAAGTAATCCTCTGCGTGACGTGGTGTCAGCACTCATCCAGCCACCAGCCAGGACTTTTCACCCTCATGTTACCATGTCTGTATGGTCCAAGCCTCTGGGCTTGACACTAAAGGGAGCCAAGATGCTGGCCCTTCCACAGGAGAATAAATTGTCCTGAGTCACCGAAGGGAGTCGAGATAATAGGCAGCCTTAATGAACAGCTCACATGGTGCCCAGCTCAGCGGAGCACAACAGAGCTGACAGGAAATGTCTCATCTCCTAACAGATGTGGTGTCCAGCAAAAAGCAGGCAGCCCAGGGGACATGCTTGACTGAGAAAGAGAAAAATAAGTGTGACTGGAAAAAAGATCCCAATTACCCCAAACTTGGTGATTGATCCTTCTCACATAATTGGAGGTCCAGATAGGCGTGGGGACCCACAGGGTCTCTGGGGAATGGGAGGATGTCGCTATTGTTCGGAGCTTCAAGACCCTTGTGATGCATCATGGCGGAACCTGGAAGACATGGCAGGTTGTTAGCTGACTCCAAATCTACCAGGTAAAAGGAAAACTGAAAAGGCCTGGGGCACATGATAGAGGGTTAAGGTGGGTCATTCAGGGTGGCCTTGAAAGAAATTTCCTTAAGAGGGCTTTGTGGAGGGGTAATGGGACCTCAAAAGACAAGAAAAACAGCACCAGAAATCAGAAGCCAAAGGACTACCATAACTGCTCACAGGAGAGGTGCTGTTGAGAGGCCCAGTTAGGGATGAGCGGAACATACTGAATTATAAGCCCCAATTATTACTCCATTGTAATGCTACAGTCACTTGCTGCTTACAGACTCATGGTGAACACAGTCAGGTGCTGTGCCCCTTCTCAAGTTAGGTCAGCCATTGCTTGGGTCAAAGTTATGCTACTAAAGCCAGGGTGGGAGTGTGCTTGCCTGCTTAGACTTGTCCTCTTGCCTTCCAGGGACTATGATCATGTCCTAGTGGCTACTGAATCAGGATCTAGACCCCAGAGTGAATAAGCAGGAGCCATGAACCAAACTCACATCCTGGAACCAAGCAGCACCCACAGGCTGAAGCACACTTGCCAACCAAGCATGGTCTAAATAAGCAGAACCACAGCTGACCTGCAATACTCATGACCAGGAGAATGGAGGCTGGTTTTAAGCCACTGAGCTTTGGAAACATTTGTTATGCAGCTTTATCCACAAAGGTTGATGGTACCAGGAATCTGAAAACACTCAGAAGTACCCAGGAGAAGGGTAGCCTATAAATAGCAGCCAGCAGGATAGAAAATCATTACCAGATCTCCAAGGTATTGAGCATCCTGCTTTCCTACTACTCCTCTGGCCCAGCACACCCCTCATGCCACCACCTACCTCCCTCATCAGCTAGTGGGATAAGGAGGGGTGATGGGAGAGTGTCATGGCCAGTTTTATGTGTCAGCTTAGCTAGGCTGCCATCTCCAGCTACTCAAAGACTATCTAGGAGATATTTTGCTAAGTGTCCACAAACAGACAAGTGAAATAAGAAGCTGTGTGGTATGTATAGATACAATGGAATATTACTCAACAATCAAAAAGATAAACACATGCCATTTACAGCAATATGGATGGAGAAGAGATTATGCTAAGCCAAATAAGCCAGAAAGACAAAGATAATACCAGATGGTGTCACTTAGAGGTAGAGTATAGAAAAACCAAGCAAAGAGTCAAAGATAAACTTTAAAACCAATGTTTGAAAGCTGACCTTAGATCAATGGCTTTCAGGGTTGAGGAGGAGGGTTGAGAAGGGAGGAGAGTACAGTGGACTGTGGTGGAGGATTAGGGTTGCTTTAGTGGTGGGAGAACCACAGTGTCTACACACAAGGGGGTGTGGGTGGGATCCAATACTATCAAAACACTAGTAAGAATGTAAAACAATGGTACTTCAGTAAAAATAAATAAATAACCTAACTATATATAAATATATATATATGTGAGGAGATATATATATATATATATATATATGTGTGTGTGTGTGTGTGTGTGTGTGTGTGTGCATATATAGGATTCATTGTGAAGGTATTTTGTAGATCTGATTAAAGTTCAGAATCAGTCAGCTATAATGAAACCCTAGGGAGAGCGGCCTAGGTAATCTGGCTGGGCTTGATTCTATCAGGAATGACCAGCACTTGGGCTTCCCTGAAGAAGGAATCCTGCCCACAGTGAGCAGAGTTCATGCTGGCAATTTCCACCCCACCCTGCCTGATCATCTGCCTGCAGATTCTGGTCTGGCCACCCCACAGTTGATTCTGTGTGGTGAGCCCCATCATGACTGTTCCTTTGTTAAACTCTGACTAATAAAGGTGTTGGCACCTGGAAGGGGGTGCTGCTGGGACAGATACTCAAACTTATTAAAGGGGTGTTGGCACTAGACAGTGTTCAGAGAATGGAGGCTTATTGAAGAGCATGGCAGAAAAAGGCAAGACTGTCTTGAACACACTCTTAGCAGAAATATGGATGTCAAAGACTCTGCCAGTGAGGGTCTAGAGGCAAGTGAGGAGTGAGGTTAGAAAACCTCTATCATCTCAGAGAACACTTAAATCATCGCCAACAGGCTGTTGGCAGGAATATGAATGTTAAAGATGCTCAGGAAGATATAAAGAAGAAGTGGTCGGGAACTGGTGAGGACCTACATTATGTAGTGGTGGATGGCGGAGCTGCGCTGTGTGGGAAGCAGAACTTGTAAGCGATGGACTAGGATGGTTGGCTGAGAATCCCCAAGCAAACTGCTGAGAGTGCAGCCTGCTTTCTTGCTGTTTGTAGGAAAGTGCAAGAGCAGAGAGAGAAATTGAGGTAAGAACTGTGAGGAGAAATGATGTGGGGGGAAATCTCAGGCAATTCACCTTGCCAGAAATATTAAAATTTGGGGCTACACTGTCAGGAAAGCAAGCGCTAGAGAGATGGAGACGTGATGATGGAGGTAGAGGTAGTCAGGAGGAAGCTGAGCAGCCCCTAAAAACTGGGAAAGCCAAGGAAACAGTTCTCCCCTTGAGCCTTCACCCGAATGCAGTCCCTGCTGACCCATTTTAGACCAGAACTGTAAGATAACAAATCCAGAACTGGAAGGTAGTAAATCTGTATTGTGTTAAGCCACTATGCTTGTCGTGATTTGTTATAGCAGCTACAGGAAACTAGAGCAGAATAGAGAGAGAAAAATCTCTCCCTTTTCTGATTTCCAGCTTTAAATGCAAGTGAAACTTGGGGTATTACCCAGGCTGGGCATTCTAGTCTTGGGGGGCTAAGGTGACCAGAGGCCATCTTATGTTCCAAGTATGAGAAGAGAAATGTGGGACTCTAAGTGTGCAGAATGAGGGGTAGCCCAGGACCCCCAAACTTGCAAGCTCTAAATGAATTCTGCCATCCACTGAACAAAGACAAACCATCCTCTTAGTGTGTAAAATCTTTAATAGTGTGCATAAGAGGGAAGGAGAGAAAGGATATAGTTTCCCAATGAAACACCCCAAATTACCCATCCCCTCATGGGTAAATGCCCAACCAAGCAGGGTTAGCCCAAAGTGAGGGCGTCGAGGCCCAAAAGCTTGCCACAGCTAAGGCACCTTCCAGCAGGGAACCACAGGAAAGGAGCAGAAGGGACCAGGCAAGTCTGGGACAAAAGGAGCAAAATTAAGGCACAAGTCAAGATAAAGGCTGCCATTGTCAGCCTCCCCATGGGTCTCTCACCCACCCACATATCTTCCTAGTGTCTGTCTCTTCCATGTGCCCCAGTCCCCGGAGCAAGTCCAAAGCCAGAAAGCAAGCGCAAGCATGCTCTCCTTCTCTGGTCTCTCTGCCCCACGTGTCTCCTCCAAGTCCTCTCTCCTCTCTCTCAGCTCCACCCCTCATTCGGTGGGGAAGGGGACAGGAGCCTCCCCGGTTGTGGAGATTCTGCTCTGTAACAAGTCCTCTCTGAGACAGGATCTCCTGTTATCTCATCAGGAGCAGGGGGAACCCACCCAAAGAGGACGCTTAAAGAGGCACAATGCAGTTGCTTTACCAAGGCATCCAGGATGCCTGCTCCTTCTGGAAGCTGGTGGTGCATGGACATGTGAGTGAGGGAAAAGATGTGGGGGTTGAGCCCAACATGGAGAGGACTTGGGCGTCAGAGGGCTCCTGGAGCTATGGCAGACCTGAGCCAGCATTGCTTCAGGAGGAGATGCCGTCGCTGAGGCTGTGGTCAGATCCAATTAGAGAGGAAAAGGAAGTCGCATCCTGTCAGCTGTCCCGGACACTCCACACAGATGTGTCACCTGGCTCTTTTGCTCTTTGTTGTGCGAACTGGCCATTGGATGGCACTTCCAGGCTGTGTCACCCTCTCTGAGCCCCTGAGCTGCCCCCACCAGAAGGATGAGCACAGGATTCCCTCAAGTCCCAGAGCATCAGGGAAATAAATTAGAGCCCCCCTCACACACACACACACACACACACATCCCTTAGTCCCCATCTGTTCTGTTAAATGTGAAGAATGGACACACACCTTGGGGTGCCGTCCCCAGGGAGATGGACGGCTGAGTGGCGCCTATGACTGGACTGAACTGGGTCCACACCCCAACTCTGCCATTTCCCCAGGAGGTGCTTCAATATGAGGCTGAGCTTCTCTAGACCTGGGGCCCTGACTCTGCGGCTCACAGCACCCACCTCCCGGCGCCTTAGTGAAGGTTAAAGGGGAGAGCACTGGCTGAAGGGCAAATGTCCCATAAACAGCTAAAACAACGATAAATGTCATGAAATAACTGGGCCCACCCCCACCCGCACCCACACCGCAGCAGCACCTGCCTCAGCCCTTGCTCCACTCCCTGCTCCAACCCTGAGTCCCCACCATTCCCACCCACCCCAACCCTGCTCCCAGCTAACTCAGGACTAACTCAGGACTCCCCTCCTGGATGCCCCCTGGCCATAAACAGTTAATGCGATTACTGCATTTAGCCCAAATTTGCAAAAGCTTCCTCTCTTTAATCACTTTGAAAGTGTTTCAAATTCCTTTCCTACGTGACTGAAATCAAAGTGGCACCTGTGAAGGCAGAAGGCCTGGCTGCCAGTGTGAGGTGGAGATGTAAAACAGTCAGGCTTTGATGGAGAGAAATTATGTCTTTCTTAATTCCTTTTACCCTATAATTACCAGGCACGACCACGTGGGTTAACAGCAAAAATAACTTGCACATCAAGAGTTGTCTATAGAAGCCTGGGTTGAGTCCTCGCGGAAGACCCTCAGGGCATGCTCTGAGCAGCCCCCGCCCAGGCGCCCACCTCCCTCAGCAGCCCTGGGAGGCCACAGAAACCTCCCCACACTCCCACCCAGGCAATCTGGTGTGACAGCTCTACCTCTTCCTGCACCCCTCCACGCCCCACCCCTCCACTGTGACTGCCACCCTCTCACCCAATCCTGGCGTGGCCTCCCTGCCTCTCCTCACTAGCCTCCACCACAGACTCCTTCGCACATGTCCCCCCTACTCCCTTTGACCTCTGGGCAGTGGACTCCCTGAGGTCCCTGCAGCTTCTCCCTCCTTCTCTTCTCACCTTTGCCCTCTTGCCTCCTTCATCTCTTCGTGCCCCTCCTTCCAGAGATCACATGACCCTGAAGGCCATCCAAACAGCATCCCCAGGCACCAGGACCCTCCCATTGGTCAGTTGTCAGTCAGGGCTCAGGGCTGCTCCTTCACTTGCCACTGGGATCACCGGAGTCAGGACCTGCTGCTCCTGTCACCACCTCCCCCTGCCCCTCTCTCCCTGCCTCCCTCCTGCTCTCCCTCTCCCCCTCTCTCCCACTCCTCTCTCCTTGCCTCCCTCTCTCAGCAGAGCTGGCATACTTGGTTGACAGGAAATAGCAGGAACTTTGGCGTCAGATGAACCTGCGTTCAGATCCTGCTGTGAACCTCCAGGTTTCTTGACTTTGGCCAAGTTGCCTCCGTGTCCTTAACTATAAAACAGCACTGATCAATCCCCCTTCTGAGTGTGCTTTTAAGAAACTAATGAATTGGGTCAACACACTCTCCCCTTTTCCTGCTGCCCCTGCACTAGCTCAGGCGCCAGCAGCAACCACCTCTGAGCAGGTTTCTCTGCCTCGACACTCCCCTCCTCACCCATCAGCCACCCCACTTCCAGACACTTAGAAAAACTCATTTCTGACCCTGTCCCTTGCTCTTAGCCCTTTTGGGCCTGCCTGTGGCTCACAGGCTAAAGTCCAAAGCAGAAGCAGCACTAACAGCTCTGAGGAAGAGCCGACCATGGAGCCCACAGCTAATTTCAGGTCTTCATTCCCCCACTAAGTTCCAGCTCAGACTTTGGGCCCTCTCTCTGACCTCACAAGATTGTTGTGGGGATTAAATGACTAAGCTATGAAAAGCCCCATCAGGGGTGGAGCGCATAGTAGGTGGTTAAGAGAGGCTGGCTCTCCTTCCCTCTTTCCCCCTTGCTCCCTTAATTCCAGCCAGATAATTCACAGTCGATCTTTCAGTGTGAACAGTGTGTTTTTCGTTTATACACCCACTTCTCAACCTATGCTTTGTCCTTTTTGCTTTTTGAAATCAAGTGACGGGGCCTGCCTGGTGGCACAGGGGTTGGGATACAACTTATGAAGATGTCCACAGCCTCTGCAGTGTGAGTTCGATCCCCTGCCAGGGAGAAGACTCACATGGTGCAGCAGACCTCTCCTGACTTGCCCGCTGCTCCCCTCAGCAGTGTATTTCAGTAGATCTGCCTGTTCTATTCCCTACTATGTCTCTGGCGAATCCTCTCACCCCTGCACCTCTGGCCTTCACCCCAGCTCTTGTATGCATAAATTAATAAATCTTTTTAAAAAATGAATTCAAGTGATGGTTTAAATTGTCTGTCAATATTTGGGGAGTATCAGCACCTAAGTGGGGGGAGCCGCCTGTGGGCAAAAATTCCTGCTTGGAACAAGGTGGTGGTTGAAAGGGGAGGGTGCGTGTTAGACGTTTATTGCTTGTTTCACTAATACTTACCTCTCTATTTTTCCCTCAATTTATCTGCTATTACATACTGTTCACAGTTTAATGCCCTATATCCAAAGTTGGGAAAAGAAATGTCTCTGGTTCTTGCTTTTTCTTTCTTTTGAGAAAAATCCTCATCTTGAGCTAAGCCTCTTTACTTGCCTACGCCACCTCAGGCATCCCCACTAGGAGTGAGTGGGCTTCAGCAGGCTCTCTTGCCTGCTCTGGGCCTCCCTGCCTCCTCGGTCCAGGATGTCCCCATGTTGTCCACAAACCTTCCCACCCCTCCTGTCTGCCCACAGCCTGTTGCCCAGGCCACCTTCCTGCACCCTGCCACCTACCCTGTTTTTTCCTATTGAACTTCAAAACATCTTTTTTTAAATTATGGTAAAATACCCTTAATATAAAATGTACCATCTTAACCATTTCTAAGTGCACAGGTCAGTGGCAGGAAGTGACTCACTGCAGGCAATCATCACCCCCTTCCATCTCTGAACTCTCTTCTTCCTAAACCGAACTCTGTCTCCATTGAACACAAGCCTCCTTCTCAGAGAGGCTCATCACAGTTAGTTACATGGAGGCGGAAGTCACATTATCCGGGCTCACATGTATACAGAGCACTCAGAGCTGTCCCAGCACATAGGAAGTGGCTCCAGAAGTATTACCTGCCTGGAGTTTTTCAGTTAAAGAGCCCATTCCACTGGTGTCAGGTGAGTCACCACAGATCACAGCGCTAACACATACACTGGAATGAGGCCTGTGAGATTCAGGGTCCAGATGGGTCAGTGTGATTCAGCCACCGCTCACCTCTATGCACCTAGCCCTGTAGCCAGAGCCCTAGAATGAACAAGCTTTCCCACACACTCCAGTCTCCTTGGGAAGGCAGACATGTGTAAAATGGAACTTGGTATGAGCTTCCCAAAGTGTGGACAGAGCTACTAACTCTGCTGCATGGGCCTGAAAGCACAGAGAGGAGTCCTGGAACTGGATCTTAAAATACGAGTAGGTTTGGGCTATGAGCTGGGGAGGCACAGCGTGTGCAGGAGCTCAGAGTGGGGACTTGCAGTGTGAGAGCAGAGCCTGCCGCAGGCCTAAGGGGAGGCAGGGAGAGAACAGGTTTCTTAGCCTGCTGTCCACGACACATCAAGGCACGTTCCTAGGGATGACAATGCCTGGACTCCCGCCAGGGCATCAGACACGCTACTTTCTCATCAGCACCTGCAGGCAAAATCATCAATACTATTGTGCCCTTGGAGATGACCTTCCAAACCTTCTTTGGAAAAAAAAAAATGGGCAAGAAATGGTTCTCTTTCCTCTCCCTTCTACTCCACACAGATCCCAATTTGGAAAACCCCACCTTCTTCCAGGTTCCAAGAGCTAGTATCTAGGGCACCAACTATAAAGACCTGACATAAAATAATGAGTTGGCAGTTGAAACTTCACATCCCCAAGAATGACAGGATTTGAAGGGTATTTGAAGGTCACCTGGTCTGATGTGGCTCTGAGCAGTGGTGGGAGGTGGGGATGGAGCTACATGGAAGTGGGTCAAGCCCTGATGTGGAAGGTCTGAAACCCAGCCAAGGCTGAGCTGAGTTGCAGAGCTCCCCACTTTCAATCAGGTTCTCACTCACACTTTTTGGCAGTTGGACCTGGGCAGACCCATAGACTCAGGAATGAGCTGCCTGAGATCTGCTGAGTGGACACCTTTGCCGGTGCTCTCAGTCCTTACCAAAGGGCCTATAAATCACCCTCCTCGGCAAGCAGGCAGCCTGTGGGAAAAATCCATCCCGACTCTTGAATTCCCATTTCCAATGGTCTTCAAGAAATTATTGAGAAAATCAAAACACTATGTTTCGAAATGCTCTTCAAGACTCACCACAGTTCAAACGGTTTCCATAAATTCAGAACGCGAAAGGCATTTTTCAAAGGTTTACTGTTCCCCAAATGACAATAACGCCATATTGACTGACTTCCAGGGAGCTCTGGGAGTTTGGGAAAACCAGTCAAGCAAGCAAGATCTTTAAGTGAAAAAAAAAAAAAAAAAAAGTTGGTGAACTTGACAGTTTTGTTAAAGTTCACAGCTTTTCCCATTTTGAGAGCACTTTTGCAGGTCCCACTGCTTCTGGGTGTCGGTTAACACCCTCCTCTCCATAGACCTCTGGCCTTCGACATCACGCTTGCCAGTTTGCCCTCCACTGCTGCCAGAGCCAGATTTCTCAAACACAAAGTGAATGTTACTGTTCAAAAAGCATGCCACTCCTCCTCTCAGCATTTCCCTTGAAGGAGACCGTGCAGCTTCTGCAGAATCCACTCCATCCCAAGCCCCACCCCCAGCCAAAGGAGAGAAGCTCTAGAATACTGAGCATCTGAGAATCATATATTCATTCAACAAACATTTTGAAAGTAACTGTTTGTAGGCTAAGGAAAAAAAAATGTCAGGCTTTTCTGCCCTCCCGCCATCAGGATAGATGATGGATCCTTGCGGTCCAGAATGCATGCCTGATGGCGGGCACCTGGAGTAGGGTGTGGGCATAGGTAGATGGGATTCACCTGGGCTGAGACTGGGCTTTTAAGGGGACGCTAGCAGAAGCTGAGAAGAGCAGAAGAAGCCGAAAGAGAAGCCGAGAAGCAGCAGAACAAACCGAAGAGCAGAGAAGCAGAGGGAACGCCAGAGAGCCCAGATAGAGTGAAGACTTGCTGGGGGTTGGGAGGCCTGCCAGCCTCCCGGCCCCCCAGCACCCCTACCTGCCATGTACCCGGTAAATCTAAATAAAAAACCTGCGAAAGCCACTGAGGACTCTGACTCCTCCTTTACCCGGTCTGCTGGATCAGAAAACCTGCACTGTGGTCATCCTGCCCCTACACTGTTATATACTGAAGATTCAGTAGTTAAAAAAAGACAAAAAATGCATACCCTTAGAGCTCATTATATTCCAGAGAGGAAGGCAAACAAATCAGATAAATAATTAAAATTTACTGTACATCAGATAGTGATATGCCAAATGTCCATTTCTGCACAGTGGAAGCAAAGCCATGGCTACCTGGGCCCAAGATTCAGAAGCAAGAAGGAGGTGTGTCCCTCTTCTTTGACAACGTGTCCTGGTTTATGTGGGTTCCAGGGTGCCTTGCTCGTGTAGCTCAATCTAATCTCGAGCTGTCTTGTTCCCACTGTAAGTTGCCCCTTCTTCCCAAAGCCAAGACACTCCTGGCTCCCAGGAATGAATCTCTCACTTCTTTCTCTATTCAAGGCAATGTGCAACATGACATAGTAGTGAAAGTCCTGCAAAGAGAATTAGGAAAGAGCACCGTGGGTTTCCCAACAACATGGGGGAATGGCCCATTGGGAAGGAAGAGATGTGGAAGTTCCCAGGAGCAGAGTCTTAGCCAAGGAGTCTGGGACAGCCCAGGTTGGGACCCCAAGAGAGGGCAAGCACATGAGGACCCTGGAATCCACCCAACCACCTTTCAGTCCTCAGAAGACTGGCCCAGTCCGTCAATACGTGCAGCTGTGGTTGCACAGATATTAAGTGACTGACCTGATACCTAAGTGGGGATCTCCTGGAAGTAAAGTAGGAGGATAAACTTGGACCTTGGGGCAGAGAAACCTGGATTCAAAACTTCATCCTGCCTTTTGCTAGCTGAGTGGCCCTGTGCACATTATCTAACAGTTCTGAGCCTCACTTTGCCCGCCTAGAGAATGGGGATGCTAACAGTGCCGTGTCCTGGGGACATTATAAAGAAGTCATGCATGGCTCCTGCTACTGTGTCAGGCGTAGCAGGGGTGTGGACACTCAGTGATATCAGCTCCTGTCATTGCTGTGCTGATGAAGGAGCTGACTGCCACACCTGAACCACAGGACCTGCCCAGGGAGCGTGCAGTTACCCATCACCCGTTTCTCTCTGTCTCTCTATCTATGGCTGTCTCTGTGGGTTCTCCTTCTCTTCTCTCTTTCTTGCCATATCTCATGTATTTGCGGCTGTGTGTGTCTGTTTTTGCCAGCATGTTTCTTGCTGTGCACCTCCCTGTGCCCACCTGTGACTGTGATGCAGACTGTGATACATTTCTTAATTTCTTTGTCTCTCTGGTCTCTGCCTCTCATTTTCTCTATATCTCTTCCTCTCCCTCCTTCTTTCTTGCTGTGTCTCTCTGTCCCTCCCCTCGTCCTTTCTCTCATTGTCTCTGTCTCTCAAGCACCCCAAGTGTTGCTTGCTCTGTCTGTCTCTGCCTCTTCTCACTTGCTCTTGTTCTCAAAACCAGGAGTGACCCAGTCGACTCTCACAGTTCATTACAGGGAAAACATTGAACAATCATTCTTTGCTCATGCAAAGAGTGTGACAGCTGGAGCAAACAATGAGAAATTCAGAATTAATTGGGTGCTGATTATTTGCCAGGGGGGAAAAATGGTGGTATATATGAAACAAAAGACAACCTAGCAACAGTGAAAACCTCAGCACGTAGCAACAAAAGCCATCCTAATGAAGCGTGACAATGCAGTGCTGAGCCTGCAGGCAGCCGGTCACTGCATACCAAGAAAAAGGAATACAAATGTTAGTGCTGCCCAGGAGCCCATCAAGGCCATTCTGGGGCACTTGGGGGGCCCCAACAGCCCAGCCACATTCTCCGAGGACCTTTGTTATGAGGAGTCCAGAAATCTAGACTCTGGCCCACACATGGACCTCCATTTGCTCATTCCCATAAAAAAATGCTCATCGGTACCTGCCTGGCACTAAGAGGTAAATGTGACTCAGACAGGATCCTGTGTACAAAGAACACCCAGTCTGGCTAAAAGAGGAGAGCAAATGACAAGAGAGCATGCAATCCAAGGTCTAGCAATCCAAGGTCTACAGCACCAGGCACCATGAGTCCAGAGCATCCATTCCTACCTCTACATGTGGGGTGCAGAGGCGTCACAGGGGTGACACTTGGACAGAGTCTGGAAAGATGAACAGAAGTTTGTCAAGTGGGTTCAGAGAACACCAATGAATAATGGCTAAGGTGGTTCCTCATAAAGTTAAAATAGGACTATTATATGATCCAGCAATTCCACTCCTGGGTGGAGAAGAACTGAGCAGAACTGAAACAGGGATGCGAATCCTGTACATGAATGTCGAGAGCAATTCCCCTGCAATCGCCAAAATGTGGAGACAACCCACATGTCCTTCAATGGACGAATGTATAAACAAAATGTGCTATATACATGATGGAATATTAATCAGTCACAAAAAAGGATAAAGTATTGGCACCTGCTGCAATATGGATGAACCTTAAAAACATGCTATGAAAGAAACCATTTACATGAAAAATCCAGACTAAGTAAATCCACGGAGACAGATAGCCAGCTAGTGGTTGCCAAGGATGGGGGCAGGAGGAATGAAGAGTAACTGCTAATGGGTATGGGGTCTCCTTGCCGGGGTGGGGGGTAGGGGGAGAAAGTGATGGAAATGTCTTGGAAGTTGTTAGAGATGGAGCACAATGTAAGTGTCCTAGATGCCACTAAATTATATATTTTGTAATGGTCAATTTGTTCATGGTTAATTTTTTCCTGAAACTAGAAACCCAAAGACCAAGAGAAGAGCAGCAGAGGCAGCAAAGCCCATCAGCAGGCTGACGTGAGATGGGAATGTTTCATGAAAGAGTTGAAGAGACTGGAAGTAATAGGTGCACAAGAAAGATGGACTCTGACTGCTCCATAGGAATGCCCTTAGGACCCAGAAAGCCCTGTCAGACGCCTCAGCAAGACAAATGCCCTAGTTGCCTGCTTCAGGGGGGTCTTAGCTGGTTGTGCACTCTGCTTCCCCAAAGCCCTGATTCCAGCTCCCAGGGGGAGAAAATGGAGGGTCCTGAGGCCCATCTCTGGGCAGACCCATCCCCCTCCTTGTGTGTCAGTATCCAGACTGCTCTGGGATGACCAGTGTGTCAGAGCTGGAGGGGTGTCCCAGCATCTTTAGCACACCCCTCAGGAGGAGTGCCTGTCTCAGAGATCTCCCTCAGGGACCTGGGTTCAGATTCCGTGCTTTAAAGATCTGTTTTAATTTAGGTCCACTTCAGTCCAAGGCATTAAACCTGATCTCCCTTCGTCTGTGCCCTTCCTTTGCTCCTTTCCTATTGGCTTTTAGAACTCTGTCAGTCACATTTGGGCTTTGATTATTTTTTTATAAAGGAAAATGTAAAGCAAATTGTCAGAGACAAGGAGCCTGCCCATCTGGAGTCTGCCCATAATGCAGAATGGAGGGTGAGCCTAGGGCATACTCAGTCAATGTCTGAAGACAGTGCCCCATGCATGTCCCAGCTTTGAACATGACTGGCACCACTGGAGGTACCTGGCACAGGCAAGTTGAAATTGAGGATGCAGGGACCAGCAACCAGCCAGACCTGCCCTCAAACCCCAAACAGCACATTGGGGGGCTGGCAAAAGTACAGGCCAGAGGGCAGGACCCTGGGACAGACTGACTGTGGCCAGATGTGCCAGGACAGGGCATCAGAGTGTGACATAGAGGGGATCCAAGGGTGGCAAGCCAAGATCATCATTGCCAAAGCGAACCCCATTTACACATCCATCTACCAACATATATATGCATCATCCAGCTGTCAGTTTAACCAGCCACCCATCCACCCATCACTTCATATACCCTACCTGTTCTTCCACCAACTCACATTCCATCCATCCAACCAATTACTAGTTATTAAACTCCCACTCGCTGGCAGCAGTGCCTTAACTCTGCAGGAAAGTGTACCAGAGGATAAAACATGAATAGACTAGGACCACGGGACAGGGACCCCCTAGGTTCCCAGAGGAGCCAAAACACTCACAAAATTTGAGGTCAGAAGAAACCTAAGAGGCTTGCTGAAGTAGAGTCAGCTTTCAGACTTCCCTCCCAGATGGGAAGTTGTTCACAGGTGAGAAGCAGCATACAGAGATGGCCCTGTGGCTGCGTCCCAGAACAGGAGACAAAAACCCTAAACCCTTTGTGGTTGGACCAGGGAATGATCCTGGAGCCTTCACAGGAGCTGAGCCAGCTAGTGGGGTGAGGACTGAGTGCCAGCTGAGAGGCTCTAGGACTCAGGGCATTACAGAGGAGGGACTTGGGCTAAGAAGTCCAAGATCCAGGGCTCCCTTCAGCAACCCTGTGGTCACCTCCGAGCTTCCTCCTCTGAGCAGCATCACTGTGCTAGGCAGGGACCTCTGTGTGGCTCGCGAGGCCTTTCCCAATAGCAGACAGAGCTGTGCTGGGGTCGAGGCCTCGGGGTACTCAAGATTCAGTAAATCAGGACTCAAGTAGGCCCTTGCTGAGCTAAGTCTGCAACTGACCTCAGTATCCACAAGGAAATTTCCCTCCTGAAGAGATGTGATGATCCAGAGCAAAGGAACAATTTTCAAGTATGCTCCAAGTTAGGTCAAAGTTCACAGCAACTTGCCAAAGTCCTCGAGAAGGAGACAGTGTACAGCATGTCACAGCCTCAGACTTCATCTCTGGCAAGCTGAGTCACTGGCCAGCAAGCTCACTGTAAGCTTTCTATTTGTTTCTTGGGGCCCTGAATGCTCACCCCAACCTTGGGAGGGGAACAGAGCCATGGCTGGAAATAGAAACCTCGGTTATAGGACTTGCCAAAGCCAGTTAGTCATCAGTGACCCAAGCAGGTAGCAATTTGGGGCTTCTTACTCCAACCTAACTGCTCTGACCTTGCACCCCTGGGACAGATGTGAGCAGAGACATCAGGCAAGACTCAATTACTAGAAGGGAGCACAGGAGACCTGGGTTGGGAGGGGATGGATGTCCAAGCCACTAGTGGGGCCAAGATGATCCCCTGGGCAATGAGGGTGCCTGAGTCCTCAGAAAGCCAACAGCCTCCATGTGGACAGCTCGTGGGGCAATAGATTCAATATGCTAATTTAAAGACTTATCATTTAGATGCTTACCAATATTTCTTTAGTTTCCTCTATAAATTTTATTGTGTCTTTCTTCACAAGACCATGTGAAATGCCTTATATCCCCCAGACCCTCTCATGATTAAGTAACCGCTGGGCATTTAATACCCACCTGTGAATGTCATCTCTTGCATGGATTTTAGATCCAGTCACCAAATATTCTATCAGTTCTATACTTAATCTCTCCCAGGTAAACAAATGGTGGCAGCAAAAATGTGCTTCCCTTTGTGACAGTTCCTACAGGACTGAATTGCACTGAACCTACATGGGCCCTGTGCCCATCCCTGAGCCACACGCTGTGGCTTTGGCAATGAAGGTGAATCCAGTGCTGCCCCTGCAGATCTGTGTAGAATAAAGGACAGAGATGGAGAGCAAAACTCCCAATTCTGCCCCACAGAGGGATACTGGCTTCAGGGTCCCGAACAGGCACAAGGGCCTGGTGGGTGGGGCTAGGCCTGTGCCATCCTGGTGTGGTTTCAGCAGCCCCCAATGAGCTCAGCCTGCGCTGGCTACAACCAGCCCAGCAGTGTCCTCGGATGCAGCCTCTGCTCACTGAAGGCCCAGAGGGAGCCAGCCAAGGTGAAAAGCTCTCAGGCCAGTGCCTTGGGCCACCTCTTTGACCAAGGCCTGAGGACCCAAATGGGCCATCAGCTCACTCCCAACCAGCCAGGAGGGCTGACCACTGCTGACAGTCAAGAGTAAATGGACCTTCCCAACCCAAAGAGAAGAAAACACTGCAATTCAGGGAGTTTTGGTGAAATGGTAGGAAAAGGTCATGGAGGAATAAATCATGGAGATTAAAAGAATGCCCAGCTCTATGGCAGTTGAATCTGTGCTGCAGCCCCCTGGTTTTCTCTTTAATCATCAGTCTCTAATTCTGGTACATAAAATTACAAGCTTATTGATAATGATTAGTGATTTACTGGAGAAATCCCAGCCCTAATTAAGAGCTGAAGCTGACACGGCTTTTCAAATTCCTACCAAGGTCCAGCAAGGAATTACCTATTTCTGAGGAGCAAATAACAGTAGTGGGCACAGGGGGTGCCTGGACTACCTTATGAACACGGGCTTGGCTGAATTAATATGTATAGAGGGTTGCTCTGTGTGTTTGCAATTTGCTGGAAATTGGGGCACAGACATGCACTGGGGAGAGAGCCATGCTGGTCCCTGAACATGCAACTGCTCCCTCAGGGAAAAAGCAGCAGACAGCAGTGCTCCTGGTGGCTGCCCAGGGTCAGGGGTCAAGGTCAGCGTGCAGTCAGAGTCTCAGTATTTGATGAGCATCAAAGCTCAGTCTTTGGTCAGGGTATGAGGCCAGTACGTGTCCAGTGGGAGGTGAGTACATGTGCCCAGGGTTGGAATCAAATTGTTCTGTGCCTGGGGCAAGAGAACAAGGCTCTGCCTGTTATCACCTGTATCGATGCCTCCCTGCCATGCTCCCAGGCAGAGTCTCTTTTCCTGTGTGTTTTCCTCTGACTCCAGATATAAAGAAGTCTGAGACTGACCTCACCGCCTTTGACTGTACAAAGGAAACTCTTATGGGACTTTGAGGCAGAGGCTTAAACCACCTGAGAGCTATGGTGTCCTTGGGGTGTGTCACACATCCTGCTGTGGTTACCAGGGAGTGGCAGGGGGCAGATTGTGTGGTTCACTCTCGGGAGCACCTCCTCCCGGGCCCTGCATCCAGTCACAGAAGTCTGCAGCCAGCAGGATGATGGATTTTGGCCACACCAGCCCAGGGAGGCCTTCCCAACATGTTCCAGGACCCCTGTGATTTCAACCACACTGGAAGCTTGGGAAGGAGTTAGTGTTTTGCTCAGCACTGGCACACAGTTTCTGTGAGTCCTGCCCAGTGATGCCTTCATCCTGTCCTCCCAGTTGGTGAATGACCCTCCCAGTTTGCCCAGCACTAGCTGGTTTCCCGGGATGTGGGATCTTTATTGCTAGCACTGGAGGGGTCCCAGCCAAATTGGGAGATTTAGGTACCCTGGATTCCTGAGAATGTTGGTTCCTCGTGTCTCTGAAAACCAGGACTCACCTGAAACTCCCAGCCCCCAGCTACAGACCAGGGGACAGAGAAACCAGCCAAGCAGAATGTTCACATTTGGGGAGAGGGAAGATAGAGGGACAAGAATCAGAATTTAGGTGGTTGAGGTGTAGCAGGGTGGTCTCCAGGGAAGGGGGAGGTTCCAGGTTTCCTGCCCCACCCAAGGGAGGGTGGAGCTGAGCAGAGAGAGAGAAGCTGCAGGGGAGACTGAGGAAGGAAGGAAGCAGGATGGAGATCCAGAAGGAGACCTGGAGGAGGCACATGGAGCCGAGAGACACGTGAAGAAACTGCGCTTGCCATTTGGTCATGGCCTGGGTGACACAGATGTGGGTGAGAGACCCATGGGGAGGTGACAATGGCAGTTTTTGTCTTGATTTTGATTTTTCTCTTTTCCTTCCAGACTTGTCTGGTGGTTTCTGATCCTTTTCTGTGGGTCTCCATTGGAAGATGCTTTAGACTTGTGAAAGGCTTTGGGGCCTTGTTCTGGGCCAGTCCTGCTTGGGTGGACTTTTACCCATGAGGGGATGGGTAACTTTGGGTGCTTGATTTAGAAACTGTATTCTTTGCCTTTCCTGTATTGTTCACTAATTGTATTAAAGTCCTGTCTCATTAAAGTCTCATTTGTTTTGTGTTGATGCGGCTGATGGCGGAACCTATTTAGAGCAGGCAGGTTTGTGGGGACTATGGTGGCCCTCTCCCTACCCTGTAACAGATTTGACTCCCAACATTGTTATAGAGCAACCCTGATATTAAACGGGTTCCTGGCTGTGGGTCCTCACCCGTGCGCTTTAAAGGGACTTATGAATACTCTACTACAGACACACGCAAAAGGGTTAATAAAAGGTTTATTTACAAGAGAAAAAGAAATAAGGAAAATATACAACTCAGGGAGAAAATAGGGAAATAAAGTCTTTAATGCGTCCTACCCGATCCGACGACCTGGAAACCCAAAGTCACTCTCAGAGCTGGCCGGACGCTGCTAGCTGGCGGAGAGCCAAAATGGAGAGCCCCCCAAAGCCCACGTGTCTGCCTTTTGTATCCACCTGGCTGCTTAACCCCACCCTCAGGTCCCAGCCACCTTCCCTTTGGTGGTGATGGGATTTGGAGTTCCCAGTGTCTTTGGCTTTGACCTGGGGTGGGGGTGGAGTCCACAAAGCCTATATGGAATTTGCTTTGGGACATCCTTTTCCCCCTAACAACATTTAGGGGGATTTGCTGTTGAAAAACTGGCTTGGACTTTGTGAAGATTCTTTTTGTCTATGTGTAATTTTTTTTGTAGTGACTTGCTAAGAGATTTGATTTTGTGGAAATTGTTCTGTGCAACAGTTTTACTCAAAAGATTAGGTACATAGGGCAAGTTAGGGTAATTAGGCAGTTTTAGGGACAGTGCAGGAGGGGACCTCTGAAGAGTTTAGGAAGGCTTCAGAGATAAGGACAACTAGAGGAATGTAACGAATTCCACTGAGAATAATAAACATCCCAGGACCAAGGACAACATCCCAGGACCAAGGACCACATTGTTAACGCTGGCCTTGGTTTCCCTCAGGTGATAAAGGGAGGTGAAGTTTAGGGAAATGGAGAGTGGTTTAATTTACGGACAAATGAGGAGGGCAGCAGACTCATGTCTGGTAGCCCACCGTCCTCCTCTTTGTCAGAGTGCAGGGATATTTATGCAAGGGGGGGATGGGAAGGGGTCAGCACTGAGACAGGTGTGCACCAGCCTGTTTTTCTTCAATAGCTGATGTTTTACTTTCTCTTCCCAAAAATGCCGGGGTGCTCATCTGGGAGAAAGGGCCATAAAGATAAATCTATCAAACAAGGGAGAAGATGCAAAAATGGGGAGAGATGCACCTGTTAGATAAGGAATGTGAAGATCCCCTGCTCAGTAGCAGCTTAAGTGAGACAGCCGAGAACTAACCAATCACAAAGAGACTGGTGGAGCTTTAGAATAATGAGGGAAAGAAGGTCTATATTCCCTGAGACACGACTCCACTTGGGCTTCCTTGCACCTCCCTGGCCTGGTTTCATGACCTGGGAGTCCCACTTTATTTCTGTTCCTTTTCTCCTCAATAAACTTTTTCTTTCTTTAAACAAACCTGCCTCTTCTCGCTTGCTTGCCTGAGAGTCTGCGAAGTTCCTGCTGGTGTTATAGGACAGCCCCGATATTGAACGGGTTCCTGGCTGTGGGTCCTCACCCACGCGCTTAAAAGGGACTTATGAATACTCCACTACAGGCACACACAAAAGGTTAATAAAAGGTTTATTTACAAGGGAAAAATAAATAAGGAAAATGTACAACTCAGGGAGAAAATAGGGAAATAAAGTCTTTAATGCGTCCTACACGATCCTCCTACCTGGAAACCCAAAGTCACTCTCAGAGCTGGCCGGACGCTGCTAGCTGGTGGAGAGCCAAAATGGGGGACCCCTCCAAAGCCCACGTGTCTGGCTTTATACCAACTTAGCTGCTTAACCCCACCCTCAGGTCCCAGCCACCTTCCCTTTGGTGGTGATGGGATTTGGAGTTCCCAGTGTCTTTGGCTTTGGCCTGGGGTGGGGGTGGAGTCCACAAAGCCTGTATGGAATTAGCTTTAGGACATCCTTTTCCCCCTAACACTGGGGCTTCGTGAGACACCAACCCATGGTAGTCTAGTGACTGGGACTCGGTGCTGCCCCTGCAGCCTGGGATCTGTTCCTGGCTGGGAGACTAGGCCTGACAATTCTGGTATCAGTAGGTTGGGACATGTAGCCAGATCAAAGATAGCATCTGAGGCCACTTGGCGGGCTCTTGTAAAACTCAGAGGTTCTTGTTGCTAGAACTTTGGGCTTTTTTTCTTTTTGTGATCTCTGCTGTCTCATTAGCATTTCTAAAGGCAATAATGATTCTAAAGTAATATGTTGCTTTTTCTTTGACTACTTCCTGACCTCTGCCAGAGGGGTTTTGCAAGCCAACTGTGGAGTGGTGTTTAAATTAGCAAATGTATGCCTGGGTGTTAAGGAAAGAGTAGCCTTAAGCAGTAACTGGTAATTGCTGGTAGCCTTGATGGATTCTTGGAGATAACCTCAATTTTTGCAAAGTCTGGATCAGAAAATTAAAAAGATTTTGTCTGAGTCTGAAAGGATTTGCTGCTGTGAATTTTGTCTATGCAATTTGTTTTGGGCATGTTTGCCATTTGAATTCTGGATTTAATTGCTGGTGTAAGACAAGGTTCTAAGTTTCTGCTTCCTACTGAGGAAGGTCTGTTGTGGAAAGCACTCTTTATGGTGCATCTTGTAACTGTACCAGGTTTTCATACCTGTGTTGTTACTGTCCCTCCCTAGTGTGGGGGAGGTGTAATCTGTGCTTTGATGTTGAATCTGCTCTTTCAGCTTCTGTCCGAGAGTGGCTAACAGAAGTAAGGAGATGACTCCTTTTAATTGCTGATATTTTGATTTTGCTCTTTCAGGTTCAGTTCGAGGAAACCCAAGGAGTGCCTGCTTGGTGCCTAACAAGAGATGACTCCTTTTGCTTAAAAGTTAACTGTTGATTTTGCTCTTTCAGCTGCTGTACAGGATACCCCAGGGTTGGCTTATAATAAAAAGTCTCGAATAGTGAAAACCCTGAAGTGATAAACAAGGTCATGTAACTCTTGTGATTAATAAAACTTTTTCTTCCTATTTCCAAAGTTTTAGGTTTGTAGGATGACAACAGGAACCTGTGATTTCTGCCATCAACACTCCACATTTTTTTGAACTTTGACATTTTTTTATGAGCCTATGGAGTAAAACTGTAGTTACATAACATATTCCACATGGCATAACTTAAAAAAACTGTCTTTGTCTATATGTTGTATGTCTGTATGTCCTTGTGTCTAACTGTCTTGGCTTCTAGAGGTTGAACAATTGGCATACATGGTGCCTATAGACATTGAAAAAAAAGAGTCTCCAGTTATGGAAAAAAAAAAAAACACTAAAGGTTATGGTTTGATTGTCAACATTGTACTACTGAACTAGCCGGTGCCTTCATAGAGATTGAATATTGTTGTTTCTGTTATTTTTCTGATATTTATGGCAAAGCTTCCCAGAAATCTAAATTCAAGCACAAATTTGGTAGCCTGTCATTTGGCAGATGCAAGGAAGTTTTGTGGAACCTCAGTAGAGCTCCTGAGACACTCCACAAAGTTTCTCCCTTTCCTCCTGGCAAAGGCATTAGATGAATTTGTTCTATTTGGCTTACCTAGTAGAGTAAACTAGACCCGAAGCATTGTCACTTGGGAAAAGGGGTAACACCTTGACATGATATATGTTTAAATTGTCAATGGTAATTGTCGCCTTGTAATATTGTATACTTCAATTGTTTATCGACAGAAATTGTTTCTGGAGAAAATAGGGTGAAAAGGCCTCAACAGATTCCTGTTGATGGAACTGTTGAGAGTAAAC
The DNA here is from genome assembly GCF_014898055.3 of Talpa occidentalis. Lineage (NCBI taxonomy): Eukaryota > Metazoa > Chordata > Mammalia > Eulipotyphla > Talpidae > Talpa > Talpa occidentalis. The sequence goes on from NW_023605083.1 coordinate 89,611,206, forward strand.
ATTTCCTACAAAGGACTGAATAGACCTGGAGATTCACCAGATTTTTACTAAGTTTTAACATAATACTGATAATTTCCTTTTTTTGGATTTTGTTCTGAATCCACAAAAATTTTCTTGTTTCGATTGACCAGTACCTGCAGCAATGTTGAAATTTTTTCTTTTTTCAGCAGAGCTAGCTTGTGTTCACATTTTCTTTCCCCTTGATACCAACACAGCATAAAAATAGTGGTAGTAATTTTTTTTTTTTAACTACTTATCTCAGAGTCTGTTTTTGCATAACTTCCATAGGGATTTTGCCTGCTTAAAGTAAAAAATTGAACATGGGTTTCATTGTGTGGCTTTGAGTAGAGTTCTTCCAGGAAGTTGAAACAGAGCTGAACCAAGAAGAGGAGAAACTGTTGCTTTGTTCGGGGTGTTCCAGAGACCTCCAAAGAAGGTGAGGAAGCTTGCCTCCATTGGCATGACTGGACAACCTGGCAAACAAAAAAGTCCGGGTACCCTCGAGAAGAGGAAAGCCCAGGTGGAGTCTGATGAGACCAACCTTGTTCTTGAAGCCTATGTGGACCAGATGTCAAGAGTTTGCTCTGATCCTATATGGAGTATTCCAACAAAGCAGCTAAAATTGTTGTTTAGTTATTCTGCCCTATGATTGTATGCAAAAATAGGTAATATGGTTTAAAAGGAGATTTAGTTTGCAAACTTTTGCTATGCTGTTGAAACAATTTGGGCTCAAGGTTGAGAGAATTTGTTTTTTACATAAGTTGAACCAATTTTAAGATTTTTTTCCTGTGATTTTGATATTTTTGCTGTCTTATTTTGGCTAATGCCCCCAGATGTTTTTTGTTTGTTTGCTCGTTTTTGTTTTTTGGCTTAGACGGATGAACTGTTTTTCCAGGAATGGAGGACTTTTGCTTTCCACAATGGACAATACCTGGAAAGACTGGTTTTCTTTCACACTGGAACCCTGAAAAATTTTCATCTGAGACTGTATCCCCGAATCCATATATTTGATCTTCATCACCATGGAAATGGTGGCAAAAAATGAAAAGGGGGAATTGTTAAGGGGAAAGGATGTCCTAAGCTAATTCCATACAGGCTTTGTGGACTCCACCCCCACTCCAGACCAAAGCCATCAAGACACTGGAAATGACAAATCCCATCATCACCACAGTGAGGGTTGCTGGGACCTGAGGGTGGAGTTAAGCAGCCAGGTTTGGTATAAACCAGACACATGGGCCTTGGGGGGCTCCTCTTGGCTTCACAGCTCTTGACTGTCTGCCAGCTCTCAGCGTGCCATTGGGTTTCCAGGTCAGTGGAACAGGTAGGATGAATTTAAGAATTGATCTCCCCCTTTTCTCCCTGAGTTGTACATTTCCTCATTTCCCTTTCCCTTGTAAATAAACCTTTTATTAACCTTTGTGTGTGCCTGCAGTGGAGTATTAATAAGTCCCTTTTAAGTGCCCGGGTGAGGACCCACAGTCAGGCAACCTGTTTCATATCAGGTTTGCCCTCTAACAATACCAGCTTTTCCAGTTGAGAAGAGCTGTCATACCCATTCATATCTTTGGTCCCCAACTTAGGCAGAGTAAGAGCTACTGGGCCTGAGAGGTTGGAGGCACTGTGCAATGTGGGATATGGCTCTCAGAGGCAGGGGTAGGTGAACAGGTGACTGCTTGGTCCTGAGGAGTGGTGTCTGTGGGTCTGCTACTCCTAAGCAGATCGTTTGGCCACTATTTTGTCACCTATAGTTCTAAGCAAGGTCAAGATGGCCCAGTCAGTTAGGTACAGAGCCCAACCCTTCAAGGTGCCCTTCAAATCAAACAAGAGCACACAGCTGGATCACGCTGGGAAGGCTATGCATCATGAGGTATGACCTGGAACACCCGGGAGGCTGAGGACAGATGTATGACAAGAGACCCCAGAGGCCGATCAGTGGAAGGCCTTGTTGATAAGATTAAAACCATGGCTGGGGGATTAGGGTGTGATCTCAATGACAACACCTAGTCATCAAGCAGATGAGCATTGCCTGGAGGGCAGACTCACAATCCCTGATCTTCTACATTTCTCCCCTTTCTTTAATCTCCTTCCCATTTCCTTTTGCTCCTCCCCCTTACAACCCATGCTGTAAATCAATAAAAAGGCCAGGATCTTGCTCTTCAGCAGCATCCTGCATTATGTAGCCTGCTCCATGACTCCCATTTCTTTATCAGTGTGGTGTTGCCCGACACAACAATGTCCACATCTTCAGTATTGGCTTCAGTGGCAGGTGCTGAGGCACTGCCTGTTAAACTGTGAGTGGCTGTAGACCCCTTGGGGGGTAGGCTGCTTCAGTGGCAGGCGCTGAGGCACTGCCTGTTAAACTGTGAGTGGCTGTAGACCCCGTGGGGGGTAGGCTGGAGTAAACAGGAGCCTGGGGTACAGGGGCTTCTTCTGTTTGTCACGGGGTGTCCCAGATTTGGGAGGGGAGGTACGCCAGCGGGAAGCAGACCACCTTGGTGGGCTTCCTCAGGGCAGGTGTCACCAATAAAGCTCTGACCATAAATGGTGTCTTTCAATATGCTTTATTCACACAAGTCGCACACAATCAAACACCATGCCTAACACTACCCTATTGCTGTGTCCCTCAAGTGATCACTTATGGCAAAGTCTCTGTAGTCCCCAGGGAAGCGTGTCTGTGGCTCGGCAGCTCGTGTTCAGTCTCTTGAACTCGGTGGCTCGAATCCCATCTCAGCTCCACAGGGACGCTCTGCGGCTGCAGCCCCAGAACCATGTTCGAGTCTTCTCCAGAGGATCTCGAAGGGGTGAGGCGGCTCTCAGTCCCACAGTAGAACAGGCTGACCTTGAGCTCACCTCCAAGCCCAAGTGCTTTGTGATCACTCGGTTTACATCCTTTCCCTGAGCTAGGTTACATTATTTTTTTTTCTCAATATACTTTCAATAACGTATTTACATCCTATAATATATGTACATAAATATTTACATCTTACTTTCACCAAAATATTTTTTTCACTGCAAATTAAATCAAAACAAAATAAAAATATTTGCTTTCACTCATCCTCGGACAGCTGGTGTCTGGTAAGAAAATGTTCCATGACATTATGATCTACCAGCGCCCGCTTGGTGCAGTCTTTGTCTGTGATAAGCTGGTATCCTATAGGGATGTACTAGATTTTTGCAGCTGACATGCTTTCTGCAGGCGGTGTGGGGGGTAACTGGATGATTCCAATACAGGGGGCCCCCCAGCCCACCTGACTGTGCTGCAGACCTGAATATCACCGCCAGCGACGGGGAAGTTGTGTCCATGGCACTGACGTTGTTATCTGACACAGCTGGTGCAGCTGGAACAGCTGGTGCAGGTCGCTGGGCTTTAATGGTGGGAGGGGCAGCCAGAGGCCTGGTGGGCTGGCCAGCCGAGGTCAGGGCCTGGGTAGGAGGGGCTGGGGCAGGGGAAGCGAGGACACTGGGAAGGGGAGAATCTACACACATAGGGGTTGGGGATTGGTTTTTAGAGACGGGGGGCTGGAGAGAGGTTGAGGGAGTGGCGGGCTGGACAGCGGAAACAAGGGCCTGGGTAGGAGGGGCTGGGGCAGGGAAGCGAGGACACTGGGAAGGGGAGAATCTACACACATAGGGGTTGGGGATTGGTTTTTAGAGACGGGGGGCTGGAGAGAGGTTGAGGGAGTGGCGGGCTGGACAGCGGAAACAAGAGCCTGGGTAGGAGGGGCTGGGGCAGGGGAAGCGAGGACACTGGGAAGGGGAGAATCTACACACATAGGGGTTGGGGATTGGTTTTTAGAGACGGGGGGCTGGAGAGAGGTTGAGGGAGTGGCGGGCTGGACAGCGGAAACAAGGGCCTGGGTAGGAGGGGCTGGGGCAGGGGAAGCTAGGACACTGGGAAGGGGAGAATCTACACACATAGGGGTTGGGGATTGGTTTTTAGAGACGGGGGGCTGGAGAGAGGTTGGGGGGCTCAGGGGCATGCGGGTGTGTGATATACGCGATGTCGTCACGATGATGGAATCTGTATGAACCAGAGGGATCTTCCACACTGGATGACAGCTGATGGGAATACGGCTGTCAATAGCCACACGAGGTGAATGAAGGATCATGCGGCCTCCTTCTCTATCAAGATTTGCTGCCTGCGGTGGATAAGCTGGAACAATCCGGACAAATTGAGGGGCACGAGGGTCAGTTTCACCCAGTTTCACAGGGCTCTCCTCTGTGTCCACCGCAAGATAGGGGAGCTTAGAGGGTGGGGGCAGCTCACCTCTCTCCCACGGAAGACTTGGCCTGGGCAGTGGCATGGGCCTTTTGTGCTTGCAGGCCCTTGAGCGGCCAGAGTCCGGTGGAGTGGAACTCAACTGGCTCGAGGACTTTTTGCCCTTCACGTGTTGCGATGTTGATGAGACTGGTGGATGGTCTTCAGCCTTTACGTCTCGAGATGTTGATGAGACTGGTGGATGGTCTTCAGCCTTTACGTCTCGAGATGTTGATGAGACTGGTGGATGGTCTTCAGCCTTTACGTCTCGAGATGTTGATGAGACTGGTGGATGGTCTTCAGCCAGCTCTTCCGGTGGCGGGAAGCCACCTGGGGCTGGCCCACAGGATGTGGCTGCCCCCTCCTCTGGCCTCTTCGGAGGCACAGCCTCCCCTGCGAGGTCTCCCGGGGAGCTGGGGGCAGGCATCGCAGAGGCCTCACTGGACGGTTCTCCGGGTGGTGTGGACACGTCCTCCTCCTCTGCGATGTTCGGTGGTTCTTCCACCTTCACCTCCGTATCCTCCCGGGCAGGTCTTGGGCACGGGTGACAGGAGGAGTCTCCTCTCTTCCACTCAGGGTCTAGTTTGAATGGTAAGGAGGAGAGATGACATTTGCCACGAATGGCAGGAATAATTCTGGCTCTACAGCGCCCAAATGTCATTGAATTGCGAGCCGAGAGCACAGGCTTCTTGGGGGGGTTCCCCCATGATGCGGGGGGGAGCCTCCCCACACCGGAGCACAGGGCAGGCGTGATGGTGCATCGCCTTGGGGGCGCGATGTTGACGCCGGGTGGTGATGGCGAGCGCTGCCGGTGGAAGCTCCTGGGAGCCGGCGGGCTGGCAGGGGCCGGAGCGGCTGGGGGCACCCGGCCAGGCCCAGCGGGGTGGACACGAGGTTGTCCAGGCGGGCGCCGGCCAATGAGAGGCCTGCCGCGGTGGAGTTGCTGCAGGCGGTGGCAGAGACACCGATATTTACTCAGTAGATTGCCCATTGCGGGCGGAAAGTGCGCCAACGACCGCGAACTGATCGGGAAGCGGGGAGAGCAGTCCCTGGGCTTCCTTCTCCTCCGGGGATCTAGCGCGCACTGGCCGCCTCGGGGACTGTGACGGTCCTTGGGACGTCACAGAGGAGGGCAGGGGGCTGACGCGAGCCGGCGGCCACGTCATCCAGCCAAGGGCAAGACCCCATCGTCCTGTCTCTTCTCCGACCGTCCCAGCAGATGCAGGTGTGGGCATCAGATGGGTCACTCTGTGGGGGCTCCTGGGACCCCAGAGATCCCATCTGCCAGAGCTCTCCCCCGCTGGACGGGGTTTAGCATTCCGCGTCTGGGTTGCTTAGGGGGCCCTCGTGCTCCGCTCCTCTCCCCCATCACCGGTCCCTAAGGACTGAGCCTGCAGAAAGTGAGGGAACACCCCCCCACTCCCCTCAAGCACTGCCCCATTCTTTTCAGCAACCCCCTACCCCTCCCACCACCATCCTGCCCAATATCTCTGCACCACCGCCCTCTCCATGGCCACTCAGGCGCCCTCATCACCAGGTTTCCCAGGGTGGGCTGTGGCCGTGCTGTCACCTGGTGGCCTGCGGTGCCCCAGGACTGGACCTGCACCATCTCCCTTCCCCGCGGGTGTGTCCTCTCGCCTCCTTTACATACATTTCATAAAACAACATTTAAATTTTGGACCTTCCTTAGGTCACACAGGTACTAGTGGCTCAACCAAGATTTGAACCTAGCTTGTGGGATTCCAGAGTTCCTGCTCTGGACTGTGGTCCCTCTTTATGGCATCATGAGTTACCTACCATTTTTGCAGTAGTTTTTAGGGTATTTATACCTGCCATAAACAGAGCATGTGCACGCCCAGTCTACCACAGTGACCACTGTCCACACCATGCTCTAGTTTCAGCAGTCTCAGGCCAGGGGTCACCATTGTCAATGCAACACCATTCCACAGTTCTCTAATTGAGCCTAGCAGCCTGATTTTGGTCCAGTTTGAAAAGCTTCAATATGTAAAGATTATATTCTAGATAAATGGTGGGCTATCATGAAAGCAATTCACCCAATGGATTCTACCATACGGATTAGAGGCCAGTTTCTCTGGTTTTCCATGTATTTCTAGGTATTCATGCCTAGAAAGCAAATACATCATTTACTATAAATTAATAATGGAGCAAAATATTGGATTAAAATAATCTAACACAGTTTGGTCACTAGAAGCACACAAGCTGGCGTGCACTACATGTTTTTGGCACTTAAATGTGACCCTAGAGAATCTTATGCCCAATAGAGGAGACATATTCAAGGCACAGGCAAGAGAGCAAGCAAAACTATGCATAGGCCAGGATTTCTATAACCTACCTATCTTAAAAAAAAAAAAAGTTTATTTGCATTGTTTTTCTCTCTCAGGGCTGTTGCATGTTAGCTATATGGCATGCTGACACTTTAGAACCAAGTGATACAGTAATCAATAAAAATATATGAATTTCCAGTTAAAATTTTTATTTAATGTTGGACATAATTAATATTTCAAAATTGGTTTTCTTCTTTTCTCATGAGATGATTTTTCATAGCATATCAGAGTAAATTTGGACTTCCATCACCCAACAAACTTTGAGATTGGTGAAGATATAAAAGGTTTTGCTCACATCCAAACTTTTGTAAAAATGAGAAATAGAAGCCCTTTTCGACCTCTCCAGAAGCAGAAATGATTTCCATTTATAGCATTTAACATCATTCCTTGCTGTGATTGGAGGGGAATTCAACAAGGCACAATCGATGCTCCTGTTTGTTTGAACAAAAGGTGCCAGCCAGTACACATTTTGGCCAAAGAATTCCTCAGGAATTCTGAAAAAGATAGCCACATCTTGAACTTACTTGAAAACATTAAATTATAGTCATTTTACTTGCTTTTTTTCCCAAAGAGGAAAAAATTCATTTGACTGTGATGAGTGTTAGAGGGAAAGGATGTCCTGAGCTAATTCCATACAGGCTTTGTGGCCTCCACCCCAACTCCAGATCAAAGCCATCAAGATACTGGAAATGACAAATCCCATCATCACCAAAGGGAGGGTTGCTGGGACCTGAGGGTGGAGTCAAGCTGCCAGGTTTGATATAAAACCAGACACGTGGGCCTTGGGGCCCTCTCTTGACTTCAAAGCTCTTAGCTCTTCACCAGCTGTCAGTGTGCCATTGGGATACCAGGTTGGCGAAACGGGTAGGACATATTTAAGAATTTGTCTCCCTCTTTTCTCCCTGAGTTGTACATTTCCTCATTTCCCCTTTCCTTGTACATAAACCTTTTATTAACCCTTGTGTGTGCCTGCAGTTGAGTATTAATAAGTCCCTCTTAAGGGCCCGGGTGAGGACCCACAGTCAGGCAACCCATTTTATATCGGGGTTGCCCTGTAACAGTAGGACATTGCCCCCCAGACCGCCAGCCCAGAACCTCGGCAGTAGCAGGTCTCTGCATGTCTTACTTGGTCCAGTGGCAGCAGGACTTGGGGAGACTGTGCAGAGGACCACAGTTTCTGATGGTCAGGGCTTGCTGCACCCCACCTGCTCCTACAGCTGCAGCTCCTCCTCCCACCATCTGTTGGTAACTGGACCTTCTCCGTCCTCTACCCTGTTAGTTAAAATAGATCTTTTTCTTTTGCGTCTCCAAAAGCACTTTTGTTTGCATGATGTGGCCACTAGTGTCTAAGACCCAGACCTGGTGAAAGGTTCTGACCTGGTGTCCATTTTCTTAGACTTTTTCCCAGTAACAATTGAGACTTTAGAGACTGCGTGTTTCTCTGAATACAGCCAAAGCCTCCATAAAACCTTGATATTTGCTGGGGTGGTGTGGTGTCTTGAGGTTGCCCAAGGTAAAGCCTCGTAAGTAAGTTTCCTTGTTCATTAAAATAGCCACCTACCGGGCCTGCCCGGTGGCGCAGCGGTTGAGCGCTGGGTTGCGAAGCTGCCCGCAGCCTCTGCAGCACCGGTTCGATCCCCGGCTACTCCCTGGCTGCTGGGCGAGAGTTCCACATGGCACGCAGACCTCTCCTACCGCCCGCTGCTCCCCTCAGCAGTGTACTTTGGTCCTCCTGCCTGTTCCGCACCCTGCTTTGGCTCTGGTGAATTCTCTCACCCTCCAGCGCTTCTGACTGTACCCAGTGCTTGTATAAATAAATAAATAAATCTTAAAAAAAAAAAAATAGCCACCTACTCTGGAACGCCTGCCTCTTTCTTTGTTTTCACCTTGCTCTCTGCATACCAGGCCCAGTACAGATTATATCAGGGAGATTATCCTGGGTGTACTCCAACTGTTACAGGGCAACCCCGATATAAAACAGGTTGCCTGACTGTGGGTCCTCGCCCCCGCGCTTAAAAGGGACTTATTAATACTCCACTGCAGGCACACACAAAAGATTAATAAAAGGTTTATTTACAAGGAAAGGGGAAATGAGGAAATGTACAACTCAGGGAGAAAAGTGGGAGATAAATTCTTAAATGCATCCTACCCATTCGCTGACCTGGAATCCTATTGGCACACTGACAGCTGGTGAAGAGCCAAAAGCTGGAAGGCCAAGAGAACCCAGGCCCACATGTCTGGTTTTATACCAAACCTGGCAGCTTGACTCCACCCTCAGGTTCCAGCGACCCTCCCCATGGTGATGATGGGATTTGTCATTTCCAGTGTCTTGATGGCTTTGGTCTGGAGTGGGGGTGGAGTCCACAAAGCCTGTGTGGAATTAGTTCAGGTCATCCTTTCCCCCTAACAATTCCCCCTTTCACTTTTTGCCACCATTTCCACAGTGATGAAGATCAAATATATGGATGCTGGGATGCAGTCTCAGATGAAAATTTTTCAGGGTTCCAATGTGAAAGAAAACCAGTCTCTCCAGGTATTGTCCATTGAGGAATGTGAAAGTCCTCCATTCCTGGAAAAACAGTTCATCAGTCCAAGCCAAAAAAAAACCCAAAAAACAAAAAACATCTGGAAGCATTTTCACTTGGGAAAACGGGTAACACCTTGACCGGATATGTATGTAAATTGTCAATGGTGATAGTTGCCTTGTAATATTGTATACTTCAATTGTTTGATAGCTACAGAAATTGTTTCTGTAAAAAAATACACTTGGTCTCAACATATTCTTATAGATGGAACTTTTTATGGGTTAAAAAATTTTTACTACAAAGGACTGAATAGACTGTTGGAGATAAACTTGATTTTTATTAAGTTTTGACGTAATACTGGAAATTTTGTTGCATTTTGTTCTAATTCAACAGAGTTTTCTTGTCTTGACTGACCAGGATCTGCACCAATGTTAAATTACGTTTTTTTCTTTTTTCAGCAGCTTAACTTGTGTTTGTGTTTTCTTTCCCCTTGATACCAACACAGCATAAAACTATTGGTAGCAATCTTTTACTGCTTATCACAGAGTCTATTTTTCCATAACTTCCATAGGGATTTTGTTTGCTTAAACAAACAAAAAAATTGGACATGAGTTTCATTGTGTGGCTTTGAGTGGAGTTCTTCCAGGAAGTTGAAACAGAGCTGAACCAAGAAGAGGAGAAACTGTTGCTTTGCTCTTAGGGTTCCAGAGACCTCCAAAGAAGGTGAGGAAGCTTGCCTCCATTGGCAGGACTGAACAACCTGGCAAACGAAAAAGTCCTGGTACCCTCGAGAAGAGGAAAGCCCAGGTGGAGTCTGGTGAGACAAACTTTGTTCTTGAAGCCTATGTGGACCAGATGTCAAGAGTTTGCTCTGATCCTATGTGGAGTATTCCAACAAAGCAGCTAAAATTGCTGTTTAGTTATTCTGCCCTGTGATTGTATGCAAAAATAAATAATACGGTTTAAAAGTAATATTAGTTTGCAAACTTTTGCTATACTGTTGAAACAATTTGGGATCAAGGTTGAAAGAAGTTTTTTTTTTTTTTTTAACATATGTTTAACCAATTTTAAGTTGTTTTTTTTTTTTTTTTTTTTCCCTGTGATTTTGATATATTTGTTGTCTTGTTTTGGCTAATGCCTCCAGATTTGTTTTTTTTTTTTTTCCTTTTGGCTTGGATAATGGACTATTTTCCAGTAATGAAAAATGCCATACTGGACATTGTTGGACAATTCTGCTGCTAATTGTTGCTTCTCTTACATACATTGTAACCCCGAAAAAAGACTGTCTCTTAAGACGACACCCTGAGATCTGTTCCACCATAGCTATGGTGAAATAAAAATTAAAAGGGGGGATTGTAGCAGGGTAGTTCCCAGGGAAAGGGGAGGTTCCAGGTTTCCTGCCCCACCCAAGGGAGGGTGGAGCTGAGCAGAGTGAGAGAGAAGCTGCAGAGGAGACCGAGGAAGGAAGGAAGCAGGATGGAGAGCCAGCAGGAGCCCTGGAGGAGGTACATGGAACGGAGAGACATGTGAAGAAACAACGCTTGCCTTTTGGTCGTGGATGAGAGACCCGTGGGGAGGTGATAATGGCAGTTTTTGTCTTGATTTTGATTTTTCTCTTTTCCTTCCAGACTTGTCTAGTGGTTTCTGATCCTTTTCTGTGGGTCCCACTAGAAGATGCTTTAGACTTGTGACAGGCTTTGGGGTCTTGTTCTGGGCCAGTCCTGCTTGGGTGGACTTTTACCCATGAGGGGACGGGTAACTTTGGGTGCTTGATTTAGAAACTATATTCTTTGCCTTTCCTGTATTGTTTTCTAATTGTATTAAAGTTCTTTCCCATTAAAGATGGCAGAACCTATTTAGAGCAGGCAGGTGTGTGGGGTTTAAGGTATCCCTCTCCCTACCCTCTAACAGATTGTTTGTAAACTACCAGGTAAGTTTGCAGGCAGTCTTACAGTTGGACCCAGGGGATAGCTAGAGTTTTTCTCAACTTGATTTTTATTTGAGAATGACTTTCATTTGAAACATGATTGATCTGAGCAATACCAGCAATACCAGCTCAGCTATAATTCTGATAATGTTGGCATTCTCTCAGGAAACTGGTATTCTCTCCCTGATAAAAGCAGTAAGCAACAATAATTGTTGCTGTTATTCTAAAGAGTTAAAATGTCTTGAAAGCTTTCTAGCTGCTGCCCTTGTCAGTTCAGGCTTCCATAGCAAAATACTCATAGACTGGGCACTTTAAAAAGCAGGAATTCATGGGTCTTCCCAGTGGCACAGGGGTTAAGATGCAGCCTCTGCAGCTGTCTGCAGCCTCTACAGCACAAGTTCAATCTCCGGCTGGCCAGGGAGCTACCCACATGGTGCAGCAGACCTCCCCTGACTCCCCGGCTGTTCCCCTCAGCAGCGTACTTCAGTCAATCTGCCTGTTCTGTTCCCTGCTCTGTCTCTGGTGAATCCTCTCACCACCCACCCCTGCCACACACACACAAACCTCTGGCCTGTACCCCAGCTCTTGTATGCATAAATAAATAAAACTTAAAAAAAAAACACAGGAATTCATTGCTTGAAGCTCATCAACACACATACACACACACCCCTTGTCCTAAAAACGAGGTCAGGCAGGTATTAGCATCCCCACTTTGGACATGAGTTCATTTTGAGGCTCAGAGTGGTTCTGTGACTTATCCAACGCTTTTCTTTGATAATTAATTTTACATGGTAATCTTTTAAAAACTAGATGATGATCTTGTAATAATTATTTCTAGATGATGATCTTGTAATGAATCTGTCAGTGTCCTGCTCACATCCCCTTAGCACTGGCCCTTGGGTGTGTGATGATTGTGTCCTACCGTAAACCCCTGAGGCTCAATGGCCCCGGGCGCTGCCCTCAGCCTGCTGGCTGAGAACTGAGGCTGGAAACCTCAGCTTCCTTGCCTCTGATATAGAACCTCAGAAGCTGTCTGCACAGTCCCCCAGGGCTCTGGTAGGACTAGCTGCAATTGCCCACAGGGCTAACCTGCTCAGTAATACACTCAGTTTTCATCCTGCCCTGCCCGACCTCCCCACTCCCCACCTGAGATCACTTTCCAGACGAATACTTGTACCAAAACCTTGTCTCAGTGACTGCTTCTGGGGAAACACAACCAAAGACAATTTGGGGGGAACAAAGTATAGAAATTATAAAAACAGGGCCTCCCTAGTGGCACAAGGGCTTAAGCACAGCACAGTGAAGCTATCCGCAGCCTCTGTAGCACAAGTTTGATCCTCAGCCAGGGAGCTACCCACATGGCACAGCAAACCTCTCCTGTCTCGCCCGCTGCTCCCTTCAGCCGTGGATTTCAGTCAGTCTACCTGTTCTGTTCCCCACTCTGTCTCTGGTGAATACTCTGCACCCCCATCCCCACCCCACACCTCTGGTCTGTACCTCAGCTCTTGTATGCAGAAATATTCTTTTAAAAAAATAAATTATAAAAATGATACTCAATCCCACTCAAAAAATATTGTGAGTGCCTGCTGTATGCTAGGCATTGGGAATGAATGATACAAGCAAGATAGACCATATCTGACCTCAGAAAGTTTATAGTTCAGAAGAAATAAAAACCGGTATTTTACTAATTAGAAATAGCCATTTTTACCTTCCCCCTAATTTGATAGATAGGTAAGAAGAAAGGAAGAAAGAAAAGAAGGAAAGGAGAGAGGGAAGGAGGGAGAGAGGTAGGGAAAAGAAAGGGGAAAAAATGAAATATATATATATATATATATATCTCCCCAATCTTGCAATTCTGTGCAATTATATCCATATATAGTTGCTAAATCTGTATTGTGTCTTAATCGTTTTGAATCCAGACTTTTTTTTCCTTGTAATATTATGGGTATTTTTCCATGTTCCTTGTTTCAAAAAACATGTGTTTTAATGGCTATGAAGTATTTCCTCACCCACACCAGCATTTACTCAAACATTCTCCAATTGCTTCCAATGTCTCATGATTACAGATAACACTACGATAGACCTTAAACAGAGTCTAGGCGTGCTGTGATATAATCATATTAGCATTTTAGAAAAATCACCCTAGTGGCTCTGTGGAGGCGGATGGAGGAAGATGGAAGCAATGAGGCAGCTGAAACTGATTGGAATGTTCCAGGTCAGGAATGATGAAGCCTAAGTCCGGGTGCTGGTCGTGGAGGTGAGGTGGGCAGCAAAGGCAGCAAAGTGGGGAATCAGGCAGGACTTGGTGTCCACTTTCCACCTCTTGTGATCAGTTTAGAACTTACATGTTCTTTAATTGCTCCTTATTAGTCTTCAGTCCCCTACTTGTCAGTCCCTTTAGGGAAAAGTTTGTCTTGCCCTACATAGTTCCCACAATATCTAATAAAGGTCCAGACACAGATTACTGGAATGAGACACCGTTCTCCCTTCAATGGAAAATTTTTGGGAGAGACAGTTATGATTCTCAAACTAGCCTTTAGAAACAGAAATGCTAGAAAACCCACCGCTGTAGGTACTTGCTTGAGGAGGAATTACCAGGGAGCAGGTAAGGTGGGCAGAAAGGGTCATTTGAGCTAGAGAGGACTCCATCACTAATTGGACCCACAATGTGTCAGTCATCTCTGCTCTGCCAATAATCCATGACCTGGAGGAGGCCGTGGGAGTCAGCAGTGGGAATTTAGGGAGAAGTGCTTCTGGGGCTGCTGCAAAATGTTCCAAAGTGGTAGGAATGGGCCAGGGCAAAAACAGCCTTTCCAGAACTTTCCCTCAGGAAGAACTGGTCACTTGAGTAGGACAAGGGAGGCAACTCTCAGCTTAGGGGTAAGTATATAAAATCCAGAGGGAGAAGTGATTTCCTCCACCAATGGAGGGCAGGAGCTACAGGGATTTGCTAAGAGAGTGAAGTGGCAATGAAATGAAAATTCAGAAAGATCCAGAATACCCCCAAGAACACCATTAATTTCACAAGCACAGCTTTGCTGCAGACCCTGTGCTGGGTGCTAGAGACAGTGGGGCACGGTGCTCACTTATGGAGTTGGCAGTGTCCAGGAGCCGGCAACATGGAGCGAGGAGAGCAGGTCCCAGGTGCCTCCTGCAAATGTTCTCATTTCCCTCTCATAACCATCCCAGGAAACAGGTGCCTTGGTGGTCTCCCTTTCGCAGATGGGCAAACTGGGACTCAGAGATGAAGCTAACCAGCCAAATAGCACTGTGGTGAGTGACAGACGAGGGAGCTGAACCAAAATATAGCTAACTCCAGAGTTGCCTCCTGCCTTCAGCTAGAACAGCGATTCTCTACCAAGGCAATCTTTCCACAGGGTACATTTATGGTTATCGCAGCTTGGGTAGGGGTGCTCCTGGCTTCTAGTGGTTTGGAATACCCAGGAGTGCAGACCAGGAGTGCTACCAAACATCCTACAGTGCACAGAATATCCCCTCACAGCAAATAACCACCAGACCCAAGAAGGCAATGGGAGGCAGGTTTGATGAACCCTGGGTTGGTATGTGTGCCCCATGTACCCATAAGTAGGGGCTTGGTTCTGCATAAACTCTCAGGAATTGTTTGCATGCACAATCTGACCAGTGAAGCCACCCCCAAGCCACCGGGCATGGTCAAGGTCAGAAAAAGCCAGTTCCCATGTGTGGATGGCTCCTGCAGCCAAAATCCAGCCCAAACAGACAGGGAGGGTAGAGATGGGTAAGTGCCCCTGATATGCAATAAATGGCACCTGTAGGGAGAGGAAAATAAAGCGGGGAGCTCCCGGGCCTCCCTGGTGGCGCAGGCGGTTGAGAGCATTGCTGTGAAGCTGTCCGCAGCTTCTGCAGTGCCAGTTCGATCCCCACTGGCCTCGGAGCAACCCACATGGCGAGCAGACCTCTCCTGTCACGCCTGCAGCTCCCCTCAACAGTGTATTTCGTCAGTCTGCCTATTCTGTTCCCCGCTCTGTCTCTGGTGAATCCTCTCACCCTCCCACACATCTGGCCTGTACCCCGGCTCTTGTATAAATAAAAAATAAATCTTAAAAAATAAAAAATAGAGTGGGGAGCTTCCATAGGGGCTTCCCTCTCCTCTCCTCCCCCAAAGACATTTGTCCTTGGTGGGATATTCATCGGTTTCTGGAAGGATACAAAACACAAACAGTTCTTGGAATTGCTTGCTCTCCCTGGACAACACTGAACTAATATTTGTTTTAGCAAATGGCTGAGCTGTTCATCTTCCCTGGCAGAGGGGATTTGTATCCCTCTCAGGAAATCACTGGGATTCTAAATTGGAGAGGCTGACATCTGGACGGTCAGTATCTCCTTTAAAGTCTGATGCACAGGAAAACATGCTTCCTGATGAAAGAGCAGGAGCAAAGAAAAGTGGAGATGACATTAGCTGTAGTCCTACTGTGTGCCAGGTATGCATCATCTCATTCACAATGAGGGATGGGATTGATTTTTGTGTGTCTATTTACAGAGAAAAAAATTAAACTCAGAGAGGTTAAGTAACTTGTCCAAGGCTACACAGTGTGTAAAGAACATTGATGGGATTTGAACACCCATGTGTGTCTGTTCCAAAGCTTTCATATGTGTAGGAGGATGCTGCAGTGGAGACTTGTCATCAGAATAGAATCTCATGCTTCTCCCCAATGGGACCAAGAAGGGTCACATAGGAAGTAGGGACTGGGGAGTCAGTCATCAGAAATTTCTACAGACCCTGATCCTGTCAGGAATCTTTATGTTGCAAGTTGAGAATCCCAATTCAAGCTGGCCTAAATAATATAAGGTTTTCTCCACTCATGAATTAAAAGTTCTTATGGTAAGGCAGACTTCAGAGTTGGTTGGAATCAGTGACTCAAGGGTGACATCAAGAATCTAGTACTTTCTGTTTCTCCTCACTGCCTTCCTTACTGTCACCTACCCTCATGGTGGCAAAATGACTCCAGCATCTCCAGGTATCCTTCTATATCCCACCATCTGAACAGAAAAGAGTTAGTCTTTAGCAGATCACTCAAGTCAGTAAGGAACCTTCTTTTCCATAGACCCCTGGGAAACTTCTTCTTATATCTAGATGACCCAGTTTAGGCTGCATGTCCACCCCTAAACTCATCTGTTTGGCCCAGGGGAGGTCTTGCACTGATTTACTTAAATCGGGGTTAATTGAACAAGATACTGTAGCAAAGGGGCATGAGATTAGGAACTTGATTGGGTGAAAAGAAATCAGAATTAATTCTTGGAATGAGGGTTGGAGACTATGCTTCCAAAACCACATAACTATTTCATATAGCACCACAGGCGCAGGATCGAGAAAATGTGGGGAAGGAATCCACCAAGCCTGCCAGATTCAGCTAAACCTATTGGAGAGTGTCAGCCCAGTGGCAGGACAACTGTGTGTGTGTGAGAGGCAGTAAGGCAGAGGTAAGCACCTGTCTTCAGGTATGCACCAGCTGTGGGGAGGGTACGCCCTCGTGGAACTCAGGTGACCAGCAGGCCTGATTTAGGGCCATCGATTGCATGGAGAAGAAATTCATCCAACTATTGTTGACTGAGTCACTCACTAAAAGGTAGAGAGGAAAGTAGGAAATGGGTCAAAAAAAGGGGAGAAGCTGTGTGTCCCCGGATTATGCAGAGGGAGGAACTTCTGTGGGGCAAGGTACACAGAGAGGGGAAGAGAAGATTTGAAGGGAAGATTTGAAGAAGGGAGCACTTGTTCTAGACCTTGAAAAAAAAAAAGATTCTGGAAGGTAGGAGGAAACAGTAAGGCAGCAGGCACTTTAGGCTCGAAAGAGAGAGAAGTAGCCTCTCTAATGTTTCTCCCTTTCTCTCTCTCTCTCTCTCTATATATATATATATAGAGAGAGAGAGTGAGTCTTCCACACAAACTCTTCCATCAAGCTCCTGAGATATTTCAGGAGAAATATCTTTGCAACACATAGGATTATGAGCTGAGAATCACCCTCAGATTAGATCAGGAATAGCTCATTGCCTTTCTCCAGATAATCCACTCAGAAAGTGGCAGCCAGGAGCTAACCCCCAAATCAACCAGGAGCTTCACAGCCAGGAGCTCACCCCCAAGCCAACAGATAACCCCACAGAGCCAATGCCCTCGGAGACCAAGGAAGCCTGTCCTTCCCCAGCGTCAGAGTAGCTCGGGTCCAGGTCTCAAATGTGAGAACTCCTCCGTGGGCATGGGCTCCATCCAGGGATCAAAAGGAGGGAAGAATGTAGAAAAGGCAGCAGGTTTGGCTGCAGGTCTCTGTGGGGCCAAGCACAGTCTCAGAACGAAGGAACGAAAGCTCTGACTCCTCACCTGTCAAATATCACTGAGACCATCCACCTTCCACCTCTCCCAGAAACTAGGATCCAAGGGCTGAAGCCAGGAGCTTCTGGTAAAGAAGCCCATGAAAGAGACAGGGGTGGGGAAAGAGAGGAGGCAGAGAGGAGGCAGGGACAGCAAGAGTGGTCTTGATTGAGACAGAGCAGGTAGGAGCCAGGGGCAGGGACACATAAAGCTTAGACAAGGGCCCAGAGTGGGGACAGAGTGAGGGGTATGGAGGGAAGGAAGGGAGGGGAAGAGAGGAGAAAAGAGAGGCAAGACAAGACTGCACTAGTGACAGGGCAGAAACAAACAGAAGTAGGAGTGGAGAAAAAGCCAAAAAAGCCAAAAAGACCAAAAGAATGAAATAAAGTGATGGGAGTGGGGTTGGGGGACAGAAATATTTTAAAAGAGGCCTGAGTTTGGATCAGACAACCTGAGCCTTTCTGTCTTGCCTGTGAATCCTTGTTTCTCTGAGTTAAAAGGAAGAGAGAGAAAAGATAAAAGATTAAAGAAATGAGGAAAGAGAAAAAGGAAGAGGCTAAGAAATCAAGGAAGCAGAGCAGGAGGGGCTCCGAGAAGGGGAGGGGTCGGAAGAAGGGGGTATCAGCCCACTAACTTGGAGCAGGGAGAGAATGAGGGGACAGGGTGAAGAGCCAGTATCCCCATCTCCTGGGTCCCTGGGGCTATTCTGAGCAGCCACAAAGGATAAACCCTTCCTTCAGGAATTTGGGGCCCTGGCCCTTGCACCACAGAGCAGTGCTGGGGGTTGTGGGTCCCCTGCAGCCTGCTCTCCCAGGGCTGGTTAGCTGCGGTAGCTGGCTTCATTCCCTGACTTCCTTCTGCGTCCAACTTTTCCCCACACCGTTCTGTCTAGCACTTATTATTTTTAAATGAAGATGTATTAAAATTAATCTTATTTTGAGAATTATCTGAGAATTTCACAGCCCCTCTTGGGAACACCAGCGGTATCCTGGGGGAGCTGCAAACGGAACTGGGAACCCTTCGGAGGCAGTCGTGTGCCATCTGCCAGCTTCCCGGCTGCTGCTGCTGCCGCTCCAACAGTCAGCGGAGTGGGCCTGGTGCGAAAGGACCCTGAGAGAGGACAAGCTTCCAGCCAGCCACCCCGAGGCTGGCCTGCTGGAGAGACAGGGCCAGGGTTCTGTCTGTGGCCAGATGGAATCCGTCTGACCAGAATGAGTCAGGCAGAGTCTGCTCTCCAAGGTCAAGACACAGGGGTGCAAAGATAACTGGAGGAGCCCCACTTCATGCCCATCTCCCATCAAGGTTGGGGTCCAGGCTTGCCCTGGGTTAGGCTCCGGATCTCCTGGCAGCTCCTCTCCCAGGTCCCTGCCTCTCCCCAGAAATTCTGCAGTTTTACTAAATCAGACTCTTCACCTGGAGGAAGGACAGCATGGTCACCTGCGGAAGCTCAGATCAAGGAGCACTGTTACACTAGCCCAGGGCGGGAGCCAGACTCCGCATCTCCGGCCATCCTTGCAAAAATGCTGGAGGCAGACACTGGCCTAGCATCTCCCTTTGACAGATTAGGAAGTGGAGGCAAAATCAGCTGCGCCACCACCAGCCTGGAGACTGGGCAGACTGAGAGTAGGGGCAGACTGTCAAGCATCCAATGGAAAGCTTGACTAGACGGACTCGTCCGAGGGGTCTCTCAGTCCAGCCTTCGGGGAACCTGTGCCCAGGTATACCAGGCAAGAGGAGGAGAGAGGTAGAACTGATCACAACTTCTCACAAAGAGCAGAGCCTGCGTGCAGAAGCCCACCTCTGCAGGGGTTTGCAAAGGAGGCCCCTGCACATGGCCTGGAAGGTCAGGAGGCGGGTAAAAACATGGCTGACCGTCTCTATGTGAATGACACAGGGAAAATGGGGGCTGGGGAAAAGAAGGCAGGCAGTCAATGGGACCTGGAGCCACCAGATGAGAATACAGTGGAAGCTGGCGTATCCAGGAACAATGCAGGGGCTTCTGTGCACAAGGGCTCTCGGTTTCCTGTGTGGCCCTGGGAAAAATCTTCCCCACTGCTCCAGCCTACGGTAAGTTGAGCTCCACACATAGTCTTGACTGTCTGACACTTTGTGAGGTTGAAGAAACTGGGGAGGTGCCCAGTGAAATGATGTGATTCCCCAGAGAAGCAATGCAGCAGAGAAAAGCAACAGAACATTCAGGAATATCATGGGGGATCAAGAATTTAACAGGGGCCTAGAACCTGCACCCAGGGATTCTTGAGGCATTGGGAGACATACAAGGGGCTGAACTTCTGGTCACAAGATGGCAGCCCAGGCTACAAACAAGTCCTCACCTCCAAGCTCATAGAAATGATCTAGATGTTACCAAAATCAACACACTGTGCTTAAGTAGGGGGACGGGCTATATGGGATTGCCTTTATACACAAGGAGTCTATAATTCACCTGAACTCAGCTTCACTGTGAACCTAGAACTTCTCTAAAAATTAATTCTAATGAATTTTATATAATCATATATAGAAACACATACACAGTCACACTTCAAAACTAGGCTTGTTGCAAAACTGCCAAGTTGGCCATAGAACTGAGGCACACAGCAAAGGAGAGGGTGGGAGGGGATGAAACAGGGATGAACACAAGGAAATATGGTGATGGTTCATGGGTGATAAGGTGGTGGGAGAACTATGGGGATTACAACGATATAAGAAAAAGGTGGAATCAATTAAAAAATAATCTAAAAATAAATAAATAAATGAACTTGCTAAAGTCTGGTCTCTAGACTTGTTAAAGACCTGGAAACTGAGAGGACTTTCTACAGGAAGGAAAAAGGTAGAAAGGATCTTCTCTTCCAAATTGAAGAGGGGACCATAGTCTGGTGTGTGATACAAGAGCTAGCAAGAGAAACGCTGATACAGGAGGAGGTATAGAGAGACGTCTTTAGTCAGTGCAGTAAATGTGGCATTTGGGGGAGACAGCAGTGTCCCGGAAAGCTGGCCGTGACTTGGAAGAAAGGCAACCACCCACATCCCTAAGACTAGTCACGGAGCCTGGTGGCACCACCCTCCAGGCATCCTCAGTGTTAACAAGAGACAAGCCCCCACGCACCCCCAGGTAGGCTTTACGGTGCCCTAAGAGGATGTCTCAGCTACAAAGCTGAGCGCACAGTGGGGATTCACTGTGCTGGAGAAGGGATTGGAACCAATTTGACTTGATTCTTGAAGGAGAAAATAGCCTTGGGCATACTGAGGGTTAAGAATCACGTAGGCAGCGGCTCTGGCTTCTGGAACCATTCTTCACTGCTCTTTTTGGAAGCAGACTGTAAACTGAAAGTCCTAGATACCAACAAAGTCCTAGACACCTTGAATCCATGTGTTCCAAGACAGGTGATGGGGGAGGCAAAGGGAGGGACTGGAGGGAGAACAGGAGAAATACGATGGAGGCAGCGGTAGGCCATGGAGAGGCTCCAGCCCAGGGTTTATCCTCTGGACATTTCATACCCAGATGTCATGGAATCTCTTCTCACCTCTGGTAGAGGTCCCTAAGTGGGTTCTTTTCATCTGCAGAAAAATTTTGACATGTTAGTCTCTTCAGATACCTTCTGATGTAAATTGAAATCCTAGAGGTGAGCAGACCATAGCAGGGGAGATAATGGATTGCATTTTCTAGGTATCAGTTTCTATTAGTTGCAAGTCGAAGTCTGTGTTGCAAATAGGGTTTGCCCATGAGGGGAAAACAAGCAATGTGGTTAAATTAAAATGTGACTCCTGACAGAGGCTTGCACACAATAACCAGTCACCACTGGAGGAAGGCGATAGATTCACACCCTGAGGTCAGTTTCACTGCCCAGCAAGGCAGGCAGGAAGCAAAGCCTCTGGGGACTTTGCTCTCTTGCTTGTTGGTGCTTTTCTGTCCAGTGGCTCCCAGCTCTTAGGCTGCAGTGTTATCACAAAGGACCCTTGAGTCCGCATGTGCTCTAAGCAATATCTGCAGCTCCAGTGAACTAGATGCTTACATGACAGTGCAGAGCAGTAGCTACAGATGCTTAAAAGTTACTGAATTCATGGCAGCTTTTTATTTTCATTGCTTGCTCAATAAAGAATTACTATCAATATTGCTGCTAACAAGGGGGAGTCCATAATATATTTTTTGCCATGACAAAAGCATCTCTGTATCCCAAAAGACAGCATCCAGCTCTACCTGAAGAGGTACCCCTGTACCAAGGAGCACTTTGTTTCAGAAGAAACAAGCAGAATCTGGGAAATGAGTTGAGGGTGGCTGTGAGCATGATGCAGGCTGTGGGTATGGAGGGTGAGGAGAATGGGCAAGGCGAGAGGGAGGCATTGCCCAGAGGGATGTGGTGGCTAGGCCTGGGGGAACACGAGAAGCTCCCCTTGGGTGTAGATGGGAAAACAGGTAAGAATGAGCATCAATGGGGGCCTCCCCTGGTGGTGCAGTGGTTAAGTGCTGGGCTGCGAAGCTGCCACAGGCTCGGCAGCGCTGGTTCGATCCCCGGCCATCAGTGAGGGTCCCACATGGTGCCACAGACCTCTCCTGCTGTGCCCGCTGCTCCCCTCAGCAGTGTATTTCGTCAGTCTGCCTGTTCTGTTCCTTGCTCTGGCACTGGTGAATTCTCTCACCTTCCCGCGCTTCTGTCTGTACCCAGTGCTTGTATAAATAAATAAATAAATCTTTAAAAAAAAAACAAAAAGAATGAGCATCAATGGACCTGAGTGGGTGCGAATGTGTGTGGGTGAGTGTGAGCACAGAGGGCCATGTGTAGGCTGGTAGACAGAGCCAGCAGTGCCTCCTCCCCCACCATTGTGCTCTCCTGCACACCTGCCAGTCACACCTTGCACTTCGGCACTAGAACTCACATGACTATGCCATAGCTGTGGGCAGAAATGACCCTTGCCCCTTCTGGACTATAGCATAAGAGAGCCGATGCATGACCCTCCAGCTGTCCCCTCTGGCTAGGTGCTGACCAGCAATAATCCAGGTGGCAGGAAGTCGTCATTTCAGATCCCTAAGTGATCAAGTGTATTTTCAATCTCCCCCCCCACACACACACACACACTAGCCAAAGTTGGGCATGTAGCCTGAATGAGAAATAAATCATAGTTGTATAAAACCACTGAGATTTCAGAGTTATTTTCTCTGCAACATGACCTAACCTGTTCTGGTTAGTGCAGTGGTTTGGGGGAGGACGGATGTCTGAGTGGGGAGTACGTGCATTGATAAATGAGCATAGGCTGGTTCATTAATTCATTCATTGTATACAACAGATTTTTATGAAACAGATCCTGGAGATTCATTAAACACAAATATAAAAATGTTCGTCCTGTGGAGCTTACAATCTAGTGGGGGAGAGACAAACAATAAACAAAATTAATTAAATAGACAGTATATTGGGAGGTGATACATGCTGTGGGGGAGGAAATCTTAACAGTAACCCTAGGTAACAACAGTCATATGCTTAGGTCCTAACAAAAGGGAAGCAAAGCCCCCTGACCTAATTCTGGGCTAAGGTCAGGGTCTGCCTCCCCACCCTCAAGAAATCCTGAGGGAGAGAATGAAGGTGACTTCAGGGACCATCAGTGAATTTTGCAGGTCTGGCTCCTGAGGAGTCAGTTTCATGGAGCAACGTGGGGACATTTGGGCCGTGCAGAATGTGAGCAGACCTGAGGAAGGGACACTCTCTGTCCAGTGTGTGACTTGAATTTGCCTGGCTGGGACAGAAAAGTGAGCAGTGCAATTGTGCTGACTTTGAACTGTGCTGTGCTGACTTTGAAATGTGCTGTTTTTTTCTCCTGACTTTCTTCCCATTCCTGGCCTTGGGTTTCAAGATTTAGGAGCTTCAATTTCAGGGGAGGGGCTCACTAGTGTGACCCTATTGTTCCTTTCCTTTTCTGTTATCTGAGAGCCTTGTGGACACTCATCATTTGCAGATTTTCTTTCATTCCCTCTTAAATAAATGTCTCCCAATCTGGTCATCAGTAGCAGCACCCCGCAACCCCATCCTACTCACCTCCTAGAAGCTTCCAGTAAGTAAGCATCACTGAGTCTGGCTTAGTAGGAAAAGAAGGGGTGGGTATAGGAGGGGATCTTAGAAGATAACATTTAGAACCACGTGTCTCCTGCAGCGTGAGACAGACTTTCTCAGACTCCTGGGAGGAAGATGCAGCATCGACAGCCACTTGATTGTGTAGAAATTAAGTACAGTTCATTAAAACACAATATTTAGGTGTAATAATTCTGTGGGAGCAGCTTTGAATAATTGAAGATGCATTTAATTTTCTGTATTGCTCTGTTGTGCATACTGAGTGAGACAATAGCAATTTTTAAAGTTGAGTAAATATTGATTAATAAATTTTCAATGTGGAAGATCCTTGCTACCAGGCACAGGGTTTAATTCTTTGTGCATGGACCTTCACTCATGAATGCAGACTTTGATGATCATTATTTTGAGCATTTAGTGCACCCCCTGATTGTATATTCATCACATGCAACAGTCCACCCACCAAGCACAGATTCTGCACCCTTCCTTCATTTCAAGATAGACTCTGGAAGCTCCCAGAACCTGTATTTTTTCCAGATAATTTTAAATATCAATTTCATGGCAATAATATTAATAATGAGGTTCAATGCAAAGGATTTATTAAACGTTTAAAGTAGACATTCATATGTTCCCTACCGGATATACCAACTCCATAAAAAGAACTACTCTTCCCTTGTCATTTGGGAGGCTGGGATGGTCTTAAGTCCAATTCAACTAATCGATAACTTTGTGTTGTACTAATGAATGACTGTTTACTGGAAATCTAAGAAGTTTCAGTATTGAAATAATGGCACAGGTGATATGGTAAACAGAAAAAGAAAAACAAGTCAATTAATGAACACATCTGGTATAATAATTAAACTGAGAAGGAACTGGGATAGTAAAATTTTCAAGAAATCACAGGAAAAGAGTTCTGGAGTTAGCCTAGGTTGAGCAGTCAACTCAGTTTTGTGACTTTGAATGTGAGCTTTTAAATACCAAGTGTTTTTCTTGGCACTTCCACATACATTAAATTAGCTAATATTTCTTTGTATTCTGTTTCTGCTTTTACTCCAAGGTGTTAACATTACAGTATTATTACATGGTGATAGAGTATAATACAAACAATAAGGTATATCAAGTAATACAGTTGACTCATCCTTTGTGTCTGCCAGTAGGATTCACAAAACATTTGCCTATAAATTGCCTTATGTGACCTCAATACCTTTTCAGTGGGACCATCATCCAACTCTGTTTGCAGATGTGAATGGAGAGTCCCAGAAGCTAGTCAAGCTTACCAGCATTCACTGTTCCGTAACTTTGACTCTAAGTCCCTAGACACATATTTACATGCTTTCTCTAGCTTTTGAATTACAAAAGTAAAGTAAAAATATATTAGTGTACAGAAACAAATTTCAGTCATTACAAATAAAGTATAGCGAACTTAAGTCCTTTCCCCGAAGGTCCCAGTACTCAGTGTGGTAACTCTACTTCCAGAACTGTGTCTGTAGACATAGGCATAGGCATCGTGTACCAACAAGTACGTAAATAATGTACATATTATCAGGCTATACAGATTCTTTGTGTGCATGCGCCAATGCACATATACATCATCAAAATGTCTTAGAACTCTTTCCCTGTCAAGGAGAAATAGATAATTATAGGTAAAAAGAAGTTTCCAGTAGGTGCTGTGCTCTGGGAAGACCCTCTAAAGAGGCCCAGCTCTGCTAGAAGACTGTACCCACCTCCTCCCCCCTCTTTTTTCCTGCCTGGAACACAGTTTCATGGCAGAATCTTGTCCAAGAGACAATCTTGAGGAAGAAAAGCACTCACTGAGGATGGTAAAGAAGAAACATAGGGGAAGTTTGGGTTCCTGATATCCATGAAGCTGCCATACCATGAAACTGGATAGAGCTCATATATTTATGAGCAATTGTTAATTCGACTTTGTTGCTTGCACAGATAATCCGACCTTAACTGATGCAGTTTCAGTGCCTGAAACTAGGTGCCTGAATAAGAGAACCTAAAATTATGGAGGTGGCTGAAGGTTGGAAAAGGTGGATATGTTAGAAAGCTGTTATATATAAGTTAAGAGATGGCAAAAAACTTGGTCAGTCTTTCACCTTGGAAAGCAGACCACTTGTTATATGAGAGTATAGTATTAATGAAAATGATAAGGAAAATTCAGAAAGTTAGGATAAACTGATTCCATCTTGCTGCTGGAATCAAAGTCCAAAGACAGATGAGAATACAGTCCACAAGCAAACGCAGCATTGCTGAAGATATTCTTTGCCTGTGGCCAACAAACTAAGTGTTATTTCCAGCTTTGCTGTTACAGATACATCTCCATAAAAGGGGGGGGGGCGGTGCAATGAATGGGAGCCATTTGCCTTGATCCCACTTCCATGCAGACACCTAGAATTATAAATCCCCATATGTCATGAACCAGACTTCCTGGATGGGGGGCAGGCAGCTGGGGAGGAGCAAGGTGCATATATAAAGGGAGGTTGTGCAAAGGTAGGAGAAGTTACTTGGAGGCTAGACATGTGGATACACTTGGGAGAAATAGTTGGAAGAGACCTGTGGGTGACAGACACATGGAGAGGCTGTCCTGCTTCCAGGCAGACACCATGGCAGCTGTTATCTTGACCACATATTGCATTATGTGATGTATTTTCAATTTTTAATTTGAGTCTCTCCTGTCCCAGCTCTCTGGGACATGCCAAACCCCTTTCTTTCTTTCCTTTTTTAATATTTTATTTTACTTTATATAATTCTTACATCATTTTTCATTTTTGCACAATGTATGCATTTTCAATACCCACCCCCTTTATTTTGGCCCTAATCCCTTCTCTCCTCCCCCCACACCCATGGAAGGAGCTGGAAGGGATCATGCTCAGCGAAATAAGCCAGAAAGAAAATGAAAAATACCGGATGATCTCACTCATAGCAGGAATTTAGAAAACCTAAATAAGGGACCAGGAAAAAGACTAATTATAATAAAGAAAAAATCAAAATCACCAAACCCCTTTCTTATGATTTTTTTGCCAGAAAGTACCTTAGATCTGTGGCAAGCTTTCAGGTCTCAGTGGCTCCACTTTGGAGTGAGCCTGTCTGGGTATTTGCCCAAGAGGGGATGGGTCATTTTTAGAATTTTACTGGGAATCTGTTATTTGAAATCCTTTTTCTCACCTTCTGTGCACACCAATTCTCCTAAAAATCTTTCACTCTAAGAGTATGCATTCCTTGCATTTGTGCATGTAATGGCAAGTCCCCTTTTAGACCATGCACCCCTTAACAGTTTGGGGTCCCTGATTACCCCTCAGTAGCACACTAAATGGCAAGTTTGGAAAATGCAATGGCTGTTATATCTTCAACTGATACAGTTATAAGGTATAATTTAAAACTCGTATATGTATGTTCTTCCTACTCTACCAGGATTTATTTTTTAATAAATTATTTTTTTATTTTTTTACATCATTGTTCATTTTTAAACAGTATTTGCTTCCCCCCACCCCCTCAGGTGTAGTCCCCATAGAGTCTCCTTCCCCAAGGCACCCGTGCACCATCACCTCAGTCCCCTGTGCTCCCCCCTCCCTCCCTCTGATCCCTCTCCCTCCTCCTCCCCTGCAGGATGTCTCTGATTTATAATTGTCCATTTTTGCTTTGTTGTGTTTTGTACTGTTATACTTTTTACACTGATTATTATTCAGAAATCAAAAAAATATAAACTCATGCCATTTGCAACAACATGGATGGAACTAGAAGGAGTTATGCTCAGTGAAATAAGCCAGAAGGAAAAGGAAAAATATCTGATGGTTTCACTTATAGCAGGAACATAGGGGGACCAAATAAGATATCTACCATGGTTTATTGGGCATCCTGGAGGAAGATCATCTGACTTCAAGCCTAATGGTCATGAGGCTGCTGTGACCCTCATCTAAGTGAGAGATAAATGAGACTCTCTTATTTAAACCCCTTGTTTTGAGTTTTCTGTTTTATGCAACCAGAGCGAATCTAAACTGATATAGTCATCCTTCCTCCACTAATTTCAGAGCCACCTTTATCATATACTATATTCCCATATGTAATCTTTTTCCAGGTCTCCCTATTCTGGTTCACTGCTCTATTTTTTTCCTGCACCAATATGTTGTTTGATTATTAATACCACATATTTTAAGATCTTGCATAACAAGATATTGAACATCACTGATGTCCTTTTTCAAATTTATCTTAGCTGTTCTTGTACATTTGCTCCTTTATATTCATTTTAGAATTTGCTTATAAATTTTCATGATGAATTATGTTGAAATTTTTATCAAGGCTCCAGACCTTCATGAAAGGTCTTCTTATATTTCTTTTAGGATTCTTTATTGTTGTTCTTTCTTTCACACTTAGAAGCTTTGTGACCTTTTTTTTTTTTTTTTTAAGATTTATTTATTTATTTATATGAGCACTGGGTACAGTTAGAAGCGCAGGAGAGTGAGAGAATTCACCAGAGCCAGAGCGGGGAATAGAACAGGCAGACTGACGAAACACACTGCTGAGGGGAGCAGCAGGCGCAACAGGAGAGGTCTGCGTGCCATGTGGGACCCTCGCCGGCGGCCGGGGATTGAACCAAAGCTGCAGAGGCTGCGGGCAGCTCCGCAGCCCAGCGCTCAACCACTGTGCCACCAGGGGAGGCCCAGCTTCATGACATTTTTAATCTGTTACTATAACCTAGGAAATTTTGACTTTTTTTCATATGGATGTTTGTATTCCATCATCTTCAAAACCCTCTTACTCATTTTCCAGCTTTCATTTGATTCAGTCTTCCAGGTAAATAATCACAGTTTTGTCTCTTTCTGGTATCTATGCCTTTTATTTCTTATCTTTATCTCATTTAATAGGTTAAAGCAGGGATTGTTTTTTAACTCTATCACACAGAGACCTTTGTAAAATTTCAATGTCTGAGCCCCACCCCAGAAATTCTAATTAGGGAGAGCGGGGATGGTGTCCAGACATCGGTATTAACTGAAGATCCCCATGTAATCCTGATGACCTGTATTGATTTGATGACCATCCATGGGACCATAACCTCAGGTAGAGTTTTGAGAAGTGGAGGCAATTAGCAGTGGAGGCAATTAGTGGAGGCAATTAGCAGTGGAGGCAATTAGCAGGAGGCAATTATTAAAAATCTCAGCTACGTGGAATGTGATGTTTTGTATGTCCCTTGTAAATCCTTTATCAAATAAAGGGTGCTTTCTAGTTCAAGGAGTTTTTTAAATAGGGAATGGAGTCTTTTATATTTGTACTTTCCTTAGCTTCTTGAGCAGAAAAATTAATTTGATTTAAACTCTCTTTTATTCTTATAATAGCATTTATGATTACAAATTTTCTTCAAAATACCATTTTGTCTATAACTCACAAATTTTGCTTTGTGATATTCTTTTTATTGATATATGAAGAGATTTTAATTTCCATTCTGATTTCTTCTTTAACCCAAAGTAGCAAAAAACGTATATGTGGTTTTCTAAAATCTTGAAGTATGTAAGATTCTTTGGTTATCTTTTTGTTGTTAATATCTAACACTCTTGCATTTGCATATGAAGATGGTCTATTTAAATCTGCCTATGAAAATGACTTGTTTCTGCCTTTTAGAATGTATTGAAATTTCCTTTGTGGCCCAAGTCAGCTTGATTTTTAATTTAAAGCGTAATTATAAGTAATATAAATGAAAAGAAAATAATAGCACAAAACTAACAAAATCAAACTTTCTATTTTTCTATTAAAAATCCCTATTTTCTTAATTTTTGAAATCTATTTCCTGTGTCAATTTTCCTTTGCATTTTTCTTTTAGTTTCCTATATGATTGTGACATTGCATATTGCCCTGTATTTCTTTCTAGTTTTGCCCTAACATTTCGAATCTATGTTGTTGGCACAAAATGGTTCATAATTGTAATCATTCCTTGATGGATTATCCCTTTTATCTATAAACAGTACTTCAATTTGCCCTTTATTATGCTTTTCACATCAAATTCCATCCTGCCTGATATTAATAATAATAACATAGATTTATTTGCTAATATTTGTTGATATTTTTCATCTCTTTATTTTCAATATTCCTTTGTCATTTTGTTTTAAGTATTTCTCATGTAAACAACATATATCTGGGTTTTTTTTTAACTCAATCTGAGAGGTTCTGTTTCTCAATAAGTCAATTTAAAACATTGATACAGTTTCTCGGATTTACTCCTGAGAAATGATTCCGTGGTTTCCACACTTTCTTATTGTTCTCATTTTTTTCCCTTTCTGGCTTCAGTTGAATTTATCAGACCTGTCTTGCTTCATTTTTCTTCTGAGTTTGGAATTTACATATTTTACTTATTCTCCCACTGATTAGCCTTAGTTCTTCATCACAGTCACTTAAACATCTCTTAATAATAATAAAGGGGATAGGAGGAAACTTTGGGAAGTGATGAATGTGTTTATGTCCTGGGTGGTAGTGATGGTTTCCCATGCACATACTTATCCCTAAACTCAAAGTTGTAGATATTGAAAACATCAAAAATAGACATTTTTTACCTATCCCTCATACCTCAATAGTTATTTGTTTTAAAACAAACATTTTTCTAATGCTATCCACCAGCATTATGTAAAAGTAAAAAAACGTAAGGGAAAAAATGCCTGACATTGGTCTTGGCAATGATTTTTTGGATAAAATGCCAAAAGCATAGGCCACAAGAGCTAAAAAACAAACAAGTGGGACTTCCTCAAACTAACTCTGCATAGCAAAGGAAACAATCACTAGTATAATAAGTTACCTACAGAATGGAGAATGTTTGCAAGTTATATATCAGATACTGGATTAATATTCAATACATACAAAGAACTCATACCACTCAATAGAAAAACAGCAAAAAAAAAAAAAAAACCATTAAAAATGAGCAAAGTACCTTAATAGATATATTTCCAAAGAAGACATACAAATGGTCAATAAGTATATGAAAAGAGGCTTATCACTAATCACCAGAGAAATGCAAATCAAAACCACTATGAGATATTACCTCACACCTGCTAGGTTGGTTATTATAAAAAAGACAAGAGGTAACATGAGTTGGCAACAATGTAGAGAAAAAGGAACTCTTGTATATTGTTAATAGGAATGCGAACTGGCATTGCTATTATGGAAAACAATATGATAGTTCCTCAAAAATTTTAAAACTGATGACAGCATGATCCAGCAATCATCCCAGATACTGGGAATGCAAGCAGGGTCTCAAAGAGATATTTTCACACCTATGTTCATTGCAGTATTAGTCACAAGGACCAAGTTATGGCTTCCAAGAGACGAGATATATAAAGAAAATGTGATATTTTGTGTATGCACAGATATGTATATATTACACATATATAATGAGGTATAATATTATTCAGCTATAAAAAAGGAAACCCTGCCCCTTGTGACATGAATGGACTTTTAAAACATGCTAAGTGAAATAAGCCAGACACAGAAAGGCAAATAACTGTGTGGCATCACCTACATATGGGAACTTGAAAAAAAAAAAAAAAAAACTCTTTTCTTGTAGTTCAAATATTACAACCTTTGGACATAAAAATAAGGTCAGAAGATCTAATGTTCAGAATAATAGTTAATAATATGGTTCAAAGTTGTTGAGAGTAGATCTTAAGTAATCTCACCACAAAAAAAGCAGTTAACGAAATGAGGTGATAGAGGTGTAAATTACCTTGATTTTGGTAGTCATCCCGCAAAATACATGTATCAAATCATCACCCTGTACACGTTAAAATATGTAATTATGTTTGTCAATTATTCCTCAATAAAGTTAGAAAAAGAAAATAATTATCATTCTGTCTATTTAAGTTCATGAGTAAACTGACATTGGTGTGCTACCATCACTCCAAGCAGCCGCCATCCTGGACAGAAACTCTGTATCTTTCAGTAAACAATGACACCCCACTTTCCTCTCCCTCCTTGTCCCTGATAATCACCATTCTACTTTCTGTCTGAGCCATGAGTATAATCACACAGTATTTACCTTTTTGTGACTGGTTTTATTTCTCTTGATATCATATCCTCAGGATTCATCCATCCCATTGCCTGTCTCAGAATGTTCTTCCTTTTTACAGCTGACTAATATTTTACTGTCTGCATATGCCAGATCTTACCTATTCATCTGTGCATGTTTACTTGGGCTACTTCCACCTATGGCTACTGTGACTATGTTTCTGATGGACCCGTGGATGTATCAGATGGATTCTTACCATTGCCATCTCTTTTCACATCTCTCTAAGGATGACACTTAAATGTACTCAAAGCCCTCATCTGCTTGCTGTTTTAAGATGGTTTTCAGATAGAAGTCCATGTGTTGAGTTTAGTGCCTCTTTACATGGTGTTGGTTTCCCTCAAATGTTGTTGGTTTCTGGTTGTGCTTATATTTGTAAAAATTCTCTATGTGCCAGACTGGGGGAGTTGTATCAACCTACAATTGTCTGCATGTGGGAGAGGATCAAATGTGTTGCCCAGATAGATGCCACAGCCTCTGGGAGATGATTGCAGAGGGGTGAGGAGGGGTGAGGGCAGAGGCATCCCTAACTGACAGCTTTGGGACTGTCTGGTTTTGTTGAATGCTGTCAGCCACCCCAGCCCCTGCCCTGCCTCCCCAACCCAAACAGCTATGGCTCCCTCTTGAAGCAAGACACTCCTTCCTATCAGTCGTGATCTGACAAAGGGGCTGATTCTGGCACCATTCACCCCATTATGTGCCATGGGGTCTGCTCTCATCGAGGATCACAATCTCCAGGCTTGCACATGCTGGGACCCCCTCCCATAGTCTGTGGTCTTCCTTGCCTGTAGATGTGTCTTTTTATTTATTTATTTATTCATTTAAACATTTATTATTTTTTAAATTTTTTAGACAATATTTGCTTCCCCCACTCCCTCAGATTGAGTCCCCATAGAATTTCCTTCCCCAAGGCACTTGTGCACCATCACCACAGTCCCCTGTGCTCCTCCCTCCCTCCCTCTGATCCCTCTCCCTCCTCCTCCCCTGCAGGATGTCTCTGATTTATAATTGCCTGTTTTTGTTTTGTTGTGTTTTGTATTGGTATTATTTTTTTACACTGACGTCTTATTGGGTTCCCCTATATTCCTGCTATAAGTGAAACCATCCAATATTTTTCCTTTTCCTTCTGGCTTATTTCACTGAGCATAATTCCTTCGAACTCCATTGATGTTGTTGTGAACAGCATGAGTTTTTTTTTTTTTTTGATTCCTGAATAATATTCCATTGTGTCTATGTACCACATCTTCTTGATCCAGTCATCTATTTTTGGGCTTTTGGGTTGTTTCCAGGTTTTACTTATTGTAAATAGTGCTGCAATAAACATAGGGGTACAGGTGCTCTTTTGAATCACTGTTTTTGTGTTCTTTGGGTAGATCCCCACTAAAGAAGCACTCCAAAGAGATGCCTGCCAACACCAGTGGCACAATGTCCCAATGCATAGAACTAATTAGATGTGTCTCGACTACAGTTTCCTTGCTCAATTTAAGGGACTTCTTACCACAACTGTCCATCAACAGCACCTCTTCTTCCTTCCCGGAATGCTTATGGAAGCTTCTTAAAATAATTATGTCTGTCACTTCTCAGTAGTTAGGCCAGGAGGGAGGGAGGCTTGCATTGTCTGCCACCTTGAACTGGTTATGAAGGTATTTTTTTAACATCTTTTATTCTCAGGTTGCCAGCACAAATCAACAGAGTCTGTTATTTGGGGGAGAATCATAAAACAGAGAACAGACAGGCACTGTGGCATTCATGCAGTTGCCTTTGTTACGCAAACAGCAACTTTTTGGCAGCCAAATATTTTGACAAAAGCTTTGCAATTTCCTTTCTGCACTCTCCCTAAGGAATAGGTTCCTGTAAGCACAGAGAGGCTGTGGATAGTGAATGGCCTAAAAATGTGAATTTCTCTTTGGGTAATTTGAGTTTATCTTAACCCAGCCCTCAAAGAGACAAGCGGGCACTTGTTCTCACCCATATAGGTGAGTGACAAATTATTTCTCTCTCAGAAAGTAGTACAAGAATTCCTGGGAGGTCTAGAAGATGCATCTTTGTTTGGATAATTCTTGGGATAGAGGTTGAGATTCTGGAGGGGATGGCGAAGGGTGAGTAGTATAGGGGAGGAAAATTTTTTCTACTTTGCTAGGTTTATTCATGAGGGAGTCCTACAAATTTTACAGGAGGCAAATTAGCAAGGAAGTAAGTTTATTTACATGTGCAATGCCCCTAGTGGTAGGAATGGTCAACGTTGCATGCTCAAAGGAGGTAGTTAGAATTTGGGCCTTATATACCTAACTCAGTGAGGGAAACAGAAGGGAGAGAAAAACTCTTATGAGAAATACAAATAGATTTTCTAGGAAAGACAAATGGGTTTTTGAGGAGAACGCAAGAGAGGTAAGAAAGTTTGTGATGATGTTTGTCATACAGATATAAGTGGTCTTCTTCAGGGTGATATAATTCCTCCAAGAGGATGTTGATGGTAGACTTAGGTCCCAGAAGTGGCTGCTTTTCTTCAAATAAAGGAAATTCTAAGAAAGCTTTTTTCCTGCATCAGCTGAATCTCAAATATCTTCAACTTAAAATACCCTTTCACACCAATCTTTGAGTTCCAAGTGGGTCCTACAGAAAGCTCAGAGAAGACTGAGGTGCTGGGGAGGAGGCTGTGATCCCAAAAATGAAAGAAGGGCAAAATGGTAGGGGACTCTGGAAGTCCAGCATGATTGTTCAAATGTTGAGAAAATACCCTGTGAACTGTCTGCTGTGAGCCACCTTTTGTGGACACTATGGACACTGGGCTTTGCACCCAAGATGGCAGGAGGCTGAATACTCACATCCTCAACAGAAAAGAGCCTGAGGATTTAAGCCACCAGGAATCTCCAGGACTGTGGGGAACAACCTGGGCTTTCACAGGCAGCAAACTGGGAGGAAGGAACCAGTTTACTTAAATGTTCAGGAAACAAGGAAGCCCCAGACGACAAGGATAATATGCAGATGTCAGTCCTGACACTGATAAATAACCCCCCATAGGCAACAACATGTAATTGTTCAGAGCTTCGTCCCTGTGCTGCCGCTGGCTACAGAGGACGCTGATTAGAGCAAGAGGCAGGCAACAAGCTAGGGGAGAAAGAATGGACTGAGGCAGTGGTGTGGATGGAGAAAAGGAGGTATCTGAAGGATAAGTAGAATGTGGTCACCAAGTTGTTATTTGCAGGAATAAGGAAGAAGGGGATTGGAAAGGAAGACTTTCAAGAGTACTTTCAAGGGGATGGAAACATGGGAGGATGGGCAGGGAAAGGCGGTTTCCTTTAGGTTTGCTGGGTTTGCATTCCTGTGCAGAATTTACATTCCCAAGGTCATCTGGAAGGAGGTGTCCAGGAGATGATCAGGAAGTCTGACCAGGGAAAGAGTCAGGTGATTAGGGTATCATCTCTTTTTTGGCATTAGTAGTTAGCAGGAGATAGATCAGATGCCTCAGCAAGAGGTGCAAGATGATTGGCTCTGTCTAAAGATCCCAATGGAGGAGAAACATAGAATCAGGATTAGGGTTTGAGCCTTTGAATGAGTGATCCTTTCTTCTTTATGCCTAAGCATAGAAACTACAAAGAACAGGGCCTTTCTGGTGATCTAGAGTTAAATCTCAGCACTATCACTCCAGCAGCCTTAGTTCAATCCCTGGCCAGGGAGCTAACTCACATGACGCAGCAGACCTTTCCTCTCTTGCCCACTGCTCCCCTCAGCAGTGTATTTCAGTAGATCTGCCTGTTCTGCAACCCACTCTGTCTCTGGTGAATCCTCTCACCCCTGTACCTCCAGCCTACACCTCAGTTCTTCTATGCTGAGGCTGGTTATGCACCACACCATACAAAAGGCAGCACAGTGAGGTGAAAAGTGTCAGCTTCAGACTCGCACAGACCTCAGCTTGAACCATGGCTCCACCGTTACCAGTTGTGTGACCTTGGAAGGGTCATCTAAGCCTCCATTTCCTTAACAACAACCATAAAATACAGTCAGGAATCCCTCTTCATAGAGTGTGAGGAGTACACGAAGAAATAGAGGTTATGTAAAACAACCAACATGCACATAGCAGATACACCAAAAAAGGGCATGTAAGCTGTTTCTCTCCACGCCAGCAGCTCCTCCCTCTGAATGCGTTTGATGTCACTTCAGTCTTGGAAGAGTTCCCACTAAGACCTCAGCCTGCCCCTTCGTTTGTACTAATGGGAAGCAAGAAGGCTACAAACTATGTGGCAAAAAATCATCCTCAGGGAAAGAGTGTAATTTAGTGGAAAATGTTTTAACTGGACAGTGCTTAGTTTCAGCACAGATTCCAACACTCCCTAGTTAGATGGTATCAAACAAATCACCCCACCAATCTGAGTATTAGTTTCCCCACCAGTAAATGGGGGCAATAATCTGCCTCACAGGAACAGGTTATTCCAAGGACAGAATGAGACCCCAGAAGTAAAGCATCCACCACAGTTTCCAGAATGCAACAGGTGCTCAATAAATACCAGTTCTAATCACCTGCAGCTTTGTTTGTATTATTTGTCCACTGAAATAAAGTCAGACATTCTCCTTCCCCCATGTGGAAATCCAAAGTACAATTCATCCCCTCCTAACGGAATGGACACATTCTACCTCCTGTGATCTTTATTTCTGAGAAAATTCTGCCTTCTTTCTAGACAGGGTGCTGCCTAGGGGGCAGACTATGAATGACCCATCTTTGTCTTCCTCAGACTGCCCAGTTCACATTAGGTACACGATAAATTAGCATTGAATAATGGGGTGAATGAATAACCAAATGAATGACATTGCAGTTACATCAGAAGCTGTGAGTGAAAGAAAATTAATTTGCAGATGGAATTATTACATTGTGTACCCAATCTTGCAAAACAATGAGACACAGCTTGTAAGAGTTTCAAACACTTTTTCAGAAATTTAATTGCCAGTTAATTTTCCTGCAAAACACAATAACCTCTATAAGCTAAAGGAAACAAAATACAGTTCTGAAAACCTCATTAGACTCTGCCTGTAACTGCAGTGGTTTTTCCTGAGTTAGAAACCCGAGGATGCAAGCTGTTGTAATTGGCACTAACTTTGGTTATAAACAGGATGCCTTCACCTTGATTCCTGCATTCCTCATATTCCCCTGAGAAGACATGACTACAGAAGTGAGGCTGACCTGTGCTAAAACACCCCAACATTTATTTCATTTATTCTCTTGTGATCAGAACAAGTCTGTGATGAGAGTTGGGGCTGTCTGTGAGCATGATCAAGGCTCAGACTGTAACCATGATCAAGTCTCAGTCTATGACCATGGTCAAGGCTGCCTGTGGCCATGATGAAGACTCAGTGTGAGACCATGATCAAGTCTCAGTTTGTGATCATGATGAGGGCTCAGTCTGTGACCATGATCAAGGCTCAGTCTGTGGTTGTGATGAGGGCTCAGTCTGTAGCCATGATCAAGGCTCTTTCCATGACTGAGAGCAGAATTTGGTCTCTGATGAGTGTCGTCTAGAACCAAGATCCTGGCTCAGCCCCCATCCATAGTCACAGTAATGGTCACACGTCTCTACAGCCACTTCTGAAATTAGAGGTAGACCAATGGGACACACATGACATAAACACCAGGACTTTCTGCTACACTACTCAATAAATAATGATTGAACTGAATTAAATAAATGCTCAATGATTCCTCAGTGCTGAGCTGAGATAAGGTGTGGGTAGAAGGGGGAGGAATGGGAAAAAGGGTATCATCAGTCCTGATAAGGAAGGGCCAAGAATTTAGGTGTACAGAGTAAAATCTTATTCTGACCCATTTAAGCAACTTCTTGGCCAGGGAACTGGAATTGTCACCTTCAGCTACGTGTAACCCACAAAGAGAGCAGAGAGCCCCAGACAGCTCGCCTGCAGACTTATGTATGGACCAGATTATGTCAGACCCTATAGCTGTCACCTACTGGGGTATCACAGCTAACTGGGTCAGTGTTTGCCCACCACTCTGCTGACTGATAGCATGGAGTGGCTCCCTGACAGTGGCCAGAGCGCCATTGCTGAAGCCTGGGAGACACCACTGCACCAGCCACGAGCTCACTCCAGGATTAGCAGTGAGATTCTCGGAGAGTTAAGTCTCAGTCACTACTTTTTCAGGGCACTCATGAATTCCACACATCAGTTCGTCCCCTGCTTGGTCTTCCTTCTCTGCCTCCTCCAGTGTCCCATCTGAAGGACACCTTTGAAATGAGAGATGAGATGTAATGAAGCTAGATATAAAATTAATCAAATATGACACAAGAACTGATGTGGAATGCAATCCCGTCGGCATATTATTCACCTCCTCGGAGTGGAGTTCTTTATTTACTGTCTGCAGCATTGTGAAGGACTCAGGCAAGGAGCAACACCAGGGATGATTTTTCAGAAAAAGGACTGGAGAGTTAGGAAACAGTCACTAAGGAAGATGGATCCAATATTTAAATGTACTGAGACTCTTGCCTGTTACTTTTTCTTGTTTTAATCTTGTTATAAGAACTCTCTAAAGATGGTGTCAAGAAACTTGGTTGCAAAAAAAAAAAAAAAGAAAGAAAGAAACTTGGTTGCCATGTAAGAGAGTAGAAACCATTCATTTACTTTTCACTCTTTCATCCAATACTATTTACTGAGCAACTACTCTGTACCTGACCCTCTGTTAGACCAGGAACATGCCAACCAGAGCAATAGTAGTTGTAATAAGAAGAGAAGTTATTATTCACTAATATTGATTAACAATTTACTATATACTGAATTAAGGACTAAGCACTTTGTAAACTCATTTTATTTAATTTTGTGTAACCTGGGAAGTACCTACTGTCAGCATCCCCATTTTACTTACTGCTTCAGAGCAGTTAAGTAACTTGCTCAGGGTTAAGCAAGTGGTAAGGAGATGACTTCACAGCACAAGCAAAATTGTTCAGATCTTCTTCCATATCATCTTAATTGTAAATAGGGTTACTAAAGATTCAGTCATGGGCTGGGATTCATTGACCTCAGGCATTGCCTAGATAGGACATTCTACTCTTCTGCCTCCGGCACTGGTTCTTTTTTTATGCCAAGTCTTCAGTATTCCTCACCATGTGCCAATACACCTCTTGTGGCTTTAGTTATACAGAATTGACTTCTGTTGCTTGTAATCAAAGAATCTCACTGGTCCAGATAGTGTGCTCCCCATCAGAGGAGCAGAAGCTGCAAGAACGCTTAGTAGCTACATGTGAAATGGTGTGATGATTTATATTTCCCAAAGATGGCTGCAAGTTTGTCTGCTGTCCTCTTCTAGAATCTTGCCATTTCCCTACTGACTGGTGAAGTCAAGGTCCCCTCCTCTAGAACATAGGCAGGTCTTTGTGACAGATTCAGTCAATGGAAGATAGCAGAAGTTACATTATGTGAGCTCTGAGACTATCACAAAAATTATATGTGATGTGCCTTGCTCTCTTGGGGTGATTACAGCCTCCCTACCATGTGCAATTCTCAGACAGCTTGTATGGAGAGAGCACTTCAGGGCAACACACACAGGTGCTCACATATGACAGTGTCAACCTCAGCTATGCATGAAGACATCTCCAGATGATTCCAACCCAAATTCATCAAAGGGTAATTCCCCCCAACCCCAGACATCATGGAGCAGAGACTATCTCCACTGTGTCCCATCCAAATTCCTGACCCACAAAATCTATGCACATAATAAAATGATTGTGTTATACCATTCAGTCTTGCAGCAATTAACAATGAAACTGACGGATGGTTGAAGAGAGGACCTTTAGGGTCATGTCCAACCTGAAAATATTTCTCCATCCTTACCCCAGGAACTGTTCCCTACACCAACAAATATGCCAAGACAGGGGTGCTCTTAATCAATGACCTCTCTACTGTGGGGACCTCAGCCCTTCAGAGGCCAGAGTCTGAGGGGCACCTTGAGCCTAAGACTGGAACTACTAAGCCATATGCTCAGCACACAACACATTTGCAAGGAAGAAGTTTCAGGTGTCAACTGGGAAGAAGCACCTTCTGGGGAAGGATCCCATTTAGAACTAGAAGAACAAGAGGAGAATCATAAATTCCTCTGAAGGGTGCATTCTATTTGTTATTCATGGAAGGACCATTTGTATCTAAGGAACATCAAACAAACCAGCAGAGTCGCTTTTATGGGCCAGGGAGAGACAGAGCAGGTGAAATAAACAGGGTATGCAAAAATGATAGCATCGGGAAGTTATCTAGAGAGAAACAAAATGTCCTGAGCCAGCTGAGAATTTCATTAAAGTAAGTCTTTGTTAAAAGTAATGCTCTGTTCTTGTCACGACTGCAATCGGGCCATCTCCTTCCTGAAAATGGAATAGTGTTCAGGCTGTGGACAAGGGCAATTGAGACTCTCTCTGTCTCTGTCTTGTGTGTGTGTGCATGCACACATCCCCAACCCCAGTCCTCTGTCACTGTGTCCTTGTCTCTGTGTGGTGACTGAGAGGACAGACTCCTGAGTCAGGATACCTGAGCTCAAATCCTGTGTGGTCTCAGCAAAGTTATTCACCCTAGGCTTCAGATTGGGGATTTAAGTTCAATCCTTGACACTAAGAAAATTACATTTTTATTTTTATCATTATCATTTATAACATATCTAATCATTCTTCATTTGATCATTTGTGAGTTATCACTTATCCTGATTGTCATTACTAAG
The DNA here is from genome assembly GCF_014898055.3 of Talpa occidentalis. NCBI lineage: Eukaryota > Metazoa > Chordata > Mammalia > Eulipotyphla > Talpidae > Talpa > Talpa occidentalis. The sequence goes on from NW_023605083.1 coordinate 89,651,402, forward strand.
TGCTTTCCTGGAGCTGTGTAGGTATCTTGGTTGCTAGGACCCCACATATCTTAGTCTGTAAGACCATCTTAGCCTCCCTCCTCAGCTTATCAACACTCAGTTATTCCTTTTCCATCTGCATCTGCAATGCAGTGCTTTACTCTTCCCTGGTTGAAGAGAGTTGAAAATATTGATGACATGCCTCAGAAGAGGGTGGGGAAATATGAGCTCAGCTGGTTTATGGTAGGCATGCTAATTGATGTCAGTCTCTTTAATTAACAACCTCAGAATCTCAGTGACTTAACATTATATGGGTTGGTTTCTTGGCAAGTTGGGAAGTTGTCCTTGCGGGCTCTCTTGCAAGTGGGGACTCAGAGGTTGGAGCTCTTTTCATCTTACAAAACCACCTTCCAGAAAACTAGAGGGTTGGGTGGAATGTTTTTAACCCTTCTGCCCACAGACTGTTGGTCAGAACTAAGTGTGCAATGAACAAAAACATTGGTTTTGCCACAGGGAATAAATTCTTTTTTAAAAATATTTTATTTTATATAATTCTTACATCATTTTTCATTTTCGCACAATGTATGCATTTTCATTTTGGTTATATGCCCCATACAATTGCACGCCCCCTTATTTTGACCCTAATCCTTCTTCTCCCTGCCTTTCCCCCCACCCCCTGTAGTGTGTCTCTGGTTTATAGTTGCTTATTGATCTTGATTTTTACTTTGTATTAATTAGTCTTTTTCCTGGTCCCTTATTTAGGTTTTCTAAATTCACAAGGAATAAATTCTGACTTCACAGAGAAAAGTTACTGCCTATTTGTAAAACCAAATTCCTGTCCTTAATCCATCCCCTTCTCCCACCCTAGTCCTGACCACCATCACCTCCTCCCAGGACATCAAAAATATCTGCCCCATTATTCTCCTTGCCCTAAGTCTTGCCTTCTCTTTTCTATCCTGTGCAGTGCAGTCAGGGCCTGAAAAGAAATTGGGAACCCTTCGTTCTCATAAAAGATCCTGTAGGGCTTCTCCACTAGGTTCCAACTTGACCCAAATTCAGGAGTTATATGTGCAGTTGCCCCAGGCTGACACATGCCTGCCCACACACCTCTGGTTCTTCTGGCTGCATGATTCCTACCCATCATTCTAGTCCCAAATTACACCTCACCCCCACAGTGGAGGAGGTCTCCTTCTCACTCGCAGAGCATCCCACCCTCTTAATTGCCACTAACTCCAGGTTGCAGAATGGCAGGCATCATAGCTATATGCTTTATTCACTGCTGTCTCCCCAACAGCAGTGGTTCACACATAGTAAGTGCTCAATAAATATGTGTTGAGTTAATGAGCCGATCATATTCTATTGGACCTCTTGTTTACATCAGTGACAGCCTCTACTGGATCGAAACTTCTTAAATTTCCTATGAATTACTGGTGTCTAAAGCAGCACTTTGTGAACAAGAGAGAAAAAGAAGAATAACTCACAGTAATAACAAAACCAAACCATCACTAACTTTCTTCTCATTTTCATCTGCTGGCTTTGACAACATAGAAACCAGTGGCGTGTGAGTCGGAATTAGGCAGAGATGATGTTGGGAGCCAGATTCAATGTGCTTTGAGTAGTAGGATCCATGTCAGGCCTTGAAATTGTCCAAGGCTCCCTGCAGAGCCTTCATCTCATTAAGCTGACCCTAGGAGAGTCAGGTATTTTCTTTTGAGACCCGTCCCTCTATGGTAGTTAATTAGTCGTAGCTTTGGGTAATTGGCTTTTCTCCTCAGGAAAATATTATCCAAGACCTGAACCAACACAGGCCACTGAGGAGCCAGCAGCAGATCCAAGCCTCCAGCGTCCATCCCAAGCTTCAGGAACAGTCCAGGTGGAAAAGAGGCCACAAGGGAGTGTTTCTTCAGATCACAGAGAGAAGAAAGGTTGTGATTTCACAGTACATTTTCCTGAGCATGAAGGGAAAAAAAAAGTCAAACAAAGTAATAGTTTGGCAACAGATGGTGAGCAGGATCAGTTGGGAAAATCTCTTTTGGGATTGAAAGGAAAAACTGCAGAGATGCCTCTGTTGAGGGTGTCGAGACTCCCACCTGCCTGGGATGTCTTTATTTTGTAGCCTAAAAAGTTTCATCCAAGGGAAGATCAATTCTGAAAAGCTGTCTCACACCTTTTATCTGAGACAGCATGAGCCTGTCTTAGAAAGCATGGGAATAAAAGCTAAATGGAGTCTCAACCCCATCACCAATCAAGACCTACTGCAGAGCGCAGGGGGGTGGGGAGAGAGAAGCTGGTTTCCATAATGACCACTACAGAGCTAGGCCGTGAGTGGTGACATTCATAGAGGACAGTCAGCTTTCCCCCAGGAGGCCAGGATGGGGAACTATTGTGTAGACATGAGCCCACACCCCAAACTACCTTTACCTGTAGAAGAGTTTCATAAACCTCAGTCATGAGTATGTCCCCAAGACACATTGGCATGAAGTATCTCCTGGTGCAAGGCCATGAGTAGGCAAAACATCACTTCTGTGGTATAGATAAGAAAACATCAGATTAACCAAATTGAAAGACATTCTGCAAAATAATTGGCCAGTAGTATTTACAAGCATCAAGACACAAAAGATAAAAAAAGACTGAGGAACTGTCACATCCCTGAGATTAAATAGCAGGACAACGAAAAGCAATGTGTGATCCTGGGTTAGATCCTAGACCAGAAAGAGAACACTAGTGGGAAAATTGGCAAAATTCACAGGTCTGTGGACTAGTCAATAGCAGTGAGTCTGTGTTCATTTTCTGGTTTCAGTAATTGCACTGTGGCCAGGTAAGAGGTTAGCGTTCGGGGATGCTAGGTGGAGAGGCACAGGAGTGATCTCTACTATCCTTATAACTTTCCTGTAAATTTAAAGATTTTTCCAAGAAAAGGTAAAAGAATCTGACCACAAACTGTTTTCTTTACTGGAATACATTCATTTTCAAAGTAAATTTGCTATCGTTACCAAAAATGAAAAACCAAGATCATGAGCTCTAAAATAAATTGATCAAAATGAACACCCTGAAAACTAGGTACTGCTCCACCAAAGAGGGGACTCAAGGCCTCTTTGTCTTCCTTCAAAAGGGAAATTAGCAACTGCTAGAGAAGCGTTAAAACCTATCAGCATCCAGCAGGGACCTGGGACAGTCTCCTTCCTAATCAGGGATGTAAGAGAGATCTGAAAAGCAAATAATTTTCTCACTATGTAATTTAGGTTAGTGTCTGTTCTGTGCACCTTTTAAATTATCTCTGGTACTACCTAGCACCCCATACCACTTTAGGAAAACACTGCATTTTCGAAGCCCCATGATGTGGTTATAGGACTGTGGGGCTATGAAATGAAAGAGAAAAGCCTTGCTGTTGGGGTGAAGTGTCATCCTCACAGTATTATCCCTGGGATGGGAAATAGCAGTTGTCTATACTGGTGGGAAACAGTATAAATTAATTCAACTTCTTTGAACATACCATTATACCCAGTAATTCCTTCCTTAGAGTATCTGTCTTACAAATATAATTGTGAATCATTATGGTATTTTTTGCAATTGAAAAAGACAAAAACAACCTAAATGTCCATCAACAAAGGAATATTCTGCACAGTAGAATATTATGCAGTCATTAAGAAGACTAAGACAGGGCCTCCCCTGGTGGTGCAGCGGTTGAGTGCTGGGCTGTGAGACTGTCCGCAGCCTCTGCAGCACCAGTTCATTCCCTGGCCGCCGTCCAGGGTCCCACAAAAAAAAAAAAAAAAGAAGACTAGACTAAAACATGAACATTGAACATGTACCAATATACAACAATTTCAAGCACAAGATTTTTCCCAACATATATCATGTGAAGAAAACAAGTTACGGGCCTCCCCGGTGGCGCAGCGGTTGAGCGCTGGGTTGTGAAGCTGCCCGCGGCCTCTGCAGTGCTGGTTCGATCCCCGGCTGTTCCGCGGCCACCGGAGGAGGGTCCCACATGGCGCGCAGACCTCTCCTGCCGCCCGCTGCTCCCCTCAGCAGTGTACTTCGGTCCTTCTGCCTGCTCTGCTCCCCGCTCTGGCTCTGGTGAATTCTCTCACCCTCCCGTGCTTCTGACTGTACCCAGTGCATGTATAAACAAAACAAACAAATAAATAAATAAATAAATAAAATGCATAAATAAATAAAAAAAAAAAGAAAACAAGGTACATGATAGTGTATATAGTGTGCTCCCATGTTTTTTCAAGTGAGCATGTACATGGTATCAGTCAGCTTTTTCTGTTCAAAAAACAATCTCAAAACATAGAGATATACTACAATAAGCATTGACTATCAGGCTCAAAAATAGACCATCCATTGAGGTAGTGCCCCTTCTTCAGAGTGGGAGATGGCAGAGGCTGGGGCAGGTGGGATCTACATCTCTCATGCCCCTGGGACAGATAGTCTACTTGGGTGGGTTGCCCTCATGGGCATAGAACAAAAGGAGAACTCTGCCAAGTAAGCATATTTCAGATCTTTGCTCACAAGACATTTTCATATTGATGATGTTATTTGAAGCTCACATTAACGTGAGGCCGACAACAGAGATTATAATCGTACTTTGAGATCCAGCCAGCTAAAATGACTTGCCCAAAGTCAGACAGTTTAAAAAAAAAAAGCCAAGCTAGATCTGCCTGACACCCCACACCAAAAGCCTCCTACCCCACGTTTTAGCTTGCATGGCCCCAGGCTCACCAACACTATCTGGTCCAGGGTCCACCATATGCCCCAAATAGGGATAAAATCTCTCGGTCCCAACACACACTACGTGGGAGAGACTGACTGTAGACTGCTCCTCAGAGAGCCTCTTGCTCAACCTAGCCATTTACACATGGGCAGAGAGAGAGGCCTAGGATCCCAAGGCAGGTACCTTCCTCCCTACCTCTGTCTCCCTGTTTTTCAGATGGAAACTTTACACCCCTAAAAGATTGTTTGGGAAGACCAAGAAGACCATGTATTCAGGAGGAATTTGCATCCCAGACAGTGTGAATCACAATTCAGGTCCTTCTCCCACAGCAGAGCCAGGAGACTGGCCTCGGAGCAGATAAACTGACCAACCCAAGAGCAGCGGAGTTGTAGAAGAATGAAAGCAATAAGAAAAGTCAGGGGCTTTGAGGCCCTGGGGCAGGGAACAGACTGCTCTACACTGGGGCAAGGCAGTTCTGTGGAGCTACTATTGAGAATTGCCCTGCGGCCGCTTCCAGCCTGGGCTGGTGCTGGGCCTTCCCTGCTGGTGCCTTCCCAGCTGAGCACAGAAGCCTCCCTGGCCAATGCCCCATCCCTGGGGACAGGGGAAGTGTCCAGGAGGCTGTAGCACTAAAAGGCTCTCAATCCCCTCCCCCCAGATGGGCTTTCCACTCTTGAGTTTCCTTCCCCGTGGTGCTGTGGTGGTCCCCTTCTCCAGGGTGTCTCCCCCACCCCCCAGACAGCATGCCCGCTTGCTGCCTGAGTGCCCTTTCTCCCTTTTCATCATCTCTTATAAGGGAACAAAGAAATGGGTGGGAGGGAACAAAGGGAGGCACCAGATGCTGATGATGGGGGGCCCAGGGAGGAGGGCCCATGTGGTCCCACTTAAGCCATTTTCAACTTTGCATCAAATGGAAATTTCTGTGAGCAGCTCTGAAAGCTCCTACAATGACTAATGTCTCCAAGTGAGCTCGAGGAACAAATGGATGCTAATTATTTTGTGGAAGGCGAGACAAGTAGAGAATTTAAACAGGGGGTCTGACTAGCAGATGGTGGGAAATCTGAAGGCTCAGAAAGACAGGACTTGCCCGCCCCCCCGCTGCTCAGCTCTGATCGGGGGGCTCGTGTGCCCAGGATTTACAGTGCTCAGCACAGGCCCTACAGGTCTGTGGCTCTGGGCCCCACTGGCTTTGCCGCTGACCAAAGCTGGCCTCACAGAGCTTCCTCCATGCAGTGGGAAGTCCAAGGGACTAGTGTGGAGGGGAGCAACACCCCAAAGCCCCACAGGGACCCCATAATGAGCATTCCAGGGCTTTGGGAATAAAATGCTTGGTGACTCTTGTAAGTTCACCTCCAGGAAGAGGACACTGAACACACGTGTATTTATTTTTTCCAAGATAAACTGAGGCCAGAAAGACCTAGGCTGTTTCCCACCTTCCTCAGCGCAGCCTGACCTAAGGGTCTGAGCAGCGTCTGGCCGCCTCCCAGCCTTGGAGGAAGTGGTCAGATATTTTACACCCAGCCCACCCTACACGTGGGTGTTTCCAGCTCACCGCTCAGTTTCTCTCCTCTGACTTCAGCATGGGTTGTTCTGTCTTCCTGGAACACTTGTCCCTTCCCGTCTTCTGACTACCTCCTACTGGATCTTCATGATTCCCATGTCACTTCCCCACAAAAGCCTCCCTGATCTCCCGCTGGGATCATGTAGTTCCCTGTGACCTGCACGCACTGCACTCACGCCCTCAAGTATAAGTGGCTTTCAGGCCCTCAAGGATGGTTCTGGCTGGATTCACCCCCAAGTATCCCCAGGAGATGGGCTGGCCAGAGTGGGCACTTGGATATGCTTGCCAACTGGAGCCGAGCTGGCGCTGGAGAGCCATCGGGTACCAGCCTCTCACACCAGATGGGGCCCAGCTTGTTCCACGCCCATGCAGAATTAGTTGTGGGCTCATTAAGAAGAAGCAGGTGGTGGGGGTGACTCTCAGCTTCCCTCATCCCTCCACTACTCAAGAGGTTTAGCCCCAAAGCAGTAACAAAAGCAGCAGAAAAGAGAACCAACGTGAACAAACTAGTAGAAATGCCAAGACCGTGGATCCCACCATCCTACCCTGCCCACTGCTCTGGGACCTGGCCCTGACTCTGTGCCCTGCTCTTCCCACCATCTCTGCTGGTGCCATTGACCATCTGCTGCCCACCTGCCCCTTGCCCCAGCCCCAGATCCCCCTCAAAGCCTCTGCATTCTTGCTTCATCTTCACCACTGCGGAGTGGCTAAGACTAGGAAGTACTCCCTGCTTCACTGACCCTTTTATGCCTAGATGGGCCCCACAGCTGACTTGCTTGGATCCCTGGGAGTTCAAGAGCTTTTTAACAATAGCGTCTTTCTTCCCAGGTTGCACATGGGTTGCCATGGTGATGGGGGGTGCTTTCAAGCAACAGCCACCATACTGTTTCTCAGAACAGTCTTCCTCTTGCTGAATATAGTTTGCTGTGCTGAATTTCTCCTGGGGGAAGAGAAGGAGTTGAGGTCCCAGGGCAGGCTCACTAGACGCGCCCATTCACGACTGCAGACTCTCAGCCTCCGGGGGTGAGGGGAAGTAACTACGTGGAGAAGGAAGGGGCGCCACTTACCTCCACACCTCGGAGACCCCCAAATCTCAGCTCCAGCCCAGCTGCAAGCTCTGCTGCCTGTTTATAGCCATAACAGTCATAAAAATAATTTACATAAATGATTTTTCTGCAAAAAAGAAAAATAATCTAAGACCAAAGAAAATGTGGAAAGGTGTTTAACCTCACCCCCAAGTCCCCTCCTTCCTGAGAAAATCTGCTATAAACATTTGATACAGCCCCTTCCTGCCCTTTCCTCTGAGATTATATACATAGAGAGATTAAAGAACAAGATGAAAATAACATAGTTGAAACAGCCCTATAGACAGTGGTATACCCTGCTCTTTTCATTCGATATTATATCAAAGTGTTTCTTACATCATTAGACTTCTTTACATCTTTTGAAATGATTCAAAATAATATACCAAATGGATATGCCAGTTTACCAATGTATCTTAATAGTGGGATATTAAGATTGAATCTAATTTAATACTGCTGCTATAAACATCTTTGTCTCTTATCTCTGATCATTTCTGAGGATATATTTCTAGAAATGAGTTCCTAAGACAAAGAGCATAAATATTTTAAGGCTTTCATACAAATTTTCCAACTGCCTCCTAAAAAATTATTCTTCTGTCACTTAAGACACACACACACACACACACACACACACACACACAATTGCTAGGCTCAGAGTTGCAATTAACATAAATTGAAAAACTCTGACTTTAAATGCAATTTAAAATAAAAGGATGTTCTTTCCCTGGACCTGGCCTTTAGAAAAAGCAGCCTTGTCTCTGAAGCAGTAGCCCATCCCCGAGGCTGGCTCTGCCAGTAATGAGTTGGGCAGCCCGTAGCTTTTCACCCCCTGCTCTCTCCTACTCCCCCACTGTTGGCTGGCTGAGTTGCTGACTGGGAGGTGGATAAATGGCTCCGTTGGCTGCCCTCGTTCCCAGAACCCACTTCTTAGCAGTGCGAGGGGGCCATTTGTCATTCTGCCACACAGCTCAGGACTGCCAGACATCTCATTCCACTTCCCTTACCAAGGACATGGTGCGAAGGGCCGGCTCAGATCTTGGGCTCTATGGAGCACCGAACCAGTGACCCTCGAGCCTCTGGGCCTGCGGGTTCTCATTTCTAAAGGGAGCTGGCTTCTAACATCTCCAACATCTGCCCCCCCCCCTCTGATCCTGCTGATGTCCAGAGCCTGATGGGCTGCTCCAGAACCATAAATAAGCAGAGCTGAAACAAGGTTCGCAGAGAGGGAGGCAGAGTGGGGAGCCGAGATTGGAGACTTCGGGAACATTCAGGGAAGTTCTCCATGTCCTGCTGGGCTGAAGCCAGGTCTGGGGAAGTGGATATGTGGAACAGCATAGCATAAAAGAGGAGAAGGCAGAGGGGCCTGCCGGCACCCCAACAGTGACTCCCTGCCACCATCAGAAAGACTCCTCTCCATCAGCTGGAGGTGAGAACAAAGCCCAGCCAGCTCTTTTCCATGGAAACCTGTTTCCCAGTGTCCCTTTCCTGCTGAATATTTCCCAAGGCAAAGAAGCAGGAGAAAGGTTCAGAGCACAGGAGTGAGGGGGGTCTGCAGATTTAAGAAATAGAAACAGTGGGTTTCAGAGACTTCTGCAAGGAAAAAGGAGCTTTTGTTCTGTCTCTCCCCCTGGGCTCCAGGGTTTAAATCAAAGCGGCTGATTGATTGATCAGCGATCTCACTTTAAAGGGTCCACAAACAAGGGGCTTTCAAGTTGGCGCGTGGGTGTGTCTCCAACATCCTGACACTGAGTGAAAAATGCAATTCTATTTATTGCATTGCTTTTTCACTCTGACTAGGGATTTGATTTTGTTCTAGTAAGTTGCAACTTGCAAGAGCCTTGGGTGCCAATGCAGTTCCTGGAAATGAGGAATGAGATTGTGCGCAAAAAACTCAAAAGCAACCAGGCAGATCCTCCGAGAAATTTTTTTTTGGATGAGGAGGAAAATAACCCCATCCTGAATGTGATTTCAGGCCCAGGGCTGCCCAGTGGGATCCAAGTCTCAGAACTCTGCCCTTGTTGCAGAAGGTAGGGAAAAAAAGAGGTCTGGGTTCTAGTCACTGTGCTGTGCAAAGGCCACTCTGTAGATGTTTGCGGCCAGACTAGTATAAAAATAAATTACCTGGGAGTTCCCAGAAGTGGCAGGTTGCTGGGTGGGGGCTAAAGGAGTGCATTGCTGAAGTTAGCTTTGCCCAAGTGGAAACCTTCTTGCATCCCTTGCCCAATGAAGATGCTCCCCAAATCTTTCCTGAAGGAGACCCTTATCCCACCTCTCTGACACTGGCTCAGTCTTTTTCCTTGCCTTGTGCCCCCATGAATATTTTACTGTGAGACTAGGATTATAAGACTGGGCACAGAGGCAAGTGGAGGAAGGACAGAGGGTCTCATACTGATCGAGACCACTGGGATGTGCCACACAGCAGTTTGTGTTGGCCCCATCAGCACCCCTCTTTCCTTTCCTTGCAGTCATTTTCCTTTATTCTCCCCACTGAGTGCACCCTCCACTTCCTTTTTCCCAGGATCTATCCCCACACACACACACCGCAGAAATAATCAGTTCCGAGCATCCCATTCTCAGCCGGTATGTTTTTAAATTTTGCAGCTTCAGAGCTTAAAAGTTGGTGATTTTTTTTAAATCACAATACTGTGAGTTGTCTCTGGAGGAAGCAGGCCCTGGTATTCCTGGTTTTGGTCTCACACCTCCTGTGATGGATCTCACAGCCCCCAAAGGCAGCACAGAGCAGCTCTGTGCCACAGATGTTTCCTGCATGCCAGCCAGGTGACAGCCACTGTGCTAGGAGCTGTGGATACAGCAGTGAGCTAGACAAAGATTGTTTCATTAGAGGTAGACATTAATTAAATAAGTATATGAATAATTACTGCTGTGATAACTCTTACAGAGAATAGAGTTCAGCGAGAGTCTATAATAAGGAGGACTAACTTTGCTTGGAGAATCTGGAAAGGTTTCCCTGAGGAAACAATATTTAAATTGAAAATTGAGGGCTTGGTAGGGATTACCCGGAGGAGAGGAAAATGCTCCAAGCAGAAGTTGCGTGTGCAAAGGCCCTGGGGTTAATAGCAGGGGATATTAGGCACACATGAAACTTTAGAAGGTTAGTGCAGATAAAGCACAATAAGCAATGAATCAAGGGTTGCACCATGAGTCAATCACAAGGGCCATGTGAGCAGGGCCACGGAGGCCACATTGAGGATTTCTGTTTTCCTCCATAAGGCAATAAAGTGGAACTGAAAGGTGTTCATCAGGCAAGGGATGTGAACAGTTCTTACACGGAATGAAAATCTGCTTCCTAGGAGCCTCCCTGGTGTCACAGGGGTTAAAGAAAGTGCCATCAAGCTATTGCCAGCCTCTGCAGCACAAGTTCAATGCCCGGCCAGCCAGGGAGCTACCCACATGGCACAGCAGACCTCTCCAGACTTGCCCGCTGCTCCCCTCAGCAGTGTGTTTCAGTCAATCCTACTGTTCTGCTCCCCACTCTCTCTGGTGAATCTTCTCACACCCCCTGCACCTCTGGCTTACACCCCAGTTCTCATATATATATATAAATAAGTCTTTAAAAAAGAAAAAGAAAATCTGCTTCCTTATAAATTACATCATTGGAGTCCATGCTGCCTTTTGCAGCTACAGAACAATAGTAACAATGGAAAGTGTTCATCATGAGTGCTGTGTGCTGGCTGCCATTGTAAGAATCAGCATTCCTATGAGATGTGGCTAGTTTCCTCTAGCTTCCAGCAGTGGCACTGAGTGATGGCATTACTTGCCCAAGACCTTGCAACTGGTGTGCAGTCACTCTGGGATGTGAACCCAGGCAGTGAGGCTCCAGGGTCTGACTATCCATACAGGTAACACCCTCTTTATTAGGATGCATTCCTCCAAGCATTCAAAGACAGCAACCTTTACCAGAGGAAATGGACATTTAATGAGCATCTGTCTCATTAAGTAATTTCCCCAGGTCCCAAAGCTGGTCTGACTCCACCGCCTATGCCCTCTCCAATACATCAACCATTCTCGATTGTTTTCTCCTCAGAGTTAGCTGTCCCTCCTAGTGGTGACATTGGGGAGCTGGTTAGCTGCTGTAGTCTCATGGAAGTAGTCCCTGCACAAAAGGCCTGTGGCTGGCATGCTTCCAAGGTCAGACATCAGCAGCCAAGGGCATTGATGTCCAATCCACCATGCTTCTCTCTTTGGTCCTCAAGGAGATTGTGCTAACATCAAAATACACCATGCAGAGCCATAGAAAGGGTCCTTGTATGGACATGGAGTTGTTGGATTGGAGTCCCCGTTCCATGACTTTGCTGTGAGCTGGGAGTATCCTGTCACATCTCTCCCTTGTCTCATCTGTAAATGGGATGCTGTACTTCTTGACCTGTTCCCCAGGACTATTAGAAGAAAGGGGAGAGATAATGGTAAAGGAAAATACCTTAAAAATTGGGAAGTATTGTCCAACTATGAGATTATTTTGCATAGTACCATGGGTTACTAATTTTCTCCTAGAAATTCTTCAGCATGATTTATTTCTGGTGAACCCACTCTGCCTCCAAAGTTTTGCTATTTTTTCCATGTTCACATGCCTTACTAGGAGTTGTCATGCCCTGGCTTTATTCTCACTAGCCTGTCTTTACTCTGCATTTCCTCTCAGATTCCCATTTAAGACTTTTGGGGTGGGAGAGACCCTACAGATGAGATCAGGCTGCCAGCTGCAGCTAAGCTTAGAGAGGTCAAGCAGCTCCCTGAGGGATATCAGCCAGGACTGTCCACTATCACCTTTGACAAGGGACTCTGGGGCACTCAGCCCAAGCTGAGGCTCAGTATTCCAAGAATCCCAGCTGGCATGTGGGTGTGGTCCAGAAGGAGCCATCAGGAGCCCCACCTGGACCAAAATCAGGAAGGTTTGAGAACTGGCCTGTATGGTACATGATCAAATCTAGCAGGGCCTAGTGGAGGCCATGCACAGCTACTCTCCAGGAGAGCAGAGAACCTTGCAAAGGAAAAGTCTCAGTTCAGGCCAGGATGCTGCATTTCCCAGCTGGGGTATTTCCTGCTATCCAGGTTCCAAGGCTCTTGTCACCCCACACATTTCACAGACAGCAAGTCTCTGAATTGAGAGGACCGCACCTCCTCTTTTCTGAGCCCAGCTTTCCCTTTAGGGAAAGTGTCTCTGCTCTGGGCTCCTCCTCAGCACAACCTTCCCTATGCAGCTCTCTCGGGAATAATGGGTGGCTCAGCAGTCTCAGCTGAGCTCTGCCAGCAGAAGCTTTGCCTTAGCCTTGACCAGATGTGTTACAGAGGCTGGAGATTGAGTCCTTACAGAAGCAGCCCACTACATACCAGCCCAGCAAACAGATGTCCCTGGATTCACCAGATGGGTGACTCACATCAGCTCTGCCCGGCTCATTACAGACAGTGTCCTGAATCCTCCCAGACCCATGGTGAATGGGGAAACTGGCTTGCTTAATAGGCCCCAGAGCGTGACATTTATTCTGCTTGAGGAAGACAGCCTGGGTCCACATTCCAACTCCACCACTGACTGGGTGTACAAAGTTGGGAAAGCACATTTTCTCGTGCCTCCTTTCCATCATCTATAATACAGGCATCATAACAGTGCTGGGCTTATCGTGAGGATTAAATTGAGCCAATAAATGTGAAGAGCTTAGCACAGGGCCTGGCCAGGAGGCTATTCTGATTATACGAGTGTCTTAGGGATGCCTTGGAGTACAGTTAGGTAGACCCTCCTTCTTTTTTGGGTCAGCCTTGATCTCTCTGGGCCACACTTTGCCTGGCATCCTGTTCTGAATGCTCCTGTTTCTGTGATGATGCAGGCACCGCAGCAGGCACTGAGCCCAGCACTGCCGCTCCTGCTCCCAGGAAGATGCCAACCCGAGCACAAGCGAAACTGCCTGCCCTCATATTTATCTGGAGAACCGGAGGGAGCATGTAGCATTGTTTGTTTTACAGTCAAGTTGAGTCAGAGAAGAGAATGCACATATATTTGTTCTGAAATAGGAACAGACTTCATTGAAGAGTCCACCAGAGCCAGTAAAAAAGAGCGATGTGTTAGGTATTTGGAAGAAGAGAAAAAAGGAAGCTGGAGATTAAGCGCAGCAAGAGGTGTTTTAATGTTCCCAGTAACTGATTTATAAATTCCGTGGACGGCTCTGCACATTTGATTCTTTGCCGTGAAGACGGCATCTCCATTTTTCCATTTTATAGTGTTGGCGGGAAATGGCCTTTTTCAGAGCCGTCACTTAGAGCACTTAGCCGTGCCAAAGGGCAGCCTGGGACGTGGTGGAGCCTGTCCTTGGCCCCTGGGGAAGAGTTATGCCTGGTGTCAGCTGAGCGGGGCACCCACACTGTCTCCTCCTGCTCCACCTCTTGCTCCTCTTCACCCTGATCCCCCACAACTGGATTCTGAAACTGCTCCCCAGAAACAACAGTTTCTGACTCCTGAATCATCAGAATATGGTTCTCCCTTTTGGAAATAGTCTTTCCAGTTATGTGTCAGTTGTTTAGGTGGGGTCCACCCAAACAGATAACAAATTTTCAGGTTTCTTAAGATTTGTTTTACTTGGGCCTCCCTGGTGGCACAAGGGGTTAAGAGGCAACCCATGAGCTATCTGCAGCCACTGCAGCACGAGTTCGATCCCCAGGCAGCGAGCTACCCACATGGCACAGCAGACCTCTCCTGACTCACCTACTGCTCCCCTCAGGAGTGTATTTCAGTCAATCTGCCTGCCCTGTTCCTTTCTCTGTCTTTGGTGAATCCTTTTACCCTCCACATCTCTGGCCTGTACCCCAGTTCTTGTATATGCATAAATAAATAAATCTTTAACAACAACAAAAAAGTTTTTCTTTCCGTGGACCTTTGGTCCATGTGATACAAATGCATTGTTTTTCTACAAACCGTCACTATAAGCAGCACCCCCAAGCTTACCTCTCTGAGTGGAGTATAGACATAAAACTTTGAGGCCAGACAGCCCTGACTCCAACCTTCACAATCAGGTACAAACTTCTCTGAGACTCAGCTTGCTAATCTATAAAATGGGGTGAAGATTAGCATCTGCTTGCTAGGCTCTGGCCATTAATCAATAACCTCTGTGAAGAAGACAAGGCGGCTCTCCCAGGCTGTTCCATCACGACTAATCTGGCTAAGACCAGACAAGGAGGTTCAGTCCCGACCCAGGGTGCAGACTCAGGCATCAGATCTCAGCATTGCTCCAGGTCAAGATGGGAGTGTCCCCCCCATCTACCTTTCTAAAGTCAGGTACTGAGTCAACCATTGTTCCCTGCCTGAGCACAAGGGCATCGCTAGCTGGTGGTGCAGGAAGCACACAGATGCGGGTGCCAACAAGACCCAGGTGCCTAGTAAAAAGAAAAGCAAATAAAATAAAAATAAGAAGAGCCAGTCTCAGCATTTCAGCAACACTTACCCTTTTCTCCTCTCTCTGTCTCTCTCTCTCTCTCTCTCTCTCTTTCTCTCTCTCTCATTCTCACTCTAAAAGGGTCATAGTGTTATTGTGATAATCAAATAAGATAATGGCTATCCAGGGGCTCTGTCAACAGTAAAGCACTTTGCGAATGCTCGCTTTTATGGACGCATCCCTGCAGAAAGTCATGTGGCATGTGGCAGGGAAGCCTGGCTCCTTACCAACAAAAGCAGCAAGACTGTCCCACCTCCTTCTCCACATGCGAGTTCAGGGGCCCCATTATGTTAGAAGAGAACTCAGGTCAGGGGGCTGGGACCTACATTCCATGTACCAGAGCTGGGGTTGGGGCATCCCCTCCTTTCAGATGTGAATAAAATTGGCCTAAGCACCAAATCCAAGCTCTCAGGGGTTCAGTTTCTCAAGCATCATGGTCCACTCCAGCATTGCCTCAAATTTCCACTATTGTTAATCCCAAAAGTAACAGTTAGCATGTTTTGAGCTGTTCACTCCCCGTGTAGGTGGGAATTATCATTATCCTTGTTTCACAGATGGAACTGAGATAGAAAGATGCTGAATAACTCGCCCAAGAACATGGAGCTAGGGTTCTAACTGAGGAGTCACACTCCAGAGCAGAAGCCCTTGGAAACTGCACCTCATCTCACGCACATTTCAGCTCCCGCGCCTGCTCCCTTCCCCAGCTACTCTCTGACCCACATGTGAGAATCTGCCTGATTTGATTCCCCAAACTACATACTCAGAGAAGACTGCCCAGGTTTGTTGGCAATGGGGAGCTTTCATGTTCCTAAAACCATGTAACATCAGCACTGAACCTCACTCTCTTGGTAAGTCATTGGCATGTGACTGCTGGTGAGAATGCCAATGATGTAGTCACCGTGGGAAGCAAAATGGCAGATCCTCAAAAGATTAAAAATAGAATCACCATATAGCCTATCAATTCCACTTCTGTTATATACAACAAGATTGAAAGTAGGGTCTTGAAGATATTTACACACCCTTGTTCATAGCACAATATTATTCACAATAGCTAAAAGGTGGAGGCAACCTGGGCCTCCTCTGGTGGCGTAGGCGGTTGAGTGCCGCACTGTGAAGCTGTCTACATCCTCTGCAGCACCGGTTCGATCCCCGATGGCTGGCGAGTGTCCCACATGGTGCACAGACCTCTCCTGTCGCACCTGCTGATCCCCTCAGCAGTGTATTTCAGTCAATCTGCCTGTTCTCGTCCCCACTCTGTCTCTGGTAAGTCCTCTCACCCTCTCGCAAATCTGGCCTGTACCCCGATTCTTGTATAAATAAATAAATAAATCTTTTTAAAAAAGGTGGAGGCAACCCATGTCCATGGGCAGATAAATGGATAAACATGCATATAATGTATATAGTACACATGTACTATGGGATATTATTGGGTCTTTAAAAGGAAGGAAATTTTCTGTATTTTTCCTCTCTGTATTTTATGATTTAGGTCTCCAAGTCTTTAATCCATTTTGTGTTAATTTTTATATATGGTGTGAGATAATGGTCTGGTTTCATTATTTTGTATGGGACTATCCAGTTTTCTCAACACCATTTGTTGAAGAGACTTTCCTTTCTCCATTTTATACTCCTGACTTCATCATAAATATGCTGTACATAGAAGTGTGGATTTATTTCTGGGCTCTCAATTCTACACCAGTGATTAGTGTGTCTATTTTTAGTCTAACTCCATACTATTTTAATTACTATAGCTTTGTAGTATAATTGAAGTCTGGAGTATGACACCTCCATTTTCCTTTTTGTCAGGATTGTTTTAGCTATCAGGGGTCTTTTGTGGTTTCATACAAAGACAATAATGTTTATTCTAATTCTTTGAAGAATGCTATTGAAACTTTGATAGAAATTGCATTGAATCTCTATATTGCTTTGGATAAGATGAACACTTTGCCATTGTTAATTCTTCCAATAATACATCTGAAGAGGTGTGAGACTATACTCCCAAATAATATACAATGTTATGAACCATTGCTACCTCAATTAAAATAATACAATAAAAAGGGGAAGGAAATTCTGACTCATAACAGAACACACATGAGCCTTAAAGTCATTATGCTATGTGAAATAACATAACACAAAGGACAAACACTGTAGAATTCTGCTTAGAGAAGGGAGCAAGAATAGTCAAATTCGTAGAGAAAAACTGAAGTAAAACGGTGGGTGCCAGACACTGGGGGAAGGAGAATGGAGAGTTATTGTGTAGCGGGAATAGAGCTCCAATTTTGCAAGATGAAAAATGTTCTGGAGACTGGTTGCACAGCAATGTGAATGTACTTAGCACTATTGAATGAACTGTATACTTAAAAATGGTTAAGATGGTCAATTTTATGTGCATTTTATTCATTTTTTTAAATAAGTCTTTAATTCTCCCAGCCAAGTAAACCAGCTAGAGTCTGTAGTTAATGTCTCCTCCCCCAAGACCTTCCACTCAGCTCATCTGTCCTCACTTTTTATGATGCACAGCTGTCAATCCTACCCCAGTACAGTACTCCAGGCCTTGCCCCAGAACCCAAAGCAGCACAGGCTGTGGGCTGTCTGGGGCACCCTCCCAACACAGGGCCTGGCAGAGGCCCTGAAATTCCACTCTTCTTACTCCCTGACCTGTCTTTCTAAATGGAAGATCCGAAATTAATTTTCCCATTGATCTATACCGTGCCAAACCCATTAGAGGAGAAAAGTTCCTACAATGAATTTTGATGTTCAATAACACTTTTTTTTTTTTTCAATCTTAGACACTATAGCATGTCTGTCTCCCAAATTGATAGGGAGGGGGGAAACCGATTAAATCAATGTAATATGAGCAACCCAAGAAACAACAGGGGGAGAAAATCTTAGAACATCTGTATTTTCATATAAAAATGAGAAATTAGTGCATATACTAAAGAATATACTCATGTTTTAGCAATATGACACTTATATTTAATCTGCATATTGGTAGTAGTACAATTTATGAGTAAATATGCCAATATTGAGAGTAACGCTAAAAGGTTCTTTACTAAGGAGGGTGTGTCATCAAAATGCTTGGTGACCATGGAACTAGTGAACATCACCTTAAGTGGCCATCAAGTCCATAAGCAAGTTTCCAGGGAGGACTGACCCATGGGAACCCAGTCGGAGGGAGCTGGCACAGGACTCTGTTGCTGGTTGCTGCTGGGGAAAGCTGATATTCCGGAGAATATGGAAGTAAACTGGATATTGTTTCATCCTGTATTTTGTTGCCACATGATAACCTTGTATTATCATCAACATATTCCAAAGCGTCAGAGTTCTTTATTTTCAGCTGCACACGACTAAAACACTCACACCTTCTGAGAAAGAATAAGAGGAAATACTCCACCATGTGAACAGTGCTTGTATTTAAATGGTGACTGTGGGTAGTGTTTCTACTTTCCTCTATTTTCCATATTTTCTGACAAAGAGCTAAAGAAAGCATTCCTTTTGTCTTTTGACTTTGTCACCCCTCCCTCTGCATGCACCTTTCATGCAGCCTGTGGGGACCATGCCAGGAACTGAGGCCACGTTGTCTCTGAAGCCTCCTTGCTCTGGAGGAATCAGCAGAGGGCTGAACAGGCCCCAGGCTCAAGAAGCGCAGATGGATTTCCCTTCACATCTCAAGAAAAATATCAGTAAGAGCAAGCCACATCAGACTCTGCAATCCGCGAGACCACCAACCCACTGAAGCGTGGCTATGCGCAGGCTCCGCCCTTCCTCTCCTACCTCTCTGAGTAAGGAGTGGTGGTCAGGGTGGTGACCAGGGGAACCACATTGCCTGGGTTCAAATCCTGGGACCTGGGCTTAACTCTGTGCCTCAGTTTTGCCTTCTGCAAATGGAATATGAAGAGAGTGCTAGCGAAGATCGAGTGAGGTCAATCCTGGAAAGACCCTCACAACACCTCCTGCCAGTACATCTATAGGAGGGTCAGCTGTCAGGATATTTCCCATGGATTCCAGACAACTGGCTCCTTCATGGCGTTCATGCAAATGTCACCTTCTCTGAGAAGCCTTCAGTGGCTATCCAAATATCCCTATCCCCACTGCACCCAACCACCCTTTAGCCGCTATCCCGATTGATTTTCCTTCACAGCAGTGAAATCTGTGTCCCCCACTAATGTGTGAGCCCCATGAAGTCAAGGACTTTCCCTTCCTTATACTCTGGAATGATCCCCAGGGCTTAGAAGTGCACTTGACCCATAGCATCACTCGATAAATACTGGTTTGAATGAAAAAGGAACAAATAAATGAGTACCTTCCATCTTTTTGCCCTCACATGACCCACTTTATAGGGAAGGAAACAGACTCAGGGAGATTAAGTCCAGTGTCCAGGGACACAACTGGAGGTGGGCCCAGCACAGCCTTGAAGCTCGTTCTGATTCCAGGAGTCAACCCTCCCAATAAGAATCTTCAAAGGCCCAGAGCCACATCTAGTGCCTGATGGAGTAGCTTATTCTCCCCTTGTCTCTCAACGCTCTCACCTCTGTACTCCATGCTCTACAACAGCAAAATCCCTGTGGCCTCTCTATCTTGCACCTCCAGCTTTTACCTATCCCATTTCCTAGCCTGGAGTGTTCTCCCTACTCCTCTTCACCTACTACCAACTTCTAGCCTAGCCATCCTATGTATCTCAGCAAAAAGGCCCCTTCTTCTGGGAAGTCTGCCCTGATTTGCTTGCTGGGTTTAACAGTGCTTTGTGTTGCCAGAGGCCATTGAACTTCTCCTGTCTTCCTCTTACTTCTCTTGATTGTCAGTGTCAATCATTTCTCCCCCTGGACCACCCATATATATCACTTAACTCACAAACCCCCTTGAGGGATGGGTGATATCACCCCTCGGATTAATCAGTCTACCCCTGCTTCTGTCCCTATTTAAGTCTCATTAATAACAAGTCATGACTTCTGAGCATTTTCTACAAACCAGGCACTGCACTGGGCTCCTTATAATTTTTCATAACCGCCCAGTGAGGCAGTTACAGCTTTTCTCCTCATTTCCCAGATGGCCATATAGCAATAATGGGAAGGACAGAGATTTGAACCCAGGGTCCATTCACTTACCCACAACATTGCCCACCCACCACCCTCGCCTGCCTCCTCCCCTCTCATGGAAGCCATTCCTTACGTGGCACCCCTCCCTCATCCCCCTCAGCAGGTGGGGTTGTCCATCCTCCTGGGTGAAGCCTCCCTCACTCCATGAATGCGGCACTGTGATCTCTCCCTTCACCTCTGTGTCCCCGGCCCCTGACCCCAGACCCGACAGGCACTAGGTGTTCAGTTAATATATAACACGCAAGCTATTGAGTAAAAGAACAAAGGGGCTTGGCCCTTTCTTTTCCAATTTGGAAGCCTCTTTCCTCTCCAAGACAAAGACTTCACATTACTCATGGATATAAATCGACAGTTTCAAAGGCTTAATCCTTCCACACTTACTGCAAACCCATACACACACGGAAATAAATAAGTTTCTTTTTTAGGAGGAAAAATAAGGCTTTTCATGGCATCATAAAAACAACGCTTTATTTTTCATCTCACAGAGCCTGTCTGGGCTTAGTTATGCTCAGGAGCCTGAAAAAGACTCTGAGCTAACACTCACATGAAAAATTGCCATCTCCACAGCTGCCCGAGGCTCACGGAAGAAGTAGAAATTTCTTTCTGTGTCCGTCTGCGAGTGTCCAGCAGACATCCATCACCCCGAATGGGGCCTGTGTGGGCAGGGCGGGGCCAGCGCCCACAGTAAATGGCACAGAGCTTTGGTGAAGGAGAGAACACTGGGCACAGGGGGCTGTGAACGGGGAGAGGGAAAGAACACTGGCACTTTTTCACCATTTCTAAACCTATTATTAGGATCTGAAGATTCCCAGTGCCCTGGTGCTGGGCTAATTTCAAGTCTGTATTGTTCTTTCCTGGGTCCATCAACAGCCACCAAAGTCACAAGGGATTCTAATTACGTTCATTCATTTACAAATGCATTCACTGTGCTGTCTGGGTCCACACAGAGGAACACCCCAGCCCCTGGTAATTTGTTGGGGTACATGACTCATTGTGGCCAATGAATATGAGCAGAAATGACAAATGTCTCCCCCTAGCTTGGAGCAATTAAATACCAGCGCGAGACCCTGCAGAACTGCAGCAACGTCAGGGACAGCAGACGTTCTGTCGTGATGGACATGCAGTGCAGGGACAGAAGCAGTAGTGAGACCCTGGAGGAAAGTGTAACGGGAGCGCGAAAACAGTGTTTATTGCTATAACCACTAGGACCTGGGTGTTGTGACTGCAACTTGACCTCACCCTCCCAGACTGACCTAGTGCAAGCAACACACCTAAGTGTGGTCTTCAGCCACAGTCCTGGGTTCTACAAATTACTAGTTAAGCATCTTTGGTGAAGTCTTTGAGCTCGAGCCCCCATCTTTGAAATCAGGATAATAGCAAATCCTGCCTCGGGGCATCTTCATAAAATGGAAACACTTCTGCCCTCTCCCCCTTCACCCGTGTCCTCTTTGCCTGATCTTACACCCCCACCTTACCTTTCTACTCTGGGTCCTCAGAACAGGAGGAGCCCACAGCACTGAGTCATAAGACAAAGAACAAGAAACATTAGCCTCCTTTTAAGCACCAGCTCAAAGCTCACACACTATTACATATTTTCCACCTTAAGAGCCTAGTTCTAGCCCAGCCTGGAATTTATGCCTGCCAAAGAGCCTTTCAGGAATCTCAATTTTTTGAGGGTACGTGGTACGTATGTCTATGAAGTTCTGCAAACAGAGGAGGGTAGCGTGCTGCATCAAGACTGACTTAGTCAGTTCTGGCTGCCACAACAAAATACCATCAACTGGTGGCTTAGACAACAGGAATTAATTTTCTCATGGTCCTAGAGGCTGGAAGTCCTAGATCAAGGTGACAACCTATTCAGCTCCTGGTGAGAGCTGTCTTCTTGGCCAGCAGGGAGGCTGTCTTCTAGTCTCTTCCTCTCACAGTGGGGAGAGACAGAGCAAGCGTCTAATCAGGGCACTAACCATGCCAAGACAAGGCCCCACCCTCATTACCTCATTAACCCTACTTGCTTCTCAAAGGTCCCGTGCAACTACCATCACGCTGTGGGTTAGGGCTTCAACATGAAAATTGAAATTTGGAGCAAGAGTCAAAATTGAGCCCATAACATTACTCAATGAATGTTAATTCTTACAGGGAGAGTTGAAGTGAAACTGTATCTCTCACACATTGCAAGTGACAGAACAAATTTGTCCAAACACGCTGGGGCAATGTTCAGCAACATCAACTCAAGGTGATTATGAACACACTTTGTGACCCAGCAATTCTACTGCTACCAGAAACTATACCTGTGTTAACCCAAAGACAGGTACAGAGTATTCATAGCAGCTCTGTGGGCAATAGGCCCAAACAGGAAGCCACCAACCCCCTGGTTGGTATAGACACATAGTATAGTCACACAGTGGAACACTCCTCAGTGCGGTAAGGATGAAAGGATCATAATCACATACAACAACCTGGACAGAACTCACAAACATCATGTTGAACAAAAGAAGGCAGGCAGAGAAGTACATATACTTTTTTATTCTATTTATATAAGGTTTATAAACAAGCAAAACTAATAAACAATAAACATAGTGACAGAAGTCCAGTGTTTACCTTGGGTGGGGTTATTAGGGGGTAGATACTATAAAGGGACACAGAGGCCTTCTGGGGTGTTGAAAAGTTTCCATTTCTTGATCTTGGGCACTAGGGGCTAAATTGTGCCTCCCCCCAAAAATCATATGTTGAAAGTCTAAAGCCCCAGTTTGATGATATTTGGGGATAGTTCCTCTGGAAGGCAATATAGTCAAAATGGTGGGGCCCTCGTGATAGGATTGGTGCCCTTAGAATAGACTGCTATGAACTTGGTCTCCGCCCCTCTCCCATGTCAGGGCACAGCAAGATGACAGGCCAGCAAGAGCCCAACCATACTGGCGGCCTGGCCTCAGACTCCAGACCTGTGTGAGGCCAGTCGCTGTCGTTTCAGGTACCCAATGAATGAGATTTCATTACAGCAGCCACGGCTGACTATGGTACTGTGTAAACTCTGTGGAAATCCATGGAACTACTCACTAATGGTTTGTGCAACTCTCTGTAATTTGTTTTTTTTTTAAATTTATATATATATATATATATTACATCATTGTTATTTTTGTACAATGTATGCTTGTATGCTTTCTCCTTTTAGGTGTCATCCCCGTAAAATTCCCACCACCAATTTACCCGTGAACCATCACCATAGTCCCTTGTGCTCTTCTCTCCCATTCTGATCCCTCTTCCTCCCCCTCCCTTGCAGAATGTCTCTGATTTATGGTTGCCTGCTAGTTTTTATTTATTTATTATTATTGTTATATCTCTAAGTTTTACTGCAATTAAAAGTTTTCTGGGAGTGGGTGTAGATGGAGAGTTATTCTGGGAGTGAAAATGTTTATTCTAGAAAGACTTCCTCATCTAGGTAAAATCAGAGGCTTTCCCCTCCTTTATCTTCTAATGATCTTGACCTGGCCTCTCTTCTGCCTCACCTCCCTCCCAAGCCCCATCCCTGGCCTGTGTTTGGCTGCCCGTGGCCTCCCCCACCACTGAGTATCCTCTACCACTCCAGGTTTGCAAAAGCTCCAGCTCCCAGCACAGTCCTCTCACCTGTTCTCAATAATTTCTCACCCGTTTGACCTGCACAGACTCTGAATAGGCGCATCTCCCGGCCCCAAGCCAGGAGGCAGATGGTATGTCTTCACCCCTCCTGACCTCCTTTCTAATTTGCTTGGCTGACACCTGCTCCTTGACCCCACTCCTTGGGAAAAGAGTACATTTTCCACTGACCCAGATTCTGTGCCTTTGATGGTGAATAAGAAGTTGGGCTTTGCCCCTAGAGATTGAAGCTCTGTAAAATGCTTGCTCAGATCAGGTGCGAAAAAGGAAACAGGTCATCCCAGGGTCTGGGGCCTCTCTTTGTAGAAAAAGCCCCAGATAGGGAGTCAGGTGAGAGAGCAGTCCCTGGCACCTCGGTGAGAAATGGCAGGACTCTTCAGTTCATCTTGTCCAGAGGTTTCAAGGGGAGGCTTCTTTTCTTTTTTTTAAGCTTTATGGAGATAAAATTTAGAGATCATAAAATCCACCTTTCTAAGAGTGCAATTCACTGATTATTCGTTTACTTACAGAGTTGTACAGCCACGACCAAAATCTAATTTTAGAACATTCTCATCACTCTAAAGAGCAGAGACTGTCAGCATCAGCTTTCACTTTCCTCTCCCTGAGCTCCTCTTCAAACCCCAGACACCACTAATCTATGTCTATCTCTATAGATTTGCCTCTTTTGAATATTTCATGCAAATGGTATCATACAATACATGGGTTTTTCTGTCTGGCTTCTTTCCTTTAGTAAAATGTATTTGAGATTCATACATGTTGCAGCACACATCAATACTCGACTCATTTTTATGGTCACCAGGTAATTTGTGGTATGGCTCTACCACGTTTTGCTTATTCATTCATCATTTTATGGATTCACTATTTCAAATAATGCTACTGTGAACATCTGAATACAAGTCTTTTTGTGGACATATGTTTTCACTTCTCTTGAGTAGATCTGAATGAATGATTTGGAGAAGAATTTGGATTTTATGGATGGAAGGGTAGAGATGGCTGGAGAGGGAAAATGAGGCAGAGAAATAGCACGAACAATGTATGGAGGACTTAATCATGAGCCAACAAGGTAAGGGAAGGGGCTAGAGTTTAGTTGGAGTTTTGACTTTAGATCTGTGCTCAAGCCTTGCTCTGCCACTTAATGGTTAGTTATCTAGCAAGTTGCTAACTTCTCCAGTCTCAGTTTCCTCATCTGCAAAATATTGATAATAATGTCTATCTTGCTGATTATTGTCGAAATCAAAAAGACAGCTTTTGCCCAGCAAGTTCTGTGCACACTCAGGGAAGACCTGGCTACTCATTGCCCTCATATTCCCAGAGGTCCTGGAGCATCAGCTGGGATTTCAGGCATCACATTTCCCTGCTGACCTCTCTTGTGGCTGAGCCAGAGCTTCTATGTATTCCCTTCACTGTTGGCCAATATGGCACCCAGCCCATGAATGCAATGTTCCCAGTTGGCAGCAGGCTGATAAGTCCCATGGGAGGAGGGAAACCAGGCTTGAGAGGCTCGATGACCTGCTCCTGTAGGAATAAGATGCCCTCAAGAGAAAATTTGTACATGCCCCTGACCTCCCAGAACAGGTCAAGTCTGCCTACAATTAGTTATCACGGTGTTAGGAGCAGTGACATAGAGCCAATCGCATAACTCTCCAAGGCTTCATTTTCTCATCTGTATGAGTGATAGAAAGCCATCGTGAGGGTGAGTAAACTGACTTATTTAATAGTACTTGGCTCATAGTGAGAACTTAATAAAGGTTAAAGATCATATTTTCCTGTTAAACTGAGGCGTTGTGGAGGCAGGATCTGTCCCAGCCTTGCTGACCCTGTTGTCCCCAGCACCTGGCACTTCTTACACCTCTAAGCACTCAAGTCTTTACCCATGAGTAGATGGATGAAGGCGCTCTCACAGCCCACTCCCTTTGCAGTCTTAGAACCCATCCATCATCTTGAACTGAAATTGACATTGAACACTCAGTGCCAAAAAAGCCCAAGTGTCTATGATGCTCAAAATGCATTTGGGGGACACAAAAGGCTGAGGACAGGAACACCCTAGAGTGGCCAACACAATGAAGAGGGAGACTAGGTCTGCAGACAAACTTTGGAGTCAGATACGGGGGTTCTGATGAATGAGCTTACTTGAGTTACTTCTCTCCCTGCACCCCAGTTTCTCTACTTTCTCATCATTTCTTAGGGTTATCTTAAGAAGTCAATGAACCAGTAGATGCGAAGCCCTTAATACAGCACTCTTCACAAAGTAATTGCTCAGCCGACACTAGTTATTATTATTAGGTTCATTAATAATCATCAGAATAAGTTAGCATCCATTAGGCAATGTGGTGCATCAACCGTCTGTCGAAGTTCTTGTTGAAGCATGAGGTTTTCTTTCTCTCCTTTATGCAAAAAGACAATGGCATGTTTGATTTAAGCTGGAGCAAAGAGCTCTGTGTGAGGCTACAAGAAGGTGAAGATTTCATTCATCTTCCCTGAGCTCATTCATCTGACACTGGCAACAGAGCTTTAAGCATTTGATATTGGCCTGTCCTGATTCATTACCCTGGCATATCCCTGCATACCCACCTCTGCGACTGAGTTGCAAAGCTTGGCTCCAGATGGACCCAATCAGAACTTGAGGTCTCACTGAGCGCATGGAAAGCACCTGGTTGCCTCTCTGCCCCTACTTGCCTTGGTTGGCTAAGCGATTTCCTTCCCTGGTCTGCTCTTTCTCCCCCCACCCCCAAGAAACACTACTAGTCCTCCACCGTTGTGGGGAATGGCCGCCGGTAATGGCTTTTAAAACACCAAATTGCATCAAGTACAAGGGCTGCTGAGAGTCCCATCTTCAGCAAGGAATTTTCCCCTGTTTGGTTTGGACGTCCAGTGGAGCATTAGACAGCAGTTTAATCATTATTACCGGTGCTGCACTGCGACTCTCTGGAGAAGCACTAAACTGGAATGAAAAGGAACTGACATAATTAGTCTGACACAGTTCAATAGGGAACTATTACACCAAAGGTAATGAGCTCCAATGATATGTTAATGTTATTGTAAGAAATTATGCCAGTGCAACAAAGTGGCTTTGAGGTGGGGGGTGGGGGGGGGGCAAGCTTGGACTTTTCTCAGGCAATAGGCGAATAGAAAAAGTCAAGAAGGCTCATAAACCCCACTTCCTGTTTTCCCTGGTTGCCGGTGGTCACTGGAGGCCCGAGGATCTGCTCTGAACGCCGCGGGGTTGCTGCAGAGGCCACACAGGCGAGGCTGCTGCTGTCGGTATGCGCAGGGGGCTGCATATTTGCTCAACTAGGAAAATTGAAAGCTCAAGAAAATTACTCTGAGCACTAAAAATCGATGGAGGGGTAGTGTAATAACAGCCCCTTACAGTTGTTCGACACTATACAGTTTACAATGTATTTTCACGGCCCTTGTGAGAAGCAGGATGCAGTCAAGGCAAGGACTCAGCCACATGCAGTTGTGACCCTAGTCACCAGCTTGACATCAGTGGTCCTCCAACTCCATATTCGAAGGGGGAGCAGTGATGACTACCTGGGGCCTCCCTGTAGCACAAGGGGTTAAGTTTCAGCACAATGAAGCTATCCACAGACACCGCAGCACGAGTTCAATACCTGATGAGGCAGCTAACCCACTTGGTGCAGCAGACGTCTCCTGTCTCACCCACTGCTCCCCTCAGCAGTGTATTTCAGTAGATCCTCCTGTTCTGCTCCCCGCTGTCTCTGGTGAATCCTCTCACCCCATGCATTTCTGGTCTATACCCCAGTTCTTCTAAACAAAAATATTTTTTTTAAATAGATACAAAGTTGCAGATAGGCAGATTGAAAAATTCTGGAGAACTAATGGACAGCATGGTCACCATGGATAAGAGTACAGTATTGGGGCCTTCCTGGTGGCACAAGGGTTTAAGAACCACGCTATGAAGCAATCCACAGCCTCTGTACCATGAGTTCGATCCCCAGCCGGCCAGGGAGCAACCCACATGGCACAGTAGACCTCTCTTGTTTTGTCCACTACTCCCCTCAGCAGTGTATTTCAGCCAGTCTGCCTGTTCTGTTCCCCACTCTGTCTCTGGTGAATCCTCTCACCCCCCACATCTCTGGCCTGTACCCCAGCTCTTGTATGTGTAAATAAATAACTCTTTAAAAAAAAAAAGAGTACAGTATTGCACATTTCAAATTTGATAAGAGAGTAGATTTTTTTTAAGATTTATTTATTTATTTATACAAGCACCGGGTACAGTCAGAAGCTCAGGAGGGTGAGAGAATTCACCAGAGCCAGAGCGGGGAGCAGAGCAGGCAGAAGGACCGAGTACACTGCTGAGGGGAGCAGTGGGCGGCAGGAGAGGTCTGCGCGCCATGTAGGACCCTCCTCCCGTGGCCGGGGAGCAGCCGGGGATCGAACCCCGAACCGGTGCTGCAGAGGCTGCGGGCAGCTTCGCAACCCAGCACTCAACCGCTGCGCCACCAGGGGAAGCCCGAGAGTAGATCTTAATTATTCTTAACAATAACAAAAAGGCAACTGTGTGAGGTGATGGATATATGTATTATTACATATATATGTGCGTGTGTGTATATATATATATATATATATATACTTGATTTGTTAAACATTTCACAATGTCTATCAAAGCATCGCATATTCCATAAATATGTGCAAATTTTATTTGTCTATTAAAACTTAAAACTGTAAAAAAATAAAACAAATAAAATTCTTCCTAATAAATAAAATTGTTGTAACAGTTGAAGTTTGGATACTCCGGCCAAGTCAATGTCATGGGCAATAGTCGCTCTACGAGGAGGTCAACATCAGGGGACCCCGCCTGCTCCCAGAAACTCGCCATCAGCTTATTTCCCAATAGGTTCCCCAGTGCCATGAGCAAAGGGTCCCCCCTGCACATACCACCTCCCCCGACCCCGCGATGCTTTCTCTGTCCAGTGCAAATAATGAAGTAGTTAGGAACTGAGGCACAGCCTCAGATGGGCTCCTGTTCAAGCCCCAATCCCACCATCCTACCTGAGCCCCTGGAATGCCTGGTGCTCCCCTCAGAGGAAACAATTCACTCCTGTCTGATGCAGGACCCACTCTGTGCTGCATCAGAAGCTCTCAGGCACAAGACCCCACCCTGACTCCCAGGCTGGATTTGGGAAGTTAAGTCTTAACCAGTCCATAATAGATCTTGGAGAGATACAGATCCAGTATCTTCCCAAGATCCTTGCCCTGGGCTTTTCAGGGCCCCAGGGTGACCCCTTGTCCCCACTCCACCCCTCCAGGTCCCTGCCTTTCTTTTCCAGCCCTTAGGGCACTTTATGTTGCAGGTGATCAATAAGCTGACTAAAAGAAGAAATGTTTAGGATTATATAACTAAAGAATTCCAAAATAGAGCTGGCTTCAGGCAAGGCTGGATGCAAGGGCTCAAATTAATATTTATTAATAATAGATTTATAAATAAATATTAATAATTTATGATTATCAATATGTTCATTTTCCAGGCAGTGTCCTTGGCATACAACAAAACCTTTGCCTTTGCGAAGATTAAGGCTACTTAAGAATGGTCTTTCTCACCCCATGTCTCTGAGTGTGCAGTCAGATATCCCCTCTTGGCCACAAATGGTCATAATAGCAGCTCTTGAGTTTATATCCTTCCAAGTTCGAGTCCATCAAAAAATAGCAACTCCCAGAAAAAGTCTTTGAAACACTGATTAGACATCCAGGGATCTAACGCCCAGTCCTGAATCAATAACCATAGAACATGGTATGTGGCGGGGATCTCAGGCCTTGATCTCATGATCCAGGAGGACCATGTAAATGTGGGCGGTGGGGGGAATACATGGTGGGGAGCAGACAGCAAATGCCTGCTCTCTCTGCCCCCACCCACCCAGGGTCTCCTTGTGTGGGGCCCACTCTCCTGCCCAAGATGTAAACAAGCTCATTTGATAAGCTGAGAGGCCGAGTCTGTTCTCCTTCCTCCCTGATTTCCTCCCAAAGGTAAAACAATAATAAGAATGCATACTTGAACATAATCTACCAAGTACACTTTAGTTTCACACCCGTTGTCCTCTCTCCTGTGGAAGGGATCTTGGTGTGCATGGACTCCACCCTCCTCGATCACTGTGAAACGGTCAGTGTTATGGGCTGAATGCTTGTGCCCCCTCCCCCAAATTCATATATTGAAACCCCAAACACCAATGCAGTGATATTAGGAGGTGGGGCCTTTTGCATGTAACTCGGCTTCGATGAGGTTGTGAGGGCCCCTCGGGATGGGATTAACAAGTTTATAAGGAGAGACATGGGGAGCTTACTCTCTTCCCATACACCCCCTGCCCACCTGAGCACACGGAGCAGGGTTGTGTGAGGACAGGGGGAGAAGACAGCCCTCTGCCGTCAGGAGGCCTGTCCTCACCGGCACACCAGGGCGCTGGTACCCTGGTCACGCTTGTCCAACTTTCAGGACCTCGAGGAAATAAATGTCTGTTGTTAAAGCCACTTAATCTGTGGCATTTAGTTATGGCAACCGAGCAGACTGAGGCCGTAGGGCAGGGTTTAACCCCTTTCTGCTCCAAATCCTTCCTGAACCATCAGGAAAGGCACCTGGGAGTCCTCCCAGGGAAGGGCTCGCTGTACTCTGCACCCTGGAGGGGGGCAGCTGGGGAGGGGCAGGCAAGGGTGCTAGATGGACCATCCTCACTACAGCACCCCCCGCCCTACTGCCTTGAACTCTGGATGCGAAAAACAGAAGCCTAGGCAGGTAGGGAGAGTCTCTTCCTTTCCTCTCCCAGGGTCTCCTGTGAGAGACGGCCAGACAAGGCCTGGCGTGGGCTAAAGAGCGCTGACTGCAGTCAGGTGCCTGGTCTCTGGGCCCCACTTTGTCCCTGGCTTTCTGAAGGACCTTGCAGTTTTTTCTCTCTCACTGGACATCAGTCTCCACATCTGTAAAATGACAGAGTTGAACAGCACATGCACCAACATCCTTTCCAGCTCTGACACTCGGTCTCTACGCTGAAGATGCTGAGGAGCTGGGATGACAGCAGAGGCCAAGGACTGTGGCCCCATCTACCCCTCCCTGCACTCCTGGCTTAGGGGCAGGGGAACCCCAAAAGCTCTGGGGAGACAGGCATCCATTTGTTCCCTGCAAATTCTCCAACCTGGTTCAGGTCAAACTGCTGATAGAATTTCAAATGCTTCGTCATACTTTTTTGAGTAAATATCATGGTAAAAAGACATGACATTTCCGGGGCCAGTCTTCAGCATTAATAAAAGATTCCAAGAACAGGGTGACCTTTTCACAAAGGATTTGTAAATGCCAAAAACTACATAAAACCTCTCTTTCTGAGGTAGACAGGATTGTCACAGCTCAGCATTTATTCCCTCGCATGTGAGACTGACCCTCGTTTCCCCCGGTCCACGTGCTGGCTTGTGAGATGAGTGTGTGCTGTCTGAGGGGAGGAGGCGGGGGGGAGGGGGAGCAGAGAGAGGGGTGGGTTAGCTGTGGAAAATGGCATGTGGGTGGGAGATGGGGCCTCTCAGGCACTAGGAAGCCCTCAGGGGACAAAGCAGCTAAGCCATCCATTTGCCATCCCCGTAGGACTGTCTATGTCACACTCACATCCACTCAGGCCAAGGAAAGAGTGGCACCTTGCCAGGAAGCAACTAATGCAATGAGAAACCAAAGAATATGTCTGAGCGACGGGCCAATCCCATAGGAGTCCTAGACTGGCCTCAGGATGTGGCTAGGAGCACCCCTCCCATGGTGGCCTTCCCCCATCCATATTCCAGTCTCAGAAGACAGGCAGGCAGCAGGACTTAGGCAAAAAACACAGACTCAGAGTCACCAGTTCCAAGCTGGACTTCTTCCAGGCCTCCTTTCCTGATCTCTGTAGGATGGCTGGGCTCACCCACGACCACTAAAGGGAGCTCTTCCGGGGATGGAGCCCCACCTGCTCCCTGTCTCTCTGGTCACCCAGGTTTCTGCGCTGTGGACAGGCACAGCATTCTGAAGATTTTCAGAAAAGGATTCTGTTCCTCAAGCGAAGACTTGTAGCAAATCCTCCCTTTTCCATTCTCAAGGCAGCTGCCAGGGACCTAGGGAGTGGAGGAGATGCCCCAGGGAGGGGAAGAGCCCTGCATGGAGCTGTCCTGTGAGGGGCTGACTGGGACCCCAGACAAGGGCTCCCCATGGCTGCCTCTGCCTGGCGCTTCTGTGGCTGCCCTTAGCTGGGTTCATTGTGTAGTGGTGCTTGACAGATCCTAATTTTCTTTTAAAAAGACATGCATTATAGAAGAAATAATAATACACATCAGTGACATGAGGCAATTGTCCAGTTAGTGGGGATGGAGTGAATTTCACTGCCTAGCTCAAGGCCCTGACTCAGGAAGGAAGCTGGGAGGTCAGCAAAGAGTGTTTTGATTTGATCACATTTTCAGAACTTTTGATGGGCCGGGCCATGTGCTCAGCAACTTGGAACCCTGCATAGAGAAACCTGATCCCTGCCCCTGAGGAGTCCCAGTGTAAAGAAAAGTTTACAGTAGCTTTGTGGATTAAGTAACATGAAGCGGAAGTCCAGAGAGGGTAAGACTTTTGTCCCAAGTCACACAGCTGCACAAGGTAAAATGAAGACTAGAGATCAGATCTTTGCCATTTTCCTGTTGTTCTTTCAGAGGCTGCCTGGCATCACCATGAAGACTCCACAGCAAGTCTTCCAGGTAGCTAGTCTGGTCTTGCCCTCAGGGGCTAATGCACAGCTATTAATAATAGTAATTGTTGTAGGCCCAGCACTGTGCTAATTGCTTTGTGTGTAGTGTCACATTTGTCTCTCTCACAGCTGTGAGAGAGATGTTTTATGCCCACTTTATGGACGAGTAAACTGAAGAACAGAAAGAAAAAGTGACTTGTCTGGGAATCCCAAAACTAGCGTTTATGGCCTAAGTGTAGGTTTTCTTAGCCATATGCGTGGCCTGACTTATTCATATGGCAGCTCTTGTAAATTCTTGGCCAGTAGGGTACCACTGTGAGTTCTTGGTTGGGTGTGGGATGGGGTAGGGCTGCCTTATGTTCTGTCACCTGTTGATGGCAATTGTCATGCTCCTGATGGCTTTACCCCCACACACTTAACTCTTTGCTCCATGGACATAGGATGCAGACTCTTGGGGTCCATTGGACTCTAAAAGCTAGTGTTGCCTGTTCAAACTCTTGTCCTCTCTGGGCTGAATGCACTCCCAGCCCCTCCTCATTCTGAGCAGCAGAGTCCCCAGCCGAGACCCTATACTACAAGCTTGCAGGAAGAAGTCTGCACGCTAGCTCACTAAGAATGATACCTTCCCAGAAAGGAAAACATCTCTTATTTTCTTCCAGTAAATCAAGGTTGTGAGGTGCATTTGTTTAATGGACCCTGTCCACAGCTAATCTAATTTGGTAAGTGACTTGGGGGTAGAGAAAGATGCTGACCTGACACTTCAGGGAGGGGACTGACTGAGCAGGGGAGGTAGCAGAGAACCTATGTGTGGAGCAGGATTTTCTGCCCCTCCTGCTGTGACACACACAGACACACATGCACATGCATGTGCACACCCACACCCACACATGCACATACATATATGTACTCTCACATGCCATATACATGCACAAACACACACTTGTATTTTAGTTTTCCCCTTCTTACTTTTGATCTGAATTTCTGCCACAAGGTTTTCTGCCATCATTTGGTTGAAACCACAGCTCGCTGGCATCCAGAGGCCTAGACGCCCCCCTCATGGTCAACAGGTAATGAGTATGTTCTCATGGACAGGAATTCGGATGGAAGGATGAGGAGCATGGTGGATAGAAAATGCCCCCCAAATCCTAATACTCATCCTAATCCCTGGAATTTGTGGGTATGTTACTTTATATGGCAAAACAGAAAATTGCTGGTTCAATGTAATTTAGTTAAGAATCTCAGGACTCCCCTGGATTATACGGATGGGCGCAATGCATCACAAGCATCCCTGTGAGAAGGGGGCAGAGGGCAAAGGTCAGAGGTATAATGAGAAAGGCTTGAGCGATGTGCTTGAAAAGAGGGGAGGAGCCATGAGACAGGGGTGCAAATGGCTTCTGGAAGGTGGAAAAGGTAAGGAAATAGATTCTCTAGAACCTTCAGCAGGAACACAGCTCTGCTGACACCTTGATTTTAGCCCTTAAGAACCGCTTTAGACTTATTTCCATAACTTTTTCACAATATATTTGGGTGGTTTTAAGCCACTAAATTTGTGGGGCTTTGCTAGAACAGCCATAGGAAATCACACAAGAAATCAGCAAGGCCCAAGCATGGGGAAGATGGAGGCCACGACTCCACAGTTCCCTGAGAGACTCAGCAGCAGGCAACAGGGAGAGAGAGATCTGAGAGCGAGAAGGGGCCTTGGGGTGGGGCCAGGTCAGGCAAGGTTAGACATCCCTGGAAGACAGAACTCAAGAGAGGCACTGAGATCATAGGTACAAAGACAGGGTCTTGGATATTAGGGATCAATATAGACACTGGGTGTTACGGAGCAACCCCGATATAAAACGGGTTGCCTGGCTGTGGGTCCTCACCCGTGTGCTTTAAAGGGACTTATTAATACTCCACTGCAGGCACACACAAAAGGTTAATAAAAGGTTTATTTACAAGGGAAAGGGAAACGAGGAAATATACCACTCAGGGAGAAAATCGGGAATTAAAATCTTTAATGCGTCCTTACCTTATCCACCAACCTGGAAACCCCAAAGGCACTCCAAGAGCTGCCCGAGCTGTAAGCTGGCGGCGAGCCAAAGAAAAGGGAATACCCCAAAGTCCACGTGTCTGGTTTTACACCAAACCTGGCTGCTTAACCCCACCCTCAGTTTCCAGCAACCTTCCCTTTGGTGTGATGGGATTTGTCTTTCCCAATGTCTTGATGGCTTTGGTCTGGAGTGGGGGTGGAGTCCACAAAGCCTGTATGGAATTAGCTTTAGGACATCCTTTTCCCCCTAACATGGGGACTGGATGTGGCTGGGGAAAGCACCAGGAAGGACTCAGTTCTGAAAAGTTTAGCTTGACCCTGAGCTATATCCCTGATGTCTAAAAAAACGAAGTTCCTGGAGTGCAGATTCTCCAAAGAAAAAATCAGAGGATGTAGAGAGATTTGTATCTACTATGGGAAATTTTTCGATGCACTGACAGAAGCCTAGAATCCCACATTCTGCTGTCTGCAGTCTGAGGACCCAGAAAAGCCAGAGGTTCAACCCAGTCCAAGGCCCAAGAACCAGAGCTGATGGTGTAAATCCCAGCCTAAGGGCAGAAGGTGAGATGAGCTGTCCCAGCTCGAGCAAATGAGACAGAAAAGAAAAAAGGTGAATTCCTCAATGCTCAAGCCCTCACTGGATTGGGTGCTGAACCCCACACTGGGAAGACCATCTGCTTTACTCAGTCCTCTGATGCAAATGTAACTGTCTTCCAGAAACACCCTCCCAGACACACCAGAAATCATGTCTGGCTTGGGCACCCTGTGGTCAGGATGTGAAATTGATCATTACAAACATCTCGGTTAGGTCAGAAGTCACAGCCTGAGAGCTGGAAGCTGCAGGTTTGATCCATCCCATAGAAATGTTTGGCCTGTGCTGGATTAAGAAAAAAAAAAAAAAAAAAAACATTTGAATCAACATTTTATTTATTTGTTTACTTATTTGTTTATTTTACATTTCAAAAGGATAGGTTTATCACAAAAGGAGAAAGAAAAAGAAAGCTACCCGCATAATCACAGGTGGGCAGGAGAACTGCTGAATCAACATTTTAAAAATCAATAGATGTTACCCATAACTATTTAAAGTTGTGACTTATCTTAAAATAAGATGTGACCTGGCAACAATGAATCTGCACTTCTGCTTATTCCAGGGACTCCCAGCCCATCCTGGTGGAGGGGAGACATCCCTAGGAAGGCAGGCCCTGCAACCATGGAGGTGGGGCCACCCATCATCACTCAAAAGAGGAAGCCTAGGCTTTATGGACCTGGGTTGGGTGTGTCCCCAGGCAGCGTCTGAGGCCTGACTCCTCACAGCGCCCGGCCTCCAGATGCAGCTTGACAAGTGCCGAGTGCAGAAGGACTCTCGGCCACATTGATCCAGACACTAAACTCCTATTAATGTAGTCAGGGAAGGCAATTGCTTTCTTGGCAGCCACTTGTGGCTGATGGCTGGCACGGACCTCACAGTCAGATGAGACACCCAGAATGTCCCGCAGGAGCAGATGCAAACCGAGACCTCTGAGGCTGGGTGTGAAACCTCGCTGCAGGCTTTGGACTCCGGCCCTGTCAGTGTTCGGCATTCAGTACCCCACTTCCTGCAACCCCAGTTAGTAGACTAAGATTTCCTGCTCGTCCTCACTTCCTTTTGGCTGTCCCCCTCTTAGTTCTGACTTCTGGACCTGTGTATTTCTACTGGGCTGAAAGTCACCCCTTGCTCTTGCTGCGTGGGTCTGTTACTTGGCGGAACCCCTCCCCAGCCCCAGCAGCACCCTCTTTGGTCTCTAGATCTGTCTTGCTTCCCTGAAACACCGAGTTTGTTCATTTCTCTCTACCCCAGGACCACTGCTCCCGTCCAAACCAACAGCCTCTCATCTGAACCTCCAACCTGGGCCTCTTCTTCCAGGCTTTGTTCTTTTAACTCATTCTGCAGCAACAACTAGAGAATCCCCTTGCAAGAACAAACCTCACCATGGTTACTCTTCATAATCCTCCAATGGATGGCCCTGACTTCTGAACAAAGCCTGGGCACGGGGCACTTCTGCTGTGGCCTTTGTACTCTCCTCTCC
Source organism: Talpa occidentalis (assembly GCF_014898055.3). Lineage (NCBI taxonomy): Eukaryota > Metazoa > Chordata > Mammalia > Eulipotyphla > Talpidae > Talpa > Talpa occidentalis. The sequence continues at coordinate 89,687,697 of NW_023605083.1, forward strand.
CTGGCCTCATGCTCAGCAGCATTCTCCTCCCCACCCCCACTCCCTGCTCTAGCCATACCAGTCTCTTCACACACCCCCTTGTTCTCTCTGAAATTTGTACTTTCATATCTGTTCCCTATGGCAAGAACCTTTCCTATCCCATGCAACACTCACTCCCAAATCCCCAAGCTGGGCTCCCCAGCTATGTGCCCTCTGAGACTTTGCCTTCCAGATATGGCACCTGTCACCCTTGTCATTGTCCCCTGAATTGTTTCTCTTCCCCACCAGGTTATAGGCTCCATCCAAACAGGGAGCATGTCTGCTTGGATCTCCAGATATCCCCACTGCTTAGAGTAAGCTTGGGACATAGCTGGTGCTTAATGTCTATATCAAATAACTGAGTGAATGAATGAATGAAAATGAGAACAAAGTCAAGAGCAGAGAGAGCCCATGTGGGTAAACAGAGACCTTCCTCCAGGTTGGTCCAAAGTCATCTTTAATTGACACTCTCTGGGTACACCTGGTGACAGGTGAGTCTGCCAGGTGCAGGGGTGGGGGGAGGAACAGATTGTAGGAAACTTTCCAACTGTAACAGCGCCTCACCCCCACTCCTTGTCCACCTTGTCCAAGGAGATAGCGTGAGAGACGTTGCCAACTGCCTGTTTATGCAAGTGACATTCCTGCCCATCAAAACAGGAAAGGAACCTGACTAGCATAACTAATGTCAGGAAAAACTGAGAATTTCAGAGCTTAGTTTTCTTAACGACTGTGTCATTCTACTTGAAAGATGACTGGGATGAGGCTAGAGAATCAGGCTGGAGCTCACAGCCTCAACCCTTCCTGCCTAGACCCAGGGAACCCTAGGTCCTAGACTGGGGCCAAACTTGAGATGGGGCTTTAAGGGCCCTATTTTCAGGGTGCTGAGCCAAGTAGGACATTCAGTATGTCATTTTCATGGCAAAATAAAGGTCTAGGTGACTTAAAATCAAGAGACCATGTCCTGGAACCAGCAGGAGCTCTCTAGGTAGAGCTGTCCTAGACTAGAACACACCAGTGTGGTCTCTGGTTTCTGGTCAGGGCTGAGTAGACAGAAGACCCTGGACCAGGAGGAGCAAGGGGTGGTCAGCAAGGGCTTGGGCATGTGGCATTCGCCACTTTCAGCCACTTCTTCATTTGAAAAATGTAGGCATTGCCCCGTGGTCCTTAAAACTCCTTCCTTAGAACAATAGAATCTGTGATTTAGACAGTTCCTGCAGAGAGGGTTTTATAAGCATGGAGACAAAACTGAACCTTGTTCCCGTCACCCTTATAGTAAGTGCTCGTCTCCCAATCAGGAAGAAGAAGCCAAAAGTAGGAAATCACCCTCTCAAGCTGTGGCCCCCCAAACCAATGAAATCTGAAGACCTTCCTCAAGTAGGCTAACTTTGAAACAAAACAGAGTTTGCCCACAGTGAAGGCTGACACTGGAACTTGTCACACCCCGAGGGCTGTTATGACATGTATACCAGAGGCCGCTTTCTGCCATGAGCGCCTGCCTGTCGGGTCAGTAACCTTGGGAAGTCTGCCCTGTGGTTTTTTGGGTTTTTTTTTTTTCATTTTCAGTTCCTGGTGTGTTCTTCTCTTATGAAGTCTGACTCCTGTGAACTTCTTTACAAGGTAGCTTTTTTCTTTTCTTTTCTAAGTGCTTTTGTCTCTGAGTCTTCCTTTCACACGAAGGACTGAGCGGGGTAGAGGAGCAGACTCAAGGTTAAGTTACCACAAGGAGCAGCTACAACCTGTCAGGAAACTGACTTGCAGGGGAGCCGCTGGCTGACTGTTGAGATGTTGGGGAGATGGCAGTAGTGGGAGATGGCCTAGACTGGAGAGGCAGCCACTGGCACCAGGCCCCAGGGTAGGAGCAGAGGTGATTGCATCAGGATGCAGCACAGTCTTCAGAGCCCCATGGATGGAATCCTGTCTCCACCATTCTTTACCTTGGGTAAGTCACTTAGCCTTTCTGGGCCTTGGGGATTATTTTTTTAATCTGTAAAATGGGAATAATTAAAACCCAGTTCACTGATTTGTTGTAAGGTTTAAAGAGCCAAGAGCAAAACAGGCCCTCGGTGCACATGATTTCCCTTCCTGCCCCTGTGCCCACGGCACCAACGTGGCCGGGGTCCAAGGACAGCAGGGCAAGGAGAGCTCTGGCCTTCAGAGGTGCATGGCACCCCATAGTGATAAGAAGTAGAGCTAAGGATGACCCCAGTTGTTAGAAATGGGAACACAGGGGAGTAGGAGGAGAGGGGATCTAGAGCCCCAGTCCCAGCATCAGGACCGTGGGACCTCTCCAGCCTCAGACCTGGCTTGATCCTGGCACCTGGGCTCTGGCCAATCCTACCACTGGGTGCAAGGACCCCTGTGGGAGAAAAAGGACCTCATAGGGAGGGGACAGTCTCACTCAGGGAGGAAAGGAATGCCCAGTGTGTGTGGAGGGGGTAGGCAACAAATCCAACATCCTGCCCCACTTCCACCCATGTGGGGATGTGACTGTTTCCAAGCATGGTCTATCAGCTAGTCCCGCTCCCCGAGCAGGCCCTGCCTGACCCCACAAACAGAATACCTTGGTGACGGTCAGTGAAGGAAATCAAGCTGAATTTCAGTCTCAGCCCCAGCGCTCACCACTCTCTCTTGGGGACCACACTTGTGTGGACCCTCCTCATCACAGTGTCCATCCCCCTGTCACTCAGTGGATGGCCCATCTGATGGATGAGGCATCTCTGAACATGAGCAAGGATGGAGGGCATCCTGTTCCCTAATCCCTGGCTGGCCTCTTAGACCAGAGACCTCCTTATAAGAAAAATCGCCCACATGACCACTGCAAGACTGCAAACCCTGAGCCACCACAACTGTCTCCAAGTCCAAGTCCCTGGCCTTGGAAAGGAAGTCTTGCCTCTGGATCTGGGATTCAGGAACATCAAAACCTCCTAGCTCTGTGCGCTTATAAAATGCCTTCCTGTTTCCAGTCCTATTAATCTTCATAACAATCCTGTTAAACACACAGAGTGATAATAATCATCTACATTGCACAGACAGGGTACCTAAAGCTCAGAGAGCACAGCTGACTTAGACAAGGTCACACAGCTAGTAAATGTCAGGAGTGAGATGAAAACCCAGTGGTCTGACCTCAAGGAGCATGCATTTTCCTCTCTGCCTCGACTGCACCTTCCAAGGAGTGAGCTCCCTGTCACTGAGGTGAACGAACTGAAACTGGAGAGACTTCTCTCAAGGTAGCATCTAAGAGACTACTCAAGTTCTGGATTAATTCATGTAGATTTACCAGGAGTTGTCTAGAAAAGAAATCAAGCTGTTCTTTGGGCAACATCAGCTGCATATTTACAAGCATTAGGCACTTCTTCCTCATCACTAGAAGGTAAAAACACCAAAAATCATGCAAAGGTCATTTCAGTTCTCCCTCAACTTGAGCAGCAGGAAGAACACAGCGGTCAGCACTGGGACATGGTCAGAGAGCATCATGGTGCTGCCACCTCAGCCATGAGGCTCTGGGCCAAGCAGCTCAGCTTGTGTGAGTCATTTTTAAAATGGGAGTGATGGTACATCATCATCACCCCATCTCAATGTACTTTGAGCTCTCTGCTGCATGCTGCAGACCTGGGACTTCCAGAACCTCACCTCCCTTCTCTGCTCCTCCTAGAAAAGAGAAAACCCACCAGAGAGCCTCCCTAACTTCCTGACACCCCAATTCTGGCTCCCAGCCCCACCTCAAACCAGTCACCTGGATTCAAACAAGGGACTCGACTCACTGGAAAAATCAGCCCAAACAATTGTCTGGCCAAATTGACTTGTCAGTCACCCGGCCCAGGCAGGACCCAGGAGAATAACCTGATCTCCATGCGGGAGAGAATGATTTGTAAGCTTTGAGGCCAGGAGGAAAAACACCCAGAAAAGATCTAACACAGAGAGAACAACTCAGTCTGGGTTTCCATAGTGATTCTGGGAGGCACAGGAGGAACATGTGCCAGGATAATTCAGAGACAGCAGCCAGCAATCACCTTGCCTCTCCACAGGCCATCTGGCCCCGTGTCACTCGGGCAGTGCGCTCCCTCTCCTAAGCCACAACCCACCCGTCCAGTCCCCAAGGCCCTGAATCCTGCAAATGTCCCATTTGGAATCCCTTACACCTTCTCCAGGGTTTGCAATGGTCTGGGAGAAGAATCCTGAAGTCCTGTTCATAGGATATATCTAAAATACCTATAACTGCCTCATCAAGACACCATTCTTCTCTAAGCATTGCTTTTCAAATAAGAACAAAAGCAGTTCTTCTGTGTATGTTGCTGTGAGAGTTCCAAATAAAATAACAGAATTTTTAATAAATGTGAACATAATTATTTCCCTCACATTTGGACAGCATTTCACAGTTTGCAAAGAGCTTCACCTCCACCATCTCACAGAAACCTCACAATAGCTCTGTAAAGTGTTCAGAAACAGCATCACTCCCATTTGGCTGATGAGGGAACCAGGGCATAGAGTGGAGTGATTTCTCAAGCCTTGCCTCCATTAACAAGGGTGGTGCTCAGACCAGTAACTTGGGACTCTATATTGAGTGCTCTTTCTAAACTATCATTCAGGTTTGGGAAATACCAATAATTAATTCTGAAGGAACAAACATGAAAAATCATATGAAGGAGAAAAGATGTCAAGAGAAACCACTGTGTTGGCTGGAGGAAGACCATGTGACCAAGGATAAGCAGAGCCCAACAGAAAGACTCACTAAAAAAAAAAAGGAAGATGAGGTGTGTGGTTTTGGTGACCTTCAAATCATGAAAGCTGGGGTCAGGGGGAGGCCAACAATCAAGTCTTTCACAAATCTTTTTTCTATGTTGGGCACTGGGCAGAGTGTTTGCATCAGAAAATCTCATGTAATCTTCAAAACAATCCATAAGATAGGCTCGTCTCCCAGAATATTCTAGGTGGCAAGCAATAACATTTTATAAAAGCCTAAAAATGGTTTAAACACTAAAGGAACCTGACATTGAAGGTGGGACCACAAGTTCATGCTTTGAACTCTCCCTCTGATCCCAAAACATGGCACTCAAAGATAAAATATCAACAGAGAGAATGAAAAAGACATCCCACTTTCAAAAGCAAGAGAAAGATCTTCTGGACTAGATACAGTAGAGAAGAAAGAGAAATGGCCGGCTAGGTCTCTGGGATCACAAGAGGTGCCTGGGAGCTCTATCCTGTGAGACACAGGGACCAAAAGTGCCACTTGTGAGTCTGCATCCAGACCCACTGGGCCTGGCATGGGGCTCTCCCACCAGGGAAGGAGTCAAAACAAACTGCAATGGGTTGCACTGCCCCCACCCACCACCCAGGGCTGTGGTTTGTATGAAGCAAAGTGGCCAGGAAAATGGGAGTCTTCCAGCTAGGACCCAGGCAGCAAGCCAGGCTCCCAGATCTGCATTCTCCTCCACCTCCCCAAATAACTGAGCCTTATATGCCAAATGACACCAGATCCTGGGATGGTGCCTCAGTGGCTGGGTTGACAACTACAAAAGGTGAAGGTGGCATTGGGGGGAATGGAAGAGATACCCATTCCAGAGATTCCTCCAAAGCTAAGTTCTAAACTATGTAAAGAAATCTAGCACTAAGAAAGAGAGCCAACAAAACCAATTTTCACCCCAGACCAAAGTAGTATAATAGAGCAACCAGAAATAATTGTTATGATTATTTAGGATCCATGGTGGATAAGGGACAAAATAACATGAAATCGTAACAACAAGAATTGTGAAATAAAAGCCAGCAGAAATGAAGCACAGTCATGGATATTAAGGAAGGGGAGGGGGAGGGAGAAGGGGAAAGAGGTGGGCGGGGCGGGGGGGGATGGCCACTGTTAGAGATGCTAGAGACAAAATAGGCACTTAATTGAACTAAATTTCAATTGAAAAAAAAATTGAAAATTTCTTTAGAGGAGAAAGAGAGAATGAACACATTGGGTGATGCTGCTGTTTTCATCTCAGAACACAACTTGGGAAAATGAAGAAATAAAATAAAATACGAAAGAGCTATTATAAAGAACATACCTAGCAAGAGTTCCAGAAGAAGAAAATAGACCAGATAGCGAGGAAGCAATTTTCAAAGATAAAAGGACATAGGATTTTCTAGAATTTAAGAAAAATGTAGGTCCTCAAATTGGACACATGTACTTAGGGCTAAATAGTGTACAATTTTTAAAACCACATCTAGTTCTATATCATAGTAAAATTAAAGAATATCACAAATAAAGAAAAATAATTTTAAAAACTACCAGATAGAGAAAAGCAGACACGAAAGACAAAAACAAAACAGTATAGTAACTGCATGCTTCTCATCACCACAACCGAGGATAAGAGACAATGGAATGGAAAAAGGATGATCAAAAATAACAGACAGTCTAGAATTATATCCTCAACTAAACTATCAATCAAGACTGAAAGTGAAATCAAGACATTTTCAAACATAAAAGCCTAAATGTTTACCACCCAAGAAACTAACAGAGAATTAGCAGAGACTGTGTTTTAACAAGAATAAAAGTAAAGCCAAAGGAAAAAAATGTCATGCAAGAAACAAAGGTGAAGTTGGAAATTGGTTAAAAAAAAGCCATAAATTTTATTGATTGCTAAGTATGCTATTTAATTGCAATATTATTACAAATGATATTAATAATATCTGGACCAAAAAATACAGGGGTTCTGTGGATAAAGTATGCCTAGGTTTATCTGAAGGAGAGACTAGCCAGTAACCTCTGATGTTATTAGAAAAAAATAATAACAAAATAGAATTGCTAGAACTATAAATGTCATTGCTCAAAGAATAGTAACATAATTTACAGTTTATAAGTCAGCAGGAGTAGGAAAAGATGACAAAAGAAAACTTTATCAATCCATTGAAACTAAGTAGAAAAATAAAGGTAAAGAAAACACAGCATTGAGTGGCAGACATGATATACTAGTAATCATCAAAGAAACATTAACAGATTAAACTCATCTCCTAAAAAAAAAAAAGATGGGATTTTTAAAAATCTAACTATATGTTGCTTGCAGGGACAGACAAATTGAAATGAAGGAGGAAATATCCTATCAGGCAAATATTAAAAGAAAGCTAATGTAGCAATACTAATGTGAGATAAACAGTAGGAGAAATAAAGAAGGAAATACACAATGAATAAAGGCTGGCACTCCACCAAAGAGACCTAAAACTCATGAACTTCTATGCATCTATCCCATCTCAAAATATCCCATCTCAAAATATATGATGTACAAACTGTCAGAGTTACTTTGAGGTATTGACAAACACCCTATCACAGAAGAAGAGATTAGTGTACCTCCAGAAAAAATAGATCCAGCAGTCAGATATTAACTACCTGAAACACATAATTAAGAGATTGATCAAATAGATAAATCTGGAAAGATGCTCCCAATACAAATGGAATATTAATTCTTCTCAGGTGCATAGAGCACACTATAAAATCACACCAGGTCACAAAGATGTTATTGACAAACCGGAAAGAATCATGTCCTGCCAGGTTCTCCAACCAATGCAACTCTATTAGCATTCAACAAAGAAAGTGCATTTAAAAGCACCTAGGAAAAAATATGTTCCTGAATAATGTGGATTAAAAGGAAATTCACAATATAAATTAATGAACTATTTAGAAACAATGATAATGCTTATACTTTATATAAAAATTTGTGGAACATGATTAAAGTTATACCTAGAGGAAAATTTTTATTGTTCAACGTGTTTATTGAAAAAACAGGAAAGATTAAAGGTAAATGAGTTCCTTGTCAAATTCAAGAAGCTACAAAAAGAAAATCAGGCTAGCGGAGAGGAAATAATAAAGATGACAGCAGAAATTAATGAAATGGAGAAAGAATTAGAGATGATAAAACCATAACTTGACACTTTCAAAGACTAACAAAAGAGACAAACCTCAAGTAAAGAAAAAAGATACAATAAAAATTCAAAATCATTTAAAAAAAAAACATGAATAACTTCCAGACAATGAAGACACGGACATTTCCATAAAAACATAAATTATGAAAACTGACTGAAAAATAGAATACTTGAATAAGCCATTTTAAAAATATAATAGGTCATGGAAAAACTTCCCCTCCCAAACACAGTAAGCCCAGACAGTTACAGAAGTGAGTTTTATTTACAAAACCCTCAGGAGACAGGCAAACTCTATACACAAGCTGCTTCAGAGAATTGGGGGATGTAGGAGAGGATTAGAGGTTGTTGCCCTTCTTACTGTATAAGACCAGTGTCATCTTGCTATCAAAACAGACAAGAAGAGTTTTTAATGGAAAATCAGACTTCAAATTTGTGTATATGGATAAAAAACTCTAGATATTAAAAGGGTGTCAAATCCACTCCAGCAATATATGAAATATAATATGACAAAATGAAGCTTATCACAGAAATAAAAAGGTAGTTCAATATTAAATCTCTTGATATAATTAAACATATTAGCAGATTAAGGAGAAAGATGCACAAAAAGCATCCACTAGGGCCTCCCCTGGTGGCGCAAGCGGTTGAGCACCGTGCTGTGAAGCTGTCAACAGCCTCTGCAGCACAGGTTCGATCCCTGCCAGCCGGCGAGGGTCCCACATGGCATGGCAGACCGCTCCTGTCGAGCCCGCTGCTCCCCTCAGCAGTGTATTTCATCAGTCTGCCTGTTTTGTTCCCTGCTCTGTCTCTGGTGAATCCTCTCACCCTCCCGCGCATCTGGCCTGTACCCCAGTTCTTGTATAAAATAAATAAATAAATCTTTAAAAAAAATCCACTAACACTCAACACATTCTTGATTTAAAAAGAGGAAGAAAATGCTTAGCAAAATGCAAATAGAATACAATTTCCACAACCTAATAAAGCACATGTACCAAAAGCTTCCAGTAAACATTATGCTTGATGAAATTTTAAGTTCCTGTCCCAATCTCGTAGGAAACAGACAAGGGTGTCTGCTATTGGCGGGACTGTTCAAGATTGCACCAGAAGCTTAGCGAGGGTAGGGGGAGGGAGAGACAGCCCCCAGGAAAGGGGGCTGAAATATACATTTGTCATTATTTTCAAGTGATATGTTTATCTTTGTAGCAAAATACTTCAGAGATGCTCTTGGAGCGAATGCATGAATAAAGGGCAATTTAGTTCCAGTGGATCAAGGGTAAGGAGAGAAAAGAACATCCGGTTTCCATAGAATCTTAGAGGTGTGGGAGGCCAGCCGACCTCTTCCTTGGACCACATAGCTGTGCCCTCAGAAGCCAGGGAAATCCTGTCCATCCTACTGACCCTGTCTGGATTTAACATGTGGATCGTTTTCATCATGGATATTTTGCAATTACTTTGATTTTCAAATACTGCATGAAAACATTTATCTTGGTTCTTTGGTGCCCCCTTAAATTCTGTAAGTGCCTCACTCTCCTCACCTAGTCCTGGCCTGCAGAGGCTACAGAGTTCTCCCTGGTGACTGCCCCCCAAAGGGCGGATATTAAGCCTCAGGGCTGAGAGGCACCTGATCTATTAAGGGATCCCCTGCTTCAGCGCTTCCTCCGCACATGTCATGTTGTCCTTCAGTCAGACATGACAGGATGAGGCTGACAGCCTTCCTGTCTGAGTCTGAGGAGGTGGGAGGCGGAGTTTTGCCTGGAGCCATTTTCACACCAAATGCAGGGAGGCTGGTTTCTTTCAACAGCTGGGGCAGGTCCTGTTTGTAGTTTAGCTGAGCTGCCTTCCCTTGAGCTAACTGAATGGGAGGGCCCCAGGCTCTGTGGAGGCCACAGCTGTGGGGCCGCACCCCACCACCTCTGAAACACAGCCATGTTCACACAGACCCCCACGCCCGCCAGAACCCCCACTCTCTGGCTTCCTCTCCAATCTCAGCCTGGAGAACTGTTGTTCATGGAGCCCCTGCTATGCTAACTAGGCAGCGATGTGTCTTAGAGGTTAAGAGCAGCCTCAGTTCACATTTCAGCTCTGCCAATTCCCAAATGTGTGACCTTGGGAACTTTGCACTGAACTTTTCTGAGCTTCCGTTTCCTCATCTGTAAAGAGGAGATTAGAACACCTGCTTGCAGAGCGCAGAGAGGATTAAATAGATATAAATGCCCATAAAGCACTTGACGTGGTGCCTGCCACATGCTGTGTTCTCTGCAAATGGTGGCTATTGCCATTAGCAAGCACGTCATCAGCGGTATTAAATAAGCATACCAGCCGTGTGTGTGTGTGTGTGTGTGTGTGTGTGTGTGTGTGTGAGAGAGAGAGAGAGAGAGAGAGAGAGAGAGAAAGAGAGAGGGAGAAAGAGAGCAGGAGGGTTTTATGAAGGAAGCTGTGCTGGGGCTGGATGTGGGGAAGCAAGGGGTCCTCTGTAGGCAGAGGGGCAGGAAGGGCATTCTGGACTGAGGGTACAGGTGGGCACGTTGCACCTGAGAGAGCAGGTACATGGGGGGAAGCTCAGGAAGGTGGAGGTAGCTGGTAAATGGTTAGATGCATGACTGATGGCCAAGAAGGGGCTGGCCATGCTGTGCAAGGAGCTGGATGTGCCATGGAAAGTGAGTGTCAGTTCTGAAGTGGAACAGGGTGGTAAGATGCCCTGGTGGTGGTTTGGAATACTCTTGAATACGGGGGGTGCCTGGAGGCCATTACCTGTCCTCCTCCTTAGATTGTGAGTTTCTTGAAGGTGATGACAGACTGGATCCATCTCACAGTCTCCAGAGCCCAACATGTGGCCCAGCTCAGTGCTCAGTGATGAATGGCTTCCAGAAGTCCCAAAGTCCTTCTCCCCATGGGGGTGCATTCCAGTCAAGTGCAAGGAGGAAGAAAGTTCACCCTCTGAGGCGAAAGAGGTCTGGCTCATTGGATCCCATAGCACTGTTTGGAACAATGTTTCTATGGGCAGGATTTTCAATGCATTGAAGTCTCTTTCCTGTTGATTAACTTGCTTCTGTTCTTTAAACTCTCATTTCCACACAAAAGTATGAGGGCTAATTTTATGTGTCAACTTAATGGAGCCCCATGGTGCCCAACATTTGGTCAAACATTATTCTGGGTACTTCTGTGAGTATGAATAAAATGAACATGTAAATGGCTGAGTCAAGCAGACTGCCCTCCTTAGTGGGGTTGGCCTCAACCAGTCAGGTGGGCCTGAATAGAATAAAAAGGCTCACCCTCCCCAGAGTGAGAGAATTTTTCCCGCCTGGGGATTTTTCCTGCCTTTACACTCAAGCTTAAGCACTGTTTGTCTGGGGTCTCAGGCCTTCAGACTCAGCTTAGAATGAAACCCTGGTCCTCCTGGATCTGAGGTTTGCCAGCTCACACCCTGAAGATTGTGGGACTTGTTGGCCTCCATAATTATGGCCTCCAATTCCTTATAATAAAACATAAATGTTTTAATTTATACAATTAAGGGATTAATAATTAATTGATTGTATAATTTATATATAATATATAATTTTTAAATATATATAATCTGTTTCTCCAGCCCTGAAAGGGCGTGGAAGGACAGCTTAGGACACGGGAGCCTCAGGACTTCAAGGAACTCTCTCTTTCTCTTGTTCTGTAGATCCACGCCCCCTGGTGTTGGTTCTTCCTCGCAGTATAACAAGATTTAAGATTTGGGTTTGAGCATTAAAAGGTGAAGTTGACAGGGTGAACCTCCTGACCTCAGGTCTGAGATTATTCAGAACTAAGTAGCTTAGAAGAAAGAAGCCGTCCACGGGGTAAAACAAATTCACTTGGATTCTGCATTGAGCTTTGGGTATCAAAACCTCAGCTGCTGGGGGCCTCCCCTGGTGGTGCAGCGGTTGAGCGCTGATCTGCGGGGCTGCCTGCAGCCTCTGCAGTGCTGGTTCGTTCCCCGTCTGCCGGTGAGGGTCCCACAAAAAAAAAAAAAAACCTCAGCTGCTTAAAGAAGAGTTACTTGGTCTCTGTGCAGATGGTATTTTCCAAAGTAGTGCAGCAATCTCTCTCCTCTCACACATGCATCATGTAAAGACTTGAGCAATCCCAGCCACGAACACAGGGATCTTGGCTCCCTCCCCTGGAAACCTGTCAGCCTTGGGACTGCTCTCCCCAGTGGAGCTCAGTGCAAGTGCCACTAAGTGACCTCTGAGGCTGGGCCATGGAAGGGACAGAGCCCCTCGTTCACTCTGGGGAACACTTACTTGGAGATGCCAACCATCATGCATGAGGAAGCTCAAACTAACCCACACAGACAGACCACGTGGAGAGGAGCTGAGACCCCCCCAGCCAACAGCCAGCAGCAACCACCAGACATGTAAATAAGTGAGCCTTGGGAATCCTAAGGACAGAATAAAGCTCCTGAGTCCTCTAACCCTAACAACATCTCATAACAGGGCCTCCCCTGGTGGTGCAGCGGTTGAACGCTGGACTGTGAAGCTGCCCGCAGCCTCTGCAGTGCCAGTTCAATCCCCGGCCACTGGCGAGGGTCCCACATGGCGCAGACCTCTCCTGCTCTGTCCGCTGCTCCCCTCAGCAGTGTATTTCACACTCTGCCTGCTCTGCTCCCCGCTCTGGCTCTGGTGAATTCTCTCACCCTCCCGCGCTTCTGACTGTACCCAGTGCTTGTATAAATAAATAAATAAATCTTAAAACAAAAATTAAAAAAAAAATCTCATAACAGTCCAATCACACCATCACCGTCTCCTGGAGAAGAAGTGAGATGACAGAAGAGGGAGGGAGGGAGGGAGATAAGGAGGGTGAGGGGAGGGAGGGAGAGAGGGAAGGGGAGAGGGAGACCAGGGGAGGGAAGGCAGGGAGCAGACTGGGTTACAGCCCAAAGCAGCTAAATAGGAGAGAGTGTTCTTTGCCCAAGCACCCTCACTGCCTACCTTCCCCAATCCTCCTTGACATAACGGGAAAGTTAGCTTGATCAGGCAGCAGCACCGGGATTGTCAGGAAGGTCTTCATGTGCTGAGGATCTCCAGTGGCAAAGCCAAGCAGAATGGAGAGAGCAGGCCCAGGGCACTCAACTGAAGGTCTGGCACAGGCAAGCACCAAAGGCCGAGAAAAGAAAGATAATCATTGCTGTCAGAACAAGAAGATTGCAGCTGTTTGGAAGTCAAGACACCCAGGGACATGGGTCATGGGCAGGTGACAGGTAAGGAGCGCTGGGCCTGAGAGCAGTGTGCTTGGGGGGGCAGCAGACAGTGCCCAAGTCTCCAGAAGCCCCATCTTGATGGACTCATAAGGCCACACAGGTGAGGAAAAAGCACCTGCCATGGGGCCAGTGGACAAATGTGTGTTAGTGAAATCATTGGAAGTGTGATGGCTCTCCATAAGCACACGGGTGGACGGAGGTGGTGTGAGCTCACATTTGATGAGAAGGAAAGTGAGACACATCTTGGACATTATGTTGATTCCTAGTCCTTTTTACCTCTTTCCAAGGTCCCTTCCCTGGGAACGATCTCACCCATCCCAGGCTGGGCTGGTTCAAACAAAGGGACCAACTAGCCAGCCAACACCATGCTTCACTGAAGCTTCTGAGCTCAGTCCCCAACTCAGACACTGAAGTAGACAGTGGCCCATCTGACTATGCCCACAGCCAAGTTACTGAAGACTTGGCCCTTGACAGCCCAGAATCTGACACCCTCCTGCTTGGCAAAGCTGGGTCCTAGGAAGCCTTGGCAAGTGCCAGCAAGCAGCCTGAGAGCCCGCATAGACGGACCACATGGAAAGGAAGTGAGACCCCCAGCCATCTGGACAAGTCAGGGAGCCTGCCCTCAAGGCAGAGTGGATGTGTTTCTCTGAGCCCCTTCCCCCACCTCTCCCCCAGGAAAGGTGCCCAGCTGGCCCATCGAGGGGATGTACTTGCTCATCGGCAGTTTCCCCAAAGGGAATTCATGGTTTCTCCTGCTGAGCCCCTTCTCCACTTCAACTCAAACACTTGTCATATATACCATGACAGTTAACACAGGATGCCCCAGAAGACTACAGAGATAACCCTTCATTAAGGATATTCCGTTTGATCCTACAGAAGCCCAGTTCCCAGAATAGCCCATCTCTGGGCCTTGGATGAATGGTAGAGGCAGAGAGTCGGCGCCATAGACCCATCCCACACAGCTCGGATCCAGCTATTGGATGTGTGCATGCACCCACCTGCACCCTCACAAGAGTCAGCACTTGAGCATGACAGGCCCACTGGCAGCCATGTCCCCCCACACCCAGCTTCATGCCATGTCTTGGAGACAGTGAATGCACGCAGCTATGTTAACTTAGCTCAGAATTGCCTGTCCTGCATGCTCTGAGGTGCAGGGCCGCCCCTAAAAAATTCTGTGCAAGATTTGGGAGGCAGACATTGTGTATCAGCCATTGCTCTCTGAAGACAAACAGAAGGTTCCAGGCATTGTTGCAGCTCACAAGCAGTATCTTTCTACTGCTGGGTCACCTTGCTGGTGTGGGGAGTCCCAGTTCCTGGACCAGGCAGGTATGCTCAACTCCATAATAAAGGATGCCAGATTCTCCTCCCAGTCCCACAACAAGGCTGGAGGTGTCGAGAAGCAGACATGCCCATGGCATGCCAGGAGGAGTTTGACAACCAGCTCTCAGGTGCAGTCCCAGCATGACTGTCCATCCATGTTCTTGTTTAGAATAATAAGTAAGAGAAGAAACAACAAAGATGTGTGTTGCAATTGGACACATTCACTAAGAGTGTACACTGCTTCTTTGCTAAATTGGAAAAGGATTTTGAATACCAACAGAATATTCCTTATTCACAATGTAACAGCTACAAATATGACACATTTTTAAGTTTAATTTGCTTTATGCATGTTTGCTCCATCACCCTCTTAAGTCTAAACAATCCCACAAAACAATAAATTAACTCCTAATTTGTAGCTTTTGTCAATTTCTGTGACATAAATACTCCCTCCAGGGCTAATTTAATGCTTCCAGGATGACATCCCTGGACATGGAGTTGAGAAGATTGTGCAGTAGCAGACTGTTACATGGTATTTCCACCACACAGATGTAATAGACATAAATAACCTCAAAAACATAGGTAATAATAAGACATAGCAAAACCATTAGGGAGTAATGAGTTTTGAGGTTTTATTACCTTTGTTTTTAGTGTAATTTATTCACTGTAAGCTTATATAATTTAATCTTTTAATAATGACTGTGTTTAACAACCGGATCAAAAATTCTTCAAAATGCAATAACCAATGTTCATGAGTTGGTAGGAGCCAGCTCTGACACTCCACTGGCTCCAACTGCCTTTCTCTTCCTGAGTTCACATCCGAATTTCCTTTCCACCAGTGTTTTTACACCTGACACCAGACGCAGAAGCAACAACTTTATGTGGAAGTCTTAACCAACTGACAGTTGCATTAAGTCTATTCCTGTATTACATCCCTGATTCTCTATAACTCAAGGTGTTTCCACATCTATGATTGAACCTCATGGGATCATGAGGCTAAAAAGGATGCCGGCCATGCTTGCAGAAAGAGCCAGGGGTCCAGACCCAGAGATCCAGAGGTCAAGACCCAGAGATCCAGAGGTCAAGGCCCAGGATCCAGAGGTTAAGACCCTGAGATCCAAGATCCAGAGATCCAGAGACCAAGATCCAGCTCTTGCATAAACCTAGAATTACTCTAAAATAAAAGTTTTATTAAAAAATGATCCAGAGGTCAAGACCCAGAGAAACTGACCATTTCTCAATACCGCAAGAATGTGCCCATCTTCCAAAGTGCTCCCATGTCACATGCACCCACATGACCACATGTATGCACACACTTCCTTTGGGCACAGGCTGGAAGGATGTGGAATCAGGCAGCCACTACACCCAGCCTGGCAGAGTTGCAGGGTGATTAGGACAGGTTGCCCAAGACAAGTGCTGAGGGACTATCCAGCAGCAGAGCTGCCCAGGCCTTGGGTGGCTGAGCCTTTGTGAACTATGAGGGAGTCCCAGCATGTGTGGAGCTCACAGCCATGACTCCTCAGTGCAACTAATCAGGGTGCAGTGCTGTCCCTAGCTAACATTCACTCACTCACTCATTCTTTCACACACCGCCTGTTCCGTGCCAATCCTTGGGCTGGACTCCAGGGCCATGATGCTGAAAATAGATGCTTTTTCTAAATATAGCGTGCTACCTTGGAATGGATCATGAAACAGAAAAAGTTCATTAGTAGAAAAGCTGGTGAAATCCAAATAAAGTCTGCAGTTCAGTTACTAGCATTGTGCCAGTGTTCATTTCTTTGTTTTGATGAAAGTACTTAGTTATGTAACAAGTTAGCATCAGAGAAAAGTGGGTGAAGAGGATACAGGAACTCTGCGCTATCTTTGCAACTCTTACATAAACCTAGAATTACTCTAAAATAAAATTTTATTAAAAATGCAAAATAAAAAGGGGGCCTTGCTGGTGGCGCAAGGGGTTGAGCACTGCACTATGAAGCAATCCACAGCCTCTGCAGCACGAGTTCGATCCCCGGCTGGCCAGGGAGCATACCTTGTTCTGGCCTATTTCACATCTGACTAGGTCTGATTGGGGAGAGAGCATCTTTAATTTTTTTTTTTTGCATTTTTTTAAGATTCATTTATTTATGCATACAAGAGCTGGGGCACAGGCCAGAAATGGGGGGGGGGGGTAACAGGATTCACCAGGGACAGATCGGGGAACCGAACAGGAAGATTGACTGAAGTACACTACTGAGGGGAACAGCGGGTGAGACAGGAGAGGTCTGCTGCACCATGTGGGTAGCTCCCTGGCCAGGGATCGAACTTGTGCTGCAGTGGCTGCAGACAGCTTCACAGTGCGGCTCTCAACCACCCGTGCCACCAGGGAGGCCCAGAATTTAAACATTTCTAAGGAGTGAAATATTGCAGCTACTTCTCTGCATAAGTGAAATGCTCTGGGAAAACTCTGCCACCATGTGAAGTGACAAGTAGTCACTCGTTGCTTTGCAGGGTGTGCTAGCAAATGGAAAATTTTCTGGCTAAAGTATTGGTTGCCCCAATACTTCAGAATGGGTCCTTGGGCAGCTGCTCCATAAACATGCTAATGTTGCCCTCTTCCATGGCAAGTTCAATTTATTGGAATCTCCGAGGGACTTGGATGATCCTGAAAGGGACTGGTCAGCATAAAATGGCACCATAAGGGGAGGGTAGGCCTGGGGAGGGGACCCATGCTGATGTGAGGGAGTTGGTCTTGGCACCATGTTTGACTGTGGCTGGCAGAGCGCCATCACCAGCTCACCCTGTGACAAGGATGCAACTGGGACAGCACGTGAGCCAGGAAGCTGCAGGCTCAGGAATTCTAGCGTGGTGCCTCCTAAGCCAAGGGCAGCACCGAGGAAAGAGTTCTTGTCCGCAAGAACAAGCCGGTCAGTGCAGGCATCTGGGCCGACAAGTGCTGTGTCACAGGCATGGACTGGAGATCCTCGCACTGTGTTGAGCCAGATTTCTTTTTTTGCCCTGTGGCATCCTTATGTTAAATTTATCAAATTGTATTTATTTGTTAGTCATTGTGTTCATACCGCCAGGTGTGCACATTCTACCTGCGCCCTCCACCAACGCTCTAGTGCCATTGCCCTGTCACATCCCACCATCCCCTCCTCCCTGCCCCTTTCCAGTGTTCAACAACTGTCTTGGGTGGCAGCAGTGTCAATGGCAGCTGAACCCTGGCAGCCTGCTGGGGTCTGGTCAATTTTCCAGCTCTACCAGCACAAGCATAGGGGAGTCAAACTGGCTATTTTGGATGGAATACATCCTGAGGTGTTTTTGTTTTGTTTTGTTTTGTGTTGTGTTGCTTTGTTTTGTTTTGCTTATATAATCCAACAACTCCAAGTGGTTTTCTGAGCTTTTATAAAATATGGCAAGTAAGGTGCGATGAGGGAAGGTTCAGTCTCTTTTTATTTTAAAACATGACATGTGACCAAATTCATATTCGTTTATGAAGCTGGACTTCTTAAATGTAGAAATGCATCTCACTTCAGAATCTTTCCCCGATTTGATTTGATTCCACTATATATCTATCCTGTCTGGGTCTGTTTTGAGTTGTGATCCTGAAACTTTAAATCGTATTTGTTTTCTTCATCGGTAGGGCCATCAACAATACCTGTGGCTTGCGGCTGGCTCCACCTTTGATATCCTCAGATGGGGCTCTCGTTGCCACTGAGTTACCTTCCAGACTCTGAGAGGCTCCGTTTTTTCCTAATATAATTCCACACTCTTGGACAAACAAGGCAGGATACACCTGGTCTCCTTAACCTCTGCAGCCCCAAAGTGTCGGTGAAAGTCACAGATTTTGAAGTTAATTGATCTGAAAGAGCACAGAGCAGATGGTGTCTTCCCTCAGGTAAGGAACTCCAACCCCTCTTTCTCCAAGTGCCCTCTGTGTGTCTAAGGACAGCCTTTTGGACATCTCAGAATAGATCTGGCAACTCAAGTCCTGCCATCAGGATGACCAGGCTGCAGGGACATCAGCCGCAGCTTGTCCTGCAAGACAGGGACGGGGGAAGGACACAAGGAGACTAAACTTGGAGTCTAACTGGCTTGGGTCCACTTCCCAAGTCACAGAGATTCTCTCTCTCTCTCTCTCTCTCTCTCTCTCTCTCTCTCTCTCTCTCTCTCTCTCACTTACAGAGGACATATACCTCCTCAGAGGGCTCCATTTCCTTATCCCTACATGGGACAATAATAGTGACCACCTCATTAAGATGTTAAGGATTACCCAAGATCATGCAAGCAAAGTGCTTAGCAGAGTCTGGTGTCAGGAAGCACTCAACATGTGAGCCCTTGCAATGAGTACATCAATTAGTGGCCAGTCTTTTCATCAGCTTTCTGTATGATCCTCACAACAACTCTATGCAGAAGCTGAAGGAGATATTTTTACCCCTGTTTCAAATGGGAAATGGATTGATCATTTGCCCAAGGTCACATGGAGTTGGTGCTGGGCTCGGAATGTGATCTATGCATGACGCTGTAAGTC
Organism: Talpa occidentalis; assembly: GCF_014898055.3. Taxonomy (NCBI): domain Eukaryota; kingdom Metazoa; phylum Chordata; class Mammalia; order Eulipotyphla; family Talpidae; genus Talpa; species Talpa occidentalis. The sequence goes on from NW_023605083.1 coordinate 89,706,656, forward strand.
CCCCGACCACATTTCCCTTCTCAGTGCACGTCCTCCTGCCCCCAAGCTTTGAGTCCTCCCCACACCCAGCACCTGTTAAAAGCAATCTGGGGAGATGAAGTCCCAAGGCCCTTACATTTAATTCACTTTAGGAGGTATTAAAGAACGCTTCTTTCAGAGATAAAGTGGCACAGCTTTTTGCCACCATTCTCCTTGAGAAAGGTTTCCATGGAGAAAGTGTCTGTGTTTCCAGAAAGCCAGCCCCTGGCTCCCTCACCAGGGAGCTGCTATGCGCCACTAGAGCAGGAGAAATAAATCCGCTTCCAATCTGCTTCACTGCAGCCCAGAGACCAGGAAGAACCTGCTGCTCCAGTCCCCCCCATGGAGGCTGTAAGGGCATGTACAAGACAGAATTAAGTATGTTTGTGGGGAGGGGGCAGAGAGGCATCTGCTTTCATGACCAAATGGGGTTCTATGTGCTCCAGGGAAGCTGGTCCCATTAAGGAAGGTTCTTTTACCTGCACCAGCAGATGGAGAGTCCCTGCTGATAGGCTGCTCAGGGAAAATCACTGCCATCCATCTCTGTTCCCTAATGAGGGATGGAGCAGGACCCACAGTTCTCATCAGCACCATGGAGAGATGCCTGCTCTGGGCCTGTAGGAGAGCTGCTGGGCTGTCTGGGGGGAGGCAAGGAGGGAGAGGAGGGAGCAAGAAAGAAACAGATAGAGTAAAAGGCAGCACAACAGAGAGAGAGAAAGAGGAGACACCAAAAAACAAAGGAAGAGTCAGAAACTCCGACAAACAAGCAGAGTACAAGAGTAATAAATGTAGTCTAAGAGACATGGAGAGAGAGTTAAAGGTAGAAGGTGGGAGAAAAAAGATTAAGAATGGAAAGAGAATGAGCAGGAGAGAAATCACACAGAGAAAAGACTTGAGTAGAATTTAAAATTTTAGGTGGAAACCCCAGATTTTCAGCTCTCTGAATTAACCAAAACCAATAAAACTGACAAAATTAAGGACATTTACTGAGCACTTACTATGAGCCAGGCACAAAGTTAAGCACTTCCATGCACTGCAGTCATTGATCTTCATACTAAACTTATGTGGTGAGCACTTCAATCATCCCAATTTTTTCAGATGAGGCAACAAAACCACACCAGCGGATATTCCTCTTGTAAGAATAGTCTCCTGTCAGCATGCTGGAACAGACCAGCAGAATCTCTCATGAGAGCTCAGCATGGTCAGTTTCTGACCATGCTGCATCCCCAAATGCAACTATGAAGCAACTGACCTGCAGAAAGCACAGAAAGCTTGGGTGAATCTTTTCCTACTCAGGTAAGTCTTCTTGAAAATTCAAGGTTGTTGCTGCCTCAGGACCTTTGTACTTGTTCTCTTTCATGTCTGGAGTTCTGGTCCCAAGGTTTTCACAAACATAGCTCCTTCATAGCATTCAGACTATTCCAATGCCCCTACTTCCCTCTTTCAGTATGTTATATGTTGTGCTATCATCCTACATCCCTTACCAGGATTATTTTTTTATTTATTGTTTTCCTGTGTCTTCCATGAAAGTATAACGCAATCAGAAGTGGGACTTTGTTTATGTTTCTAGTTCCTATGGGAAGATACTCCATACAATTAAGTGAAAGTGGAATGAATGAATTGTTCTTTCTGGAACCAAGGACAATTGATCAGTGTTGCACAGAAACCAAGAGCTTTAACACTAGATGCTAAGCAAACAGTACTTCGAATTCTATCCAGGACCCATACTGGAGACTTTCTAGGAAATGAGGGAATCTTTATAGACCTTGTAATGTTTTTTAAGAATATAAACATTGGAGGCATCATTAAAAAGTCATATGATAGAAAGGACACATCTCCATCAAGTGTCACGAATATCATGATGTGCTTCCCAGACCTCCTTCAAGCACAAGGTACTTATTCCCCCAAACTCTAGAGACATGTTGATGACTCTCAGATGAGGTGTTCTCCCAGAATTGCTCTAATTCAACTAAAGACAGCAGGCTTGTCCAAGGTCAGCTACCCCAATGACTGGTCAGTGTAAGGTTCCAAAGGGCCAGCTCCTTTGCTTCAGTTAGGGACAGTGTTAAAGGGCCTCCCCACTCCAGGGTTCCCTGTGCAATCAACTAAATCATGTGAAGAGCTCACCAGTCTAGCTGCCACTACTTTCCCCTCTGCCTCCCAGATATTGATCACAAGGGAGCTCTCTTATAAACTTGGTGCATGGTAAATACATGTCAGAGGTGTGCCCTGGGAACCCAACCCAAGGCACCATAACTGCACAGACATACCATCCTCTCTCTTGGAAACTGACAAAAAGAAAGCTCTTCCTCAGACTGATTTGAAACATGCCTCCCTATGGTGTCCTCCCATCCATAGGTACCAGTTCTTTCCCTCAAGTTCACTCAAAACAAGTCAAATTCCTGTGCCCTAAATAGCTTCTCAGATATTTTAAATCAGTTATCATTGTACTTGCTCAAGGTGGGAGGGATTCTTTCAAAATATATGTCAGATCATCACAATGTACACCTTAAATATTTTACAATTTTATTTGTCAAATCTACCTTAATAAAGCTGGAGGGGGAGAGAAATTGGCCACATGTCTCCTCAAGCCACCAGTTGCTCTTTCCACTGCACTTTCTTCAACATTCTGACACTGAACACCCATATCCTGCTTGTTCTTACAAATTTATCCTGCCCCTATGGAGGTGTGTCAGTGACAGAGACCAGTGGCTGATGATTGTAGAACACCCCTTCCCTCCCACCACAACCACAGAGCAGGGCCACCATGATGCTAGAGGCAAGGACACATTTGGGTTTGGAAACACATGGAATTTGTTCTCCATTTTGGTTACTTCCCGAAAAGTACCTGAGTTCTTTCTTTTGGAAAATGGCAAGCACAGGCAGACCACCTCCTGAACTGTGCACAATCACGGATGGCTCTTTCCATCAGAGACTTCTCTTTTGTTCTAAACTACAATTCACATCCTTATGGCCAAAAGGCTTTTATAAAAGCCACTCATATGGGGTAATAGCCAAGAATTTCACCAGCAGCAAAGATGATCTTTCTTGCAAGCTCTGGCATTGGTTGATTTGCAAATCTAATGGTTATTGCACTGTTGGGATAAGAACACATTGTAAAAGATGCTGTTGTCTTTAAGAGGAAAAAAAAAGTCTTGTATTAACTGGCAAAACATGTTACTATGACTACAGTTTTTAAAAGATTATGAGCAAGCCAAATGTCTTCTATTATTCATAAAGAAAAGATAATGTTTTGCCATCACCAAATGATGTGCCCCGCATCCAGACGCTGCCTTTTATCTGGATGTGTGAAAGGGACCCGCAGCAGTTCAATGTATTTTGTCAGAGTCGTTAGCTCCTCTGGAGAGAATATTGCAACACTGTTGATGACGGAGCATCCATAATGCTGCAGACAGACAACTTCTGAAGCACTAATTTTCTCGGTGTTGTGCAATCTAACTTAGGGATCCGCGCTGCACATCAGCACCGTGGTGATGGAATAATCAGCTCTAAATATCCTGCTCCAGCTAAGACAACAGGTTTGTAGAGGCAGCCGTCTCACTGCAGATTTACACACTGGAACCAGAAGGGCTTTTGACTATCTCAGGCTCCAAGATGGCAAACAGGAGTGTGGAGCGGGTGGGGGAGGAAGGGCAGCTTTCAGAGTATGGAGAGCTGATTCTGGGGAGTGCAGCTGTAAAAGGAAATGAGACCAGTGCCATAATCAGACAGGAGGCAGAGCTAGGAGCCAAACTAGGCTGCTGCTGTCGGGGAGACCATGGAGGTCAGCATCAGAACCTGGGTTTCAGGACTGCAGAGAGCATGGTGCTGACTGAATAAGCAGTCTCCTTGGCCGGCTGTACTAAGCACTGAGGCTACAGAGATGGTGAGCCCAAGGGTTAGGTGGCCCTCGGGGAGTTCACCGCTACATGGTCATTATTATAAAGTTATTTCTGCATAGTCTGAGAAGCTCTGGAAACTAGAATGAGCACCGTTGGAGGTGGCTTGTCAGTAAGCACAGAGATTGCAAACTGGTGGCCCCTGAGCCAGAGGCAACTTGTCTTGGAAGATCAGAAGGTCTAACCATATGGAGTACACAATTCAGATGGGTAACAATTATCTGGAGCCAGGTAATAACTGTTACGTGAGTGGATGGGGTCTTCAGCACCCACCAATCTCCAATTTTGCATTCACTCCGTGGGCATTTGAGTGTGGAGCCTTCAGGAGCCTTCTTCCCAAGGATGAAACTTTTAGATTAGTCATTGAAGTAAGAGTTCTCCAGGTTTGAAGGTTAAGAGGTGCAGGAAAGAGCAAAACCAGCCAGCCAAAGAGATCTACACCTGCAGAGGTACACAGGCATAAAATAGCACCAAGTGTCTGACCCGGCTTGGAGCGGCCAGAGAAAGGGTACATGGCATCTGGTCTGGCCTCTCTGGTTGGTCTCAGTAAGGGCACTGGGAGGAGGTAGCTTGCTGTAAGAATGCACAAGAAGCTTTTCAGTTTGATGTAATCCCAGGTGTTTATCTTTGCCTTCAGTATCATTGCTTTGGGTGATGAGTCTTTAAAGATGTTTCTGAGATGTATGTCTTGTAGTGTTTTACCTATGTTTTCTTCAATATATTTTATGATTTCAGGTCTTATGTCCAGTTCTTTTATCCATTTTGAGTTGATTTTTGTGCATGGTGAGAGGTAGTGGTCTAGTTTCATTTTTTTTGCACGTGGAGGTCCAGTTTTCCCAGCACCATTTATTGAACAAACTGTCCATGTTCCATTGCATATTCTTTGCTCCTTTGTCAAAGATTAGTTGTTCATATAAGTGTGGCTTTATTTCTGAGCAATCAAAAAAGATAAACTCATGCCATTCGCAGAAACATGGATGGAACTAGAAGGAATTATACTCAGTGAAATAAGCCAGAAGGAAAAAGAAAAATATCAGATGGTTTCACTTATAACAAGAATATAGGGGAACCAAATAAGACATCATCAGTGTAAAAAAAAATAACAGTACAAAACACAACAAAGCAAAACAGAAAATTATAAACCAGAGACAGACTGCAGGGGAGGAGGAGGGAGAGGGATCAGAGGGAGGGAGGAGCACAGGGGACTGTGGTGATGGTGCACAGGTGCCTTGGGGAAGGAAATTCTATGGGGACTCAATCTTAGGGGGTGGACAGAAGCAATTATTGTCTAAAACAATTTTAAAGATGATAAATGTTAAAATAAAAATTTAAAAAAAATGTCAAAAAAAAAAATGGACAAGAAGGGAGCACCTGTCTGTGGTGAACCCAAGGAGAGTGGCAGGAGTGGGCCGGCCGCACCGAGTTCGAGACTGCAGGTAGTCAGGGATCCAAGGTGGGTCCAGTGTTCCAGGTACACCTGCTGCATAACAAACTCCCTAAAAGTAGATGTCAACAAGCAAGCAGTGCAGCGTGCACATAGACTCGGCAGGTCAGTCCACACGGGGCACGGGGGACAGTCTGTCGCTCCTCTCAGTGCCTGGGCCACTGCTGGGAAGTCTGCACAGCTCTGGTAGCATGATGGCTGGGCCTGGGCTCATCTGGAGGAGTCTGTTCATATGTCCAGTGGTTGAAACTGGCTGTCTTCTGGACCTCAGCTAGGCTGTGGGCCAAAACATCTGCATCTGGCCTCTCCGCTGGCCACTCCCCGAGAACTCGCTTGGACTTCCTCTCGGCGTGATGGCTGAGTTCCAAGAGCTCCCCTGAAGAAAGGGCAGCAGTGCGTGACCGATCCATGATTGAGACTTGGAACTCATCCAGCATCACTTCAGCCTCACCCTGTCAGTCTAGACTGTCACAGAGTTCTGTCCAGTTCTGTCAAGAGGAAGGACATGGAGTCCACATGGTTTTCTCCTGTGTCGAGGACATACAGTAAGAACACAAGGGAAGGCAGCTACTGTTAACAGTTGTTGGAAAATGCCATCTGCTCCATTTGTGAAGACCCATGCAAACGACTGGATTCACCCAGGAGGATTTCTCATCCCCCCAAAGTCAGATATATACGTCTAGGATTAGGGAAGAGGTCTGAGGTGCAGGTGTAAGTCTGGACGTCCTCAGCAGAGAGATGATGCTTCAGGGCGTGGGAAAGGTGGAGGTCGTCAAAGGCGCGAGCATACGTGGGGAAGAGAAGAGGAACCGAGACTGAACCTCAGGCAGCCTGGGGTATGTCTCAAAGTCTGAGAGGCAGAGAAGAGCGAGGAAAGGGAGCTACAAAAGAGCGGTGAGGTACCTGGGAGCATGGGATCTTAAAACCACCATGTGGGAAAAATGCCTCAAGGAGGGGAGAGAAATAGAGCGATGGTCCCGCAGCCAATAGGGGGCCATGGCGTGTTTACCTCTGACGATGCCTCTGAGCCATGTCATAGGAAGAAATCTGGACATGGTGTGTAGGAAGACTTGGAGATAAGGGAGGATGGGAGCAAATCTAATATGATCAAACGTAAACCCGTCACTCAGTCCTGAGGGAGTTGAAGGCCCACAGAGCCTTCCATGGAACGTTGAATCAAAGTTGGAAATGAAAGGAAGTGACGAGCACAGGTTGGTGGAGGGACAGCAGGAGGGTCTGACCTCGAGAAGACAAAGCTGAGATGGCCCTCCCAGCTTCAGCAATGTGGGTTCAGGGGCCCTCAGAAAATCTCACCCAGGTGACTGTTCAAGGGCTTATTCTTTGTTCTCCAGCCCCAGTTTAACCTGCAACTCCACCTTTGAGGACTAGAATTATCAAATGAATAGTGGAGACTAACACACACAACTTTCCTGAGGAAATATTGACCTTTGTCTATGTTCCTTGCCATTAGTAATCCTAGGAGGAAGGTGGGAGAAAAAAGCTTCTGAATAAATAAGAAAGCTTTTGAAAAGAACCATGGCAATGTCTTTACTGTCTCTATTTGGCCCCAATTCATTCTTGATAAGGGCCCTCTGATCATTCTGTACATCTGTCAGAAGCCTTTTAAAAAATAATAAATGTTGGAGCCTGTCTGACAGGAGTGTGTGCTGAGTTCCCTGAAGGAAGGATTCAAGGTTGCACAGACCTTGGCAGCCCGTAGCTTGGTTCTTCCCATCTGCCTATTCTATGTGCTCTTCATTCTTTCATACCTTCTCTTTCTTCCTGTAATTGCTTTGGTTCTCACAATATTTACTTAGTAACCTGTGACTTGGTTTCCTGGACAATCAGGATTTTGCTGCTGTGTGTCTCCTGGAAATGCCAGTTTGTTTTGTTTGTTTGCTTGCTTGTTTGTTTAAGATTCATTCACTTATTTATACAACAGCTGTGGTACAGGCCAGAGGCATGGGAGGGTGAGAGAATCCACCAGAGACAGAGTGAGGAGCAGAACAGGCAGATCGACTGAAGTACACTGCTGAGGGGAGCAGCGGGTGAGATAGGAGAGGTCTGCAGCACCATCTGGGTACCTCCCTGGCTGGCCAGGATTTGAACCTATTCTGCAGAGGCTGCAGACAGCTTCATAGCACTGTGCTCAACCCGCTGCACCACCCGGGAGGCCCTGGAAATGCAGTTTTAAGCCATTGTTAAAGTATCATCCAGTGTGATATGTGTGTTCAGGGGTATCACACAGGCTGAGTCTACCTTGGCTGATATCAGAACCTTGTCTGGAAGCTTGTTTGTGCCCCCCACCCACACACACACTCAAATTCATATGTTTCAGTGCCAACCTCCAATGTGATGGTATCAAGAGGTGGGGCCTTTGGGAGATGATTGGGTATGAGGTAGGGCTCCATGAATGGGATTACTGCTATTATAAAAGGAACCCCAAAGAGCTCTCTGTCGTGTGAGGACAGAGCGAGAAGGTGGCAATCTGAAACCCAGAAGAAAGACCTCACCAGAATCTGACCACGCTGGCCCCCTCATCTCCAATTTTTGGCCTCAGAACTATAAGAAATAAAGTTTCTGTTGCTAATCAACCACTAGTCTTTGGCACTTTGTTAGAGTCCAAAAAGACTAAGACAGGCATGATAGAGACCATTGAAGCCTATCTGACAGGAGTGTGTGCTGAGTTCCCTGAAGGAAGGATTCAAGGTTGCATAGGCCTTGGCAGCCCATGGCTTGGTTCTTCCCATCTGCTTGTTCTATGTGCTCTCGTCAACATTCCCAATGCTAAGTGGTAAGTTCCTGCTAAATAAGCTTCTTAGCAGCAAACTTACATGTTTGCTTATTAAATCAGAACTTGCCTATGCATATATATGTGTGTAAGTAACTATACGTGTACATATTTATATTTTATGTATTTATATATGCAGTTAATAAACACATTCCTATTTCCTCATGAGGGCTTTTCTCTGTCAGCATGCTGCATGAATGCCATGAGCTTTGAAGGGAATGGAACCAAGCTTCAAAGTTAAGCTCTGTCATTTGCTCATCTGTAAAATGAGAACACAGTGACTTCTGTGAAGGGTGAGTGAGAATGTGTCAGGCATCCGGCACACACCAGTGTTCTCAGAATTAGAAGTCGTTACTATTGTAATGACCACTTCTCCCTCCAGGAGCTTATCTTTGCTCTCCAACATGCTTATCTGTCCTTAACTCCCAGATAAAGAGCAGTATCTTCTTTTAGGGGCAAATGAAACTACACCATTTGTGTCCAAACGTGTTTCAACAGGTAAAAGGCCCTAAAAGTTTTCAAAGGAGGAGGGGGTGGGAGAAGAGGGGGAGGAGGAAAAAGAAAATCTACCTGTGAACAGATGCTTCAACTCATGCCCAGGAGCTCCAGCCTGCCCCACTAGCACCTCATCACATAAACCAATTGCTTGCAATAAAACACTCATGCATACAGGTATATGTGCATACGCATAGAGCTGCGTCAGCATCCCACGCTTGCCTCTTTCCCTGTGGCAATCCTGCTGACATGGGCAGGAGGAGGAGGGCAGTCCCAGAGGTCCTAGCAGCGAGACTGGGGCAGAACCAGGGGGCAGAAACCCCTACAGATGAAGAGTTCTGCCCACATCCCAGGATGTCAGAAACCCCCAAATAGAACAGGGTTCTCCCCTCTCTTTGGCTAAACTGAGGTCTATAAGATGGCACTGGCCCTATCAGGAGCCCCCAAGTATGGCCTGAGATGCTGTCAGACCCCAAATCACTCTCAGAGGTTCAATGGCTCCTTTGACAGCCTCTCTCAGTGTCTGAGAAACACTAAGCACAGGAAACACGTAATGGCAGGGCAGGCCCTTCTGCGTGGGCCTTCCTGACTCAGTTAGCCCCACCCGGCCCACCTGAGGACTGAACTACAGACTGGCAATTTTGGCAAAGATCACTGTTCCTCCCACCAGTCAGTTCTTCCCACATGACCTCCCCAGACAGCAAGCTCTTCTTCCATCTCCTTCACAGCCAAGCAAGCCCAGAGCTGAACTCCAGAACCATCTAGAGAACCCTGTTGGCAGAGCAAGTTCACCACATGTAGCTGAGCCTTGTTCTCTTCTAAAGATACCTTGTGATTGCCTTTATGGCTCCCAGATAGAAAACAGGTGGAGACAGAAGATAAGCCCACAAGGACAATGCTTGTGGTCAGGGTGATGCTGGAGGGATGCAAGGGGGTTAAGGACCCCAGATATGAGGAAGTGCCCGTTCTTCCTCGAATAGTCCAGAATGGTCTGGAATGGTCTAACTTTTCCTAGAATGACAGCTGGAGATGATAGTAACAATTTTTATTCTCTTGAGATCTCTGAATCTCACATTTTTCTAAGTTTGACATGGCCTATCTCATCTAATCCTCACCACAGCCCCAGTAGGGCACCTCCATTAGTAGTTGCTGTCCTAGTAATCGCAGTATCAACATTTATTTCTTGTCAAGAGATAAACTGGGGTGCAGAAAAATTCAATAATTTACCCCAAATCAAGTGAATAGCAAGTGAATAGCGGTACCAGGATTTAGGACCATTGTGTCCAAATTCAAGATCTTATTCCTCACCTCTACCCACATTGCCCCAGAGAGGAGAAGGGGGTACCCCAGATAAAGATGGCAGTGCCGTGTGTGCCATTTTGCCAACCTGAGCAAAACCTGTTCTTCTCTACAACTAGATTTAGAAAATATTGCTGATGCTTTTGCTTCTATAAAGGCAGGAAAGTAAAATTATAATCAATTCTGCTTTGAGGAAAAATAAAATATTTAAACTTAAAATAATGTTGTGAGTGTTGATACACCTGCTTTTCTATTTTTCAATATTTAAATGAACTCTTTTAAAAACACAAAATGCAAACTCAAGATGCACATTTCCCCTTCGCCTCAGGCTCCAGCATGGCACGGCACCACGCTGCCAGACCTGCCTCTGTGTGAAATCCTAATATTTTGTTCATCATGAATTTTCTTGCATTTATTTTGGTCTTTTAAATTTTGTCTACCTTGGGGGCCTCCCCAGTGGTGCAGCGCGTTGAGTGCAGTGCTGCAAAGCTGTCCTCAGCCTCTGCAACGCGAGTTCCATTCCTGGCCAGCCAGGGAGCAACACACATGGTGCAGCAGACCTCTCCTGTCTCACCTGCTGCTCCCCTCAGCAGTGTATTTCAGTCAGTCTGCCTGTTCTGTTCCCCACTCTGTCTCTGGTGAATCCTCTCACCCTCCCGTGCCTCGGGCCTATACCCTAGCTCTTGTATAAAAATAAATAAATCTTTCAAAAAAAATTTATCTACCTTGGTGTTTGAGTTTGGGAGCATCCCTAAAATTTTGCACTTGTGCCAAGTGCTCACCCACCTCACTGAAGCCCCAGTTCCATGTTGCATAGGAAAGGAACTAGGTGAGCCTCGTGACTACCTGGGTGTGGGTGCACTGGAGAGTCAGACGAAGGGGTGCTGGAAAAACAACTCTGGGCCAGATCCCAGGGGGCTTCCTGTGTCATAACTAAGAATTCAGATTTATCTTGGGACAACAGAGAACCACTGAAATATTTTAATTAAAAAGTGACAGGATTAGATTTAGGCCCTGGAAAGATTACCCCAACTGCCAGGCTGGAGGCTTGGAGACCCTCAAGAAGACCTATAACTGGTCAGGTGAACAGGAACCACCTTCTCGTAGGAAAGACTGTCTTCCCCCTGCCCCATTACACAGGATGGAGCTCAGGCAGATGATGCTGACAGACACCACCTTCAATCAAGTGTGTAGTCTTCTGAATTGTGTGGGACTCCCATGGGGGTGGGGGTTGATTAGGAACCAGACAGCATCAAAGACTAGTAACAATAGACCCTTCACTTTCAATTTCCCATCACTGGAGTCCAGTGACACACATTTCATTTCCAAGGACCTCCCGGGACCTGAGGCTTCCCCTGCCTTCATTATGTGAATACCCAGAATTTCACACTGGAATCCTGATATATAAATGTCAACAAAAGCAACATCCAAGGCATCAAGCCATTTTTTAGCTTCCAATGAATCTGCTCCAAATATATATTTTCTTTTCTTCCTCTTGGCTAAGTTTTATACTCATCCTCCTCTTCACATGTCCCAGTAGACAGAGAATCGCTTAAGAATTTGCCTTCAAATTCTTACCCAGGAAACTCAGCCAGGCCAGTTCTACAGTTTTAGGATGATGGTGTGGGAGCCTGAAAAATCCCTAGGGGTGATTTTAAACAGGGAGATACATACCATAAAAAGGCTTGAGCACAAATGCTTATAGTATCTCTATTATAGGCAAAAACTGGAAACAAGTCAAGTGTCCATCAAGAGATGAATAAATAAATGGTGACATATACAATATACAATGAAACCTGACTCAACAACAAAGTAATACAAACTACTAATGGACACAGTATGAATCAAACTCAAAACCTTATGCTGGGAGAAGGAGCCAGACGTCAAAGGCTACATACTATAAAAATCCCTTGTAGGAATTCAAGAACAGGCAAACTAATCTAGGGTGATAATTTCAGAACAAGGGTTACCAAGGAGAGAGATAAGGGGAAGAGACAAGATAGTGACTGTGAAGGGGCATGACAGAACTTTCCGGAGTGATAGAAATGTTCCATATATTGATTTTAGTGGTAGTCCCTGAGGTACCTACATTAAAAATTTACCAAACTATATACTTAAGATTTGTGCATTTACTATATATAAATTATACCTCAATTTAAGCATATCTCTAAATAAACAATTTTTAAAAGAAGTGATTAATGGTATTTGTGTATGTATAAATCTATGTAATGGCCTTAAAATGCAAATTGCAGCTAAAACCTAATGCTATAGATCAACACAGTCCAATGGAATGCTCTTCAGTGATGAGAATGAGCTATAGCTGCACAGCCAGATGTGGTAACCACTGGCCACATCTGCTGCTGAGAAACTAAAATTTGTATTATGTTTTATTTTAATTAATTTAAGTTTAATTATTAATAGCCATAGGGGGTGAATGGCTACCAGTTTGGATTTTGCAACATACCTTTCAGGTGCCCAAATGAGGTGACCCACATGGGGTCAAGAGAGGGGATTTTCAGCTGGACTCCTATGAGAGTCATTCTGTCAGGGACAAGGTGAATTCTTGGGATGTGTTCTAAGTTACCATCTATTCCCTACTCAGATCTGTTCCCTCTGAAGGAAACTTCTTTTTACTTATAACAGAGGTATATATAAATATTTGGAGCTCTTTGATCTGCATGAATGAAGTATGAATGAAGAACTTGGTATCCCAGTGGGTCCATCACCTGGTAAATTTCTTGCCACATGAGTAAAAAGGAGTCACAATTATTCAAGCACCAACCATCAAGATGCCAGAAGGTGAAGAACATTCCTCTGGGCTTCCCCACTCACACTCACTGCCCTAATTCATCCTAGATATTTCCTACAATTCCTTAAAAAATGATTTCTGTTTTGTCCTGGAGATCAATTCCAGGATCCAAGACAAATATCATTTAGTCTACACTTAGAAGGTAGAGAGAGAGTTGTGAGTGTCAGCTGTTATTTCACAGGTCTTCAATTCTTAATTTCAGCCTTACTCTCTCTCACGTCTTAGGCCAGACTGCAGTGAGAAGGGAGTTCCTCCACTCTGTTTCACCCACCGGTATTTCTTTGAGGCACTTATCTGTTGAACATCTCTCATCCACTGCCATCCTCACATGGTACTAGACTATTTTTATCCTTTTGTCTTCATATCAGCAGTGGGAGAGGAAAAATATGTGTGCCTGGTTCAGCATCTGGAACAAGAAGTCCTTCAGAAATATTTTCAAATTCTCATGGACTTAGGAAAATCTCCATTCTTTACTACCTCTAAAAGAAACTCCCCCAAGGGCTCCACATGGCAGCATGATCTTGCACTGCATTCCTCCCTGGACTGGAATGAGGGGACGAGGAAGAGTCAGGATGGAACAAAAGGGATGAGCAGCACAGTTCTGCATTGGAAGGGGCAGTAACTTACTAGTCCCAAGATGGACTAGTCCCAAGAAGGATATATGAGGACTCACACTTCAAAAACATGCTAGGAGACAGGCAAAGTGTCTCTGAACTCAACCCTAATTAGAAATCTGAGTAAACAGCCCAAAGGGTTCAGGGGGTGATAATGGTCTGAGCATCCAAGAAGCCAGACAACATGGCACTGGAATAAATAACTAGAACCACAAGCAGTTGTGTCATGTCATGCCTGGGGAACTGGAGAGAGAAGGAAGACACTGGCAAAGGCCAGAGGTCGGCTCTTGCACGTGCTAAGTAGGTATCTATCTCAGAAGGCAGGACATTGTTTGAAGGACATAGCACCGTACAATAGGTGGTGAAAAAGGTAAGGAGCTTATCACTTTTGCCTCAGAGAAAAACAGGGTCTTGTGGCTCCTTAGTACACCTACACCAGCCATTGCCTTTCTCTTTCAATATTATGAAGCGTTGCACAAGAGTAGAATAAATCATTTATATGAACACATAGCTTGAACTCTGGTGCATGTCATAGTTCGGGGGTGGACCTGCAGATGAAGTAGTCCATCATCAAGGGAGAAGGTTGTCAGGTTTAAACGCCTTGTGCTATGCAGGAGTAACATTTCAAAATGGTTAACTAGCATGGCATAGGCACCAACAATTAAGAATGAACTTGACTTTACTAACTCATTTGGGCAAACAGGTGCTAACAGCCCTGTGCCTGCTCATGCACAGCCAGGGTGCAGTGGGGTGGGCTCCTTGGGGTGCACGCCCTGGTTGCTTGACCTGCCTGGCCCCTGTAGCCCATGTTGGTGGCTACTGACTTTAACTACTTACTTGCTCTGGAGACCTGTATTGGAGGAGTCACTGAGAAAATTTCCCTTCCAGCATAGACCCCCCCTTTCCTCTACCACTTTATAATAAAGTTCTTTCCCTTTAGTCACCTGACTATCTCCAATTTAACAAGATGCTTACTCTCTTTAAATTAAGAGCAGGCTTAATTGGTGTAGTTATTATGATGCAGTCTAAATTTAGACCCAATGTTCTGCTGGAAATGAGACCATGTTTGGGTTTTAGTAGATTGGTAGATTACTTACCCCTGGGCCACCCAGTCCCCGAAAACCTGACTATTTTGGGTAACAGCTATGACTGTACAGTCTCATATGTCAGGGGGTATATTCAAAAACCAGTAACCAAAAGTGGAAGTAACAGTTTATTTCCCTGTCATGTAAAGAAGCCCTGAGCCAGGCAGTAGAAAGTTTCCCACTGCAGTTGGGAGCCAGGATCGCCCCCTTTTTAATCCATTGTCTTTGAACGTGACCTCCACCTGAAGGTCACTCCTGATCCAAGACAGCTGCTGGAGCTTTAGCCATGATGTCTGCGCTCCAGGCAATAATCAGTCAGAGAGAGGAAAGAGGAAAAGACTACAGACCACATCTGTCCTTTTGTTAAAGCACTTTCTCAGAAGCTCTACCTAAACACTTCTGTTCCGGAATTGGCCACCTCCAGCTGCAGAAAGCCTCCGTTTAGGCCATTGCACCATGGAATAGAATTGCAGTTCTGATGAAGGACAAAGAAGAGGTAGACATTAGGCAGGCAATCAGCATTCATTGTTCCACCCCATAAAAGAAAGTTCCATGACCCACTGCAGAGTCCTTGAGGGACAGCAGGTGTCCATACCTGCCTCTGCTGTTGCACCAGCTGAGGACTCTGGAAGCATCTTTGACCCACCCCAGAGCACGCAAAGCAAATTCAGATCCTCAGGCCCAACCAGCCGCCAGAAAGAAACCTATCCTGTGCTGGGAGGGTATTGCCTTTGGGCCTGGAACTTCTGTTTTCCTTTGCCCTGGGGGGCACAAGGTGACACTAAAGTTTGGGAGCCTGAGCTCTCAGTGAAATGGAAGAAATTACTGCTCCTAGCTCCATCCCAGGAATGGGAAATGAACCTTGATTTGAACTAGGAAGACTTCAGGGTGATGACAACATCCCAGGGAGGGGGGTCAGTACTAGGTGTCCATCTGGGAGTGGTGACTCATGTTTGCCACGGGGATTTCCCCAGGGAATGAGGGTGGATGGAATGCAAAGTGGTGGTCTCAGAAGTTCCTCCTGGGGTGGGTCTCCCCTGGTGACGCTGGTGGTTGAATGCAGCGCTGTGAAGCTGTCCGCAGCCTCTGCAGTGTCGGTTCGATCCCGGCCGGCCTCAGAGCAACCCACATGGCACGGCAAACCTCTCCTGTCTTGCCTGCTGCTCCCCTCAGCAGTTTATTTCATCAGTCTGCCTGTTCTGTTTTCTGCTCTGTCTCTGATGAATCCTCTCACCCTCCTGCACATCTGGCCTGTACCCTGGTTCTTGTATAAATAAATAAACAAATCTTTAAAATAAAAGAAGTTCCTCCTGGGGACTCTGGAGATGGTGAGGCTGGGTGGTTCCTGCCCTCAAAGAAATTATTCCACAAGGAATTTGTATCAAACCGCAAGTGAGAATGGAAGGAAAGAAGTCAGAAGCTGAGGGGGATGGAAGTGGTCAGAGCAAGAAGCCATCCTCCTAGCTCTCAGGCTTAGAGAAATCAGGAGAGTTTAGATTAACTTCCTGAGTATGGGGAGGGCTGGATGTGGATAGGGGCACAGCTTATGAGATGTCAACAAAGACCAGGAGAAGTTGCTGAACTTCTGTTCTTTGTCCCTCCTGCTCCTTCTTCCTCGTCCTTTTCTCTCAGCCCTAAATGTCCTTTCTGCTTCCTAAGGAGGAAGGATGGAAGGTTTCTTCTAGGCTAACACAGGAATCCCAGACTTATTAGTTCCTCAAGCAAGGACAGGCTAGTGGCCCCCCAACCACCACCCCTGGGTTCTGTCCACACATCACTGGCACACAATATAATGTTTTGGATAAATCAAAGGGTGAACAAATGAGTTGAAAGGGGCCACCAGAGAAGTTTAACTTGTTCTTTGCATCAGGTTCTTCATGCAGGGAAGTACCGACCTACAAAAATGGGCTTGTTTGGGGTCCACTCAGGATTATGTCTCAAAGGGAAAAGCGACCTATAAAATATGTTTGTGCAGTAAAACGAATGATCTGGGTGTCAATTACTTAGAAACAAGCCTCTAATGTGAACAATCAGAAGTGAGGAAAAATCGATACACTTCTTCTCATTGTGTAGAAATGGAAAACAAGCTTCATTTTACTCTAGCCCCAGGGAGAAAAGACCAAGTGAATCATTCCTGTCAGGAGCCCTGTGCTACCTCTCCGCCTGGGGCCTGGCTGAGAAAGGTGCCTGTTAAATGGGTTAGAAGGGAAGGGCTGTGATCTCAGGCCCAATGCCCCCAGGTGGATACAGGGTACAAACACATGCACACACATCCTGCAGAGCATGTCCAGTCCGTGCTCTATGCACCCGTGCACACATATGCAGAAACAAACACATGCAAAGCAATGTCCCATGTCTATCCACACATGCACTTTCAAACATTCACACACACACACACACACACACACACACACACATGCCCCTAAACACAGATGCCTGCACTCTCTCATATAGATATTTACCTTTATTTAGATCCCTGACATTTCATGCTTGTTTAATTAAATTACATTGTTAGATTGGATTGTTGTCGATAATGAGGGAATAGGTGGAAAGTTTTCAACCCTCTTAGGCACCTCCTGCCTCTGCACCCAACGGACTTTTCCCCACTCAAAGACATTTGGATTTTCACGAAGACAGACACACTTAGAAAACCACATCAGTACACAGACATAGTCACACACTCAGGGATATCCGTTCATATTGGTTTCTTATGGCTGCGATAACGAATCAGCACAAGCTTCCTGGCTTAAAATAGCACAAAGTTATTGCCTAACTGTTCTGAAGGTCAGACCTCCAAAATGGGTCCTGTGAATTAAAACCAAGGTTCCCAGCAAAGCTACTTTCCTGCTGGAGGCTCCAGAGGAGAATCTGTTTGCTCATCTTTTCCTGTTCCTAGATGTGCCTGTATTCCTTGGTTTGTGGCCTCTTCCCATCTGTTAGCAACATGTCCCAATGTCTCTCTGACTGATCCTTCTTCCTTCCTCTTCTACTTATATAAATCCATGTGATTATACTGGGCCACCCAGACAATCCAGGATAATCTCCCATTTCAAGGGCAGATGAGAGGCAACCTTAAATCCAGCTGCAGCCTTCATCCCCACTTGCCATTTAACCTAACATGTTCACAGGGACTAGGACACGGATATCTTTGGGGGCGAGGGGATGGCTATTATTCAACCTATCACACCCACACATATTCATAGCAAAGAGAAGACAGACATTTATGGGATGAGAGCCAGGACAGGTTTCTGATGAAAGCATGAGATTTGGAGTCTAATCCACCAATGAGTTCTCTTTCGCTCTGCCTCTTGTAATTGTGTGACCTTGGGTGTGTTTCAAAACCTCTCAGTTTCATCACCTGTAAGATGGGAATACTAGCATCTACTGTATTGTGCTCATATTTTTATTCTAATCCTTTGATATCTGGGGCCCTGGAGAGACTGCTCCTCCCAAGACTAGTCAGTTCCTAGTTAAAGAATAGTTAAAGAATCTCCAGCAAGGGCCTCCCTAATGGTGCAAGGGGTTAAGCACCGCACTATGAAGCTATCTGCAGACTCTGCAGCATGAGTTCAATCCCCGGGCCACCAGGGAGCTATCCACATAGCGCAGCAGACCTCTCCTGTCTCACCTGCTGCTCCCCTCAGCAGTGTATTTCAGTAGATCTACCTGTTCTGTTCCCCACCCTGTCTCTGGTGAATCCTCTCACCCCCCCCCATCTCTGGCCTGTACCCCAGTGCTTGTATGCATAAATAAATAAATCTTTCAAAAAAAAGGAATCTCCAGCAAGTGAGACTTGCATATACAAAGTAACCCATCCAGAGCCCATACACCCAACGGCCTCATCTACTGGGCTATCACACTCAAGGCAAATATTCTGTGTCCTATGCACCCAGTATCAGGTACCAGATGACTCAGGGAGCCCCTAGAAGCCATAGCTTGCTGAAATTATTCCAAGTAGTCCATCCTAAAGCTAAATACTCTGTCTTTTCTGTTCCATTCCATGAAAGGCACAATAAAGACAGCCACATTTCCCAACCTCCTCTGCTTCCTGGCCAGTGCTGGTGCTCCCGTGTATGTCCCTGAGTGGTGTGGAATGGCCCCTCCTCTTTAGAACTTTGAGTAACCAACTATCTTTTAATGGCAATCATCTCCTCTTCTATTAGTCTCGCCATACCTGAATTTAAAAAAAAAAATGCATTGTATGTGATTATTAGAAGGATGAAATGAGATGATGCATATAAAATGGTTGGTAAAGACCTTATCAGTGAACTATTGCTGTGGAAACACACACAGACAGTCTTACACACAAAGCCTTACATAAATTTCATCTTTCCACAAAATTGTGATGGTCGTTCCTTTGACTTGGTGAGAAATCAATTTTTTTTTCCAACCTGGCAAATTCTAGGCTCTCTATAGAGAGCACTCTTGACTGCTTGCAAACTGGCCAGTTCCTCCTTGAAATTATCTCTTTCAGATACAATTAGTAGCAGCCAGTTCATATTTCAACCTCTTACCTCCAATGCTCTTCACCCAACTTGACAGATGTGGTAGGCGCCTTTTCTACCTTCCGGGTTATTACAACTGACAGCTGTACTGAATGATTCGCCATTACCTAACGGGAGTAGCATTTTGTCAGCCTCCTATGACACTTTGCTCACCCCACACCACCCACCCAAAGCCCATGCCATGCCTGTCGAGTCTCTGTGTGGAGGGCCCCCATTCAGGTAACCACCTTCTCTGTCAGTTTAGCTGATCTGTGTGACCCCACAAAATCTTGGGGTCCTATACCAGCAAACACATATTTCTCACTCATGTTTCTCTGCCTTGAAGATTGAGGAGAGAAGAACACATGACAGACAATAATTTAATCTATCACACAGCCTGAGAACATAGTGAGTATTCAACAGACGTCAGTCATTATTAGCTATTATGTCAGCTCCTGATACAGCGACTGCTAAATAAGAGAGATGGGGAAGAACTGACTTCTAATCCCAGTTCCATCACTACTTCACTGTGAGGCCTGAGAAAAACTGTGTAAGCTCCTGAGGCCAAGGTTTCCTCCTCTGCAACAGTGAGGTTGGCGGCACTGCAGCATCAAATGTCTGCTGTAACAGCCACCCCCCTTTCAGGCTCTGCAGCCCATTCATGACGAGGTCAGGAGCTCTGTTCCCTCAGTCTGTTTTTGAACTTGGGATCACACTCCAGAAGGTGATCCAGGAGGCCAGCGCCAAAATGATTTACTGTTGGCTCTCCAGAATAGTTTTTGCCATCCATGGTAGACTCTCCCTGTCAGAGCAACATGTGACATCACTTTTCATCCAGTTCCACTCTCATCTTGCAGATGGAGAAACTAAGGCCTGGAGAGAAAAGACTGCATGGCCCAGGCACACACCTTTTAGTGGAGGCTGTGCCCAGAACCGGGTAGTCACACCGGGTAGCCAGAAAGCGATGAAGCCATGTCACACCACTCCAAGATTGCCCCAACCAAGTTCCCCCAGTGAGACAGACCTGAGGGACATGACTCAACCAAGAAGTTTCCCATAATCTGTGAGAATAGAGACCCCTAAAAATATCCTGCCTTTACAGTGCACTTTTGGTGCTCTCTCTGTGCTCCTTTGACTGCCTCTACACACAGCTCCCATGGCCTGTTCACACTGCTCTTTCCGACATCTCCTCTGTAGTTTTCAGAACCATCCTCTCAAGATGTGAAAATGAAGAGCTCACATACCACAGAAGGGCTGGATGGCCAGTGGATGGGAGCTCAGGCTAGCGCAGCATCGCTGGATTTTTGTGCTGACTCCTGCCCTTACCAGCTGTGGGCAAGTCACGAATCACTGAGAAATCAGTGCTTCCGTTTCCTCATCTGTAAAATAGATGCATAATAGTAAACAGCTCAGCACAGTTGTGAGGTTGCTGTGTGATATATAAATGACTCAGAACCGAGTCTGGCATATAGCAAAACTATATAAACAGTTCACAATTAGCTATTATTATTATTATTTTCTTTTATGGCCTTAAAGTTGTGGAAAATGCACCAATTTGGAGAACTCTGCTCAGCACAGCATTATCCTCACCCAGCAGTGTCTGTCACCTCACTCATCAAGGGAACTTGAAAGTCACCTCCAAGACACCACGGTATCTGGTGCATCTTATGCACAGGTGGTAAACGAGATTCTCCCCTGAGGAAAAGCTCTTTGTCCATTCATTGAGAAACTAGGACCAAGTTTCAAGAAAGAACCACAAGTTTCCTGACTTTGCTTTAAATAGGAAGAAGCTCCTGAGTCCAAAGTTTCAGAGGTCTTTCCTGTGGGCTTGTGCAACTCATTTGAAACAGCAGTGATAAATGAGGGAAGGTCTTTGTTGCTGGAGAAGAGCAGGAATTCTTGCTTCAGGTTGGGGCACGACAATGCACCATTGTTTACAAAGGCTTGCTGGGGAAATGCTTCATGCTGGTGAGTCATTTGTAATTAACTGAGCCTGGGATGAAAAATGTTGTATGTATGAAAGTGTTATACTACCCATGTAATAATAAATCCTTAGCAGATGCTGCAGGATGAAGATTGTGATTAATGACTTGGGAAGGAAAAGGTTCATGGGAAATGTTTGGCTCAGGGGGTGGACATGGAGCTTGCTCACTTCCTGCCTGCCTGGCTGCCCCAGCACAGTTTCCTGAAGGGGGTGAAAAGCAAGAAAGCACAGTGAGCATAAGGACCTTGATGTGGTTTCTCCAAGCTCTTAGACACGCTCCCTCACCACCAATCCAGAAAACTATCTCTGGATGTTTTGCACCAGACTAAGTCTGAATCCTTGAAGATCTGGGACTTAGTCCCCACAGTACATATCCTTATTGTTTAAGTCAGTTTCAGATTTTATCCTCCTTTTGAACCAGTCATTCTAACTGATATATCTCTTCCATGCAACAGGGAAGAAATTTCACCCACGATGCTTGCCCAGTCTTCCCCACTTCACAAGTTCTTCTCCTTTCCCAACAATGACCACTTGTTGGTCATGCCAGTCAAGGAATACACACCTCACTACTCTGAGCCAGTGAATTAATTCCTGGGAGTTTTACAGTTTGTGTTCTGAAGAATTAGTGTCTTTGCTGTTGAAAGCTCTGGGAAGTAAGAGCAGAACTGCCATGTTCCCACCATGTGAGAAAGTTCTTCATCAAGAAAACAGCAATGACAGAGGCATGTCCGAGAGACAAGGCATGGAGACAGGGACAGAGGGCAGGGAGACATGTCACATTCAAGTTCTTGGTTATAATTGTCCTGCTTTCCTATCTTCCCACAGCTTAACTGAGCTGCCCTCTCAAGGATACCAGAAGCCAATGAATGATCTTTTCTTGTCTAAGCTTGTTTTGGTTCTATACTTTTCAGCCTACTGAATTCCTTAAAATGAATCCAATGTCATCCCTGACCATCCTGGATGATGCCCCTCTAGCACCTGGTCTTCCAGCTCTCCAGCCCCTCAACCCAGAGTGCTTGTCCTTTGCTCCACTCCTCCCAGGCCTGGGACCCTGACGTTGCAAACCTGGGGGGAGATGAACACACTGAAGGGTGATTCAGTGTTTGAAAATATCTCCTCAACCTCCACCTCCAGTAAGCAGACAGCAGTGACGTAGAGCACAGTGCCTGGATTTCTAGTCAGAAGACCTGAATTCACCTCAAGCATCTAAAAGGATGATTTGAGTTTGAAAATCAACCATCAGAGGCCAGCAACCCAGCACCTGTTTGCTCATTTTCCTACATTTCTGGAATAAGTGCTGCTCTTGTAACACCCTGGGTCCCTTAAACCTATGCCACACATTCGAGAACCTGCCCATTGACCCATTTCTAGAGCTCAGACCACTAACTTTTACTGGGAATTAACTAAGCATCCTATGCTAACATTTCTCAGTCACTCATCCCACAAATATTTGTCAAGCAATGATGATATGGAATGCACTGGTTTATCAGAGAGTAATCAAACCCAGTCCCTGCTTTTGTCAAACTTTTTTGTCAATCTGATAAGGAATCCAGACCAAAAATAAATGCCATCCACAGTATAATAAGTCTTGTTTGTAAAACAATGTACAATAGTAGTAGCCCAGTGGAAAAGAACACACTAGCGAACACGCCCTCAAGTTGGTGACTGAGTTAAGTCTTGAAAATTAATAAGTACCTGGAAGCAAAGCATATTCCAAGCAGAAGGTAAATGCAAAATCAATAGCATAATCATTCATAATTCAACAAATATTTATGGAGCACCTGCTGAGTGACAGGTGTCCTGACAAGCACAGAGGATACAGGGAACAAAACTCTGCATGTCTGTTCCCTTCCCAGGCAGCCCTCTACTGGGATAGAAAAATCATGGCACTTAGAGAGGACTGATTCACACCTTACTCTCCTGTGCATCCTGCTCCTCCTTCACTCCAGACACCAGATCCATTGATTCAGACTTTTACGTCATGATGCTTCAAATTTATGTATCGTTGTCATCTTGTTAATTTCAGGCAATTTTGCCAACCTCTCGAGATCTTTTCAATGACTGAATCATCCTTCAGTCTGTTCACCCTCCCTCTAGCTTTGTAATGTCAGGAAAGCATCTGCCCCTAGCATTTCATCCAAGCCCCTCAAAGAAATCGTAGACACACTGTGCTGTAATTAACAAGCATCATGTGCCTGACACATGGCTGACCAAGCGCAGAAGTCCCCCCACTGACATCACACCATCCCCTCACTCAACAACCCCAATCTCTGACTCAGAGCTTGACATTGTTCTATGGCTAGGTATGCAGATGTAACTAACTGTCTTTGAAGTGTTTAGTATCTAGACAGACTTACAAAGGAGGATACCAAAAACCATGTCAGGGGGGAGGAAGGAAATGTTTTGAAAGAAGGAGTTATTTAGGCTGGTCCTTAGCAGACACACAGGAGTTTGCAGGGTGGAAAATGAAGAAAGGACATACAAGGGGAGGGAACAGTGTGTGCAAAGCATGACACATCTGGGAATCTGTGAGCACAGGGAAGTGACTGAACATGGGGCACATAGGGGAGAGAAAGGAGAGAGGGGGCCAAATGGTGAGGGCCCATGTGTGGCTCTTTAATCCATGTCATCATTTCCAGGGCCACAGAAAGATCTTGAGAAGCTACCCCAAGTTGTAGGACTGATTGGGCCTGAGGTTCCATTAACCTCTTTTCTTGATAAATAGCTTAGAGTCCGGTCTTCATGGGGCCACATATGTCTTCTCGCTCAAGGAGCGCTGATTTACGGACACAACTTTCAAACACAAAAGGCTCTGATTCGATTTTGTTTAAAAAAATAAAAGCAGAAGCACTCAGGATTACCTACACCATAGGAATGCACAGAAATGAGAGCAAGAGGCAATGGACTATTTGATAGAAATGTAAGAGGATGCAAATGAGTCTAACTAGAGAGGTGCTAACTTGTCCCTGCCTCCCAGTCCTTGCATCCCGAGGGGCACAGTGATAAATATGCTTTCTGTCAGCCCCTATTATAACTCTGCTTAATGCTCCCCAGATGGGAAAACTATGTAAAGCCACAGAGGAAGAGTGACAGAATCAAACCTCTGGAGAGCTGCACCCCAGGTAGCACAGTCTCCATGTCTTTGAGGTCTCACTGGTTTCTCCAAATCCAAAGTGTTTAGTTGAGAATACTACACAGAAGCAGCCTGCCTGAGTAAACAGCACAGACCATGACGTCAGAATCTATGAGTTCAGCTCCAAGACATTCTGGCCCTTGGTAGATGCCTGATCTTAGAAAGCTGCTCCATCTGTCCATGCTTTAGTTTTCTCAGCTCTAAAATGGGGGATAATCATGAGTAGTTGTCATGGATTAGAGAATGTTTGACTAGAGCCCCCCATGCACACTCATCTTTAGTTTAATATTGTGCTCTCTTAGGTCTCTTGCCACCTTTTTCTCTGGGCTGTTGGTTTCTATGATACTGTTTATTCATATTCACAGCATGTTTAGGGACCTAATTTACTTCTTCACAAACGTCTTCTATCGTGAACAATGTTGGTTGGATGGTTCTTAGATCCAGAGGGTAGACCTCATGTTGGTAAGGTTGAGTTAAGAAGCTTTCTTCTGACACTGTCAGTGAGAATATATTTGGAACCACATTTTCATATAAATATATAATCAAATTTAAAATATATATACCCCAAAACCCTGTGATCCCACCTTGAGAAGTCATGTTTAGCAGGACCTTGTAAAAGCACAAGGATGGAAGATGTTTGTAATGGTTAGGAAAAAAGTGACAATAATCTAAATGTCTGTCCACATCTGAATGAATAAATTATAGTAACTCCATACAAATAAAATCTTGTACAACTGTGAACAAAGTGCCATATGCACAGACGTGGAGAGAAGTCTGCCACATATTGGGGAGTTGCTGCACATATGTATGGTGTTAATACTCATTTGGAGTTTTAAAACCATATATAATAAAAATAGCTAATGATTTATTGAATGCTTATTCCTTGGCAGGCACTTACCTAGATATTTAATCCATATGAAAATTCATGAGATACAAGGTGGAGCCCAGAATCCTGCCTGGGATCTGAGCCCTGACCTGCACTTCCACCTGTCACCACTGGTCAAAGCTGAGGAAGGTCTCCACCTGGGAGGGGGAGGAGGAGAGGCCATTCTCCACCTGCTTATCCACTGTTGTATTGTTCGGATTGATTACAATGAGCACATAATTGAAAAATAAAAAATTTGATCAAAGCACCCAACCAAGTGAAATCTTGCCTGGGATGTGAGCCAAGAAGGAGTGGAGGGAAACACACTTGTCCCAGCTGGCCTGGCTCAATCCTGACTGCACACAAATCCTCCAATAACACTTCTCTCATCAGCAAGGAGAGGTTCTAGGAAAAGGCCCAACTTCAGCATGAGACAATCTGAGGTCAATCCCTGTTGCCCCTCCCTCCAGCTGGGGGGGCTTTGTTAAGTATCTCAACTTCTCTGAGCCTCTGCCTCTCAGCTGCCAAGTAGCATGACCACAGGGGGCTTGCTGCGAAGGCAGGAGACAGCGTGACATGCAGCTCTCGTTAGTGAGGGGGACCTGCTGTGGCTGCCCTGTCCTCTCTCTCTGTAGCTGTGGTTCCTGGGGACCTGGCTTCTCATGAAAGCCAGGAGTCAGGAGAAGTTTGGCGCACAGCATCTGAAAAGGTCCATTGCCCCACAGTGTCCACAATCGACTCTCAGCTCCCAACTCAATTCAGAAGAAAGTGTTACACTCGCCTTTCCAAATGAAAAGTGCAATGACTCCCCAAATCTCCCCTAATTTCAAGCTTCTCCCATTCCAAAGACTAAAGGGGTGGGTATGAGAGATTTCTGCTTCCCTCCTGCCTGGTGATCTCTGCTCAGCCCCTGGTGTTCCTAATCTGGTCCTGTGTTTGGAGGATGTGTTTCGCCTCAAGGTTCTCACTCTGGGTCCAGAAACCACCAACATAGCAAGATGCAGAGCTGTGACTTGCAAAGAACGGAGTTATACATGCAAGGGTTCTGCTGTGGAAATGCAGACTAGAGGCTGCATCAGCAAATGGGGGCAGAGAAAGATTGGGAGGTGTGTTGAGTTCTTTTGGGCCTCTACTTTCACTTTAATATGACCTTGATATTAGTCCTTCAAATACTATGCATCAACACCTGCATGGGTTGGGTTACCAGGGATAGGGCTGGAGTCTCCACCTTCCCCACCCCACCCCTATCTGCCTACTGATCTCAGAGCGCTAGTGTTCTCCCTTCCAAGGTCCTTGAAGAGCCGGTGTGATGTGCTCTAATCTCCCAAGCAGCTTCATTTGTCACCATTGTGCCTCCTACAGATTCTTAGTTTAATGACACCCTTTCTGAAGCAGCAGTGATGGTGCCAAATGGCACTTGCGTTTCCAGGAAAGCAGCCAAACTCATTAAGTTAATAAAGGAATTTAGCTGTATAGAGATCCTCCTTCACATACGTTCCCGAAAATCCTGCACTCTCTCAGCTCTCAGCTGCCATCAAACCTCTGCCTCCACCTGCAAAGCCCTCGCCCCTCTGGGGGCGCCCACTGTGGAGGACGGAGCGTCCCTGCCTGAGCCAGATGCACATGGCAGAGGCCAGCCAGCCCTGACCTGTCTCCTGCTTCTGCCCCCTAAGTAGCTCCCCGAGCACCCCCGTCTATGAGATGACCACCGGGTCCTGGTCAGGACTGGACTGGCCGCAGGGACCCTGGCTGTTGCAGGTGGAGTGTTGGAGCCGCAGCTTAGACTAGGTTGGCAGGAAGCAGCTGTTAGATAAACCATCACCGCAGCCACACCCTTTGTCTCCCCGCCTCATGTCACCCCTCTCACAGCCTGCTTCCCTGCTGCAGCCAGGGTCCTCTTCCTCTCATTATGTCACCTCGGCCATTTTCCTTCCTCAGCTCCCCACTGCTCACAGGAGGCCAGTCCCCACAACCTCTGCTGGGTCATACCGTTAGGTCCTCTCCAGCCCCCAGCCACCGACCTCCCCCCCCTACACTGCAGCTCCCAGAACAGACCCCGCTCGCACTCACTCCGGGCCTGACACCACTCTCCTGATGCATCAGCCCCTCCCGGTCCCCACACTTCCTCTTTTCCTGGATGACAGCATCTTCACCCTCCCAGATACTGCCAGTCTCCCGGAAGCCTTGCCAGCCCTCCCTTCTTGCCCTGAGGAGATGCTCCTTCTTGTAGCCCTCCTAGCACTGGGCATGCCTGTGGGCAGTGACACGCCATGTCGAATCACGATCGCCCGCTTCATGACCAGCCTCCACCACTGCAGCGTGAGCGCCACGTCCCGCACCAGGCCGTTTCTGCACCACCTCCGCAGGCCCAGCCCATACGGGGAGGAGCTGAGCCAAGGAAGCCCCAAGCTCCTGTCCTGCAGCGAGGGTGAGCCCCCTGCTTGGGAGCTCCTGGCCCTCCTGACACCCCACTTCCTCACACACCTTCGTGGAAAAGCCCCTCCAATATCTGGACCCCAGATCTAGTTCCATCACCCACTCTCAGTGCGCTCTCTCCTCTCCTTGCTCAACGAGAAACACATATTTATCAAAGGGAAGCTTAAAATATTTTCATTTCTCTACTTTGGCAGAAACTTGCACCTGGTTCCAACCGCTACCTTCAAGAGACCCATCCATCTCCTCTCTGCCTCGGACCCTGCACCCTTGATTCCCCCAGAGCTTCGGAAGTGCTTTTACCTCCTGCCATCCTGAAAAGGGGCCTAGGACCACCATGGGGTCAGTGGTGCCGTCCCCCAGACCAGGTTCTGGCTCCAACATGGTCCCTAGGGTATATCATCATTGCTCCTCGGGGGAGCTGGCCCCGTGACAGACTCATTTCCTTCATAATCCTACACAGATCAATCGTGCAGCTCAGCCAGTCCACTCAAGGAGGGTTTTACATTTCCTGTTGGCACCAGTTCTTGGCACATGAATTCCTGAAGTTACTACCCTCTAAATGTGTTTCAAACACTCTTCTTCCAAGTGTCAGGGCACAGAAGGTAACTAACATCCCGGAAACTGTACGGCATGTGGAATATGGTCTCGTACCAGCCCCCTACCTCCCGGCCAGGATCTAAGATCCTCCATAGGCACCAAAGGGCAGGGTAGGGCTGGCTCAGCAGGGACCCAGCTGTCTGAATCACCCTAAGGGAGTCAGAAGGCAACTTCTGGGCTGTGGGTGGAGCTGGCAGGAGCACTAGGGTCAAGACAAGGGACCCTGTGAGTAGAAAAAAGAACAGAATTTAGTCCAAGAAGTCTAGGATGGCACCTTCAGTGGTGTGAGCAAGAATAGAACAAATCCAAGTGAGAAAATAAAACTGTTCTAGTAAACAAATGCTGGGATTTTATCCTGGGGATGGGCTACAGCAGGAATGGAGAGACTAAACCACTGAACAGGGGTGGTGAAGCAACCCCAAAATTGGTGGGTGTCCCTCCGGGTCTACACATAGAATCCAGGGCACTGAGTCCTCCCTTTTCTGGGGCCCAGATCACTGTTCCTTACCCTTTCTAAGATCTTTCCTCACTTTGCTTACGAGCCATATTGACCTGTCCAAAGGAAGCTTTAAATATTTTCACAGAAGAGGCTGCCTGGCAGGTGAGATCATGAGGGGAGGGATGTCCCCCCAGGATCTGGAACAGCCACAAAGATGCACGCTTGGCCAGAAGATGCCCTCTCCATCCAGAGCAGAGAGAAGGCGAAATGCCCTGACTTCCCCTTCCTCCCCTCAACTAATCACTTGCTGAATTTGGACAGACACCAGCGCCAAGGGTCCTGGAAACTTGACTTGCATAGAAAGGCAAGGATGAAAGGAAGAGGCAACAACCAGTCCAGGGATGAAGGAACAGACAGACCCTAGTAATTTATGTTGCCTGTCTATTCTCCTTGGTATGCCAGAGCTTTCTGGATATCCTTTCTCAGTTCCCATTATTCTAGATGAATAGTTTGTTCCATAAGAAGGTCCTGTGTCCTTCCTATGGGCTCAGTTGAGTTTTCCATTCTCCAGACACTTCTTATGCACCAAATATGGGCCATTAGCTCAGCTGGGCATGGAAGGAAGGAGCTATGACAAGAAATGATACAATTTTGTTCTCTAAGAGTTCACGGTCTGAGGTTCATGGTCACTACAACAAGAAATAATTAAGACCAAAGCAGGAAGTGTGGCTGGGGGTGAGAAAAGACCTCCAGGAAGGCAGTGTCAGGTGTTTGGAAAATCACAGCCTCAGGTTGCAAATAACCACCTCTTCCATGAGGAGACAGGATTGATCAGACATGGTTCTCCCCACCAGTTCAGGCTGCAGCTGTTCTATATGGGGAAGCTCAGGCTCAAGCTAATTATCTTCACTCTGCTGTCCTGCTCCTGTAATGCCCCAGTGGTGCACCCTCTGTCCTGGAACCAACTCTGTGCACCCCTTATCCAGCACAGTAGTGGGCCTCCAAAGTCCCCAATGAGGATCTATGGCCAACAACTGTGGGAGGGCTTCGTCAGGCAGTCACCCCTCCTTGTGAGTGGTACTGCTCGGGTGTTGCTGAAAACAAGTGCCAGGAAAGTTCTTCCTGTCCCTTTCCACGGGACTGTTGCTCCAGGTGTATGCTGCGTTTATCCTTCAGGGGCTATTGTCTTTGTCCTGCTGCAATTTAGTTCAGAATGTATGGAGCAGGGGAGCCCGACCCCTTTACCTCTGCCACCACCGTGCCGAACTCCAAGAGGTGACATCTGAGTGGGACCATAGATGAGAAGTTCACCAAGTATGAAAAAGCCTTCAGAGGAGGAAACAGTCCAACCAGAGACACCAAATGGGTGACAGAACATGTGGACAAGACCGGGAAGGTACTCTGAGGCCAGAGGACCTGGACCGTCACACAGTAGTGGAGAGGGATGGAGGGGTGGTCCACGGGTGAGGCATGGTTAGGAACGTGTTGTAGAAAGGTTCCTTTCCCTGCCTTTGCGGAGGATGGGTTGGAAGGTGCAAGATCAGAGGGAGGGAGAAGAAACTGACAGGTGGAAATCATAGCAATCCAGAGAAATGACGAGAAGCAGAGGGAGTAGAGAGAAAAGGAAGAGAAGAAGTTGCAGGAAGTGGAGGTGGCCTAGGGACAGACTGGTGTGAAGGGGAGAGGGAGACGCAGGCACCTGCCACAGGGAGGTGCTTCTGCAGTCTCTGCACATTTCAAGGTGATGAGGAGCCCGGACTGAGCCACGGTCCTGAGAGTGGATACCCCAGAGCTTCTACAAAGAGAGAGATGCTCCCCATTATGCCCACTGCCCTCCTGGAGGTTCCTGGCCTTGGGGACCATTTTAACTGCAGATGCGCCTCAGACGCTGACATCAGAGATCCCCGCATCCCAGCAGAGCTCGCAGATCTGAGTCATTTCCACCAAGTCACTCCCTGAGACACTACTGGCTCCTTTGTTTTGGTGGCTCAGAAATTACACTTCTTATACTGGTATCTGAGACAAGCAGCAGAAAATTACTCTCTCCAGAACCCATTTGCCAAACTGTGGTCTCTGCATTCAGTTCACTCCCCTGACTTCACCTTTTGTTCCTGATGGTAACCTTCTCTCTCCCTGGGCCAGCCTGTATTATGCATGGCTCTGAGGGAGCGAGAAGCAATAAAGAAGAACCAAGAACTGCCTCCTTTATCTATCCAGACATGGTTACCCAATTACAAGTAAAAAATCAATGGAAAGAGGGACCCTCCTTCTCGTACTCCTCAGAGACTATTAATTCAGGGGGGCTGAGCCTGGAGTCAGATCTACATTCTCCATGTCTTCTGCACAGTCCTGCACAAGCAGAAATCATTCATCTTTTGTTGAGCTGTTGTGTCTGGAGCAGGCCCTGTGAGCACGAGATGGACAGACCACACTCCCCATCCCATGATGCCCCACCATAGCCTTCCCCCCGGGCTCTGCCTGGTTTCTTCAGCGCCCTCTCCTGCCACTTCCCACCACACATCACTCACTGAAGTAACATGCAGGGACTGAAATTGAGAACTTACACAGATATAAGGGCTGAGACATATAATTCACTTGACTCTATACAGAGAAAATCACATTTTGGACTGAACTCAGCAGGATCCTTGGGGGCCACCAGGGGCACAGTGAGATTTTCAAGGGAGTACATAAATCAGCAAATATATGGTAGAAACAGGTTTTGTGCTGGTTTCCTGCAACACCCGGAAAGAGGGAAAAGGTCAAATTGCCAAAGGAAGCCTAGTACTTGGAGAGGACCACGGACAGCTCCAGGAATGTTAGCCCTCCAGCCTTCCCTTCCTGTTTACAGAACACACTGAACTCCTGCTGTGTACAGCCCCATTCTGTGCAGGCAGCACTGCTGTGTGCAAGACAGACATGGCCCCTGCTCTCAAAGAGTCCCAGTCCAGGGACGAGACAGGCTGGCATCAAAGAGAAGTGACATCTCCTGTGGGTTTCATCCCCACAACCACAGGCCTTCCTGGTCTGGGAGAAACTCTGTCAGCATAACCACTGGGTTTCATTGTCCCGGTCCACACCTCCTGAGAAGGTGCCCCACCTTCAGTACCCTGTCCTGGCATCTGACCAGAATGCTTCACAGGGAGAGCCCAAAGACCCCTGAGGGGCAGGAGTCTCGTGCCATGAGTGGTGTCTGCTTCACCTCAGAGTTTTTATCATCAGAGGCTTAAACTCCCTCATCCCATTGTGTTCCCAGGAAGGTGTCCTTTTGGTCCCAGAAGCTTCCAGACTACTGTTGAGGCATCCTCTCATGGCTCAAAGAAGCCTGAACTGTCTCATTTCTGTTCAACTATCACCACCTGGTGGCCTGAATTTTGTCAAGTAATGAAAACCTTAAGTAATGAAATTTAACATCTAGTAGATGTGGTAGATTTGTAGTTTTTCAAGGATGCTTATTGAGGCTGCAAGGGGAGTTCATTAATTCTCCATGCTTAGATCCTGCAGGTGAAGGATCAGTCTGTTGTTACAGCTTCCTAGAAAGGAATTTCACACTTACCTCCCATAACCCACCCCTGTACTTAGAAGCCCTCACTGGACAAGTGTCCTACATCAGAGCTAATCCCAATTCCTCTAACTGCAGTTTGCACCCCTTTGCTTTGATTAATATAGTTGTGCTGGTTATAGAGCTCATCAGCGGGCCTCTGTATTACTCAGCTCTGAGTCTCCAGGGGGAGGGAAGAGCAGGTGAGTCCACCTGTGCTGAGGACGCAGGTGTGTTCTGAGAGGCTAAGGCCTCTTGAGCGGTGACAGGACAAATGCAGGGTGCAGACCACACCGTGTCCAGCTGCCTGGTAGAAGAAACCGCAGGGAAAGACCTGAGTTGGACACTCTCAGTAGTCATCCGAGAACACACCTTTCAGCACATTGCAGGCAGCCAGAGACACAGGACGATGACCTTGGCTTTGCAGTCTCCCAGGTCAGGTCTCATCTGTAAAATAAGGGTGATGCTCCCAATCTTGGCAAAGTGTTGGGAGGATGCAGTGGGCTAGTTCTGCAAAGTAGCTGGCGAGCCCTAGATCCAACTCAATGGCTGCTATCCTCTGCTCCCCTCACACTCCAGGGCTACTGTGACAATTCAACCAACATATGTCCCTTTACCATCTTGATTTGGAAGAGCTCAGGGTACAAATGGACACATAGAAGAAAATAAGATTTTAAAATTTTAAATTGCTACTTATATCAACCAAGTGAAATGAGAGTAGGGAGGGGGTCAGATGTAACCAGAAGTTAAGGCAGTACATGAATCATGTGTTTTAAGGTGCTATTTTATATGTATGTTTAAGAGATGAAACCAAGGCTAACTTAAAATCATTGTAGAGGACAATGCAATGAGGGATAATGGCCAGTTACTTCTGTTATTGCTTGAAGAGAAAGATAAGTGAGTTCCTAAGAAAGTGAGTAGAGTGTGAGAACAGACTAGGAAAAACCTCGGAGTAATAAGGAAGGCTCCAGAGAAAAGGGCAACAAATTCCAAAGGAGACTAATCAAACACCCAAGAAGTAGGGGCCACAGGACATTCCTGAACAAGGAAGGTAAAGAAAAAGACTCTAAGATAAGGGCTGGGACACAGAGACTTAGTTCTGGGCACAGAGACATTTAGGCAGTGAGTGAGACCACGGAGAACTAACCAATCACAAAGAGACTGGTGGAGTTTTGAATAATCAGGGAAAGAAGGTCTATATTCCCTGAGGCCTGACTCCACTTAGGCTTCCTTGCCCCTCCCTGATCATTCATGTGATCAGTCTAATTTGATGGATATGTAACTTGTTTTCATTTGGACTTCACTGTTACACTGCAGTGAACATTGTACACATACATGTTTTTGCGCACACATGAGTAATTCTAAGGGACAGATTCCTAGAAAATGAATTTGCAGATTGAAAAGGACACACATTAAAAACTCTTGGTTCAGGGCCTCCCCGGTGGCGCAGCGGTTGAGCACTGGCCAGTTCGATCCCCGGCTGCTCCCCGGCCACCGGAGGAGGGTCCCACATGGCGCGCAGACCTCTCCTGCCGCCCGCTGCTCCCCTCAGCAGTGTACTTTGGTTCTTCTGCCTGCTCTGCTCCCTGCTCTGGCTCTGGTGAATTCTCTCACCCTCCCGCGCTTCTGACTGTACCCAGTGCATGTATAAACAAAAACAAAAACAAAGAAACAAAGAAAGAAAGAAAGAAAACATGCCTCTATAAAAAAAAAAAAAAAAAATCTTTTCAGGCTGGAGGTTCCTTGTTGGTGAAACATGGAGATGCAGAAGGGGTGCACCTGGACAGGGCTCAGAAGCCCCTGCACCACCCACCTATGCTGCATCCCTTTGCTGGTCCTGAGCCAGAAACCTGCATCCTCAACCAGTAAGGAGACTGCTCCTGAGTCCTGAGAGTCATTCCAGGAAATTATCAAACCTGAAAGGATTTGTGGGGTTGTGAGGACTTTGAAATTTGTCTGCAGGATGAAAAACAGGGTGGATAATCAGGGCACCCATTTGCAACTGCCATCCGAAGTGGGGAGCAGTCCTGAGGCACAGGATGAAGCCCTTAAGCCCCTGGGGTCCTGTGCTGAGTCTGGGGATTTCATATCAGTATTGAATTGAGTTGTAGGACTGGTGTCCCAGCTGGTGTCCCAGAGACCTAGTGTCAGGAGATAAAAACCCAAACCCCCTTCAGGATAAACTTCTCTACACACGGAGTCATGGGGTCCCCTATGGAGGCACAAATTTCTGACATCATCTCTCCTTTAAGGCAGCACTTCAGCTCCTGCTGAATCTGTCAGAACGTCCTCCAGTGTGTACTGTCCACTAAATAGAAATAATCTTTATATAAAATGTTGAAAGGTTTCTATGAGCTTTTGATTAATTTGAACCTCTTGGCTTACCTAAGATGGCCCATTTGACAGGTGGGTAAAGTGAGGCTCAGGGCAATGTATCAGCCACCCAAGGAGTCAGTGTCCAAACGAGTCTGAGCTGCAGCTCCTCAGGCCTGGCTTCCTGCAACCAGGCACTTCCAGAAACAATTACCCAACGGGAAAGTGTCAGCAGATGTCACTCCTGCACCCACTATTCCCAGCTCTGCTTTACAGGGGAATGTTTCGCTGAATGCTGAGCTGCCCACACAGCAGACCTGGCCTGGAACACACAGCTCAGTGCCCCTCATACTTCACAGGATTTGCAATGGGGCTAAGGAAACCCTGAAAACCAGGAGTGGCTGGAACAATTTTCCCTGAACCAGCTGTAGTTTCCTTCTGAGAGCTGCATTGCACCCCACACCCACCTCCCTAGAAAGCCCACACCCAGCTCTACATGCAGGTTATATGTGGGGGGCCCTCTGAAAACACCTCCAGCTGTATGCTCCAGGGCTCCCTGCCCAGCACGGTGAGCGCCCCAATTCCATGCACCTGGTCTGCATGTGGAGCTGGTTTGTGTGGGTGTCCGTTTGGAATCTTTGCCTTTAGCAGGCCTGCCCTGATCCCTCCCATCCTCTGTCCACACCCCAGTGTGGTTTCCTCTGGGTGACTTCCTGCTCTGGCTGCCCATATCCTGTTCTACTCAGTTGGTGTCCCAGGGCCAGGCGAGGTCTGAGGAGACCTGGAAGTGGACACTCTGAGCTCAACCCCCTGAAACTCCAACCTCCTGTCAGCTCAAGGCTGGGACCCCAGAGTCCAGGTCCAGGAGAGGGAAGACTCAGAGGACACAGAACAGTGAGTGTCACCCCACCCCACTCACCCTCCCACCCCATCAAAGATTCTGAATGAGGCCCCCTCTTCCCCAGACCCCATGTGTCCTGACCTTGTTTAGTGTGTCCCACTGCCCTGGGCTCCTCCTTACTATGGTTTTTCTTACACTCCCCTTCTCCTTCTTCCTCCCAGCACCACCTACTAGCAGGTTTCCTGGGGTGTGAAAAGCTGGGCTCTGAGTGAGTGCTGGGCAGGCACTTACCAGGAGAGGAATGATCCCAGTGGAGTCTTGTGTTGGGAGAATGTGAGGCTAAGGGGTGCACTGTTCCCTGCCTGCCTAACATTCCTGCCCTACCACCACCACCCTCCCCATCCCAGTAAATGTCCCTGGTCCGGCTGAGGCAATTGCGGACTGTGAAGACCACGCACAGCCGTCTTCGCACTTGACCCAAACGGGTGAGAAAGTCAGAAAGTTTGAGCTCCCGCTGCTTGATATGAAACCACCCAGCCTTAAATTGGCTCAAGCTAGCAGTTACTCACGTGACCTGGAGAGGACACTGTTGGCTCATGTCCTAGAAAATATAATTTCTACATCAAGTGAGTAGACAAAGTGCCCTCTGCCTGCTGTCAATCTCCTCTCCCTCCATTATCCCTGCCCCTTGGGACCCCCCCCCCATCCTCCTAGACCTTCTTCCAGTCAGTGACTGGGGCCCAGTCTATCTAAGTGGGGATCTAAGACCAGAGGAGGCAGCGCTTACAGGACCCTTCACTTGCCAAGTGCATTCCCAGCACCCCCTGTGCCCTCACCTGCCCGCAAGGGGTGCTCCGAGCCCAGAGAGGAGGAGGCTGACATTCAGAGGGGCCCTGGGAGGGAGGGGGTAGGTGTCCTGTCAGCTCCCAGGGGGACTCTGGCCTGGCCTCCTGGCTCTCCTGCTTCCCTGCTCTGCCTCAGGGTCCCCATCTGTGACATGGGAGAGCAGGAGGCTGCACTGTGGACTGTGTGAGGGTGAAGAGACCCCACGGTAATCACTGGGCACAGATCTCACACCCAGCAGGTGCTCAAGACACAGGAACTCGGATGCTGCTGCTGCTGCTGCTGCTGCTGCTGCTGCTGCTGCTGCTGCTGCTGCTGCTGCTGCTGCTGCTGCTGTTGCTCCAGCAGCCCTGGGAGTCAGAGGCTCTTCATGAGACAGGGAGACCTGAGGCTCAGAGAGGGGTCAGAACTCACACAGGGAGGTGGAGACAGACCCAGGACAGGGTGTGCATTTCCTGGATCCCAGATCAGGACATTTGTCCAGCAGTGTCTGTCTGGGGGTCGTTTTCCCGTGAGCGCCAGGAGAGGTTGAGGAGTGGCCTGCAATGGCTTTGGGGGTGTCTCCTGCGCTCTCTTGGAGACACAGGCACTGGGAGACAGAGCCATGGAACCAGAACCACATTCCTGGGCAGGGATGTCTCCTGCACCCGCTGCTCCTTTGAGAGATCCCACCCCATTCCCTCCTCCCTGCGGCTTAAGATTGCTTACCTCTTGACTTTTGGTCATAATATTCCGGACAAGAGTGACAGGGTCTCTCATTTTTGCTTTTTGATTTTCATTTATCTGATGATTAGAGATACTGAGGACCTTTTCATGAACTTGGTCATTTGCATATCTACTTTTAGACAATGTCTCTTCAAATCTGTTATTGATTTTTAATTGAATTATTGATTTATATTTTTTATGCATTTTGGATATGAACTCCTTATCTGGTATATAATTTACAAACCTTTCTGCCCACCCCATGGGCTGTCTCCTCATTTTCTTGATCACTTCCTTTACTACACAGAAGTTTTCCAGTTTGATATAGTCCTACATCTTTATTTTTGGTTTTGTCACTTTTATCATAGACAAAATACACTGGCAGGACCAAAGTCAAGGAAATGTTTCCCTCTGTTTTTTTCTAGATTGTTATGGTTTCAGATATCCCATTTGAGTTGTCAATCCATTTTGAATTGTGTTTGGTGCCATCTTCCACTTAATCAATAACCAGTGCAATGGCTAGACCACCCTTCATGGTTTTCAGTGAGATTGCAAGACACCCTTCAGCAGTAACCACCAGGAAACCTTGGAAAAATAAAGATTAATTACTCACAGTCTTTGGAAATGGCCACCACACCTGGAGCTACATAGTGAGGCCACAAGGAGATGGTGTGTGGATTCCGCTTTTATTATAGTTGAGGTGGTGACCTAGTATTTCATAATCCCTTTTTATTGCTTAATTGAAAACGTGAGAGAAGAAATTGGAAGAATGGGAAGTGAAAAAGAAAGTGACTCAAAGATCAGTTATTGAAATCAACCAAGATCTCTAAAATAGAGGATCCTCCATGGGGAAATGTCCCCAGCTCTTTCCCTAGCTGTGAGTCTGGAATGTGGTTAATCAAAATAGTCTTTTTCAAACTAAGCCACTTTGAAGTGGACACTGAGACAATCAAAGCTGAAGTCAGACACTTGCTCTATGTAGAGAGAAAACCCAGCTGTCAGGGATGTGAGCAGTGTAAGGTAAGTGTCCGCTTCATTCTTTTGCCCGTAGACATCTATTGATAGTTTTCCAGGCACAACTAATTTAAGAAATTAAACTTTTGTCATTATTATTCTTGGCTGTCTTGTGAAAAATTGACAAATATGTGAAATTAAAAACCAACAAACACATATTCCTGAGCAATGAGTAGGTCAAAAAAGATATGACATGAGGGAAAAAGTCATAAAATGAATGAAAGAGGAAACCATAGTTGACCACGTAGGTAAGGGTTTATTTCTGGGCTCTCATTTCTGTTTCATTTGTCTTTGTTTCTAATTTAATTTTAGATACCTACTCTTTTGATTTCTCCACACTTTACACCTTAGTAAAGTCATTTTCTGGCTCCTTGAGGTATAAAGCTAGGTTACATATACCATTCTTTTATCTTCATGTGGGAATATGTTAGTATGAACAGTTCTCCCAGTCATCCTTACTTTTGCTGCATTCGATGTGTTTTGACGTGTTGTTAATTTTTTTTTGTTAATTTTCTTTGGTTTTGTTATTTTTTTTCATGTCATATCTTCTGTGACCTATTCATTGCTCAGGAGTATGTATTTTTTTATTTCCATATATTTGTCAATTTCTCAGTCTCTTTCCTGTTATTGATTTCAACTTTCAAGCCATGAAAATATATTTCATATGAATTCAATTTTAAGCTTCTTAAAACTTGTTTTACGACCAAATATATGATCTATTGTGGAGAATTTTCTGTGTGCACTTAAGAATAAATGTTGTACTGTTGTTGGATATAATATCCTTTATATGTCTGTTAGGTCCATTTGGTATAAAGCATAATTCAGGTCCAATATTTCCATGCTGTTTTCTGTCTGCATGATCTATATTAATTGTTAAAGGTGGGGCTATTAAAGTTCTCTACTACCATTGTGTTTCTGTCTATTTCTGTCTCAAGATCTGTTAATATTTGCTGAATATATTTAGATGTTATGTCTGAATTAACTACTTTATCACTATATAATAACTTCTTGTGTCCCCTGTTAATTTTTGACTTAATATCTATTTTGATTGCATAATGTAGTTAGTTATGTTCTCTTTGGTTTTCATTTGTGAAACATCTTATAAAAAGAACCTGAGCCCAGACAGATTCACAGATTTCCACCAAATATTTGACTATTTCACACCCATTCTCAAAAACTTCAAAAAAAGGAGAGGGAACATACCTAATATGAGCCACAAGGCCCTCAATCTAAACGTAACTGTCATACTCTGCCCCAACTTTGGTTCCTACATTGAAGCTCATACTATTTCTCTTCTATCACACATGCTCTTAGTGTCAAAAACCCCAAAGGTCCCTTGTCAGTGGTTCTGGCATTGCAGAATGGTGTGGTTAACAATAAGACCCCGATATAGAAGTGAAACACTGAGAACATTAACCCTACAAGGCTGATATGATGAGTGGGCAGGATTCCTGGTGCTCAGCCACCCTGACTGTCTCCTTGTCTGCAGGAGAATAAGAATCTATTTACTGTGGTCCAGGAGAGTCTTTGTCTTCCCTCAGTGTCATCCCAGAACTCCCAAATCAGCCACCGCTTACCGCAAGGAGAGGCCCCTCATTGTAATGACTGTGCCCTCTCCATCCCTCCTGCAGGCTGGTGCGCTGTGGCCTCACCTCCAGCAGCTGCCAGGACCTGGCCTCCGCGCTCAGCACCAGCCCCCACCTGACAGAGCTGGAGCTGCAACAGAGCGACCTGGGGGACCTCGGGGTGAGGCTGCTCTGTGAGGGGCTCAGGCAGCCTGCCTGCCAGCTCAGGCTCCTGGGGTAAGACCTGGAGCCTCTGGGCAGAGCACAGGGGAGGACAGGGACAGGGTGGTGAGGGGAACAGTCACTGTGGCCTTGGACAGGGGAGGGAAGGGACAGATGTGTGTGGGCCAGCCTGGGCTCCTCACCAGCCCCTCAGTTTCCTGAGGCAAGTGTCTTGGACATGCCTTTCTGTCCCGCCCTCCCTCCTTCCATCCTTCGGAGCCCCCATGTGCAAGCATGGGCAGACACTGGGGACACAGAGTGAGCAGATGTGGCCCCACCCCTGACCTTCCCCCCAGTGGGAACAGGACAGGTGTTGCCCAGGTGTGAACACACAGTGTGTGTTTCTAAGCTCCATGGAGGCTGTGAAGGGAAATGTGGCGAATCAGGAGAGTGCAACACGGGTGAGATGGAATCAGTTTGAGGGGCTGGTATCAAACTGAGACCTGCTGCCCTGCCAGTCAAGGGGAGCAGCTTAGGGAAGGGAGCAGTATGGGGGACACCATCCCCACCCCATCACTCAGGCTTTCCCTCATCCTCCACATCCTGAAACAAGTGCCCAGGCTGAGTGTGTCTGCACACGTCCCTGTGGGTCCTGGCCGGGCACATCACATGCAGAGCTGTCAGGGGCTCTCCAGGTGCTCACATTAGGCTGTGAGGGAATGGCTGTTGTGTGGTGGGCTGGTGGGAAGTGCTGCTCTGGCTCCTCAGGAACACTGGGCACTGCAGTGCTGCTGACAGCAGGTTCCCAGGACGGCCTCCCCCACTGGGGCCTCTCATCCAAGACCTCTTCCCTGTCCTGGGGTTGACCTGTATCCAAAGACTGACAGGTGTTGGGGTAGAAACACTTCTTCCTCCCATATTGGCACAGCTCTGAAAGGTCATCCTGCCTGCAGATCCCCCTGGACAGTCGACTGAGGTCTCCACTGAGACGCCGCACAGCCTACCTCTCCCTAGGCTCAATCCTGCTTCCTCCCTTGCCCTGCCCTGGTGCTGACCCAAGAACACCCCATAATCCTACTCACTCCACTCTCCACCTCACAGCCGAGTTCCAAGGGACCCTGACCTGAGGCAGGTCCTGTGGGAGGTGGCACATTCCAGGATGCTGGGCCTGAGGACCCTGATGATGTCCCAGCAGAACCAGTTTCCTCTGTGCTTGCAGGCTGGACCAGGCCGGGCCGAGTGAGGAGGTGACAGGGATGCTGAGGGCCCTGCAGAAGGAGAAGCCACAGCTGCACATCTTTGTCAGGAGGTAAGGGGTGGGGGCGCCACACTCACTCCTGCCAACTTAGGGCTCAGGCTGAGTTCTTGAGGCTGGTGCAGAATCGGGACACAGAGGAGAGATTTGGGGTGGGGGAGACAGAACCAAGAAGAAACTGCAGAAGCCAGAGCAGGGCTGTTGATGTGTTTGTTTGCCTGTGTGTTTAGGGTAATAAAGTCTCTCACTCCTCTCTCAAACACTTCTAGTGAGTAAGGAGCTGAGAAAGGTGAACGATTTGGGCAGACTTTGAATATGGACAGCAATGACCGCTAGGGGGAAACAGAGACAAGGAAAACCTTGGGTTCCTCCAGAGCAGAGGGAGGAAGGTGGGAAGTCAGGGGGGAGGAGGAGGGAGGAGCACAATGGACTGTGTGGAGGAGTCTGGGCTCTTTGGTGGTGGGAGAGCTACAGTGACCTCACAGGAGGGGGACCCCTATAATGTCAAACTACTAACAGGGATGTAAAACAATGGGACGTCATTAAATTAAAATAACAATAATAATTAAAAATAACAGTAATATTTTTTAAGTATAAAAATAAATTAAAAAATCTTTAAGAATAGATCACCCACCGCCACTCCCCAAACATGTGCTTGTACACACACACACACACAGCAAGGGCAAGAAGTCCATCTTCCTCCTCAGGCAAACTATACATTCTTAGTTTCATCATTTCACCAAAGACAAAGTGCATTTGTCCCTAGGCATTTAACTGAGGGCCTAAAAAAGGACAAAAATGTTTCTAGGAGTTGCCACTGATCACGGAGAAACAGTCCCTGAGGCCCACAGAGCGTGAGGCGCACAGCGGGCAGCAAGGGCCAGACACCAGGAGCCCAGTCCAGCAGGGAGACAGCACAAGCCCCTCAGGCTGTCTAGTCACATCCGGGGTCTGTGAGTCCTTGATGGGCCTCTCTGACCCTGTGCCAAGGAGCTGAGAGAGCTCTGAGAGCCAGGAGTGTTTGCTGGACCGAGAAGGGGGATCCAGGCAGAGGCAGTGGCTCTGCTGAGCTCCTGTGAGCAGAGGGTGGCCAGGTGCCTGGAGCAGGGCTAGTGTCCCACCCTGGAAGCATCTTAGAAATGTAAATTCTGGGACCTCAGTGCAGATCTGTTGGATCTGAATCTTGTGGCCAAGGAATCTGTTTTAACCAGCCCTCCAGGTGATTTTTAGCAAATTTGACAATCACGTCCAGAGGTGGTTGAGTAGGAAGGTGAGGGACGCAAGAGCACAGTAAGGTCTTTGGTTCATATTAAAAACTTTCATTTTTACCCCAAAGCAATGGAGAAATATTTCAGGGCTCCAGCAGTGATGTGATGGGCCAGGTTCATATTATTTAGGATCAGCTGCTGTGTAGACAGAGGACTGAGGGACAAGAGTGAGTAACTCTGAAGTGGTTCCAGCACAGAGACCAGGTTCTGGGACTAGGGTGGAGGCCAAGCAGGTGAGAGAAGAGGACAGAAAGAAGAGTGTGTGAGGGGGGAGTCAGATGGCCCTGAGTTTTGGTGAGGATAGGTGGGCTAATGGGGAGAGATTTCATAGAGATGTGGAGTACAGGAGACAGGAGGGGTTCAAGAATTCAAATGTGGATGAGTGACTTGAACTGGGGTGTGATGGAGACAGTCCAGCTTCCTCCCAGACCCCAGAGAGAGGGAATGACTCTGTGTCCAGGAAGCCAAGTGTGACGACCCCCAAGGAGAACCCCAGAGGAGGAGACATGAGTGATAACACACCCGCCCTCGAGCAGCAGGGACCAGAATCAGGTAGCCTGAAGGTGCCTGGCTGGGTGGTGAGGGCAGCAGTGGAATCCATGCCCCTTCTCTGGT
This sequence comes from Talpa occidentalis, assembly GCF_014898055.3. Classification (NCBI taxonomy): domain Eukaryota; kingdom Metazoa; phylum Chordata; class Mammalia; order Eulipotyphla; family Talpidae; genus Talpa; species Talpa occidentalis. The sequence goes on from NW_023605083.1 coordinate 89,749,164, forward strand.
GTGGGGTGGGACAGGACACTCTCCTACAAGAGCCCTGCCCTTTGCAAGCTCTTCCACTGCTCCCACCAGGTGGGTTTCTGCTTTCATCTCCCCCAGCTTTGGTAGAAGCTCCTCTCCTAAACATCTGTCATATCTCAGACTCTGAACCAGGACCCAACTCCCAAGGCCCACTCGGGGCTTTTGAGGTCTTGGAATCACTTCACGGGGCCTGATAATTAATTTTTTGAATCACATTCACCTCATAAGCTGCCAGCCTGGAGAATGCTGAGGAGAGCGGCCCTTAAGGACCAGAGGGCAGAGGGATGGTGGGCAGTGCTGGATCAGAGGGCAGTGGGGTCGGGCCTCCTCAGCAGGCACTTCAGTGGCAGGAGTGGAGTCTGCAGCACACTCCCTGCCATGGTCCAGCAAACCAGATTTGAGTGGGGCCCCTCCATGGTCCAGCTTAGGGGCTTCAGGAGATCAGCCAGGAGATCCTAGCAGTGACCACTGCCTTTCCTATTCCAGAGGGGAGCCTCCATCAAGTAGCACGAGTAGAACCCACCTGTCTGTCTTCCCCTGCCCATCTGGGGGATCCACACATGGAGCCTCTGATGACCAAAGATGAGTTCTGGGGCCTCACAGGACATGTTGTTATCGAGGTGATAGACCATGAAAGGAGCCTGTACCAGTGAGTGAGGGAGTGAAGGTGCTTTGCCTGGCTCTGTCTGGCTCTGTGACCCCCAGCACCCCACACTGGGTCCCCACACTGTACCAGGGAATCCTCTCCACTAACAAGCCGCCAGATAAGCAATGGGCTGATATACAGGCTGATTATTTTTATTATGCAAAAAGATGTTTGTTATAAAAATATCCAAACAAAACCAGGATATAGAACTGACTCCCACAACCCAGCTTCTACAACTGATTTGTCAAATTTGTTTCAACTGTTGACTTGCCCCACTTTTTAAAATACTGTATTTTAAATCTAAGATAGCAAGTGGTTTTTATTCTTAAATGTTTTGTGATGCAATACAAATAAAGACTTTTTATCCCAAACCGCAAAGCCATTGCCACACCCAACAAAGTTTACAAAAAGTCTTTCATCTAACATGATAGCCAATATATATTCAAATATATAGTTTTCTATAGTTTGTCCTGCAGATGGTTTGTTCAACAGGTTCAGAAGGACGCACATTCCATATTTTAGCTATATGCTCCTGTTTTATTAATATCCACCATGTGTAGCGACCACACTAGTAACAGGGAACACTGATGTGAAAATGCAGTCCTGTCCCCTGAGGGTTTCCAGTCATAAGGAATAAATGTCTACAGTCATGATCATGGTCTCTCATATAACACACTGCCCTTGACAGATGTCAAGTCAGTGGCACCAATTTTTCTCAACTGGGAGCTAATGTCATTCCCAGCTAACCCTACAGTAATTGACACCATTTACCACTTGTAGAAGTTCAATAAATTTTTTTCAGCCTCAAGTGTTTGTCAATGCTATTAGCATGTTGATTGTTATTCTTGGCAAATGATCCCCTTAAAGACAAGAACACTTTCCTTTTTTATCATCATCATCATTGACGAAACAGCTAACCACTCCAGGCACAGATTAAGATGTCCCAATGATGCCTCTATTACTCATTACTCACAACTCTGAGTAGATGCTGAGAGATGTCATTGTTCTTCCTGTTTACAGATGAGAAAACTGAAGATAGAGAGGTTTGATGACTTGCTCAGGGATTCACAGTGCTAGTGCGGGTGAGTCTGGGCTCACGCTCATACACATCTGATTCCAGCCTCCAGGCACTCTGCTGAATCTGTTGTGCCCTGCAAGGGATCTGGCATCCAGCAGGGGCTCATGAATTGGTGTAGAGTGATTCAGGGTCTACCTCTCCTCATTCTTCACAGAGTTCACTTTCCCTTGGCTGGCTCCTACCAAAACAGATCTCCAATTTGTGGTGAGAAGGGCAGTGACCATCGAGATTGAATTCTGTTCCTGGGACCCATTCCTGGACATGATTGTCCCCCAGGACAATTGGATGGTGGCAGGCCCTCTGCTTGACATCAAGGCCGAGTCAGGAGCTGTGGCAGCTGTGTACCTGCCTCACTTTGTGTCCCTCCAAGGTAAGCAGAGAGAGGGTGGAGGGAGGTGATGGGGGTAATAAAGTGTCTTCAAGGGGCTTCTGATGTGGATGTCCTGGGGAAGGATCTGGTGGCTTCCTCAGAGAGACTGAGAGAGGGTCATGGAAGTGGAGACAGCTTTTTCTTCATTCCACTTTTCTCTAACTTATCTTTTTTGAAGCATTTTTTTAATCCCAACACCATAATTACTGGAAAGTTTTCCTAATAGAATTACTCTCCACAATAAAAATAACACCTAGCATCACCTTTACATAAGTTGTGTCAATCAGGCTACCACAGGAAACAAATGATACACTCAATTGAGATTTTTGAAGAGACTTTTCAAAGACAAGACTATTTGCAAGGTAAGGCTACATGAGCTAACAAGGAATGTTAGGGTTCCTAGGGATGAGCAACCAATGGAAGGTCATTACCCACAGGCTGGAAAAAAAGCATGTCACCAGAATACATGCGAGATCTGGAGCTATGAAAGAGGGGCTTCCCAGTAGAAGTACTCACAAAGGGTAGCACAGTTATCCCAACCTCGCTCACCAACAAAGACTTCCCACAGATAAAATTCCAAGAAGTATATGATCAGAGTTAAATATTTCTTGGTCAGTAAACAAGTATCCACATGTGGGAACCAGTGGAAACTGTAGGGACTAGAATCAGTTCCATAAAGATTTTAGACATTGAAATTCCTAGAAACATGACATAATAAACATTTCAAATGCTTAAAGAAATGTTTTTTAAAATATAAGCAAGAAGCAATATACCTCAGAGAACTGATAAAGTTTTGAAACAAACTAAATTGACAGAAAATCTTATAAGCTGTAAAGTAGAAAATGAAATATTGTGAAGGGTATCATAGAAATACTTATCATTGAATGGGAATTCCAGAATGATATAAAGAAAAATAGAGGAGATGTAATATTCAAGGAAATTTCCAGAATTGCCAAAAGATGTGACTAATTAGAATGAGAAAATAGAAAAACAAAAGTAAGAGAGAGAGATGACTAATACACCCATTTCATGGAAACTAAAGAACACCAAATCTAAGGAAGTCTTCACAGCAACCAGGCAGTATCCAGCAGGTACTTCAATGTACTGACAGCTGATTTTCAAATAGCAACAATGGAAGGCAGAAGACAATGAAATATCATCACTGTGTTAAGAAAATAATTGTCATCAAAAATAAAAGACAGAATTTACTTTTTAAGAAGACATTTAAAATGTCTATTGCAGGCAAAATAGACATTATAAAACAAGACATCTTTCACAAATGAATACTGAAAGAAAATTGTAAAGAATATTTTGAGGCAAAAGGAGAAGACACCACAGGGATGGTAAGAGCTGCAAGGCAGAGTTATTAGCAAAGATACTGTGAAATGTATGGGTAAACATATAAAATATTGACTGGATAAAGCAACAGTAACAGTGTTTGACAAGTGAGGATTTAAAAGAAAGAGAGAAATTGAAATGCCAGTGAGAGCAAATGGCACCTCTGTGGAATCATGTCCTCACCTGGTCAGAGTTCTTGCAATCAAATAAATTCTGGTTGATTAGGACAGAAAAGAGCATATAGGGTGATTATTGGCTAGCTTGAAAACTTAACAAAAGATTAGGAAACAAGCTTTTAATGAATGTCTGGAGGCCTTGATGGTAAGAAAAAATGCTGAGAAACCGAGAACATGGACAAGGTCACACCAAGAAATATACGGACAATCCTCTACAGCAGAAACAGAACTGTAGGACCATCCTTCCATGAGGGTGACCAACTCCTGACCCACTGCTGCTGCCAAAGCCACCTCAGTCTTCTCATCTGTGCTTCACCTCCTCAAGGTCATGGTTAGGAGCATCTGCTTAGCCCAGGTGTCACGCACCTGTATCACAGCTGCCAGGGAGGTCAGATTCCCAGTGGGAGATGCAACCTCCTTCCTGTCAGGAACCACATAATGATGGAGGACAGAGGAGGAGTTTGTTCCCCAAAACATGAGTTTGAAATGTGGGTTTAAATGATTATCAAACACTTGGCAAATGTAACAGCCCTGGGTCATTCTATTTCTCCAATGTCCTCATATCCTCCCTCTTCCACCTGTCTGGAATCAAACCCACCAGCATCACTCAAAATCCTCAAAAGTAAAAAATGCACCACAGCATATGTCACCAGGGGACAAAGCTCTTTCTCAGCTCCAAGACAAGGGTTTGGTCCTGGGTGTGAGTGTCACTCCAGGATTTGCTTGTGGTGCTCTATCCAAGAGATGGTGTTGCCCTCATCACACAAGGACCCCAGTTCCAGACAAGCTGCCTCTCCTGATGGGTCACACAGCTGCCTCATCCTGGGACACCTGCCTCTGCCAAGTCTGCAAAGTGAGGGCACCACATCTTCACCTCTCAAATCCTTTCCTCGACAGGCAACCATGTGGACATCTCCCTGTGCCACGTGGCCTACTTCAAAGAGGAGGGGATGCTGCTGGTGAAGCCAGCCAGGGTGGAGGCCTGTTACACAGTCCTAGAGACTATGTAACCCTCCAGCCAGGGTGGAGGCCTGTTACACAGTTCTAGAGAATCCCAGCTTCTCCCTCATGAGAGACCTACTAAGAATATTCTGAGTTACCAGGAATTTCATTTCAGTCAACTCCACTGTGATGCTCTACCATCACCTCCATCCTGAGGAGATCAACTTCCACCTCTACCTGATCCCAAATGACTGCTCCATTCAGAAGGTGATACTCAGACCAGAAAGGACAGGTCGTGCTGCAGACGCCAGTGCACCCAGGGAGCCCCCACGATGGGTCCACTGGGAATAAGAATTGGTCTCTACTAAGTAGGAACCTCCAAATGGGTGACTCATCCTGCTCAGCCCCACACTGCTGTCCTGTCTCCCTAAGGTTTCCCACATGGGTTTGTTGCTCCATCCCTGACCTCTGGACAACCCTATCAGAGGCCAAAAGATGGGAGGGCTCCATGCTCAGACTACCACTTTCCCCCACCTCACCCTTCTCTACAGTGACCTGATTCCCACCCTGAACACAGCAGAGATCGAGTGTGGGCTCCTGTGTGGCAGGGCATGGGGTGTGGGAGGCAGGGGTGGTATAGATCCTTCCACCCACACAAACACACAGGAGCCCCTCCTCACTTAACTCAGACCATGTTCAGAACAAAGTGCAGAGTCTCTGAATCAGACTCCTCTCCTCCCTTGACCACTGTTCTGTTTGCCTCTAAGGCCATAGATGATGATGAAAAGCAGTTCCAGTTTGTGCGAATACACAAGCTGCCCCCCTGACCCCACTCTACATGGGCGCCCGCTTCACCATGTCTGGTTCAAAGAAGATGAAGATGATGATAAAGCCCCAGGTGAGCAGCCCACGATCCCCCCTCATTAGGATCAGAGGTCATGCTTGGAAACACCTGTGGGGCAGGTCTCAGAGCTTCCCAGGGACAGGGTGCACTGGGGTGAGGCTGACAGTGACTGGGGTTTGGAGGAGAATTCTTGAGATATCAAGGGGGAAGCAAGTGGTGGGAGGGGGGTCATATGCAGGATGGAGACAATGATGGGGTCTGACTCAGAGTCACTGGGAGGTGCAGGGCTATAGGGGGCCCTGTCCTCAGCCATAACCACAGGAAACTTGCTGGATCTGAGCTCAGTTTAGTACTTGCTGCCGCGAGAGAACACACAGCATGGGGAGCCACGGTGCTCCAAGGCCGAGGGTGTCAGAAAGAAACTATAATAGATTTTGGCCTGTTTGAATAAGTTGAGGGAGGTCAAAAGAGTGGAGATTTCCTCTGGATTGGGAGTTCTTATAGGCAGAGGCAACTCAGTGATTGGCAACCTCAACACACTGTAGCAGGCGGGCACAGCACAGCTGAAGCTGTAACTGCTTCAGAAACAGTCACTCACTTCATGGGAAGGGGTGTTGTCATAGGGGAATCGTGTGTCTTGAGTTGGGAAACATGAGTGCAAGGATGACGTCTTTGGATTTCTCGCTGTGTCAGCAGCTCCCAGGGACAAGAGCCCTGACTCAGCTGACCCACAGCAGGCCCCAGTGTCAGCCGGGCGTTGTAGGAGACAAGGTGACTCAGTGAACAAGACAGATGAGTCACTGCCCTCGAGAATCTGACATTATGCCAGGGTGAGACCTATGTAAATAATTAAGGAAAAAATGACCGAAACAGATGACAACACAACCATGACGCATCAGAGACTTGGGCTACTTTTTCTGGATTCCCAGGGAGGGTAAGATTGGAGTTGAGACCTGGATACTAAGAGAGGTTTGGGCACAGAGACATCTTTAGCAGAGCCATTCTGGTGCACAGGGATATAAGTGGGAGGAAGACAATCCCTCAGGTGACTAAAGGAGGCCAATGATTTTAATTAAAGTGCTTGGTGGTTTAATGAGAGAGGAGGAAGAGATAAGAGGGTCAGACAAGAGGCACAGGTTGCCCAGGACCCATCCTCTCTGTAGTTCCTGATGTGAGGGTACTGTGTTGTTCTAAGCGAAAGACAAAACTTACAGGTTCTGAAACAGGAAATACAAGCCCTTCATTAAAATGATCCTGGTTGTTGGGAAGCAGTGGATGAGAGGAGGGCAGAGTAGAACCTGAGACCAATAGAAAGGCATCTGCACTGCTGCAGGCAGGAGATGGTGGTTGTTTGACTAAGGACATAGCAGTGGAGATAGACTCAGTGTATGAGCTGCAGAAAGAGCTAATAGGACGTTGTAAATCAGCCACGAGGGGGGAGATAACGGAAGACATTAAGATGATGCCTAAATGAGGGACATGAGCAATCAGTGGGTGATGAGGCCAATGCCTGTGTTTGAAGCAAAGTGGGGAAGGAGCCTGCCTGAGAAAGAGTTGGGCGTCAAGAGTTCAGTCTTGAACGTGATTTAGGACAGTAATGAATGCAAATTTTCTGTTGATGGATAGTGGATCATGTTTCAAATCCTTCCCAAAGACATGTTTTAGATAGAGAGGGAGAGGATTTGGGTTTAAGATGGAGAAGATGTAGGAAGAACACTCTGGAAAAGATGGAGAGAAAAGGATCTGGTCTAGGAGACATGGTCACTACAGTCCTGACTCATCCATGGATTACCCAATTATTTATCATCCTTCTGTGTCAGGAATTGTGGAAAATTAGGAAAAGTGCAGGGTCTGAGGCTGAAATTCATTTCAAGACAGATCATCTGAGTGTCCCCAGGGAACTGAGCAGGCTCAAGAAGGTGTCAGAAAGACAACCTGCAGGATGAACAGTGACTTTTCACACCACTGCTCGATCTTTCTCTGCTCAGGAACTGGAGCTCTGCTACTGGATCCCCGGGAAGTCCCAGCTCTTCAGTGAGATCTCCGTTGGACAGTTGGTGTCAGGGATCCAGCTGCAAATAAAGAACAAGAAAGATGGGACTGTGGTATGGGAGGCCTTGGTGAGACCAGGTAAATCAAGACAAGCCCAGAAAACTCAGAGATGAGAGAAAGTCAGTGTGTGTGTATGTGTGTGTGTGTGTGTGTGTGTGTGTGTGTGTGTGTGTGTGTGTGTGAGAGAGAGAGAGAGAGAGAGAGAGAGAGAGAGAGAGAGAGAGAGAAAACATGTGAGTGGGAGAGAGATTTCCACAGTTTGCTAAGAAAAAAAAAAGCCTAACTAAGTTATATGGCTTTTTCCAGTTCTGTAGAGGCAGACATTGCAAGAATGTGAATTACAGTTAATCAGACTCTAAGCCCCAGGGACCATCCCACACACCATCATGTCCCCACACTGGCCTTGGTAAGAGATATTGACATCCTCAAGGCCTTTGGCAGTTTCCTGTGATAGCTTGGACATAAGATGAAAGTGTGAGAATTAGCAAATATAAGGTTGTATGGATTAAGTTGACTTCGGCAACATCAAATGCTCTAACCTCAGTCACTCAGCTATTTTCAAGCTAGAAACAAGGAATCGAATTGAACCTTCAGGATTGGGAGAAACTTCACAATCTCTTGGTCCAGCACCAATGATACCAAGACCCAAACACCCTAAACAGGCCTTGTAAAGACAACCTATGGGAATGCAGGGAACCTGCCTCCCCTGCTGCCACACAAGCACAGTGATGGAGGGTAAGTTGACCCTGCCCTGGCTTGGGAGACTCCATAGCTGTGAACCAGGCAGTCCCGGGCAGGTCTGGGTTTGAATCCCGCTCTGGCTCTTGCTTGCTGGGTGATCCTGTGAAATTTACTTCACCCATTGGAGACTCAGGCTCCTCTTGTTTAAAATGAGGATCAGACTGTCCAATTTAAGGGCTGTCAGAAAGCTTAGATACAGTGATCTTTGCACATGATCTTTGCAGATCTAAGTCATTTCCACCAAGTCACTCCCTGAGACACTACTGGCTCCTTTGTTTTGGTGGCTCAGAAATTACACTTCTTATACTGGTATCTGAGACAAGCAGCAGAAAATTACTCTCTCTAGAATCCGTTTGCCAAACTGTGGTCTCTGCGTTAAGTTCACTCCACTGACTTCACCTTTTGTTCCTGATTATAACCTCCCCTCTCCCTGGGCCAGCCTGTATTATGCAAGGGTCTGAGAGAGCAAGAAGCAATAAAGAAGAACCAAGAACTGTCTCCTTTATCTATCCAGATGTGGGTAACAACTACAAGTAAAAAATCAATGGAAGGGGGGGCCCTCCTTCTCATACTCCTCAGAGAGTATAAATTCAGGGGGCTGAGCCTGGAGTCAGATCTACATTCTCCATATCTTCTGCACAGTCCTGCACAAGCAGAAATCATTCATCTTTTGTTGAGCGTTTTTTGCCCAGAGCAGGCACTGTGAGCACGAGCTGGACAGACCACAGTCCCTGCTCCCATGAAGTTACATCCTAAGTCTTCACTGCCAGGCTCTAGCTGGTTTCTCCAGCATGGTCTCTTGCCACTTTCCACTACACATCGTTCACTGCAGTGACTTGTAGGGACTGAAATTGAGAACTTAAAACTCCACAGATATAAGGGCTGAGACCTATAACTCACTGGACTCTACACTGAGAAAATCACATTTTGGACTGAACTCAGCAGGATCCTTGGGGGCCACCAGGGGTACAGTGAGATTTCAAGGGAGTACATAAATCAGCAAATATATGGTAGGAACAGGTTTTGTGCTGGTTTCCTGCAACACCCCGGGAAAAGGGCAAAGACCAAATCGCCGAAGGAAGCCTAGTGCCTGGATAGGACCATGGAAAGATCCAGGAATGGTAGCCCTCCAGCCTTCCCTTCCTCTGCTTACAGAACACACTGAACTCCGATGGTGTACAGTCCCATTCCGTGCAGGCAGCACTGCTGTGTGCAAGACAGACATAACCCCTGCTCTCAAAAACTTCCAGTCCAGGGACGAGGCAGGCTGGCATCAAAGAGAAGTGGCATCTCCTGTGGGCTTCATCCCCACAGCCACAAGGCCTCCCTGGTCTGGGAGAAACTCTGTCAGCAAAACGACTGGGTCTCATGTCCCGGCCCACGCCTCCTGAGAAGGTGCCCCACCTTCAGAGCCCTGTCCTGGGGTCTGACTTAACCTTTTGTTCCTGATTATAACCTCCCCTCTCCCTGGGCCAGGCAAAAAACGCTCAACAAAAGATGAATGATTTCTGCTTGTGCAGGACTGTGCAGAAGATATGGAGAATGTAGATCTGAGAGGTAGTCCCCTGAGAGGCAGGAGTTCGTGCCAAGAATGGAATCTTCTTCCTCCTCAGAGTTTTTATCATCAGAGGCTTAAACTCCCTCATCCCATCGGATTACTAGAAAGGTGTCCTCTTGGTCCCAGGATCTTCCAGACTGCTGTTAAGGCATCCTCTCATGGCTCAAAGAAGACTGTACAGTCTCATTTCTGTTCAACTATCACCACCTGGTGGCCTGAATTTTGTCAAGAAATGAAAACCTTAAGTAATGAAGTTTAACATCCAGTAGACATGGTGGATTTGTAGTTTTTCAAGGATGCTTAGTGAGGCTGCAAGGGGAGTTCGTTAATTCTCCGTGCTTAGACTCTGCAGGTGAAGGATCAGTCTGTTGTTACAGCTTCTGAGAGAGGAATTTCACGCTTACCTCCCATAACCCACCCCTGTACTTAGAAGCCCTCACTGGACAAGTGTCCTACATAAGAGCTAATCCCAATTCCTCTAACTGCAGTTCACACCCCTTTGCTTTGATTAATATAGTTGTGCTGGTTACAGAGCTCGTCAGCGGGCCTCTGTTTTACTCAGCTCTGAGTCTCCAGGGAGAGGGAAGAGCAGGTGAGTCCACCTGTGCTGAGGACGCAGGTGTGTTCTGAGCGGCTAAGACCTCTTGAGCGGAGACAGTCAGGACAAGCGCAGGGTGCAGACCACACCAAGTCCAGCTGCCTGGTAGAAGAAACCACAGGGAAAGACCTGAGGTGGACACTCTCAGTAGTCATCCAAGAACACACCTTTCAGCACATTGCAGGCAGCCAGAGACACAGGACGATGACCTTGGCTTTGCAGTCTCCCAGGGCAGGTCTCATCTGTAAAATAAGGGCGATGATCCCAATCTTGGCAAAGTGTTGGGAGGATGCAGTGAACTAACTCTGCAAAGTAGCTGGCGAGCCCCAGATCCAACTCAATGGCTGCTATCCTCTGCTCCCAACCCACAGCAGGGATGCTGTGACAATTCAACCACCATATGTCCCTTTACCATCTTGATCTGGAAGAGCTCAGTGTACAAATGGACACATAGATGGAAATAAGATTTTAAAATTTTGAATTGCTATTTATATCAACCACGTTAGAAGAGAGTAGGGAGGAAGTCAGATGTAACCAGAAGTTAAGGCAGTACGTGAATCATGTGCTTTAAGGTGCTATTTTATATGTATGTTTAAGAGATGAAACCACAGCTAACTTAAAATCGTTGTAGAGGACAAAGCATTGAGGGATAATGGCCAGTTACTTCTGTTATTGCTTGAAGAGAAAGATAGGTGAGTTCCTAAGAAAGTGAGGCACAGGGCAAAGCGAGAGCCCTTCGGGTCAGCATAGAATAGGAAAAGACTCAGAGGAGTAAGGAGGGCTCCAGTGATAAGGGCAACAAATTCCAAAGGGGACTAATCAAACGCCCTAGGACCAGGGGCAACAGGACATTCTGGAACAAGGATGATAAAGAAAAGTATGCTAAGATAAGGGCTGGGACACAGAGACTCATTTCTGGGCAGAGACATTTAGGCAGTGAGTGAGACCACGGGGAACTAAGCAATCACAAAGAGACCAGTGGAGGTTTAGAATAATCAGGGAAAGACAATCTATATTCCCTGAGACACAGCTTCACTTTGGCTTCCTTGCCCCTCCCTGGCCTGGTTTCATGGCCTGGGAGTATCACTTTATTTCTGTTCCTTTTCTCCTCAATAAACTTCTTCTTTATTTAAACAAACCTGCCTCTTCCTGCTTGCTTGCCTGAGTGTCAGCCAAGTTTCTGCTGCGGCTTCGTGAGACACCAACCCGGGGTGGTCTAGTGGCTGGGGCTCAGCACTGCCACTGCAGTCTGGGATCCGTTCCTGGCTGGGAGACTAGGCCTGAAAACCTGACTTTACGGTGCCCAAAGCACATTACTGAACCAAGACTTTTAAATGTGCATCCTCTTCAATCTGCAAATTCATTTTGAAGGAATCTGTCCCTTAGAATTACTCACATGTGCTCAAAAACATATGTGCACGGTGTTCACTGCAGTGTGGTTGGTAACTGTGAAGTACAAATGAAAACAAGTTAAATATCCATCAAATTAGAGTGATCACATGAATGGCAGTACCTCCAAACTATGGGACACCACACAATTACAAAAGGGACAGAGAATGGCTTTGATACATGGGTTGGAAGATCTTGTAAACATTTTAGGAGAAGAAAGCCAACTTGCAAGAAATGAATGTCCTCTCCATGTAGTATGCTAAGTATTATTTCATTCATGCAAAATTCTTAAAACTGGTTACACTGGGGAAAAAATTGGGGTGGCAGAACTTAAAAGGTTAATTTCACATTTTACCCTACATATTCTAATTTTTTTAATCCTTAGAATTTAAATAAAGTACAAGGAGAAATCTCACTTAAAACTTACATGTAATAGGATAGTCGTTTGTACCCATGTTGGAGTAAATAAACTTGATGATTATGGTACAGCTATATAAGAAAATGTCCTTTACTCAGTAGACACTTACCAAAGTACTTCAAGGTAAAAGGACATGACAGATGCAATTTATTCTCAAATAATCATCAAAAAAATTAAAAGACAATAGAATTGAAGCATGGTGACCTGACCTGGGATAAGCAGGCTTGGGACCTTAGTAACAACCTTTTGCTCGGTTCCTGGTATGCAGCTTAGTCCTTGATATGAATCTTAGACCATATACTGCCATGAGGCAGGATGGACCTGGGGGATCCCATGACTACTGCCCATTTACTCACCCTTGGCATGCAACTATACAACTCACCTCTTGGTATGTAGCCACATTCTATCTGATCATGTATAGCTGCCAATGCAAACCCACCTGGAACATTGCAGAAATTGAAAGTGTATATAAGGCCCTGACTTCCTACAAATGGGCCTCAGCTTTGGGATATGAATCCGCTGAGTGAACACTGGTGCATTAAACCTGCTTCTTGTTAGCCCTGGTGTCCACGTTTCCTTTGTGCCATGTCACAGAATAATAACTATAGAGAAACAGAAAATCGAAGTGTCATAATAAGAGAGGAATTTTAGAAAAGATTTTATGGGAGTTTGCTGTACTGCACTTACAATTGTTACATGGCAACCCTGATATGAAATGGGTTGCCTGACTGAATCCTCACTTGCGCGCTTAAAAGGGACTTATTAATACTCAACTGCAGGCACACACAAAAAGGTTAATAAAGGGTTTATTTACAAAAGAAGGGGAAATGAAGAAATGAATAACTCAAGGAGAAAAAGAGGGAGATAAATTCGTGAATGCATCCTAACAGCTCCACTGAGCTGGAATCCCAATGGCACGCTGAGAGCGGGCGAAAAGCCAAGAGCCTTGAGGCCCAGAGAGAGACCCCCAAGGTCCACGTGTGTCTGGTTTTATACCAAAACTGGCTGCTTAACTCTGCCCTCAGTTTCCAGCAACCCTTCCTTTGGTGATGATGGGATTTGTAGTTCCCAGTGTCTTGATGGCCTTGGTCTGGAGTGGGGGTGGGGTTCAAAAAACCTGTATGGAGTTTGCTCAGGACATCCTTTCCCCCCAACACAATTTTTCTGTAAATTTTCAAAGTAAAAAGGGTTTCTAAAAAGTTGCTCATGATTTCTTCCTTCTGGCACAGAGACTGCTGTGTTCTGCCAGACTTTGAGGATGAGTCCTTTCCACATATAAGGCAGAAACCAGTCTTGTTCTGGAAAAACTTGGTATTACAGATAAGGAAGTAAGCTTAACAAATTCAAATTAGGACTGATATCCAACACTAAAATGAGAGTAAAATGGGAGCCTCCCTGGTAGTGCAGGGGGTTGGGACGCAACCTGTGAGGCTGGCTGCAGCCACTGCAGCAGGAGTTTAATCCCTGGCCAGCAAGCTACCCACATGGTGCAGCAGACCTCTTCTGTCTCATCCGCTGCTCCTCTCAGCAGTGTATTTCAGTCAATCTGCCTGTCCTCTCCCCCCCACCCCCACAACTCTGGCCTGTACCCAGGATTTGTGTGCATAAAATAATAAATCTTAAAAAAAAATGAGAGTAGAATGCAGCTAAAAGCCAAAAGAGACTCCTCAGTGAGAGGGTGTGTCCTGTTGTCAATGATATAAGTAGATTGTGTCCCTGGGGAGGACTAGCCTGCAGGCTGCCTTAAGACAGGTGGGGTGGGGTGTTTTGTTTTGTTTTGTTTTTTAATCTTTATTAAGGTGACTGTACTTTGCACTACAGACTATTGCTGGATCTCAGAAGATGACAATGTGAGTGTGTTTGTTTTTGTCAAAGTTCAAGGGAGGTTAAGGGGATATCTTGGTAGAAAGGACACCGGTCCTGATATTTTCTTCAGTGTAGAGGGCAGGAAGGGACACAGTGCAGGTTTTCTGATCCCATGCAGACCGGGTAAAGGAGGAGTCAGAGTCCTCAGTGGTTTTTGCAGGTCTTTTATTTGGATTTACCCAGTACACAGCAGGCAAGGGTGCTGGGGGGCCAGGAGGCTGGCAGGCCTCCCAGCCCACAGCAAGTCTTGACTCTATTTGGGCTCTCCGGCATTCTCCGCTTCTCTTTCGGCTTCTGCTGCCGTCCCCGTGAAGCCACCCTTAAAAGCACAGTCTTAGCCCAGGTGAATCCCACCTACCTATGCCCACACCCTATTCCAGGTGTCCGCCATCAGGCATGCATTCGGGACCGCAAGGATCCATCATCTATCCTGATGGGAGGGCAGAAAATCTTGACATTTTTCCTTACCCTACAGTCCACCCCCTCAGGGTTTTCTGCCATATAATCTACATATATACAATTTTCTTAGAAAACATAAACAATGCAGCCATGGCCCACAAAAGCAAATAGATCACAATATAACAACAAAATACAATAGAACACAAATAAGTCCAGGCAGGGCCCCAACCTAGTGGCAAAAGACAATTATCGATACCAGCAGATGAGCCACCAAATCTGGGGCTGAAGGCACTGCTCATACGAGGGAGGGGAATCACTCACAGCATCTACTTTTACACACCAGGAGCCATCAGGCTTCCTGGCCTTCTCTGGCTGTAGTCTCGGCTACATGCCACACTACAGCATCCACCCACAGGATGCACTCACTCCTGGATTGGGGATTCTCTACTTTTTGGGGGTAATCACCCAACCCTCAGGGTTTCTGTCCACTGTCACTCCAACACTCGGCCTTCATAGCCACCAATGCGACATGCAGACCCCTGCACTCAGGCCAACCCAGTGCACAAGCACATGGGTCGAGGATCCAAACTCTACATTCGGCTTGGGCTCCACCCCAAGCCACATTCCCCACCCGTCCCCCAAGGACAGGTTCCTCAGCTCCTCACCCTCGCTCGACAATGAGCAGGCCATCACCCACAGGTGATTTTACGAGACTCACTGGTCTTCAGCATACTCAGGCTGCTTAACAGCCACTCAGGGATTCTCAGCTTAGCATCAGCACCATCTTTTGCCTTCTCAGCTGGCTTTTCTCCTCTGCCTAGCTCTGGGCATACACAGGCTGCTTTTGGCCATCAAGGCCCACTGGCCACCCCCAGATTCCCAAAAAAAAAAAAAAAAAACATAACCTGCCAAGGTCCTCTGCCTTCTGGCGGAATTGTCAGTCCAAGTCCATCAGTCGAAGTCCGTTGGCCTCTCCCTGCATCAGCACTGGTGAGCTCCACATCGTGGTCCTCTCTTCCGATGATTCTTGCTGCCTCAGGGGTCATTGGCTGGTCCTCTCGGGTGTCTCCTCCTCCTCCTCCTCTGGGCGAGGTCTTACCCCGTAGCTCCCGGAACTTGGTCCACCTTCTGTGCTGCCAAGACGCCTCCAGCGCGGTCACGGGCTCAGTCTGCTATTCCTTAGTCCCTCCAGGTCTTCAGAAGGCTCCATACCTATCTGCCTGGATCATCCTGCCAACTACACCAGTTGTAGAGGGCAGGAAGGGACACAGTGCAGGTTTTCTAATCCCATGCAGACCGGGTAAAGGAGGAGTCAGAGTCCTCAGTGGTTTTTGCAGGTCTTTTATTGGGATTTACCCGGTACACAGCAGGCAAGGGTGCTGGGGGGCCAGGAGGCTGGCAGGCCTCCCAGCCCACAGCAAGTCTTGACTCTATTTGGGCTCTCCGGCATTCTCTGCTTCTCTCTTGGCTTCTGCTACTTCCTTCTCGGCTTCCCTTTTGGCTTCTGCTGCCGTCCCCGTGAAGCCACCCTTAAAAGCACAGTCTAAGCTCAGCTGAATCCCATCTACCTATGCCCACACCCTATTCCAGGTGCCCGCCATCAGGCATGCATTCAGGACAAGGATCCATCATCTATCCTGATGGCGGGAGGGCAGAAAAGCCTGACATTTTTCCTTACCCTACATTCAGGATAGAAAATATCCTAGGGAAGGATAGAAAAAGAAGAGAGAGGGGGGAATTGCATAGACTTTAGTATATTTAGCAAAAGATTTCAGCTATTGCTGTTCAGTGCACAGTTTTATCAAAGGCTTCCAGGGAGAGGGGCTGAGATTAGGCTCTTCACTGAAGCCAAGGATTTCATCAATCCTGCCCACACAATGAAACCTAACAATAAAAAGCCTTTTCAGGCTGGTGTTTCCTTGTTGGTGAAACACAGAGGTGCTGGAATGGGCACACCTGGACAGGGCTCAGAGACCCTGCACCTCCCCGCCCCCCAACCCTGTGCTGCATCTCTTTGCTGGTCCTTAGCCGGAAACCTGCATCCTAAACCAGGAAGAGGACTGCTCCTGAGTCCTTTGAGTCATTCTAGGAAACTCTCAAAACTGAAAGTATTTGTGGTTGGGAGTACTTTGGAATTTGTCTGCCGGATGAACAAACAGGGTGGATAATCAGGGCACCTCATTTGCAGGTGCCATATCTGAAGTGGGGAGCGGTCCTGCAGTCAGGATTAAGCCGTTGAGTCACTGGGTGCTGTGCTGTGTCTAGGGAGTTCATGTCAGTATTGAATTGAGTTGTAGAACACCCAACTGGTGTCGCAAAGAATTGGTGTCAGGAGATAAAAACTCAAACTGATACAGAACACCGGTCTCCGTAAACCTCAGCCAATAAAAGGAAATAAAGTTTAAAACAGTAGTTCCAAAGGACACCTGCACCCCTATGTTTATAGCAGCACTATTTACAATAGCTGAGCTATGGAAACAAACCAAATGCCCCAAAATAGATGACTAGATCAAGAAGATGTGGTGCATATACACCATGGAATATTACTCAGCATTCAAAAAAGATAAACACATGCAATTTGCAGCAACATGGATGGAGCTAGAAGGGATCATGCTCAGCGAAATAAGCCAGAAAGAAAAAGAAAAATCCTGGATGGTCTCACTCATAGCAGGAATCTAGAAAACCTAAATAAGAGACCATGAGACTAATCAATACAAAGTGAAAATCAAAATCAACAAGCAACTATAAACCAGAGACACACTATAGGGGGGAGGGGTGCGGAGGAGAGAGGGGCAGGGAGAGGAAGAACTAGAGTCAAAATAAGGGGGGGGTGCACTTGTATGGGGAATATAACCAAAATGAAAATGCATACTTTGTGCAAAATTGAAAAATGATGTAAGAATTATATAAAATAAAATATTAAAAAAAAATAAAGTTTGAGGAAAAGAAAAGTGAATTAATTTGCTGACAAAGGAGGAGAGCAGCAGCTTGTGTCTGAAAGACCACTGTCCTGCTCTTCGGCAGAGTGCAGGGGTATTTATACAAAGGGAAATAAGGGGAGATGGGAGGGTCTACAAAGGGTAAGGGGCATGGGGTCAGCACAGGGAAGGGTGGGCACCAACTTGCCTTCTTCAACAACTGCTGTGTAACCCCTTTTTGCTGGAATGCAGGAAGACAAACCTGTCAAACAAGGTTTCTAGGAGCTTTTGCTTAATTTGAACCCCTTGGCTTACCTAAGATGGCCCATTTGACAGGTGAGCAAAGTGAGGCTCAGGACAATGAATCAGCCACCCAAGGAGCCAGTGTCCAGGCAAGGCTGAGCTGCAGCTCCTCAGGCCTGGCCCCTCCAGCCCAGGTCAAGCCAGGCACCTCCAGAAACGATTCCCCAACAGGAAAGGGCCAGGGGATGACACTCCCGCACCCGCTGTCCCCAGCTCTGCTTCATGTGGGAATGTTGATTTGCTGAGTGCTGAGCTGCCTGCAAAGCAGACCTGGCCTGGAACACACACCTCAGTGCCCCTCATACTTCACAGGATTTGCAATGGGGCTCAGGAAACCTCGAAAAGCAGGTGGCTGGAACAATGTTCCCTGGGCTTGCTGTAGTTTCACTCTGAGAGCTGCATTGCACCCCACACCCACCTCCCTAGAAAGCCCACACCCAGCTCTATATGTAGGTTAGGGGTGGGGGCTCCCCTCTGAAGTCACCTACACCTGTATTCTCCAGGGTTCCTTACCCAGCACCTTCAGTGTCCCGAAACCACACACCTTGTCTGCATGCTGACGAGGCTTTTGTGGGTGGCCAGTTCTGAATCTTTGCCCTTAGCATGACTGCCCTGAGCCCTCTCCTCCCATGGCCACACCCCAGTGTGTTTTCGTCTGGGTGGCTTCCTGCTGTGGCTATTTGAGGCCTGTTCATCTCAGTTGGTGTCCCAGAGCCAGGCGAGGTCTGAGGAAACCTGGTGGTGGACACTCTGAGCTCGACACCCTGAACAGCATCAAACCTCAACACACCAGCATCATTGCCCAGGAGAGGAAAGACTCAGAGGACACAGAACAGTGAGTGTCACCCGACCTCTCTCACCCTCCCACCCCATCAGGGATCCTGAATGATGGCCCCCTCACCCCTGGACCCCAGGTCTCCTGACTTTGTCCAGTGTCTCCCACTCCCCTGGGCTCCTCCTTACTATGGCTTTTCTACCACTACCTTCTCCTTTCTCCCAGCACCATCTGCTAGCAAGTTCCCTGGGGTGTGAAAAGCTGGGCTATGAGTGAGTGCTGGGTAGGAGCTCACCCAGGAGAGGAATGATCCCAATGGAGACTTGCGTTGGGGGATGGTGGGGCCATGGGGGACCATGGTTGCCTGCCTGCTTCATGTTCTCACCTCCCACCACCCCCTTCCCAGTGAGCATCTCCTGTACAACTGAGGTATTGGTGAAATCTAAAGACAAGGAGCATCCGAACTCGCATTTGATTCAAAGGAGTGAGATACTCAAAAAGTCCAAGCTCTCACTTCTTCCTAAGAAACCACATAGATACAGTCCTTATTTGACCCAAGCTGGAAAGAAGTCAGGTGACCTGGAGGCAACTTTGCCATGGCCGGCTCATGCCCCAGAAGATACGGCTTCTACATCAAGTGAGTAGACAAAGTGCCCTCTGCCTGTTGACAATCTATTCTCCCCCCACTACCCCTGCCCCCTCGGACCCCACCCCTGAATCCTCCTAGGCCTTCTTCTTGTCAGTAACTGGGGCGCCCTCTATCCAAGGGGGGATCCTGGACCAGAGGAGGCAGCACTTACAGGACCCTTCATCTGCCAAGTGCATTCCCAGCACCCCATGTGCCCTCACCTGCCCGGGAGGGGTGCTCAGAGCCCAGAGAGGAGGAGGCTGACATTCAGAGGGGCCCTGGGAGGGAGGGGGTAGGTGTCCTGTCAGCTCCCAGGGAGACTCTGGCCTGGCATCCTGGCTCTCCCCCTTCCCTGCTCCGCCTCGGGGTCCCCATCTGTGACATGGGAGAGCAAGAGCCTGTGCTGTGGACTGGGTGAGGGTGAAGAGAACCCACGGTAAACACTCGGCACAGATCTAACACCCAGCAGGTGCTCGGTACACAGGAGCCCTGATGCTGCTGCTGTGCTATTGCTGTTGCTCCAGCAGCTCTGGGAGGTGGGGGCTCTTCACACCACAGGGAGACCTGAGGCTCAGATAGGTATCAGGATCAACATGGGAAGGCAGGGACAGAACCAGGACAGGATGTACATTTCCTGGGTCCCAGGTCAGGACATTTGTCCAGCAGTGTCTTTCTGGGTGTCATTTTCCTATGAGCTTCAGGAGAGGTGGGGGAGGGGACTGCAATGGCTTTGGGGATATCACCTGCGCTCTCTTGGAGACACAAGCCCTGGGGGACAGAGCCATGGATCCCAGAACCACAGTCCTGGGCGGGGATGTCTTCTGCACCCGCTGCTGCTTTGAGAGATCCCCACCCCGTTCCCTCCTTCCCACAGCTCACCATTGCTTACCTCTTGACTTTTGTAAATAGTCTTCCAGACAAGTGTGAATTCAGGTCTCTCATTTTGCCTTTTGACTTGCAATTATCTGATGATTAGAGATACTGAGCACCTTTTGGAGAACTTGGTTGTTTGAATATCTACTTTTAGAAAATGTCTCTTCAAATCTGTTATTGATATTTATTTGGATTATTGATTTATATTCTTTATACATTTTGGATGGGAACTCCTCATCTGGTATATAATTTGCAAATACTTTTGCCCACCACATGGGTTGTCTTCTCATTTTGTTAATCACTTCCTTTATTGTACAGAAGTTTTTTAGTTTGATATAATCCTACTTATTTATTTTTGGTTTTGTTACTTGTGCTATTGGTATCATAGACAAAAATAATTGTCAGGACCAAAGTCAAGGAAATGTTCCTCTCTGTTTTATTCTAGGATTGTTATGGTTTCAGATATCACATTTGAGTTGTTAAACCATTTTGAATTATGTTTTATGCCATCTTAACTTAATAACCAATGTAATGGCTAGACCACCCTATATGGTTTTCAGTGAGATTGCAAGACAGTAACCACTGTTTCAGCAGGAAACCTTGAAAAAAAATATTAATTACTCACCTTAAAAATAAATATTAATTAGAAATTTATCTCACAGCTGGGGCTACATGATAAGGTCACAAGGAAAGGGGGTGGGTGAAAGAGAGAGAGAGACAGAGAGATATCAGGCCTGGATTCTGCTTTTAGTGTGACTGAGGTAGGGACCTAGCCTTTCATGATTCCATTTTATTGCTTAATTGAAAACATAAGAAATGATTTTAGAACAGGGACCTTTCTTCAATAAAGACTGCTTGAAACTGGCAGAAGGCTCCCAGAGGAGCCAGAGGTGAGCTGGGAAGTTTGCTCACGTCAGGCTCCTTCTGGCCTGCAGTGTGAGCCCAGAGGGGGAGTGAACACCCACAGCTGGGGCAGACAGGGCACGCAGGAGAGTGGGTCTCCGCCTCACCATTATAGAACAGGGACCTTTCTTCAATAAAGACTGCTTGAAACTGGCAGAAGGCTCCCTGTGGAGCGAGAGGGAGAAGATTCCCTGCACAGTCAGAGGTGAGCTGAAGGCCCCCACAGGCCTGGTCCTGCCTGGCAGGAAGTCGGAGCTCAGAGGGGGATCCAGAGATTTGGAACCCAGAGTGCAATCCAGCTGTCCCACCTCCAGGGAAGTCAGTGGGACCTCAAGACATACCTTTGTAATTAAACACAGAAGAAGGAGATATTCTGCGACAGTGACCATTAACAAACTCAAAGTACCACTGCCTCACTAGACTTCTGGCATAACAGTATTTGACTCATTTGGACTGCCAGTTTCCAAAACCCCCAAAAGAGCACAGCAAAAAGATGCCGGCCAGTACCAGCAGCACAGTGTCCCAATGCATACGGCAAATTAGAAGACAGGCAGCAGGGAAAAGAAAAACTACATGCAATGTAGCAACTCCTCAGGAAAAAGACACACCACTAAAAGAAAACCACCCACCAGCTTGTAACAACAGTGACTTGGAAGAACTTCTGAGCCTTCCAGAAAAAGAATTTAAAATTGGCATGATGAAAAAACTGACAGAAGTCATTAAGGAAAACAACGCTCAGGAGAATGAAATTGAGTCCCTAAAGAGAGAAATGAAGGAAATGCAGGAGATCAAAGGATTAACAGAAGAGCTAAAGAATGCTGGGAAAAGCAATGATAACAGAATAGATGAAATGTAAGAACCAATAAGCACTCTCGAAGACACAGAAATAAAAAGAACCAAAACAGAAAAGGAAAGAGAAGCATGAATGAAAAAGACTGAAGAAAGACTTCAGGAACTATCTGACTCCATGAGGAAAGGAAATATAAGAGTTACAGGAATCCCAGAAGGAGAGGAGAGAGACCTAGGAACAGAGAAAATATTCAAGGAAATAATTGAAGAAAACTTCCCAAATGTGAAGAAGGAGCTGAAAATTGACATACAAGAAGCAAGAACACCAAACTTCCATTATGAAAGGAAAAATACAGCAAGACACATAATAGTAAAGCTCCCAAGAATCCAAGACAAGGAAAAAATAATGAAGCTGACAAGAGGGGAGAAACAGATAACATACAAAGGAAAACCAATCAGACTGACATCAGACTTCTCCAAAGAAACACTACGGACAAGGAGAGAGTGGAGGGACATATTCAACAGACTCCAAGACAACAAATGCCAACCAAGAATACTCTATCCCACAAAGTTCTCCTTCCTCTATGAAGAAAGAATAAGGACCTTCCCAGACAAACAGAAACTCTGGAATTTCATTACAACTAAACCCCAATCCAAAAAATACTACAATGAGTCTTAAAGCCAGAGCCTCAGGGGGATGAATAACAATGAAAGAAGGCCAAAAAAAAAGTTATTAAAAGAATAAATAACTAAAATCAAAGAAAAGACAAACAAAATGGCAAATACAGATGCTAACATATCAATATTAACTCTAAATGTAAATGGACTAAACTCTTCAATAAAAAGACACAGAGTCGCAGGCTGGATTAAGAAACAAAACCCAACCTTTTGCTGTCTCCAGGAAACACATTTAACTACAAAAGATAAAAATAGACTGAAAGTTAAAGGATGGAAAAAATTTCTACAAGCAAATGGACAAAAAAAGAAAGCAGGAACAGCTATACTCATATCAGATAAAGCAGATTTCACACTCAAAAGGGTAAAAAGAGACCCCAACGGTCACTACATTATGATCAAGGGGACGATACTTCAAGAAGAAATAACACTCATTAACATATACTCACCAAATGAAGGAGCACCAAAATATATCAGACAACTATTATCATCTCTGAAAACAGATATCAGAGAAAATACATACATAGGGCCTCACCAGTGGCGCAGCAGTTGAGTGCTGGGTTGCGAAGCTGCCCACAGCCTTTGCAGCACCGGTTCAATCCGCGGCTGCTCCCTGGACACTGGAGGAGGGTCCTGCATGGCGTGCAGTCCTCTCCTGCCACCTGCTGCTCCCCTCAGCAGTGTACTTTGGTCCTTCTGCCAGCTCTGCTCCCCACTCTGGCTCTGGTGAATTCTCTCACCCTCCCGCGATTCTGACTGTACCCAGTGCTTGTATAAATAAATAAATAAATACATCTATTAAAAAAAAAAGAAAAGAAAACACATATGTAGTAGGAGACTTCAACACACCACTGTCAACAATGGATGGATCAATGAGACAAAAAATAAGTAAAGACACTAATGCTCTAAATAATGATCTAGTTTGCTTGGGCTTAACAGACATTTATAGAAAACTAAAACCAAGAAAATCTGAGCACACATTTTTTTCAAGTGCACACGGATCATTCTCCAGGATCAATCACATACTGGGACACAAGACAAACATCAACAGATACACCAAGACTGAAATCATACCAACCATCTTTTCTGACCATGATGGCATCAAACTAGAAATAAACCATAAAAAGAAGGCAAGGAACTCTCCTACCTCATGGAGATTGAAACCCACACTACTGGAAGACCACTGGACTAATGAGGAGATCAAAGAAGAAATTAAAAAATTCTTTGAATTGAATGACAAGGAGAACACCAATTTCCTAAATGTATGGGATGCAGCAAAAGCAGTAATAAGAGGAAAATATATAGCAATAGAGGCTCACGTCAAGAAACAATAAAGAACTCAAAGAAACAACTTAATCTCAAAGCTCAAAGAACTAGAAAAAGAACAACAAAAAACCCCAAAGCCAGTAGAAGAAAAGAAATAATAAAAACTGAAGCATAAATAAATGAAATCGAAAATAAAAAAAACAATCCAAAAGATCAAAGAAACCAAAAGCTGGTTCTTTGAAAAAATAAATAAAATAGACAAACCCCTAGCCAGGCTCACAAAGGAAAAATGGGAGAAAGCACAAATAAACAGGATCATAAATGAAGGAGGAGAAATCACAGCAGAAATCAAAAGAATAAATAGACACAGCAGAAATAGACACAGAAATAGACACAGCAGAAATCAAAAGAATAATCAGAAACTACTATGAACAGTTATATGGAAACAAGTTCAAAAATCTAGAGGAGATGGACAAATTCCTACAACTCTACAATCACCCAAACCTAGATAAAGAAGAAATAGAACCCCTAAACAGGCCAATTACAAACAGCAAAATTGAAACGGTAATCAAAAACTGCCCCAAAAACAAAAGCCCAGGACCTGATGGATTTACAAATGAATTCTACCAAACATTCAGAAACAAATTAGTGCCTATCCTTCACAAACTCTTCCAAAAAATTGAGAAGGAAGGGATAAGACCAAACACATTCTATGAAGCCAACATTACACTAATACCAAAACCGAGCAAGGACAACACAAAAAAAGAAAACTACAGGCCAATCTCTCTAAGGAACACTGATGCAAAAATCCTCAATAAAATTTTAGCTATCAGAATCCTACAATGTATCCATAAGATAATTCACCACGGCCAAGTAGGATTAATTCCAGGGACACAAGGATGGTTCAACATCTGAAAATCAATCCATGTTATCCAACACATCAACAAAAACAAATATAAAAACAATATGATAATATCAATAGAGGCTGAGAAAGCTTTCGACAAAGTACAACACCCATTCGTGATAAAAGTCCTTGAATTCTTGGGATACAAGGAACATACCTCAACATCATAAAGGCCATATATGACAAGTCAACAGCCAGTATCATTCTCAATGGCAAAAAGCTGAAAGCATTTCCATTAAGATCTGGAACAAGACAAGGATGCCCACTCTCACCACTGCTTTTCAATATAATACTGGAAGTCCTAGCCAGAGCAATAAGACAAGAAAAAGACATACAAGGAATCCAAATAGGAAAGAAGAAGTCAAACTATCACTATTTGCAGATGATATGATAATATACATAGAGAACCCCAAAAACTCCACAGAAAAACTAATTCAACTCATCAATCAGTTCAGTAAAGTGGCAGGATACAAAATCAACACGCAAAAGTCAGTAGGCTTCCTATACACAAACAATAAATCTGAAGAAGAAGAAATAAAAAAAAAAATCCCTTTTATTATCGAAACAAAAAAAAATCAAATACTTGGGAATAAATCTAACAAAAGAGGCAAAGGACCTATACAAGGAAAACTATAAAACACTTAAAAGAAACAGAAGAAGACACAAAGAAATGGAAAGACATCCCTGCTCATGGACTGGAAGAATAAACATTATTAAAATGGCCATCCTACCAAAAGCAATATACAGATTCAATGCTATTCCAATCAAAATTTAAATGTCATTCTTCAAAGAAATAGAACAATTATTGATGAAATTCAAATTCACCAAAAAACCCAAATAGCCAAAGCTCTCCTGAAAAAAAAGAAGGGAATAGAGGCATCACACTCCCAGACTTCAAACTATACTACAAAGCCATAATCATCAAAACTGCATGGTATTGGAACAAGACCAGACATACAGACCAATGGAATTGAATAGAAAATCCAGAAATAAACCCACAGATTTATGGTCAACTAATCTTTGACAAAGGAGCAAAGAATATGCGATGGAGCAAACAAAGTTTGTTCAATAAATGGTGCTGGGAAAACTGGGTCCTACATGCAAAAGAATGAAGCTTGACTACTACCTCACACCATACACAAAAACCAACTCAAAATGGATTAAAGAACTAGACATAAGAACTGAAACCATAAAATACATAGAAGGAAATATAGGCGAAACACTACATGACATGTACATCAAAGACATCTTTACAGACACATCACACAAAGCAGTGATAATGAAGGCAAAGATAAAAAGCTAGGACTACATCAAGTTAAAGAGCTTCTGCACAGCAAAAGAGGCAATAACCAAAACAAAGAGAAACCCTACCGACTGGGAGAACATTTTTGCACACAACACTTATGATAAAGCACTGATCACAAAAAGCTACAAAGAGCTGATGATACTCAACAAAAACAAAGAAAATAATCCAGACAAAAAATGGGCAGAAGAGCTAAAAAGAAACCTCTCCAAAGAGGAAATGCAAATGGCCAACAGGCATATGAAAAAATGTTCAACAACACTTGTAATCAGGGAAATGCAAATCAAACCACATCTTCCACCAGTGAGAATGGCACATATTAAAAAAAAAAAATAGCAACAACAAATGTTGGCAAGGTTGTGGATAAAAAGGAATTCTTCTGCACTTCTGGTGGGAGTGCAAACTGGTCCAACCACTATGGAGAGCTCTGTGGAGATTTCTTGACCTACTAAATATAGAGCTTCCACATAATCCAGCAATTCCACTCCTAGGTATTTACCCAAATTACACAGAAACAGTAATTCCAAAGGGCACCTGCACGCCTATGTTTATAGCAGCACTATTTACAATAGCTGAGCTATGGAAACAACCCAAATGCCCAAAAATAGATGACTAGATCAAGAAGATGTGGTGCATATACACCATGGAATATTACTCTGCAATCAAAAAAGATAAACACATGCAGTTTGCAGCAACATGGATGGAGCTAGAAGGGATCATGCTCAGTGAAATAAGTCAGAAAGAAAAAGAAAAATACCAGATGGTCTCACTAATACAGGAATTTAGAAAACCTAAATAAGAGACCAGGAAAAAGACTAATCAATACAAAGTAATAATCAAAATCAAAAAGCAACTATAACCAGAGACACACTACAGGGTGGGGGGGGGAAGAGGGGCAGGAAGAGGAAGAACTAGAGTCAAAATAAGGGGGGGTGCACTTTTATGGGGAATATAACCAAAATTAAAATGCACACATTGTGCAAAGATGAAAAATGATGTAAGAATTATATAAAATAAAATATTTTTAAAAAAAGGAAACATAAGAAATTGAAAGAATGGGAACTGAAAAGGAAAGTTACTCAAATGGTCACTTATTGAAATCAACCGAGATCTCTAAAACAAAGGAAACTTTATGGGGAAAGTTTCCCAGCTCTTTATCTAGTTGTGTGTCTGGAAATGTGTTTTTTCAAAATAGTCTTGTTTGGCCCACCCCGGTGGCGCAGCGGGTTGAGCACAGCACAGTGAAGCTGTCCGCAGCCTCTGCAGCACTGGCTCAATTCCTGGACGGAGATTCCATGTGGGAGATTCCCACATGGCATGGCAGACCTCTCCTGTCTTGCCCGCTGCTCCCTTCCTGTATTTTGTCAGTCTGCCTGTTCTGCTCCACGCTCTTTCTCTGGTGAATCCTCTCACCCTCCTGTGCCTCTGGCCTATATCCCAGCCCTTGTATAAAAATAATTTAAAAAAAAATTCAAAACAATAGTCTTGTTTGAACTAGATGCCTCTTTGTAGTGAACACTGAGGCCATCAAAGCTTAAGTCAGGCACTTTGCACTATGTAAAGAGAAAACCCAATTGTCAGAGATTGTGAGTAGTGTAAGGTAAGGGTTCAGTTTCATTCTTTTGCACGAATATATCTGTTCATAGTTTTCCCAACACAACTAATTTAAGAAATTAACCTTTTGCCATTATTATGCTTGGCTCTCTTGTGAAATTTTAGTTGACCTTGTTGGTAAGAGTTTATTTCTGGGCTCTCAATTCTGTTTCATTTTTCTATTTGTCTAATTTTAGACATGTACTCTTTTGATTACTGCTGACTTTGCACCTTGGTTCAATCATTTTCTAGCTACTTGAGGTATAAAGTTAGGTTACATATATCATTCTTTTATCTTAGTGTAGGCAAATATTAGTATAATCAGCCCTCCCAATCATCCTTGCTTTTGCTACATTCCATGTGTTTAGATATGTTGTGTTTCCACTTTCATTCATTTCATCATTTTTTTTCTCATATCATCTCTTCTTTGACCTATTCATTGTTTAGGAGTATTAATTTTTATTAAATAATTGATTTATATATATTCTACATCAGTGTTCATTTTGTGCAATGTTTGCTTTCTTTTCTGGTGTAGATCCCATAGAATTTCCAGCACCAATTCACTTGTGCACCATCACCATAGTTGCTTGTGTTCTTCCCACCCTCATTTTGATTACTCTCCCTCCTGCACCTGCAGAATATCTCTGAATTATATTTGTCTGTTTATTTTCGTTTTGCTTTGTAGTGTTTTTATTGTTATTTTTTCCCTGATTCCTTATTTGGTTCCCCTACATTCCTTCTATAAGTTAAACCATCCTTCAGATTTATTTCACTGAACATAATCCCTTCCAGCTCCATCCATGTTGCTGCAAATGGCATGCATTTGTCTTTTTTGATTGCTGAGTAATATTCCATTGTGTATATACACCACATCTTCTTGAACCAGTCATCTATTTTAGGGCATTTGAGTTGTTTCCATATCTTAACTATTATGAATAGTGCTGCTATAAACAGGGTACAAGTATCCTTTTCAATTAATATTTTTGTGTCCTTTGGGTAGATATTTAGGAATGGAATTGATGGGTCATATGGTAACTCATTTTGTAATAGTTTGAGGAAAATCCACACAGCTTTCTATAGTGAGGGAACCAGTTTGTATACCCACTAGGAGGGTAGGAGAATTCCTTTTTCTTAACGTCCTTGCCAACATTTGTTATTGCTAGTTTTTTTTAAATATGTGCCATTCTCACTGGTGTAAGGTGGTATCTCATTGTACTTTTTATGTACATTTCTCTAATTACAAGTGATATGGAATATTTTTTCATACTCCTGTTAGCCTTTTGCATTTCCTTTTTGGAGAAGTGTCTTTTTAGCTCTTCTGCCCATTTTTTTTTGACTGGGATTTTTTATTTTGTTTTTGTGTATCATGTGAGTTCTTTGTAGATTTTTGTCTTCAGTCCCTTATCAGTTGTATATAGTGCAAAAATTTTCTCCTAGTCAGTAGGATGTCTCTTTGTTTTGGTTAATGTCACTTGCTCCACAGATTTTTAGTTTGATGTAATCACAGATGTTTCTCTTTTCCTTCACTCTCCTCACTTTGGGAACTGAGTCTTTAAAGATGTTACTGAGATACATGTCATGTAGAGTTTTGCCTATATTTTCTTGTATATAATTTATGGTTTCAAGACTTATGTGAAATTCTTTTATCCATTTTGAGTTGATTTTTGTGCATGGTATGAGGTAGCAGTCTAGTTTCATTCTTTTGCATGTGGCGGTCCAGTTTTCCCAGTGCCATTTATTGAACAAATTGTCCTTGTTCCATTGCATATTCTTTGTTCCTTTGTCAGAGATTAGTTGCCCATATATGTGAGGCTCTCCTTCTAGGTTTTCTATTTGATTCCATTGGCTGGTTTTGTTCCAGTATCATACTATTTTAATTATTATGGCTTTGTAGTATAGTTTTACATCTGAGTATGTGATAGCACCTTTCTCCATCTTTTTAATCAGGAGAGCTTGGCTATTTGAGGATTTTTGTGCTTCCATATGAATTTCATCAATATTATCAGTATTTGTTCTATTTCTTTGAAGAATATCATTGAGATTTTTATCAGGATTGCATTGAATTTGTAAATTGCTTTTGGTAGGAGGAGGATCATTAAATAATATTAATTCTTCCAATCCATTGGCAAGGGATGTTTTTCCATTTCTTCATGTCTTCTATTTCTTCAAACAATGTTTTATAATTTTTCTTTGTATAGGACACTCACATCTTTGGTTAAGTTTATTCCTAGGTATTTAATTTTTTTGTCTTAATTGTGAATTGGATGGTTTTCTTAATTTCTTCTTCTTCAGACTGAGTATTTGCATATAGTAGGCTACTGATTTTTATGTGTTGATTTTGTATCCTGCTACTTTACTAAATTGGTTGATTATTTTAATTAGTTTTTTGTCCTCCAGGTGATTTTTAACAACATATTTACAATCATACATCTAGAAGTGTGTGTGCAGGAGGAGGGCACAGATGGGGGAAGCAGAAGCACAATAAGATCTTTTTGTTTATATTAAAAACTTTCCTTTTTTGGAGCTACCATATGATCCAAGAATTCCATTCCTAGGAATCTACCCAATGGGCACAAAAACATTAATTGAAAAGGATACCTGCACCTCTATATTTATTGCAGCACTATTCACAATAGGCAAGATATGGAAACAACACAAGTGCCCTAAAATAGATATCTGGTTCAAGAAAATGTGGTGTATATACACAATGGAATATTACTCAGCAATCAAAAAATATAAACTCATGTCATTCACAGCAGCATGGATGGAGCTGGAAGGGATTATGTCAGTTAAATAAGCCAGAAAAAGAAAAATATAAGATGCTTTCATTTATAAGAGGAATGTAGGGTAACTAAATAAGGGATCAGGAAAAAAAAACAATTAGAATAAATTAGAAAACAGAATTAATATACAACTATAATCAGAGACATTCTGCAGGGGAGGGGGAGGAAGAGGGAGGAAAGAGCACAGTGACTATGGTGATGGTGCACAGGTGAATTGGTAGTGGGAATTTTACAGTGTCTACACCTGAGAAGAGAAAGGTACATTTTACAAAAAGGAAGAATGATGTAAATATATATATAAAATTTTAAAAAATAATTAATCAAATAAAATAAATCTTAGCAAAAAAAAAACCACTCATTTGTAACCCAGAACAATAGAGAAATATTTCAGGGTTTGAACAGTGATGTGAAGTACTAGGTTCATATTTAGAATCAGCTGCTGTGTAGACAGAGGACTGAGGGAAAGAGTGAATAACTCTGAGGCAGTACTGGCAGAGAGGCCAGGCTCGGGACTAGGGTGGAGGCCGAACAGGTGAGAGAAGGGGACAAAAAGAAGAGTGTGTGAGGGAGGGGTCAGATGACCCCGAGTTTTGGTGAGGTAGGTGCGCTAATCGAGAGAGATTTCATAGAGACATGGAGCACAGGAGACAGGAGGGGTTCAAGAATTCAAATGTGGATGAGTGACTTGAAGTAGGGTGTGATGGAGACAGTCCAGTTTCATCCCAGACCCCAGAGAGAGGGAACAACTCTGTGTCCAGGAAGCCAAGTGTGACGACCCCTGAGGAGAACCCCAGAGGAGGAGACATGAGTGATAACACACCCGCCCTCGAGCAGCAGGGACCAGAATCAGGTAGCTGGAAGGGGCCTGGTCTGGTGGTAGGGGCACCAGAGGGGCAGGAGCAGAGGAAGTTCATTCCCTCCATCCCCCTTCTCTGGTGTGGGATGGGACAGGATGTTCTCCTACAAGAGCCCTACCATTTTTTTTAAAGATTTATTTTATTTATACAAGCACTGGGGTACAGGCCAGAGGCATGGGAGGGTGAGAGAATTCACCAGAGACAGAGTGGGGAACAGAACAGGCAGAATGACTGAAACACAGGCGAGACAGGAGAGGTCTGCCACGCCATGTGGGAATTTTCCTGGCTGGCTGGGAATTGAACTGGCATTTCAGAGGCTGAGGACAGCTTCACAGCGCTGTGCTCAACCCGCTGTGACACCAAGGAGGCCCAAGAGCCCTGCGCTTTATAAGCTCTTCCACTTCTCCCACCATGTGGGTTTCTGCTTTCATCTCTCCCAGCTTTGGTAGAAGCCCCTCTCCTAAACATCTGTCACGTCTTAGACTCTGAACCAGGACCCACCTCCCAAGGCCCACTCGGGACTCTGAGGTCTTAGAATCACTTTGCTGTCCCTGAAAATTCATTTTTTGAGTCACATTCATCTCATAAGTTGCCAGCCTGGAGCATGTTGAGGAGAGCGGCCCTCAAGGCCCAGGGGATGGGCGAGAGTGGGCAGGGTTGGGTCAGAGGGCAGTGGGGTCGGACCTCCTCAGCAGGTGCTTCAGGAGCAGGAGTGGATTCTGCAGCACACTCCCTGCCACGGTTCATGCAAATTAGACTGGGGGCAGGGGCGCCTGCATGGTCAAGTTTAGGGGCTACTGGACAGCAGATCAGAGATACTAGCACTGACCACTACCCTGCCTATTCCAGAGGGAAGTAGCACAAGTAGAATCCTTCTGTCAAGTAGCACAAGTAGAATCCTTCTGTCTGTCTTCTCTTGCCCCTTTAGGGGATCTGTACAGGGCGCCTCTGACAACCAAAGATAAGTTCTGGAGCCCCACAGGACATGTTGCTATCGAGGTGACTGACCAAGAAAAGAGCATGTACCGGTGAGTGAGGAGGGGGTGAGGGTGCTCTGCCTGTCTGTGTCTGGCCTCTGTGACCCCCAGCACCCCACACTGGGTCCCCACACTGTCCCAGGGAATCCACTCCACTATAAAGCCACCAGACAAGCAATAGGTTGAGATGCTGAGTGATTACTTTTGTTATACAAAAGAGGTTTTTTATAAAAGTTTCCAAACAAAACCAAAATAGAGTGGACTCTGACATTTACCCATAACCCAGCTTCCACAATTGATCTGCTAAATTTGCTTCAACTGTTGACTTTCCCCCTTTTTTGTGGTTGTACAGTATTTTATTTTATTTTATTTTATTTTACTTTATTTTATTTTATTAAAGATTTATTTATTCATTTACACAAGAACTGGGGTACAGGCCAGATGCGTGGGAGGGTGAGAGAAATCACCAGAGACAGAGTGGGGAACAGAACAGGCAAAGTGAAGAAATACACTGCTGACGGGAGCAGCGGGCGTGACGGGAGAGGTCTGCGTGCCATGTGGGACCCTCGCCATTGGCCAGATCGAACCGGCACTGCAGAGGCTGCGGACAGCTTCACACCATGGCGTTCAACCGCCTGCGTCATGGGGGGAGGCCATGTACAGTATCTTAAATATAAGAGAGCAGGTGGTTTCTATTCTTAAATATTTTGTGATGCAATTTTTAAAAATACAATTAAAAATATTTTCTCCCAAACCACAATGCCACTGCTACACCCAACAAAGTTTACAATAAGCCTCAGGTAACTGATAGCCAGTATATATTCAAATTTACCAGTTGTCTATAGTTTGTCCTGCAGGTGGTTTGTTTAACAGGATCCAAAACACACACATTCCATATGCTTTGTTATGACTATTAAATCTCATTATTAATATATTAATATTTTCATTGTATGCTCCTATTTTATTACTATCCACTATGTGCTAGCTACCACACTAGTAACAGGGAACCATGAGATGAAAAATGCAGTCCTGTTCCCTGAGGGTTTCCAAACATAAGGGATGAATGTCTATAGTCATGATCATGGTCTCTCATATAACACACATTGTCCTTGACTAATGTCAAGTCAGTGGCACCGATTTTTTTCAGCTGGGAGCTAATGTCATTCCCAACTAACCCTACAGAAATTGACATCATGGGACCCCACCATTTACCGCCTATAGAAGTTTCATAAATTGTTTTCAGCCTCAAGTGTTTTATCATTGATATTTGCATGTTGATTGTTATTATTGGCAAACAATGCACTTAAAAAGAAGAACTCTTTCCTATTTCATCATCATTATCATCATTGGAGAAATGGCTAGCCACTCCAGGCATCAACTAAGATGTCCCCACGACTTTGTCACTCATTATACAACTCTGAGTAGGTGCTGACAGATGTCATTGTTGTCCTTGTTTACAGATGAGAAAACCGAGGAGAGAGAGGTTTGATGACTTACTCAGGGATTCACAGTGCTAGTGCAGAGGAATACGGGCTCACACTCATACACATCTGATTTCCACCTCCAAGCACTCTGCCACATCTGTTGTGCCCTGCAAGGGATCTGGCATCCAGCAGGGGCTCATGAATTTGTGTAGAGTGATTCAGGGTCTACCTCTCCTCATTCTTCCCAGAGTTCACTTCCCCACGGCCGGCTCCTACCACTGGCCCAACACAGATCTCCACTTTGTGGTGAGAAGGGCAGTGACCATTGAGATTAAATTCTGTTCCTGGGACCCATTCCTGGACACGATTGTCCTCCAGGACAATTGGATGGTGGCAGGCCCTCTGCTTGACATCAAGGCCAAGCCAGGAGCTGTGGCAGCTGTGTACCTGCCTCACTTTGTGTCCCTCCAAGGTAAGCAGAGAGAGGGTGGAGGGAGGTGATGGGGGTAATAAAGCGCCTTCAAGGGGCTTCTGATGTGGATGTCCTGGGGAAGGATCTAGTGGCTTCCTTAGAGAGACTGAGAGAGGATAATGGAAGTAGAGATGCTTTTTCCTTATTCCACTCTCCTCTGGCCTATCTTTTTTGAAGCATTCTTTTCTCCCAGAACCATAATTCCTGGAAAATTTTCCTAAATAGGGCTAGTCTCCACAATAAAAATAACACCTAGCACCATCTTTACATATGTTGTATCAATCAGGCTACCACAAGGGAAAAAATGATACACTCAGTTTTGATTTTTCAAGAGATTTTTCAAAGACAAGACTATTTGCGAAGTAAGGCTACATGAGCTAACAAGGAATGTTAGGGTTCCTAGGGATGAGCAACCAATGGAAGGTCATTGCTATTCCCACAGGCTGGGAGAAAAACCATGTCACCAGAATACATGTGAGATCTGGAGCCATGAAGGAGGGGCTTCCCAGTAGAAGTACTCACAAAGGGTAGCACAGTTATCCCATCCTCGCTCACCTACAAAGACTTCCTACAGGGGGCCTCTCCGGTGGCGCAGTGGTTGATCACTGGGCTGTGAAGCTGCCCACAGCCTCTGCAGTGCCAGTTCGATCCCCAGCCGCCCGCGAGGGTCCCACATGGTGTACAGACCTCTCCTACTGCGTCCGCTGCTCCTCTCAGCAGTGTATTTCGTCAGTCTGCCTGTTCTGTTCCCTGCTCTGGCTCTGGTGAATTCTCTCACCCTCCCGCACTTCTGACTGTACCCAGTGCTTGTATAAATAAATAAATAAATCTTTAAAAAAAAAAAGACTTCCCAAAAATAAAATTCCAAGAAATATATGCACAGAGTTAAATATTTCTTGCTCAGTAAACAAGACTCCACAAGTGGGGACTAGTGAAAACTATAGGGACTAGAATCAGTCCCATGAAGAGAAATTTCTAGAAACATGACACATAATAAACATTTAAAATGCCGAAAGAAATGGTCTTTAAAATATGAGCAAGAAAAATATTCCACTGAATATTGATCAATGAAGTTTTGAAACAAACTAAATTGACAGAGAAATCTGATAAACCATAAAATAGAAGACGAAATATTGTGAAAGGCATCATAAAAATGTACCTGACATATTGAGTGGGAATTCCAGAAATATATAAAGAAAAATGGAGAAGAGTAATATTCAAGGGGATTTCTAAAATTGCCAAAAGCTGTGACTTATTAAACTGAGAAAATAGAAAAACAAGAGTAAGAGAGATCACTAATACACCATTCTATTGCAACTAAAGAATAAAAAATCTAAGGAAGTCTTCACACCAGCCAGAAAGTATCTAGCAGCTACTTCAATTGTACTGACAGCTGATTTTTAAACAGCAACAATGGAAGGCAAAAGACAATGAAATATCACCATTGTGCTAAGAAAATAATTGTCATCAAGAATTAAAGGGAGAATTTTCTTTTTATGAAGAAGTAAAAGTAGACATTTTGAAACAAGACATCTTTCACAAATGAATCCTAACTGAGGAAAATTCTAAAGAATGTTCTCAGGGAAGAGAAGAATCCACAGGGAAGGGAAGAGCTGTAATACATAATCATTAGCAAACATACTGAGAAATATGTAACAAGATA
Source organism: Talpa occidentalis (assembly GCF_014898055.3). Lineage (NCBI taxonomy): Eukaryota > Metazoa > Chordata > Mammalia > Eulipotyphla > Talpidae > Talpa > Talpa occidentalis. The sequence goes on from NW_023605083.1 coordinate 89,784,703, forward strand.
TTGACTGGATAAAGCAACAGTGATAATGTTTAGCAAGAGGGGATTTCAAAGAAAGAGAGAAATTAAAATGCCAATGATAGCAAATGGCGCCTCTCTCTGTGGCATCCTGTCCTCACCTGGTCAGAGTTCTTGCAATGAAATCAATTTGGTTGATTTAGGCAGAAAAGAATATATAGGGTGATTGTTGGCTAGCTTTCAGACTTAACTAAAGAGTAGGCAACAAGCTTTTAATGAAAGGCTGGGAGGCTTTGATTGTAAGAAAGGATGCTGAGAAAGCAAGAACATGGAAAGGTCACACCAAGAAAAATATTCACAGACCTCTACTGCAGAAACAGCTACTGTAGGACCTCCCCGGTGGTGCAGCGGTTGAGCGCTGGGTTGCAAAGCTGCCCGCAGCCTCTGTAGTGCCAGTTTGATCCCCGGCTGCTCCTCGGCCACTGGAGGAAGGTCCCACATAGCGCGCAGACCTCTCCTGCCGCCCGCTGCTCCCCTCAGCAGTGTGCTTCGGTCCTTCTGCCTGCTCTGCTCCCTGCTCTGGCTCTGGTGAATTCTCTCACCCTCCTGCGCTTCTGACTGTACCCAGTGCTTGTATAAATAAATAAATCTTAAAAAAAGAAAAAAGAAACAGCTACTGCAGGACTATCCTTCCACGGGGGTCACAGACTCCTGACCTCACTGCTTCTGCCAAAACTATCTCTGTCTTCTCATCTGTGCTTCATCCCTCAAAGTCCTAGTTAGGAACATCCACCTAGTCCAAGAGTCACGCACCTGTGTCACAACTGCCAGGGAGGTCAACTTTCCAGGGGGAGATGCAAACTCCTTCCTGCCAGGAACCACATAATGGTGGAGGACAGAGGAGGGCTTCTTTCCCCAAAACAAGAGTCTGAAATGTACACGGCTCTGAATCATTCCATTCCCCAATGTCCTCATATCCTCCTTGTTCTACCTGTCAGGAGTCAAACCCACCAGCATCACTCCAAATCCTCATAATTACAAATGCTCCCCAGTACCTCTCACCAGGGGACCAAGCTCTTTCTCAGCTCCAGGACTACGGTTTGGTCCTGGGTGTGAGTGTCACGCCAGGGTTTGCTTGTGGTGCTCTACCCAAGAGGTGGTGTTGCCTCAGCACCCAAAGACCCCAGTTCCAGACAAGCTGCCTCCCCTGAAGGGTCTCACAGGAAGGCCTGCATCCTGGGACACCTGCCTCTGCCAAGCCTGCCAAGTGAGGGCACCACATCCTCACCTCTCAAATCCTTTCCTTGACAGGCAACCATGTGGACACATCCCAGTTCCAGGTGGCCCACTTCAAAGAGGAGGGGATGCTGCTGGAGAAGCCAGCAAGGGTGGAGGCATCTTACATAGTCCTGGAGAACCCCAGCTTCTCCCCCATGGGAGTCTTCTTGAGAATATTGACAGTTACTGGGATTTCTATTCCCATCACCTCCACTGTGATGCTCTACCACCAGCTCCGTCCTAAAGAAATCAACTTCCATCTCTACCTGATCCCAAATGACTGCACCATTCGGAAGGTGATACTCAGACCAAAAAGGCCATGTCATGTGCAGACATTAGTGTAACCAGTGAGCCCCACGATGGGTCCACTGGAAATAGGAATGGGTCTCTACCAAGAAGGAGCCTCCAAATAAGCGAATCATCCTGCTCAGCCATGCAGTGCTGTCCTGTCTCCCTAAGGTCTCCCACAGGGTTTTGTTGCTCCATCCCTGAACTCTGGACAGCCCTTCCAGAGGTCAAAAGACGGGAGAGCTCCCTGCCCAGACTGTCACCTTCCCCCACTCTCACCCATCTCTACAGTGACCGGATTCCCACCCTGAACACAGCAGAGGTCGAGTGTGGGCTCCTGTGTGGCAGGGCATGGGGTATGGGAGGCAGGGGTGGTACAGACCCTTCCACCCACACAAACACACAGGAGCTCCTTCTCACTTACTCAGACCATGTTCAGAACAAATGACAGGATCTCTGAAACAGAAGCCCCTCCTCCCTTGACCACTGTTCTCTTTGCCCCTTAGGCCATAGATGATGAAGAAAAGACGTTCCAGTTTGTGCAAATACGCAAGCCACCTCCTCAGACCCAACTCCGTGTGGGCTCCCGCTTCACCGTGTCTGGTTCAGACAAGATGGAGATAATGCCCCAGGTGAGCAGCCCATGCTCCCCCCTCATTAGGATCAGAGGTCATGCTTGGAAACCCTGTGGGGCAGGTCTCAGAGCTCCCCTAGGAACAGAGTGCACTGGGGTGAGGCTGGCAATGAGTGGGGTTTGGAGGAGAATTCTTGAGATATTGAGAAGAAAGTCGTGGGAGGGAGAGTCATCTGCAGGACAGAACAATGATGGAGTCTGCCTCAGAGTCACTGGGAGATGCTGAGCTATCAGGGGCCTCTGCCCTCAGCCATAACCACAGGAAACGTGCTGGATCTGAACTCAGTTTAGCACTTGTTGCTGTGAGAGAGCACACAGCATGGGGAGCCACGGTGCCCCCAAGGCCAATGGTGTCAGAAAGAAACTATTACAGGGTTTGTCCTTGCTTGAGTAAGCTGAGGGGAGGTCTAAGCAATGGAGATTTTCTCTGGATTGGGTGTTCTCAGAAGGCAGAGGCAATTATTTGATTGGGAACCTCAACTCACTGCAGCAGGCGGACACAACACAGATGACGCTGTAACTGTTTCATACAGTCACTCACTTCATGGGAAGGGAATATTGTTGAAAGGTGAATGGTATGTCCTTTGAGTTTGGAAACATGGATGCAAGGATGAAGTCTTTGGACTTTCTCACTGTGTCAACATCTCCCAGGGATAAGAGGCCTGGCTCAGGTGACCCACATAGTAAGGGAAGAGCTTGGTGGTGTAATGAGGGGGAGTAAGAGATAACAGGGTCAGACAGAGGCACAGGTTGCCCAGGACCCATCCTCTCTGTTGGTACTGATGTTGGGTCGTGTGTTGCTCTAGGTGAAAGACAAGCCCTTCCAGGATCACAAATAAGGAAATACAGCCCTGCATTATAATGCTCCTGGTTGTTAGGAAGCAGTGGATGAGAGGAAGAGGGGGTAGAACCTGAGACCAATAGAAAGACGTCTGCATGACTGCAGGCAGGAGATGGTGGTGGTTTGACTAAGGAAATAGCAGTGGAGATGGAGAGAAGTTGATGGAATTGCTGTTTGAGCTGGAGAAAGAGCTAATAGGACGTGGAGAATCAGCCTCATGGGGGGAGGGGGTGGACAATAGAAGGCATTAAAATGATGTCTAAGGCCTTCCTGGTCTTGCAGGGGTTAAAGACAGTACTATCAAGCTATTGGCAGCCACTACAACTCGAGTTCGATCCCCTGCCAGGGAGCAACCCACATGGTGTAGCAAACCTCTCCTGCCTCACCCACTGCTCCCCCCAGCAGTGTATTTCAGTAGATCTGCCTGTTTTGCTCCCCACTCTGACTCTGGTGAATCCTCTCAGACTGCCCCCACACACACACCTCTGCCTACACCCCAGTTCTTGCATGCATAAATGAATTTTTTTTAAAAAGGAGAAGATGATGCCTAAATGAAGGACATAAGCTATGAGTCGCTGATGAGGCCATATCCTGTGTTTGAGGTAAAGTGGGGAAGGAGCCACTGGAGAAAGAGTTGGGCATCAAGAGTTCAGTCTTGAATGTGATTTAAGAGAGCAATGAATGTGAATTTTCTGTTGATGAAAAGTGGGTCAAGTTTCAAATCCCTTCCAAAGACATGCTTTCAACTACAGAGGGAGAGAGTAGGGGTTTAAGATGGAGGTGATGGAGGAACAATAATCTGGAAAAGATAGACATGGATCTGGTCTAGGAGATGTGGTCACTACAGTTTAGGGTGAGTCCTGACTTATCCATGGATTACCCAACTATTTTATCTACCTTCTGAATCAGGAAATTGTGGAAAATTAGGAAAAGTGCAGTGTCTGAAGCTGGTGATTCATTTCAGAACAGATCATCTGAGTGTCCCCAGGGGACTGAGCAAGCTCAAGAAGGTGTCAGAAAGACAACCTGCAGGATGAACAGTGACTTTTCACACCACTGCTCTTTCTCTGCTCAGGAACTGGAGCTCTGCTACCGGAGCCCCGGGAAGTCCCAGGTCTACAGTGAGATCTCCGTCGGACAGTCGGTGTCAGAGATCCAGCTGCAAATAACAAACAAGGAAGATGGGACTGTGGTGTGGGAGGCCTTGGTGAGGCCAGGTAAATCAAGACAAGTCCAGACAGCTCAGTGGTGGGAGAAAATCAATGTGTGTGTGTGTGTGTGTGTGAGAGAGAGAGAGAGAGAGAAAGAGAGAGACAGAGAGAGAGAGAGAGAATTCTCAGTTTGCTAATGAGAAGAAAGAGCCTAAATAAGTTATATGACTTTTTCTAATTCATGGCAAGAATGTGAAGAGTGTTAATCAGACTCTAAGCCCCACAGACCATCCCGCATACCATCACGTCCCCACATTGTCCTTGAATTAACGGATGTTGACATCCTCAAAGCCTTTGGCAGTTTTCCATGATAGCTTGGACATAAAATGAAAGAATGAGAAGTAGCAACTTGATGAGTTAAGTTAAGTCTATTAAATCAAGGTTGGCGACATCATATGCTCTAACCTGAGTCACTCAGCTATTTTCCAGGCAGAAACCGGGAATTGAATAGTGAACCTTCAGGATTGGAAGAAACTTCACAATCTCTTAGTCCAGCACCAATAACCTCAAGACCCAAACCCCCTAAACAGGCCTTGTAGAGACAACCTGTGGGAATGAGGGAACCTGCCTCCCGCGCTGCCACACACAGGCACAGCGAGGAGGAAGGAGGGTGACTCGACTCTGCCCTGGCTTGGGAGCCTCCACAGCTGTGAACCAGCCAGCCCCGGGCAGGCCTAGGTTTGAGTCTCCCTCCGGCTCTTACTTGCTGGGTGACTGTAATGACAGGAAGGCATTACAGCGCTGGTTTGTGTTTCAAGCAGACCAGGTAAAGGAGAGTCATGGAGCCCTTGGTGGCTTTCTCAGGCTTTTATTGAGCTTCACATGTAGTGTGGCAAACAGGTACACGGCAGGCAGGGGTGCCAGTGGTCTGGAGGCCGGAAAGCCACAAAGCCCCCAGCAAGTCTTCACACTGGGCTTGGCTGATGATCTTTCTCCCCGTCTCTCTCCTGCCTCTTCTGCTTCTGCTACTCTTGGCAGATATCTCAATACTGAGCCAGGGCCCACAGAAGTAAACAACACGGCTTACAACAATGTAACAACTTCAGGTGCCCCAGCAGGCAGGGCAGTCCTAATGGTGGGAGGGCAGAAGAGCCTGCAAACCATTTACCCTACAATGACCTTGGAAATTTACCTAACCCACTGGAGTCCTGGGTTCCTAGTATGTGTACAATGAGATTGTCTAACGTGAAAGCTGTTGCAAAGCTCAAATATACAGTGTGTCTCTTAGGATGTGAGGCAGTGGGATGAAAATGGATTACTGAGAGTCGGTGTCTAGAACAATGAGAAGCCTAGAGGGACAACACCAAGAAAGTGCAGCCCAGCTCCAAGGGCAGTCTTGTTTTTATTTAGAATCAGACAGAAAATAAAAAGGTCAAAGAAGCAAGCAGGCAAACAGGGAAAGCACAAGTGTATGGGGGATGCGTAATCAGCGGGCACCAGCCAAGGCTAAGAACTAAGGAGAAAGTCAAGAAAAGTCTCAGTGTTTACGCTACTCTAGCCGTAACACCTATTGCTGTTTCTGCACATGCTGTTTTCAGCATGTATAGACCTTCACGCCAGGACTTTTGCCCCGAGAGGTTCCTTATCCACTTTCGCTGTGTCTGCACACTGAGAGACACAGAATAGTAAAAAAAAAAAAAATAATCAAAGCAAAGACTCAGAATAGTTGAGGCACATAATAAGACAAGCTCCCACAACAGTGATCTTTGCATGGCTCATTGGGTGGGCCTTAAAAATAGTAGCACCCTGATGTTCTCCCTCACAGTAAGACAGTTTCTTCCTCCTCTCAGTCTTAGTTCCCCTGGAGCTGACAGAAGAATCTGTCCCCTTCCCATGGGAAAGCCCTTAGATGCATGAAGGCCGTGACTCCAGCTTCCTTGCATCTCCTCTTAGGAAGTTGAACATTCTTGGCTCTGCCCTTCTTTCCCCTGATATTGTGGTTGTCAAACTCTTCGAGATTCAGTCTCCTTCCTCGGCAGATGCTCCATGTGGCTGGGTCAGGGGGACCCTGAGACCACCCATCATCATGGAAGATGTGGGACACCCTCCCCCCTTCATCCAGATGAAGCCCGTGCTCCAACACCAAACCTGAACTCCCCTCTCCCTGGGCCTCTCCCTGGGCCCCTCCCTGAATCAGGTGACCCTGAGCGTGGTCTGTCAGCTCCCAGGTCTCATCCATACAAGGGATGTGGGTCCCTCTCCCTCCTAAAGCAGGTCATATTTAAGCTCATTAATCTGTTGTTGGTCATGTTCATTTTTCCTATTGAAATGTACAAATACTTCCAAGTGCTTAGCTTTTTCTGATCTTAACTTTTCATTCTGACATGAAATCCAGAACAAAGTGGGTCTGATCTAGGAGATTCTAGAGGTCCATCCAGGACAAGTGGGTAAATTTCAGCTCAGATACCAGAGCTCAAGTAGATTAAGTAAGGGACATGGTGAGTTCTGCACCGGGATCTATTTAAGCTGAGACTGGATTAAACCATGTCAGGGCTAGTGTGGGAGAAATTACTGTTATTCAGTTTCTCCCTCTCTTTCTCTCTCATCATGGCATTTGTTGTCCATGTGCCTCAAGAAAAGATTAACCTAGATGATCTCTGAGATCCCTTCCAGCCTTACTCCAGATTCCATCACAATCTGTCTCTAGTTTATTCTCAGAATCACAGGATCTCAGAAGGGGTAAGTGACTGGGGATCATGTGGACTAATAGCCTACACTGTTCAAATGCTTCTTTCTGTGTCCTCAGGAGATCTCAGAACTGCACTCTCACTGGATCCTCCAGCCCCGCCAGGTGAGAGACACGGGAGCCAGGGGCAGATCTGGGCACACCATGTGGCCCTGGAGGGAGGGAAGAGACATTGCAAACTTACAGGGGCAGACCCTGGAGAGTGGTGTGGGGTGGGCAGGTCCCTCCGGGCCCTACTCTGCCCATGGAGCCTGAACCTCCACTGGAAGCCCAGTGCCTCCTCAGTAACTGAGCCCTCACCCAGCCCAAAGAGAGTGCTAGGTTGGATGTTGACATGAAGGAGGGC